>NW_006399755.1:9523962-9551146 GCF_000299155.1 Elephantulus edwardii
AAAATGAATAAAATAAAATAAAATAAAATAAAATAAAAAGGAAACCGGCCACGGCGAGTCCTGTGGAGGCGGGCGAGGATACTCTGACCCCTGCAGCAGCCGGCTTCCAGACAGTCAGCTCGCCGTCTGGGGGCAGAGGGAGGCCACAAGGAGGCAGCTTCTGGGGTGATGGGCCGCCCCCCAGCATCCAGGCTACGGACCTGCCCATACTCCCCCTTGTTCTCGTCGATGGGCTGGAGGATCTGCAAGGAGCACGTGTGCGTCTCGTCCGCACTAATCATGGCGCCGGTGTTGTTGAACTCCCCGCAGTCGTTGGGAGCTGAGCAGAGTGTCACCATCTGCAGCTTGGCAAAGAACTCGTAGCTCTCTTCCACCACCTGTTGCGCCTGGCACATGAGGTGCAGGCCATGCTTGTGCAGGAATTTGGCCAAGGCCTCAGCCCCGAAGGTAAGGGGACCCGGCGGTCATTCTCGCCCCAGCCCTGCGCGTCCTTGTCGGGGTCCCTGGTCGGGCAGGTCCGGGGGCCGCATGATGCGCCGAAGCTGCTCCATGGACTGCAGGTCTGGGGACAGGCCCCCCGTGGCAGCAGCAGATCTTCTCGTCCACAATGGGCGCGATGGGCAGGCAGTTGAAGCAGTTGGCGGAGGTTTTCCCCTGTTTGGTGTTGTAGCATCTCTTGCACTCATCGTAGAAGACATAGGTGCGGTTGATGATGGCACACTCGAGGTTCCCACGGAGCAGAAAGATGTTTTCCTGGCATTTGATCTTGTAGGCCAGCAGCAGGCAGATGGTCTCCAGGGACCGCTTGCCCGGTCGAAATAGTCCCCCAGGAAGAGGTAGTTGCTCCCTGGGGGGATGCCCCCGTATTCCAACAGCCTCAGAAGGTCGTAGTACTGGCCGTGGATGTCACCGCATATATTGAGGGGTGCCTCCAGCTCCAGAAGAATGGCTGGCTCAGGGAGATCTCCCGGGACTTGAGGCACAAACCACGGACCTCGATCTTGGTCAGCTGAATATTTTTCCCCGGGCACTTCCAGCAGGAGCCCGATGATAGAGTCCAAGTTGAGTTTCTTGGTGTCAGACATGGCAGCACCGCCGTTCTGGTCCTGCAGCTCTAAATACCTTTTTTAAAAGACACAGATGCTCTAACCCAACCACAGAGTTGCACAGTTTGGTGGGTTGAGGCAGGGACTGAAGGAAATGGGAAGGATCCTGCGGGGACCTGAAAAGATTAGAGAATTATGGGAAAGGTCCAATGGTGATTGGTTTTATAAAACACAATACATGGGAATGATTGTATGAAACACAATATGAATGAAGGATAGTGTGAAACACAATGTATATGAAGTTTGCGAGAAAACCAATACTTTTTTATTTGTGTGTGTATGTACCGTCAAAATCAGATCTGACCAATACAGGAGGAGATTGTCCTTCCTTCCCCGCAGAGCATCTGGTGGATTCGAACCGTTTGCCTCTGGGATTGCAGTGCAGCTTTTTGCCACTAGGCCACCAGAGCTCTGAGAAAACCAATATTTAAAAAAAAAAAAAAAAGAAGAAGAAGAAACAGCGACTTTACACATGGATCTCACCTGATGGACTGCACGGATGGAATCAGATTGACTACATCTGTGGAAGGAATTGTTGGAGGTTCCATATTAGCGGTCAAAACTAGGCTGGGAGAGGACGGTGGGTCAAATTACTGATTGATTACATCAATTACTCGTGAAAGTTAAAATTGAGGCCGCAGAAAAGGAAAATAAGTCA
Source organism: Elephantulus edwardii (assembly GCF_000299155.1). Taxonomy (NCBI): domain Eukaryota; kingdom Metazoa; phylum Chordata; class Mammalia; order Macroscelidea; family Macroscelididae; genus Elephantulus; species Elephantulus edwardii. The sequence continues at coordinate 9,525,727 of NW_006399755.1, forward strand.
CAGGAACCAAAATATGGTTTTTGTGTCTATTCCATCTGAATTTCAAGATCATCTTTTTAAAAAAAAGTGTTTACAGCATATTCTTTCCATTTAATTTTCTTCCCAGTCATTCATTATTGCACATTTTCCTCCCTGCCCACCTCTCCCCCCGTTCGTTTTTCTCTTTGAAGAAAAAAAAATTCTCTCATTGTTATACAATTTCCCCAGTCCACTTTAATATGCATTTATTTTTCTGTAATCTTGTCATGAAAATAATACCTAATTCTATAATCCTTTTAAACAGTCTCTCCTTCATCTGTTTCAATGTAGTATACATTATTTATTCCCTCTTCTCTTAGGTTCCCCACAACCCCGATGTCAGTCCCGTTTTACAACAGTGGCACTATGCAGTATTTGTCCTTTTGTGACTGAAATATTTCACTCAGCATAATGTCCTTCAGGGTCACCCATTTTGTATACTATTTCACGAGTTCTTTATGTTTCAATGCAGCGTAGTATTTATTCCATTGTGTGAATATACCACAGTTTCTCTAGCCATTTGTTGATGGGCACTTGAGAATAGGTTTGAAGCATTGAACATCAATGATCAAAGACCAGTTGAAGAAAGCAAAAGGTCATTACAAAGAGAGAGGTGAAAGACAAAAACCAAAATGGATGTCAGAAGAGACTCTAAAAATTGCACTAGAGCTTTGAAAAACCAAAACAAAGGGGAAACATGCCAAGGTAAAAGAACTGAACAGAAGATTTCACAAGGCAGCTCGAGAAGACAAAGCAAAATATTATAACAGAATGTACAGAGCTGGAATTGAAGAATAAAAAGGGAAGGACTCTCTCTGCATTTCTCAAACTGAGAGAACTAAAAAATTTAAGACTCGAGTCACAAGATTGAGAGATGCTATGGGCAATACATTGAATGACCCTGAAAGCATAAAACAAAACAAAACAAAAAAACAAAACACAACCCCAAACCAAAAACCCAATCAAAAAACAACAAATCAAACCCATGGGGGAATATACAGAATCATTGTACCAAAAAAACTGACTGACACTAAAAAATCTCAGTAAGTACCACATGAGCAAAAGCAAATGGTAATTAAGGAGGAAGTGGAGGCTGCATTGAAAGTATTGACACAAAATAAGCCCTCTGGAATCAATGGGGTACCAGTTGACTTGTTTCATTTAACAGATGCAGCCTTGGATGCACTCACCCAGATTCCAGGATATTGGAGGACAGACATCTGGCCAAAAGATTGGAAGAAGTCCATATTTATTCCCATTCCCAAGAAAGGTGATCCAACAGAATGTGGAAACTTATCAAACAATATTGCTATCACATGCAAGCAAAATACTGCTGAAGATCATCCAAAACCAGCTAGAACAGTACATAGAAAGGGAACTGCCAGAAGTTCAAGCAGGATTTAGAAAAGGCTATGGTACCAAGGATATCATTACTGATGTCAGATGGATCCTGGCTGACAGGAATACTAGAAGAGTGTCTATTTATGCTTTTTTGACTACACAAATAGCATCTGTGTGAATCATAACAATTTATGGCTAACATTGAGAAGAATGGGACTTCCAGAGCACTTAATTGTGCTAATGCAAAACCTATACATAGACTAAGAGGCTGTTGTGTGAATAGAGCAAGGGAACACTATTTGGTTTAAAATTAAAAAGGGAGTGCCTCAGTGTTGTATTCTCTCTCCATACCTATTCAACCTGTATGCTGAGCAAATTATTTGAGAAGTTGAACTCTGTGAAGAGGATTGTGGCATCAGGATTGGATGGAGACGTATCAATAACCTGCGTTGTGCAGATGATACAACCTTGCTTGCTGGAAGTGAGGAGGACTTGAAGTACTTGTTGCAGAAGATCAAGAAATGCAGCCTTCAGTGTGGATTGCATCTCAATTTCAAGAAAACAAAAATTCTTATCACTGGACTGGTAGGCAAAATCATGATAGATGGAGAAAAGATTGTAACTTTCAACAACTTCATCTTATTTGGATCCACAATTAATACTCTTAGTACCACCAGCTATTAGGAATTCAAGAGATGTATTGCACTGGGAAAGTCTGCACTCAGGGACTTCTCCAAATTATTGAGGAGTAATGATTTCTGTTTGAGGACCAGGGTGCATCCAATTCAGGCCATGGTCTATTCAGTCACTTGCTATGCACCTAAGAGCTGACAATGAATAAGAATGACAGAAGAAGAATCGATGCCCTTGATCTGTGATGTTGGAGAAGAGCACTGAACACCTCATGGACAGCCAAAAGAACAAACAAATATGTCTTGAGAGGGTGCAGTCAAAGTGCTATTTGGAGGCAAAAATGATGAGGCTTCACCTTACATATTTCGGGCATGTTGCTAGGAGGGGCTATTCCTCAGAGAGGGACAAGATACTTAGAAAGGTAGAGGGTCGGCAAAGGAGAAGAAGACCCCCAACTAGGTGGATTGACAGGTGCTCTAATGTGTCAGGAAGTGTGAGGATGGCACAGGATAGGACAGGGTTCAGATCTTACAGATCGTTATGGGTCATACTTGACTTAACGGCACCTAACAACAACAAAGTTGTTGGACAAAGTTGGACAACGAATATGGAAAACAGAAGAATCAGTGTCTGACTGAGGGATTGGTGAAGGGTACTGACTGCCCCATGGACTGTCAAAAGAACAAACAAATATGTCTTGGAGGACATGCAACCAGAGTGCTGCTTAGAGGCAAGGATAGTCAAACCATCTCACATGCCTTTTTGTTTTGTTTTGTTTTCAGGTGGGGGGTGTTTGGTTGGTTGTTGTGTGTGTGGTTTTGGGTTTTTGTTTTTGTTTTTTTTTTTTCTCACATGCTTTGTGCATGTTGTCAGGAAGGGTCAGTCCTTAGAAAAAAACATCATGCTGGGAAAGGTGGAGGGTCAGAGAAAGACAGGAAGACCCTCAAAGAAATGTACTGACACAAAGACTAACAACAGGCTCGAGCGTATCAGAGATGATGAGGATGACACGGGTGGTTCACGGTTCAGATCTGCCGTTCAGAGGGTCGCTATGGTTGTAATCCACTCAAGGGCTCTAACAACAACAACACGGAAGAGTAGAATTGCCCTGTAGGCTATAAATTTGTTTTTAAAATAAAATTTTTATTTTATACTGGTTTACCTACAAAGTTCATATACATTGTTTTCACCCCAGATCTTTCCCACTTCCTTTACCCACCCCTCCCTCTGCCGATTAAATTGTGCGACCCTATGATTACGCCCCTGCCCATCCTCACTCCTCTGCTCCTACCCTCCCCCCTTGGATCCTCAGCCGTATTTTACTAGTTATCTATTTTGATGATGATGGTCTTATACAGTATTTGTCCTTAATGGAGTTAGTTCATGTAGCATAGCGTTTCCAGAGGCATGTTGTTTAGGAAATGGATGCCACTCCTGCTAATTCCGCTCAGTCCTTGAAGAGTCTTGGTGGTGTGGTGGTCAAGTTCTCAGCTGCTAACCAAAAGGTCAGTAGTTTGAAGCCACCAGTCAGTCGCTCCGTGGGAGAAAATGTGGCAATGCGCTTCTATAAAAGTTACAGCCTCGGGGCTGGGCTCCTCTGTCCCAGAGGGTGGAATGAATCAGACTGACTGGAGGGCACCTCACAACATTTTCCTTCTGCTTATATTCTGTGCCAAAAAAGAAAAGAAAATTCCCTCCAAGCAATTTCCTTTTTAGTATGCTGGTGAAGGCAGTTGAAAAGGAAGCAACTATGTTTAAATCCCATTAGTTAAAAGTAAATTGAAGGGTTAATTGCTATTCGCAGCTCTGAAACTGCTCTTTTCAGCTAAGGAAACCCCGACCCACTCCCAGTAGGAGACCCCAGGGATCGCTGATAATTCCCCCCCCCAATTATTGCTGTATTAATTCCTCATTCCTCCAACCTTTCTGTAGTTTGTGGGTGACAGAGCACTTAAATAAATTAGGCAAAGGCTTTTGATGATAAGTGCAGATAAAACACATCCCACAGGCACTCTTTTGCGGGATTTTTCTATATGTATTGACACAGCTAATCTTTGCTTTTGCAGCATGCACATAAATATTATCTAAGATGACTGGCATATGGTGCTGTTATGTGTCTTTTAAGAAAATCTCCAACCGAAGCCAATATTTCCCATGTGGCACCTGATACACTGTGGGCGTGGGATATTTATAGAGCAGTAATGATGATATTTGAAAACACTGTAATGTCTAAAGGCTCCATTTCCTTGCAAATTCCACTGAGAAGGCTGCGTTTTGCAGACCTAAGCTCTTGTCAACCGTTCACGGTGATTGCTGGAATCCTGAGCATTGCTGGGATTTACAAAATGGCTGTTCTAAGCATTAATGCTCTGAGCCCTTCAGAGAGAAAGTCACCTTCCCTGGCGAAGGGGAGTGTTTGCAGGTGACGACTTGCTGCTTAACCTGGCTTCCTAAAGCTCCCCTTTTGCCCTTCAATTGATATTCCACAAATAATAGCACCAGTCTGGTGATTTATGATATCGTAGAAATAAAGAAAATCAGAATAAGAGGCTGTGCACTGGGAGTGAACCTAACTGACCAAACAGACTGCCACTTTTAAAAACCACCAAGATCTTTAACAGGTTGTGAACAAGATGATGAAGAGGGTGTGGAGATCCTTCTAGGGTGCTCTGGAAGCAGGGGTTCTGGTTGTTGTTGACATGTGGTGTCACATTGCCTGTGACTCATAGGGTCCCTGTGCACAATAGCTCTGAACCTTGACCTGTCCTGAGTGAGTCTCACTTGTCTCCAACACACTTATCGCTAAACCCCAGTCACTGTGTCAATCCATCTCATGCAGGACCTTCCTCTCCTGTGCTGTCCCTTCATTCAAAGACCTGTCTCTCATGGCCGCATGCCCAAAGTATGTGAGACAGAGTTTTAAAATCCTTGCCTCCAGGGAGCAGCCTCGTCTCACCCTCTTCAGGACTGACCTGTTTGTTTTCTTGGCAGTGGGATGCTCAGTACTCTTCTCCAGCACCACAACACAAAGACATCAATTGTTTTGTCATCCCTAGTCGGTGTCCAGCTCTCTGATGTGGAGCAAGTAATTGGGCAGACCACGGCCTGGCCCAGGCGCACCTTAGTCTCTAGACTGATGTCTTTGCTTTTCAGCACTCTGGAGAGGTCCCTGACAGCAGACTTTCCTAATCAAATTCATCTTTTGAATTTTTGGCTGCTAGTGCCACGAGTGTTAATTGTAGACCTGAGCGGGCTGTACTTGTTAACAATCACAAACTCTGCCCTGGTGGCCTAATGATAAGAAGCAGCTCTGCAACCAACAGGCACACGGTTCAAATCTACCAGCTACTCTGAGGGAGGATGAGCAATTTTCTCCCATGAAATTTACTGCCTCTGAAAACTCACTGGAGGGCCAGCTTGAGTCAGAACTGACTTGACGGCAATGAGTGAGAAAGGGATTTTTTAACTTCTATCCCAGTGTTCACATGACTAACCCTAGTTTGTTTCTATAGTGAAAGAAATAGTGCATCATATTGGATTCTATCTTATTGTGTAATTTAAGACATGTTTACTAAAAAGTCCATTGGGACAGTGACGCGCCCCTTTAAGTATCTACTGTATGCAGGCCCTCCGTCAAGTCCTTGTTTGCATCACTTGATTTCATTCTTTCCAGGACCTTATGAGATCGGCATTCTTGCCCATTTTACAGGTGGAAAACCAAGGCTTAGAGAGGTTACATGTCCTGCACAGAAGTCCATTAACTAGTAAGTGGCTGAGTCAGGACTTCTACATGGGACTATCAAGATTGGAGAAGAGTAAAAGATTAATTTTGAAATGTAGTCTTTCCACAAGAACAGGACATTTCATTCTGTTTGTGCTAGAGGCATGGACATTAAACAATTGGATCCCAGCCTGAACTCTGTCACAGGTTGGCCACTGACCCCTCATCATGTACCAGACTCAGAGGTGAATGGGAACGACACAGCCCCTGCCACGCTAGAGGAGCAACACCAGCACTATATGGGGGTTGAATGTACAGACTGACAGCAGCATCTGTGTCCAGACAGCAGGACAGCAGGACTTTGGGAGTCAGGGCAGCACTTAAGCATGAAGGTCAGGGATTGCCCAGGGGGCAGTGGGGCAGGAGTTGGATCTGCAAGGATAGAGAGGAGTTAGGCAACTGAAGAGGGAGGCTGGGAGGGGAGACCAGGCTGTGTGACCAGGCTGCCAGGTGGAGGCTTCTCATGCCTCTAGGCTGAGAAGTCAGAAGGGTCCATGGGAGACAGAGGGGCTGTGTGGGTGGGCCTAGCTTGGCATGGTTGGCAGGGACCAGTTCATGGAGGGATATTTGCTGATATAAGTGGTACAGCCACCCAGGAGGCCAGAAGAGCCAGAAGCAGGGGTGGGAGGGACAGGTCTGGTCAGGCCGGGCACAGAGTGTCTGTGGAGGCTCATCTACCTGACAGTGGGTAACAGAGACCAGTGGAACAGACAGAACTTAAGAATGGAGAATGCGTGGAGGGAGAAGTCATTTCCTTAGGTTTCCAGCTGGTTGAGAGGATGGCTAGTTGTGCCAGCACCTCAGCCCAGAGGCAGAGCTGGGAACAGCCTCAACAGGGTCGAGATTCCCCTAGGAGAGGTAGATACAGGGAAAGACAGAGGGTGAGGACGGGGGATGGAGGAAATGTCTACATGCGGCCCCCTGAGCAAGTTTGCAGGAGAGGAGACGCTGACGGGTGCGGGTGCAGATAAGCTGGGAGGATGGTGCCACCCAGGAACTTTGACAACCAACAAGACCCAGTAAATAGGGCATCTATAGATGCCAGGGCCATGCTGACTGTTATGTTGTTGTGTACTGAGTTCTGTGTATGCGTCCCTCCTGGGCATCGCAACGACCTTTAAAAGCAGCTCTGGTGGCGTAGCTCACAAGTAGTTGTGCTTCTAAACCGAAGGTGACGCATATCTGGTGGTTCAGATCCACTATCAACTCCACAAGAGAAAGAGGAAGTCTCCTCCTGTGTGATACACAGCCTCAGAAACCCAACTGAGGGTCACCTGTGAGTCAGTTGCGTGATGGCAATGAGAGAAAGAGATTCCCCTTGGATGGTATTGTTTGCGCTTGATTACTAATCAAAAGTGGCTTGAACTCACTCGGTGGTACTGTGGGAAAGTCCTGGTAATCAGCTTTCATAAAGATTCAAACTCAAGCTCCCTGCCATTGAGCCGATTCCAACTTCTAGCAACCTTCCTTTAAGGTTTCCAAGGCTGCAAATTGCCTCTCTTTCTCTCTTGAAGCCACTGGTAGATTTGAACCCACAGGAGACACCGTCTTTTTGTTATCAGCACAGCACCCTGCAGACTGCACCACCGGAGTGTCTGCCATAAGATGACAGCCAGGAGAACCTTATGGAGAAGTTCTACTCTGTAAAGCTTGGGGTCGCTAAGAGTCATTATCAACTGAACAGAAGGGAGGTGTGGTTTTGGTTGTTATAACCTCACTTGACCTGTGAGGCTTAGAGGTAATGGAACATCCCCAGATAGCTAGGTTGGAATCTGAGTCCGTCACTGTCAGATCCCAGACCTGTGTTTGTCCCCCAGGGAGGCCTAGGGGCCTCATACTTGTCTGGGTAAAAGGAAGAAAGAAGATGGTTGCTGTTGGCCACAGAAGTTTCAATGGACACGCGTACCAGACATGGGCTTGGGTGCTCTTGGGGACAGAGCATTGTAATTATCCTCAAAGAACCTACCTTGCGAGAAACAAACCTCAGGCAAGTTGTAAGGAAACTGTGTTTATGGCCTTAGACTCCAGGGAGAGACAAGGCCCTAAGCAACCGTGGAAGTGCCAGCAGCCCAGCTGCTCACGGCCTGTCTGTCAGCCTCCTGCAGGTATTTGCCCCTGGCAGTGCCCCGTATAATAGTGACATCTCCACCGTGTGACCATGCACACATCTGCCAGTCCAGCTCTGCTGCTGACAAAGGGATGTGACAGATCTGCGCTGGAGGGGAGCGTGAGTCCTGGTGTCTAGAAGGAGAGGTGGCATTTTGCCGGAAGGGCTCCCCTCTCCTCCTGCCTGTCCCCAGTGCCTGAGCGAACGGACGTCCCTCTGTGCCAACATCACTCATGTCTAACACCGCCTGGCAGGTGTCTCCACTGAGGGGGAAAGTAGACTAAGGGCCTGAATGCAACGTTGATGCATTTTTGTGGCAGGAGATTGATCAGATGTTTGAGGGTGACTAGACAGCGCTCTGGCTAGCCGCCTCCGGGAAAGGATCAAGCTGGTGGAAACAAATCCAATCACTCGGATTCAGGAAGAAGTGTCTGGAGGCTTCCTTCTCCTTTTTTTAAAGTGTCAATCTTGCAGTCTTACATCATACATTTCTTTTTTATTCCAAGCCAATGTTTTCTAAGTATTGGCTCATCACCATTTAAAAAATTTTTAAATTTCAATTTAGAGACTTTGCTGGGGCTCTTTGTAACCATCACTCCGGGCTACAAAAAACAGTGCAGTGCACAGCGCAGTTCTGTTTCAGAAGGACGGGTTTACGTTCTGGCTTCGCCTGACTGTCATGCCCACTACAATTATGGATAATTATTATGTCTTGCTGAGAAATCACAGTGGGATATGGGCTGTGCAGGAGAAGACAAACTGACAAACAAGGTTCCTGCCTGGTGGATTCAGAATCTAACTAGTCGTATTTAGATTTCAGTTATGGTGTGGACGGAGTATTTGTCCTTGCTGAGTGTGTGTGGGGGGGAGGTAGAAGAGGGGAGCGATCCCTAAAATTACCTTTAAAAGGGTGGGGAGGAGCTCTCTTTTCTCAACCATGTGAGAGGAGGTCATCGATAATTTAAAAGGAGCAGAGAAAAGAGGAAATAAATAAAAGATGGGGAAACTTGAAACTGAAAACATGGCTTTGTTTGTAACACGTTCACTGACAGGACATCGATCTTTCAATAAATGCTGTAAAGGCTGGAGTGACAGGTCTCTGGTTCCAGCTCCTTAAGGAAGCAAATATTGATCGGCAGTTCACCCTGTGCCAGCTTTCAAGACGCCAATCTCTTTTAAATAATAGAAAAGCCTTAACATCAAATTCCACAACTGTAAGTGTACGATCAATGACTGACACCATACTTTTATTTAATTGGACACAGTGGATTGTTGTTTGTCAGGTGCTATCAAGTCAAGAATGATTCATAGCAACCCTATGCACAGCAGATCTGAACCCTGTCTTATCCTGTACAAGCCTCACACTTCCTGACACACATGAGCCCATTGTGGCAGTTACTGCATCAATCCACCTGGTCAAGGGTCTTCTCCTTCCCCGACCCTCCACTCTTCCTAGCATCATGCCCTTCTCCAACGAATAGCCTCTCCCAGCAAGATGCCCAAAGCATGTGATATGAAGCCTTGTCATCTGGCTGCACCCTCTCCAAGACACACTTGTTTGTTCTTTTGGCTGTCCACGGGATGTTCAGTGCTCTTCTCCAACATCAAAGCTCAAAGGCATCAATTCTTCTTCTGTCATCCTTATTCATAGTCCTGCTCTCAGATTCATAGCAAGCGACTGGAAGGACTATGGCCAGAATAAAACGCATCTTAGTCCTCAATCTCAAACATGCAGAAGAAAAAGAGCTGAACAGAAGATTTCAAAGGGCAGCTCAGGAGGACAAAGCAAATTATAATGGAATGTGCAGAGAGCTGGAACTGAAGAATAAAAAGGGAAGAACTTGCTCTGCATTTCTCAAGCTGAGAGAACTGAAAAACAAATTTAAGCCTCGAGTCATAATATTGAAAGATGGTACGGGCAATATATTGAATGGCCCAGAAATCATCAAAAGAAAATGGAGAAATTTGATGGTTGGTGTGGGGGCAGGCAAGCAAGGGAAATGGGAAGGATCTGGTGTGAAAAACAATGTATTTTAATTTTGTAAATAAACAAATATAAAAACAATGTAAAATAGAATATATGAATGAATGATTGTATGAAACACAATGTAAATAAAAAATTGTATAAAATGCAATGGTGGACAGTGTTTGGTGAAGCTCCCTGATTAAAACAAGCTTGGAAGCAAGAGTGGCATCCATTTCCAAAATTCCTTGCCTCTGGAAACCCTATGAACTTGGAGAAACGATGAGAATTATACAAGTGTTCAGGTCTTTTGTTCAGAGGGTCGCTATGAGTTGTCTACAACTCGACGGCACTTAACAAAAACAGCAACAGCATATGAATGGAACATACTATAAAGGTATTATTATATGAAAATCAGTAAAAAAATATTTTAAAAATAGACGATGGAGAGGATACACAGAATCACTGTACCAGAGAGAACTGATTGACATTGAAAAATTTCAGGAAGTACTATATGAGCAGGAGCCAATAGTAATGAAGGAGGAAGTGGAAGCTGCATTGAAGGCATTGGCAAAAAATGAGGCCCAGGAATTGATGGGATACCAGTTGGTTTGTTTCAGTTAACAGATGCAGCCTTTGATTTGCTCACCAGCCGATGTGAGGAAATCCGGAGTACAGCTGTCTGGCCATCAGATTAGAAGAGGTCCATATTTGTTCCCATTCCCAAGAAAGGTGATCCAACTGAATATGGAAACTGTCAAACAATATCATTAATATCATATGCAAGCAAAATACTGCAGAAGATCATTAAAAAACGGCTGGAACTGTACTTAGATAGGGAACTGCCAGAAATTCAAGGAAGATTTAGAAGAGGCCATGGCACCAAGGATATCATTGCTGATGTCAGATGTATCCTGGCTGACAAAAAAAATACCAGAATATGCACACCCATGTTTATTGCAGCTTTGTTCACAATAGCAAGGACTTGGAAACAACCTAAGTGCCCATCAAAAAACGAATGGCTAGAGAAGCTGTGGTATACTCACACAATGGAATACTAGGCTGCATTGAAAAACAAGGAACTCATGCAATATTATTCAAAATGGGTGACTCTGGAGGACATTATGCTGAGTGAAGTATCTCAGTCACAAAAGGACAAACACTGTATGGTGCCACTGTTGAAAACTGGACTGACCTTGGGGTTGGGGAGAGACTGAGAAAGTGGGTTCAATAGTGTATACTGCATTGAAACAGATGAGGGAGAAAACTGTTTAAAAGGGATATGTGATTAGGTATTTTTGTCATGACAGGAGTCAAGAGCGAAGGCTACATGGTGGAGTGGACCTAGGGGAGGGTTTGTAAAACAGTGAAAGAATTTGTCTTTTACTTTTCCAAGAGGGTAGTGTCCTAGGGGGGAGGGTTGGAAGGGGAGAAATGTGCAACAATGAATGAATGGAAATCCAAAGTCTCTGTAAATTTTTACTGAAATTAATAATAAATTTTAAAAATATCAGAAGAATGTATATCTGTGCTTTATTGACTATGCAAAGACATTTGTGTGAGTGAACCATAACAAGTTGTGGCTGACGTTGAGAAGAATGGGAATCCCAGAACAATTGATTGTGCTCATGCTGAATCTATACTTGGACCAGGAGGCTGTGGTGCAAACAGAGCAGGGAAGCATATTGGATAGCTAAAGGTTAATAGTTAAAGGAAATCAGCTGGCTCAATGGTTAAGTGCTCAGCTGTTAACAAAAAGGCTGGGAGTCTGAACTCATGCAAGGCCAACATCACAGCTTATAATGAGTCAACCAACGTGACGACGTCTAACAATCACTACCTTCACCTTTTACTCTGTGATCTGGATCTTGGAACTGACCCTCAGAAGCCATTTTGAAAACATGGTGGAAGGATCACTGTGAGAATTGATCAAGGCATTTAATAGCTTGGAACATTTCTGATTAGGGCCCAGATTCTTGAAGCCAGAGTGAAGTAAGAGAGTATTCCTGCATAGATACATGGGGGCAAAGGGAGCAGGAATAGAAGGAAATACTATACCTCTACTTGGAGCTCTGGTGGCCTAGTGGATGGGAAGTTGCAATGTCAACTCAAAAGTGAGCAGTTCGAATCCAGCTGTTCCATAAGAGAAAGATGGACAGTCTCCTCCAGGGCATTTTATAGCTTCTGAAAACCCACTGGAAGGTCAGCAATGAGTTAGTTCCACTTGATGGCCATGAGCTAGGTTTAAGTTCTACTTTATCAAGAATGTTGTTGTTCTCCAGGGATGGGTCCTTCTTGCTAACATGTCCAAAGTGTATGAGAGGAAGTCTTGCTTTTCTTGCTTCTAAGGAGCATTCTGGCTACATCTCTTCTAAGAATAATCTGTTCTTTTTGCAACAACAATTCATTGCCAGTAATTTGGAAATGACTCATCTCTGAGTCCAGCTGGTTTCAGATACAGATGGTTTATTCTCAAAAAAGTCACTGTCATCAAGCCAATTCCAACTCATAATGACCCTCCATTGGGTTTCTGAGGCAATAAATTGCAATCAGGGACCAGGTGGTAAATTGCAAACCAAAGCCTGAAGTCAAAGACCTCTGTGAATTACTGAGGTGCAATGATATAAAAACTAAGGTGTGCCTCATTCAAACCATGGTCTTTCCAATCACTTGCTATGCTGCTGAGAGCTGGACAATGAATAAGGATGACAGAAGAAAAATTGATGCCTTTGCACTGTAATATTGGAGGAGAGTGCTGAAGAACCCATGGACTGCCAAAAGAACAAACAGATATGTCTTGGAGAAGGTGCAGCCAGAGTGCTTCTTGGAGGTAAAGATGATAAAGCTTCATGTCACATACTTTTGGCATGTTGCTAGGAGAAGCTGTTATTTGGGAAGGACATCATGTAACAACAACAAATTGCAACAAAAGGAGACTGCTCTTATTTCTCCCTTGCAGCCACTGGTGGATTAGAAATTCCAGAGGTACATACCCTTTAGGTTAGCAGTGCAACTTGCTACAGACTATGCCATCAGATCTTGGTATATTCAATATTATCCATCAATGTTATCATCCAAATGCATCCATTTTTTCTTCAATCCTCCCTATTCACTGTCCAACTGCCACATGCATATGAAATGCTTGAAAATACCATAGCTTGAGTCCTTAGTCCTCAAAGTGAAATTCTTTAGCACTTTAAAAAGAGGTTCAGTTTAAAGTAAAATTAAATCTTTGACAACTGCAATCATTTTTCCAATTATCATGTTGTTGTTTATATATCCAGTTGCTAGTGTTTATGTTTCCTGGATGCTGAGAAACAATCCATACCAAAAGTTTTAGTCTTTAAGTTCATTATTGTTGTTGTTTTGGGTGCCATCGAGTTGAGTACAACCCCTAGCAACCCTATAAACAACGGATCTGAACACTGTCCTATCCTGTGCCATCCTCACACTTCCTGACACACTAGAGCCCATTTTGGCACTCATTGTGTCAGTCCATCTGGTCGAAGGTCTTCCTCTTCTTCGCTGACCCTCTGCCTTTCCAAGCATGATGTCCCTCTCCAAGGAATAGCCTCTGCTAGCAGCATGTTAGAAGTATGTGAAGTGAAGCGTTGTCCACTTTGCCTCCAAGAAGCATTTTGGCTGCACTTTCTCCAGGACATATTTGTTTTTTTGGCAGTCCATGGGATGTTCAGTACTCTTCTCCAACATCACAGCTCAAAGGCATCAATTCTTCTTTTGTCATTTTTATTCATTGTCCAGCTGTCAAATACATAGCAAGTGGTCTGAAGATCATGGCTTGAATCAGACACACCTTACTCTTCAAACTGACATCATTGCATCTCAATAATTTGGAGAAGTCCCTCACTTCTCCAACCTTCATTAGTAAGTATTTTAAACCTCCTTAATTTTTAACAAGCCAGGCTATGCTATCTTCATATTACAGATTGTTAATAGATTTTCCCTCAATGTTATTTTTCATATAGTCTAATTTCTTGGATTACTTGCTCAGCATACAAAGTGAATACGTGTAATAAAAAGATACAACTCTCACATACACGTTTCCTGATTTTAAACCATGTAGTATCTCTTGTTCTGTTTGAGTAACTGCCTTTCAGTCCATGTACAGGTTCCACAGAAGTAAAATTAAATGTTATGGAATTGCCATTCTTTAAAAGGTTATCTATCACTTGTTATGATTAACATAGCTGAATACCTTAACATAGTCAATAAGACAAGGGTAATATCTTTCTGTATTCCTCACTTTCAGCCAAGATCCATCTGACATCAGTAATTCTGTCAAGCAGTCTCTGGCATAATTTCTATTAGCAAGGACGTATTTTCCAATTATTCATCCCTCTTTGTTTCCAACTTTTGCATTACTAATAATTATTAATGTATCTTAATTGCATGTTTGATCAATTCCAGACTGCAGAACTTTGTTGCTGTTATGCGCCATTGAGTCGCCAGCAACTCATAGTGACCTTATGTACAACAGCCCTAAACCCTGCTCCATCCTGTGCCAATCTTATTGTCTCTGATACACCTATTCCCATTGCCCCAGTCACTGAATCAATCCATTTCATCAAGGGTCTTCCACTTTTGTATTGTCCCTCAACCCTCCCAAGAATGACGTCTCTCTCCATGGACTGATCCTGCCTTACAACATGTCTAAAGTATGTCAGACAAAACTTCAGACTTTTCCCAGGACTAACTTACTTGTTCTCCTGGCAATACATGGTATGTTAAATACTCTTCTCCAGCACCAAAGCTCAGAAGCATTGATTCTTCTTCTATCATCTCTAGTCATTATCCAGCTCTTTGATGCATAGCAAGTAATTGCAAAGTCCATGGCCTGTATTAGGCACACCTTAGTCTCCAGACTGACATTGTTGCTCTTCAGTACTTTGGAGAGGTCTCTGACAGCAGACTTTCCCAGTGCAATTCTTCTTTTCATTTCCTGGCTGCTACAGAAAGATTGGCATATAGGCTGTAACATCAAGAGCTGAATAGGGTAGATAGATGTTGAATGGAGAAGGTGGGACTAGAAGTGAATGCTGGTGGAGCAGGGAAATGTGTGGGTCAAGACACATCTGCCAAGGGTGGAGACAACATGGAATCTATTGGTTATTTCTTCTACTACTGGGAAATATCTTTAATCTGTTCTTTTCTGTAAAATGCTTGTCTGTCAGATAATATTCTAAATCTGAGCATTCAAATTAAGACAGACTAGGAAGAAGGATTTGCCATCTACCTCTGAAGCAGTAGGCAGAAGTTTGTAGAAATCTTAAATTTATTAATTGTTGGCTTGCTATACTAGTTCATGTAAATTTGGTAACAACTGTAGTAATAGGTCTTCTATAATGCATGTGAATATTATTATCCTATTACTGGTAACTTCAGGATCGATCTTGAAATGTTCTTTTTTGACAATAAATGTGATGTTATTCCTCTTTGGTTTGTCATTCTCAATTCAAAATGGCCAATACTAATCCATTTCAGATCACTAATGCCCTGGGGGTAGAATGTTAAGGAGTTGTGCTGCTAAAGCAAAGGAGTACAGTGTGAACCCATCAGCTGTTCCATAGGAGAAAGAGAGGAAAACTCCTCTCTAGTGATGTATGTTGTTGTTGTTGTTGTTATGTGCCATCGAGTCGCCTGCGACTCATAGCGACCCTATGTACAACAGCCCTAAACTCCGCTCTGTCCTGTGCCAATCGCACTGTCTCTGACACTCCCATCCCAATTATCCCAGTCACTGAATCAATCCACCTCATAGAGGGCCTTCCTCTCCTGCACTGTCCCTCCACCCTCCCAAGCATGATGTCCCTCTCCAAGGACCGGTCTCTCCTCACAACATGTCCAAAGTATGTTAGACGGAGCCTCAGAATCCTTGCCTCCAAGGAGATACCCGGTTTAACCCTTTCCAGGACAATTCTGTTTGTTTTCCTAGCAGTCCATGGTATTCTCAATACTCTTCTCCAGCACCACAGCTCAAAGGCATCAATTCTCCTTCTATCCTTCTTGGTCATTTTCCAACTCTCTGATGCATAACAGGTGATTGCGAAGACAATGGCCTGTATCTGACGCACCTTAGTCTCCAGAGAGACACCACTGCTCTTCAGCACTTTGGAGAGGTCCCTAACAGCAGACTTTCCCATGGCAATGCGCCTTTTAATTTCCTGGCTTCTGGTGCCCAGACTGTTGACTATGGAGCCAAGCAAACTAAAGCTGTGTACAATCTCAATCTCTACACCATCCATCCTGATGCTGCCAATTGGTCCAGTGGTGAGAATCTTTGTCTTCTTGACATTGAGCCTCAATCCATATTGTAGGCTGCAGTCCTTGACACTCTGCAGCAGGCGCTTCAGGTCCTCCTCAGTTTCAGCAAGCAGGGTTGTGTCATCTGCATAACGCACATTGTTGATAAATCGTCCACCAATCTTGACCCCACATTTCTCCTCATAGAGCCCCGCCTCCCGGATAATCTGTTCTGCATATAGGTTGAAAAGGTATGGAGATAGATAGTCATGTATAGCCTGTGAAAATCCTCTGGAAGTTCGGTTATGAGTCGACTCAGACTTCACAGCAATGAGTTTTTTTTTATAATGCCTAGAATGCCAATATTTATGCATTTAATCTTACTTTTGACCACTTACCATTTTCTTAAACTCATACATTGTATATTCCAACTTTAGATAATCAGTGGACGTTTGCAGCTATTTCTTCTTGTTTGGAATCATTCCACATCAGCAAATGGCAATCCATCAGCGTGGTGTTGTTAGGTGCCATCAATTTGATTACGACACACAGAGACCCTACAACAGACTGCATCTTCTGCCCTGTCCTGTATCATCCTCATGGCCTCTGTCACACTCAAGCCCCTATCAGCATAGCAGAAGGTTAAAAAAAAAAAAGTTAGCCTTATTTGTTTAGTGGTACATGTAAACTGGGCTTACAAAAATGTTTTTGTTGTTATTACTAACTATAGGGATTTTTTTAACATAAGAAAGCATATTTTTAAAATATTTTCATTGTTGACATTTTCTTCCCACCTATCTTCTCCCTCTCTGCAATGCACTCCTTGATCAAGGTTGTTGTCATGCATATAAAACCTAATCATGTATTCCTTTCAGACAATTCTTTCCCTCATCTGATCTAATGCAGTGTTCATTAGCCATCCACTCTTTTCCCATTCTCTCCCCAATACCCCAAAGTCTGACCTATTTTATAACAGTGGTGTTTTGCAGTATTTGTCCTTTTGTAACTGAGATATTTCACTCAGCATAATGTCCTCAAGGCTCACCCATGTTGTGTAATGTTTTATAAGTTCATTTTCTTACAATGCTGCGTAATGTTTCATTGTGTGGATGTACCATTGGTTTTCTATCCATTCATTTATTGATGGGTACTTGGGTTGCTTCCACCTTTTGCTACTGTGAGTGTGAATAACACAGCAATAAACATGGGTAAGCATACATTTGTTTCAGTCATGACTCTGGCTTATTTAGGGTATGTTCACAGCAGGGAAATTGCTGGGTCAAGTGGTATTTCTTTTTTCGTTTGTTTTTCCCCTGTATTTTTTTTTAATTAATGGTTTTTTAAAATGCAACATATATATTTTTACAGCATATTCTTTCCATTTAATTATCAAATGGTATTTCTTTTTCCAACCTTTGAAAGGCTCCAGAACGCCTTCCTTAGTGGTTGCATTATTTTACATTCCCACTAACAGTGAGTAATAGTCCCAATCCCATCACAACCTTGCCAGTATTTATTGTTTGATGCTCTGTTGCACTTTGCTATTGTTGCTGGGGTAAAAGGATATCTCATAGTTGTTTTAATTTGCAGGGATGTTTTAGCAAAACGTAATAAATTTCTATTGAAACACTGCACAAGACTTTTATAAACAGTCATTTTGATGTCATTTCCTGGGGTGGAAGTAGCTCTGCTGGCATAATCTGTTGGAAGATTTGCTGCTGACCCAAAAGTACACCTTTCTGGTGGATCAAATTCACCGGAGCGTTTGCTGGAGAAAGGTGGGCAATCTCTCGTGTGATTTATAACCACCAAAAATCCCTCCAGACCTATATAAAAGTCAGTTCTGCCTCAACAGCAATGACTGAGGTTTTTTGAGTTCCCTCTGACAATCCCACTGGTGCATTCTGCACCACTCACTCCCTCTTGGTGACAACCCAGCACAGAATCTAGATTAACCTCAGACCTCCCCAGCAAGACCCTGAGGCAGAAGTCCCATGGGGAGCTCTCTCTCCACAGGCAGCCCTGAGCAACTGAATTCCTAGGAGAGCAACACTCTTACTTCTGAGGTCAGAGGTGGCAAGGGAGGAGTGAGTGCAGAAGAAATGACCCAGAGCCTAAAACACTGTATTTTTAACTTGTAATCCTTTATCTCTGTTTTTGTGCCAACTGCTTTCCTTGCAGGGAACATGAGATTCTTCTGCAAATGGAGCAAGGGTGTGTTTATCAGTTTGTTGGAAATTACATGGTAAACAATGATCCCCCTGGTTGAGGCAGTTACTGAGTCTCTTTGTTAGATTAATAAGATTACAACAATCTGGGCAGAATTTCAAGTGTTTATTTTGAAAATGTTGCTTCAGAGGGTGGTAGTATAGTAACACTGTTATAGGCCTGACTGGATTCCGGGTATGTGAATAAGACCTCATTTACAGGAATGAGTGCTGATTGAAGTGGGGGAAGACCATAAATGCTCAATTTCTGACAATTTCTATTCATGTACCCTGCAGTGAACAAAGCATGTTTGTTTTAACACCTACATGGCGGTAGGTCTTGTCCCGTGGACTGTAAATGACTTAGATAAGGGTCAGCTTGATGATGAATATTCTGCATGCTTCAAAAACATTTTGGCAGGCTAACTGGCCCATGGACTGCCAAGAGAGCAAATAGACCTTCCTGGAGAGGGTAAAACCAGTTTGCTTCTTGGAGGCAAGGATTTTGAAGCTCTGCCTCACATATTTCGGGAATGTCACCAGGAGAGACCAGTCCTTGGAGAGAGACATCATGCTTGGAAGGTAGAGGGTCAGCACAGAAGAGGAAAGGCCTGGATGAGATGGCTTGTCACAGTGACTGAAGCAATGTGGTCAGGTGTGTCAGAGATGGTGAGGTTGGCTCAGGACAGGGCAAGGTTCAGGGCCATCATTCACTCAATGGCACATAACAGTGACAACTGGCATGGGACCATGGAGGGGTTTGTTCTGTTGTATAGAGATATGTACAAATCGGTTGTCATTGCTAGAAGGTGGTGTTGGTATATGCCTCTGAGTCAGAACCAATTCACTACCAGGTTTTCAGAGGTTATAAATCATGAGAGATTGCCCCTTTTTTTCACAGGGCAGCTGGTGTATTCGAACCATTTGCCTTTGGGTTGGCAGCACAACTCTTTACTAAGCTATCAGAGCTACTTGGCTATACAGGGATGAAAAGATAGCTCAAAGCCACTTCTGCCTTCAGGGAGCTTTCTTTCTGCCTCTGGCTTGGAATTCAATGGACACTCATTCTTGCTGGTCTATGTGGGAGACTCAGGTTCCATTCTAGATCAACACACTTACGCAAGGTCACCACCCCTCTGTCAGTGTTGTGTGCTGCTGTGATGTCAGTAGACTCTTGTGTGTTGCTATGATGCTGAGCTGTTTCAATGGAATTTGTAGATTAAGATGGACTACGAAGAAGGACCTGATCACAATTGTCAGATCCACAATGAATCAGGAGACATTATGGGGCCAATCCATTTTTTGTTGTGCATGAGATCTTGACAGCAGCTAACAATAAGCACCACCCAAGGGTTCCAGTCTGACATACTTTGGACATGTTGCGAGGAGGGACCAGTCCTTGGAGAGGGACATAATGCTTAGGAGGGTGGAGGAACAGCGCAGGAGAGGAAGACCCTTGATGAGATGGATTGATTCAGTGACTGGGGTAATCAGGGTAGGTGTGTCAGAGACAATGAGATTGGCAAGGGTAGAGCAGAGTTTAGGGCTGTTGTATGTAGGGTCACTGTGAATCGCAGGAGACTCGATGGCACATAACAACAACAACATCCATACTCTTTACAAGCAAGGATGATGAAAGGCTATCTCATTTACTTTGGGCTTGTTGTCAGGAGAGGGCTGTTCCTTGGAGAAAGATACCATGCTTGGAAGAGTAAAAGTTAGTGAAAGAGAAGAAGACCTTCAATGATTTGAAATGATACAGTGGTGCGAGAAAGGGCTTATCTCAGCAGAGATTGTGAGAAGGGCACAGGGCCAGGCAGGCTTCGTTCTGCTGTACACAGGGTTGCTGACTCCAAGGACCTAATAAAAAGCACACAGGCCCTCAGCCCCCTTCTCTTTCTGGATCAATCTCCTTTTCTAGCATCTTGGTTTGCAGAAATCTCTCCAGGTACATCCTACACTTCCATTCCACTCGTCTTCCTTCTAGCCCTTTAGTACTGGTCTTTGGCTTGGCATTGCAGCACTCTGACAACCCGTGTAGTCTCACGTTCCCTGTCCCCAGGGGCTTGCTGACTTTGACCTCTGTGAAACCCCTTGCTACACTGTACATCCTTTCAGTGTTAGAGCACGTAGCTGCTTCTCTGGAACTCATCCTCATGCCTTCTATCCTTCAACACGCAGCTGTACAACTGTACCCAATCTGGTCATAGTGTTCCTCCCTTGGTTTTATAGTTAACTGCCTCTGTGTCTGACTCCCCAGGAGGTTTTGAGCTCCTTTGGAGTAAGTGTTGCAGAATGTTGGTAAGGAAGGGAAGACCTCTGGCCAGGATGGATGGCCTAAGCTCCAGATAAGTGCAAGCCTCCCAATGGTCTTTAATATGGAGTAGAGAAAGCTCCCCTGTGTTTGGCTGTACCAGCTTGAGAAAGCTCGCCACCTGGGAAGACAGCTGCCATATCTGTTGAGCTGGGAGTGGTCTGCACAAGGCCGAGGTTCTCCTAACCAATCTGCATGTCCCACGTCTGTAATCCCACCCTATCTGGTCTTCCTGTGTATATAAGTGCACTGCAGATCCCAATAAAATTGAGCTGGATTGACTCTCTGATCCTCTCCTGGGGTAGTATATCTCCATTGTGCTCACTCCCATCAGGGTCTCGCTGTCAAGTTGCCAGCAAACTGACAGCAACAAGTAAGGACCATTTAAAACTTTCCTTTTCCTGACATAGACAGTACAGGTAGCCTAGTGGTAAGGAGCTGCACTGCCAAGCCAAAGGCACATGGTTTGAATCCACTGACTGCTCCACAGGAGAAAGCTAGGCAGTCAACTCCCATATGATTTATTGCCTCTGAAAACACACTGGAGGGTCAGCTATAGGTTGGTTCTGCCTTGATAGTATAGAACAATAACATACCCTTATATCCCCCATACTGAGTTTAGTATGTGATAGATAATGGTAATTTAGTAAATGTTGAATGAGGAAAGGAATGAATAATGATTAATAAGCAACAGATAAACTTTATCTAAAAACATTTATATTTACAAAAGTTTTTATACCTATCCATATATGTGATCTTAATGGCAAATTAATAAGGTATGATAAAGAGATAAAGTTACAACAATATAGCTCCAAAGTTTGAGGACTGACTTCATATCAGGCAGAGTAATAATGAAAAAAGAGTAATTAGAAAAGCTGTGTATGGTGGGTAATATACCTATCCTTTTTCACAGTTGTTGTTGTTGTTATGTGCCATCGAGTCGTTTGTGACTCATAGCGACCCTATGCACAACAGCCCTAAACCCTGCTCTATCCTGCGCCAACCGCACTGCCTCTGAAATGCCCATTCCAATTGCCCCAGTCACCGAATCAATCCATCACATAGAGGGTCTTCCCCTCCTGCGCTGTCCCTCCACCCTCTGAAGCATGATGTCCCTCTCCAAGGACCCGTCACTCCTGGCAACATGTCCAAAGTATGTCAGATGAAGCCCCAGAATCCTTGCCTCCAAGGAGTAGCTTGGTTTAATCCTCTCCAAGATGAATCTGTTTGTTTTCCTGGCAGTCCATGGTACATTCAGTACTCTTCTCCAGCACCACAGCTCAAAAGCATCAACTCTCCTGTCCTCCCTAGTCATTGTCCAACTCTCTGATGCATAACAAGCGATTGCAAAGACCATGGCCTGTATCAGGCGCACCTTAGTCTCCAGAGAGACACTGTGGCTCCTGAGTACTTTAGAGAGGTCCCTAACAGCAGACTTTCCCATCGCGATACGCTTTTTGATTTCCTGACTGCTGGTGCCAAGAGTGTTGACTGTGGAGCTGAGCAAACTGAAGCTGTGAACAATCTCAATCTCTTCGCCATCCATCCTGACGCTGCCAATTGGTCCAGTGGTGAGAATCTTTGTCTTCTTGACATTGAGCTATACTGAAGGCTGCAGTCCT
The DNA here is from genome assembly GCF_000299155.1 of Elephantulus edwardii. Taxonomy (NCBI): domain Eukaryota; kingdom Metazoa; phylum Chordata; class Mammalia; order Macroscelidea; family Macroscelididae; genus Elephantulus; species Elephantulus edwardii. The sequence continues at coordinate 9,547,974 of NW_006399755.1, forward strand.
TGACCCTTCACAGCAAGTGCATGAGGTCCTCCTCAGCTTCAGCAAGCAGGGCTGTGTCATCTGCATAATGCAGATTGTTAATAGATCTTCCACCAATCCTGATGCCACAGTTCTCCTCATAGAGCCCAGCCTCTCGGATAATCTGCTCTGCATACATGTTGGAAAGGTATGGAGACAGGATGCATCCCTGATGTACACCCTTCCCAATTTTGAACCATGCAGTGTTACCCTGCTCTGTTCTGACTACTGCCTCTTGGCCCAAGTATAGGTTTCGCATTAGCACAATTAAATGTTCTGGGATTCCCATTCTTCTCAGAGTCAGCCACAGTTTGTTATGATCCACACAGTCAAATGCCTTTGCATAGTCAATGAAACACAGATAGACATTCTTCTGGTATTCTCTGCTTTCAGCCAAATCTGTGTGTGTGTGTGTGTGTGTGTGTGTGTGTGTGTGTGTGTGTGTGTGTACCGTCAAATCGGATCTGACTGGTACAGGAGGAGATTATCCCTCCTTCTCCAGCAGAGCCTCTGGTGGATCTGAACCGTGTACCTATGGGATTGCAATGCAGCTTCTTGATAAAAACCAAATCTTAAGTCTCTAAAGTCCCAGATCAGCATTGAAACCTACATCTTGACATTCCAAAACCTTTGTCTCATACTTGCCACACAGTGTTGGCACAGGAGGCTGGAGTCAAAGTTCTGAAGGATTACAATGAAGATAGAGTGACAGTCCAACGTGGCACTGATGTAGGGAGACCAGTTTGGAACCTGGAGTTTGAAGGACAGTGTGAAGTAGAGTCAGTGGCCATGCACTGATCAATGTTGTGGCCAGGAGGGACTTGAATAGAACAGGCCTCAGATGCTCTGGAGTGAGGTATGTGGGTTTATATTGTCCATAGTGGAGAGAGACATTATGTTTGGGAGAGTGAAGGGACAGCACAGGAGAGGAAGAGCCTTGATGAGATGGATCGATTCAGTCATTGAGGTAGTGGGAGTAGGTGTGTCGGAGACAATGAGGTTGGCACAGGATAGAGCAAGGTTTAGGGCTCATGTACATAGGGTTGCTATGAGTCACAAGCAACTCGATGGCATATAAGAACAACAATAACAACAGTAGATTCTGTAGGATGGAGAAGGAAACTAGGGGCCCTTGAAGAATTATTCTTCATCAATGGGAGAAGAAGCTTGAGGGATAAAGACCAGTGACAGGCTAAGACAGTAATTTGCCAAGGCATAGAGTGATCAAACTGTAGCGTGGAAAAGGGAAGGGAAACAGCTACACGAAAAGTTGAAAACATTTCTTCTATTCTTTTCTTCCTGTTCTCAGACCAAAGAACTATCTGCACTGGAATAACTGTCCCATCCTCGGCTGGCTCATGTCTCTGTGCCCTTGACCTTTACTGTTCCCTCTCCTCAAGCTCTTACCTCCACCTATCTGGCGGACACCCATCCACCCTTCAAAACAGATACAACTCACCCAGAAATTCTTCCCTAAGTACAAAGAGGATGGAGTTAATGACCTCACCTTTGAGCGTCTTTGTACCTTGCACATTTGTTGAGATATCAGCGCTGGAATAGTAGACGCTGGATGCCTTGGCTGTAGGGGCTGTTTCATCTTCCCATTCCATGTGTGACACATTCAAAGCACAATGTAGAATGAGTGAATGAATGAGTAAGTGAGCGAGTGAAGACATTATTCTTTTCCCTCTTTTCCAGCCATCTGTGATGCCCCAAAATAGTAAGAAAAAGCTACACTTGTCATTCTCTCCCAGATGATGTACTTTGTTTTGGAAAATGCCTCAAATTTAAGCTTTGTTTTTATAAAATTAATGAGTGTTTCATTCAGCAGGTGTGAAATATCCAAAAGCAGTAAAGTAAGAAAACCACAACTGGGTAAGAGAGTAACAGATGGCCCAAGAGGAAGGTGTCAGAGGAAGAGAATGGGCTGGAGTTGATGTCTGTCCTGGGCATGACTGGGGAATGAACCTCAGTGGCCAGAGTTCTGGTTCCAACTTTGTTACAACTGACTTCAAACATGGTTTTGTTTTCACTTTAAAAAAATCTTATGTTGGCTTGCATACAAAATTCATATACATTGTGTTTCACACATTCCTTCATTCACATTGTGAATTCACACTGTGTCAACCCATCTTATTGGGAATCTTCCTCTCTTTCACCAGCTCTCCACCTTTCCAAGCACAATATCCCTTTCTAAAGAATAACCTCTCTTAGCACTATGGTCAAAGTAGAGAGATGAGGCTTTCCTATCCTTGCCTACAAAGAGACTGGCTGCACCTTTCCCAAGAAATGTCTGTTCATTCTTTTGGCAGTCGATGGGATATTCAGTCCTCTTCTCAAAGAGCACATCTCGAAGACATCAGTTCTTCTGTCACCCTTATTTATTGTTCCTCTCTCAGAGGGACCATGCAAATGAGATGTATGGAACCCTGATGTGTGAACTAGTTCACTTTGTGGCAAGAAGCTGCACTGCAATCCTGAAGACATGTGATTCGAGGCCACCAGCTGCTCTGCAGGAGAAGGATGGGCAGTCACCTTCCATGCGATTAACTGCCTGTGAAACCTGCCAGAATGTCAGCTATGGGTGAGCTCCAACTCTATGGTACACATCAACAGGCTTACAAAGAACCATCCAGAGACATCAAAACAGATCTGACTATCACAAAGAAAGAGCCAAGAGTGGCTTTGTCTTGAGATCCCTGCACTGAAATTTCCTGACCCAGGAGACAGCACTGTAACACTAGAGAGACGACAAGAAGTGATGAGCACAGGCAGCAGCAGAGAAACAGGGCAGCAGTGGGGGTAGAACTAGGAGAACAGGGTGAGACAAACTGCTGGGCTTCCAGACCCAGAGAGTGAGAAAGCTGAGTGCCTCTGGGCTAGAGGCTAGCTAATGAAGTGGGGTGTGCCTCATGGCACTTAACAGTGAGCTAGTTTTGTCAACCAGGAACCTAGAGCTCAGGAGATTTGGGAATGAGGCTTGACACCAGAGGAGTCTTGGTGCCTCCGGGCACTTCATTGGCTGAACTAAAACAGCTTTGTAACACAGAGCAGGGCAGAGGTTAAATAGAAGGACATAAACGAGAGAGAGAGAGAGAGAGAGAGAGAGAGAGAGAGAGAGAGAGAGAGAAGAGAGAAGAGAGAAGAGAGAAGAG
>NW_006399755.1:9551246-9577577 GCF_000299155.1 Elephantulus edwardii
AAGAGAGAAGAGAGAAGAGAGAAGAGAGAAGAGAGAAGAGAGAAGAGAGAAGAGAGGAGCAGAGGGAAGAGAGAGATACACCCCCATTTGGGCACAGTGGAGGAGAGGCTACTCTAATGGAAAAACTGTACCCTGAATGCTACTGAGCTTGAATTGTGACTTATCATTTATATACCTATTCAATCAGTATGCTGAACAAATTGTTAGAAAAGTTAGTCTATGAAGAAGAATGTGACATCAAGACTGGAGGAAGAAGACTCATCAATAGCCTTCAGTGTACAGATGACACAACCTTGTTTGCTGAAAGTGAGGAGGTTTTGAAACACTTCTTGCAGAAGATCAAACACTGAAGCCTTTAATACGGACTGCATCTCAATGTCAAGAAAACAAAAATTCTCACCAGTGGTTTGATAAGTGACCTTATAGATAAAAGACTTATAGATAGATAAAAGACTGAAATTGTCATCAAATTCCTCTTACTTGGATCCACAATCAATACACTTGGTAACAGCAGTCAGGAGATCAGGAGACATATTGCCCTGGGAAAGTCTGCATTTAGGAACCTCCCCAAATTAGTGAGGAGCGATGAAGTTAGTTTGAGGCCTAAGATGCGCCTGATTCAGACCATGGTCTTTTCAATCACTTGCTATGCATCTGAGAGTTGGTCAGTGAATAAGAATGACAGAAGAGTTGATCCCTTTGAGTTGTGTTGGAGAAGAGCACTAAATATCCCACGGACAGCTAAAACAATGAACAGATATGTCTTAGAGAAGATGCAACCAGCGTGCTCCTTGAAAGCAAAAATGGTAAAGCTTAGTCTCACATAGTTTGGACATGTTGCTAGAAGGCTAATCATTGGATATTTTGCTTTTAAATGTGAAGGGATGGTGAAGGAGAGGAAGATCCTCAATCAGGTGGATTGATACAATGACTGCAGCAATGGGCTTGAGTGTGTGAGATTGTGAGGTTGGCACAGGATAGGACCAGGTCAGATCTGTTGTTCACAGAGTTACTGTGAGTTCTCCTAGACTCAACGGCACCTAACAACAACAACACTTCTCTAATAAACCACACAATACGAGTATTGTCTGTGAGTTCTCACAACATTCCAACATATATCAAGTCCAGGAGAGAAGAGTGTCCTAAGAGGGATGGTTTTTCTTAGAATTAGTAAAAAAAATATTTGGATTAAAGACATGTATGACCTCCACTCCACTGTTGATTCTCATTATGGTTCTCTCACCCCCTCATGAAGTTAGAGGAGGTGAAAGGACACCCCTACAGCGTTTTTACAGTAAGAGATGTAATGAAAGAGACGTCTTATTATTCTGCCTGGCTGATAGAACCTTGCCTCATGAATTAAGTACGAGCTTTCATGTTCGTCCAAAGACAAGGATGATTTCAGTATTAAATATATTCATTTTAAGGCCTACATTAATTAGGGAGAAACATTTTCAAAATATAAATTAAATGTCTTAATAAGCACAGACTTAGCAGGAAAAAAAAGGAACTGGATAAGACTGGCAGTCTAACCTGAGAAGTGAGTCCATCTGTGAATGTAGAGCAAGCATTTTTCCTAACTTGAGGTGACACACTGTTGTGAATTGCTAAATTAAATACCACCAAACATCATTATGGTTTTGAAAAGCAGGTACAGCCTTCAATAAGCACTTTTTTTAGGGAAAAAAAAATCACAAGACTACACAATCTAAAACCAACACAGTTCAATTTAATGTGCCAAAAATAAGCTTACCCCCATTCATTGGGAGAGAGCGCAGTAGGAAAGGAAATCTAAATTTTGTTGCTATTTCATTTGATGGCAGCCATCGTCTCCTATCTTCCTTGGCAAGAGGGCTATTTTTCAGTGCTGTATTTTGCACACAGAAATCTGCATAGAGTGATTTGCATACCAAAAAAGATTTGTAAAAGAAACTGTTTGCATAGAAGTCAGGGGGGAGATGGGGTTGCCACTGCTGGGTTTCTGTACCCGCAACACCCCTGAGCTACTTGCTTTTCATTTTCGATCAGGACACACATTACATGAAGGGTCAAGTCCTTTATAATGTATTAAAAATTATAATTTTAAATATCAAAAATACAATAAGGAGATGTTACACAAATTAAAGCATTATATACCCCATTGTGTACTTAAGAGACACGACCACTGCAAAGATAGAGACTACGTCTTTCCTTAACCATTTTTCTATGCTCCCCGCATATTAACTTTTTACCGCAGGGTTAGTAATAAGTAGTAGCTAGCATATATTGACCTTATACTACATAGCTTGTGTTTTTCATAAATTATAGCTAATTCTTGCAGTGTTAAAGGTAGGTACTGCCCCTCCCTGCTTCCCATAGGAGGAAACTGATGCTTGAGGAGGGAAAATAACTGGCCAAAATCATGCAGGCCAGGGGGAATGGAATAAAATTAGAAGCCTTTTCTGGCTGATCAGCTCTTTCCTTTGCCCCAAGGCCACCCATAGCTTTGCTGTATGTCGTTTTGTTTCCAAGGACTTAGTCTACCAGTCTGGGAGTGAAGGGTGTCATGCTGGGAGAGGTATACCACTTTGGTTTCTTGTCATTTTTTTTTCTGCCTGGAAGCAGGACATCCACAGTGAAAGAGTCAGAGAAGGGAACCAGGGATAAACTAGCTCAGTGACAGACACAGGGCAAATGGGCACTGGCCTGTGTTTCAGAGGGCGTCAGAAAGAGAGGCAGATTGGCTGATGCACAGAGATTGTACATGGTACTTGAGATGCAACGGGAACCTTCCTTCTTGATGCCCATGCGCTATCACCAGTTCTGTGCCAGCCCAGCTGTATTCTTGGAAACACAGAATGATTTTGTGTGTGCTTAATTATAATGATCCTTACAGGGAATTGATCAGCAGCATATCAGACACTTGACGTTTTTCTTAAGAGAAAGAAAAATTAAAAGTGACTTTAAAAATTTGTTTATCTGACATAATCTTTAGATTTTTCTCCAAGATACGGTATTTGAAAGAAAAAGGACATTTTTGGAAAGGCAAGGGGGGAAATGCACAGAAAGAAAAACACTTCAGTTTTTTTTTCTATAAAAAAGAGATTGCAAACATTTACTTCTTTTTAAGATTTTTCTTTGTGTATGTGGTTTTCTTTTGTTTTTCTCCCTTAGTTTCCCCTTTTCAGGCTATGACAGCAAAACTTGTGTCTAATGATATCTGGTTATCCAACCACAGACATTGTCCAAAGACTCCTGTCTTTAGAAACTCATCATGTGTCGGTCACTGTTAGAACGCAGTGGTCCTTTATGTTCAGCAACAAATCCCTTTGATATTATTTCTCACCGTACAGTAAGTTCCAGGCTAACATGAGTAACATGGCAACAAATTGCTCTGGGGCAGATAGATCTAATTTTGATTGATCATTATGATAAATCTCTCTGAATCTCAATTTCCTTCTCTAGGAAATAGAGAAAACAATGCAAGAGCAGACCTGGTGAACTACCCAGCCATCATTTCTTCTTCCTTGCTAGCAAGAATGACTTAAGAAATCCCAATTTTGCTCATGTCACGTGACCCTGAAGAGAAGTTCCATTAATCAATGTCAGTGACTGTTCCACAGGTAAGCATGTGGTTCTGACCAAGGATAATCTGCTGGAAGATTCTGAGAAAGAGTTTCCCTTCTAATCAAGAGACACACATGAAGAGAGCCCAGGTGTCTTTTCCCTCATTGCTTCTAGCTCTGATTGTTCTTGTTGAGATGTGGTGTTTGGTAGTGTTTGGCAGCTGTCTTATGAACATGAGGGATAATATTACTGACACACTGAGGCCAACAGAGTAGAAAAATCAAAAGTCCTTGGGGACTGTACTGATTTACGGAGTACTGGTCTCTTGAGCCAACTCTGGTCCCTCTCGCCCTAGAGTTCTTGTTAAAAATAAATGTCTTTATAGTTAAAGCTTTTATTTCGAGATTTGTGTTGTTTAAAAAAAATAAATTAAAAGGCCGGGGGCAGGGAAGATCTCAACTTAGAAAAATCCTAACCTCACAGGATGGCTGCAAATAAATGATATATTGAATGTAAAGTACTTAGCACAACACTGGCCCAGTAAATGGTTGCTATAAATATTAGTAACACCATTTACCAGACAAAGGTAAAGATTTGAAAGAGCAAAAGTTTTAAAACAAGACACAGATAAACATGATGAATAGTGCTGATTTAGCATGACAATAATGCTTTATATTGTTGGCAAAGGGGAAGAAAGAGACATTGATGTCTAAAACAATGATTACAGTGACAAATCCTCATATCTGGGGTAAGCTGTAACCGCAGCCAGAACGTGCACTCTATTGGAGATGAAAGGACTGTGGTTCTTTGCCAGGTTTCCATCCATCCTCTTACAAACGGACAATCATCCTGTCAGCAGCACCGACTCCTGTCTGAAGCATAACAATTACGTGCATGTGAATTACCAGCCTTGAGAAGGGGCAGAGTTCTTTCAGCCTACAAAATATCTTTCAAGACCACCACATCTTACTAGTATTTTCTGAAACGATGATTTCTTCCTGTATGGCAGGAAAGAGAAATATGCTGATACACAGTAAAAACATAGAACCATAATTAGAACCATTGTTTTCTTAGTGACAGCCTGCTTTTTGGAGCACTGTGGTTACTCATGTTATTGTTTTGTCCCATCAAGTCGACTACGACTTATAACGACCCTATGAACAGTGGCTCTGAACCTTTTCCTGTCCTGAGCCAACTTCACCGTCTTACACACATCTGACTCCACTGCCACAGTCATGGAGTCAATCCATCTCATCTAGGGTCTTTCTCTCCTTCGCTGACCGTCTACCCTCCAAGCATGATGTCCTTCTCAAAGGACTGGTCCCTAGTGACAACATGCCCAAAGTATGTGAGATGGAGCTTTAGAATCCTAACCTCCAAGGAGCACACTAAGTATTGCTTACTTTAGGAAACCATCAATTTCTGAAGCAAGCTACTGTTGTTGTTGTTAGGTGCCATCGAGTCAAGTATGACCCATAGCAACCCTATGAACAAAAGATCTGAACCCAGTCCTGTCCTGAGCCATCCTCACACTTCCTGACACACAAGAGCCTATTGCAGCAGTCACCGTGTCAGTCCACCGGGTTGAAGGTCTTCCTCTCCTTTGCCGACCCTTGACATGTCCCAACATCATGTCCCTCTGCACAGAATAGCACCTCCTAGTAACATGTCCAAAGTATATGAGGTGAAGCCTCATAATTCCTGCCTCCAAAGAGCACTCTGGCTGCACCCTCTCCAAGACATACCTGTTTGTTCTCTTGTCCATTCATGGGATGTTCAGTGCTCTTCTCCAACATCACAGCTCAAAGGCATCAATTCTTTTTCTGTCATCTTTATTCATTGTCCAGGTCTTAGATGCATAGCTAGTAGTTGGAAAGAGTATGGTCTGAAAAAGACACCCTAGTCCTCAAATTGACATCACTATTCCTCAATCATGTGGAAAGGTCCTTAACTACAGATTTTCCCAGTGCAATGCATCTCCTTATTTCCTGACTGCTTGTACAAAGGGTATTAATTGTGGATCCAAGCAAAATAAAGCTGTTGACAGTTTCAATCTCTTCTCTATCCATCATGACACTGTCTATTGGTACAGTGGTAAGAATCTTTGTTTTCTTGATAGACACAATCCGTACTGAACACTGCATTGCATTCCTTGATCTTCTGCAACAAGTGCTTCAAGGCTCCTCACTTTCAGTAAGTGCGGTTGTGTCATCTGCATAACACAGGTGATTGATGAATCTCCCTCAAGTCCTGATGCCACATTCCTCTTCATAGAGTCCAGCTTCTTGAATAATTTGATCAGTATATAGACTGAACAGCAGCTTATAGACACACAACAGCTTCCTCCTCATCCAGGTATAGGTTCCTCATAAGCACAATCAAGTGCTCTGGGATTCCCATTCTTCTCAATGTTAGTCACAACTTGTCATGATCCACACAGTCAAATGCCTGTGCATAGTCAATAAAACAAAAATAGACATTCTTTTGGCATTCCTTACTTTCAGCCAGGATCCATCTGACATCAGCAATGACATCCCTGCTGCCATGACCTCTTCTAAATCCCACTTGAACTTCTGGCAATTCCCTATCTATGTGCTGTTCTAGCCATTTTTGAATGACATTCAGCAGTATTTTGCTTGCATGTGATATCAATGATATTGTTCCATAATTTCTACATTCAGTTGGGTTACTTTTCTTGAGAATGGGAATAAATATGGACTTCTTCCAATCTGCTGGTCAGACTGCCATCCTCCAAATTTCCTGGCATAGACTGGTGAGTGCATCCAAGGCTGTATCTGTTAATTGAAACAAGTCACCTAGAATACAAAATGCCACTCAAAAACATGAAAATACCAAGATAGTAGAAATGGTTTTGCAGAGTAGGGACTCAGTAAACAATTTTAAAGTGAACTAGAATTTTTTTTCCTCATTATGCTTTAGCAAAGACCCACATAGCAAGATGACAGCTGTCTACTCCAAAAAAGACTGACTGGGAAGCTCTAAGAAGTAGTTCTACTTTGTCATATGGTGTTCTCAATGAGTTAGAATTTACTCAACTGGACATCAAATGTCTGTTAATCACCAGCATAAATTTTCATCTTGTTACTTGGTTAAAATCCCGACTTTGGTTAGTAGCAGAGGTCTTCACCATTGCAACACCAAGGATACTTACACACATATTGTTGTTAGGTGTTGTCTGGTTGATTCTGACTCATAGTGATGTAAGTCAACAGAACAGAACATTGCTTCGTCCTATGCCTTCCTCTATTTCAGTCACCGTTCATTCATCTCCTTGAGGATCTCTCTTCTTCACTGACCCTCCAGGGACTCAGCCCTCCTGACTGCATATCCAAAGCCTGTGAGAAGTCTCACCATTCTTTATTCTAAAGAGTTCGCTACTGAACTTCTTCCAAGACAGATTTGTCTGTTCCTTTGGAAGTCCTTGGGATGTTCAACAGTCTTCATCAACATCACATTTCAAAGGCATCAATAATTCTTTGGCTTCCTTATTCATTGTCCAACTTTCAAAAGCATATGAAACAATTGAAGACAGCAAGACTTGGATTAGGTGTACCTTAATCTTTAAACTGACATCCTTGAACTTTAGCACGTTGAAAAGATCCTTGACAGCAGATTTACCCAATGTATTATGTCATTTTATTTCTTGACTACTGCTCCCGTGAATATTGATTGTGGATCCAAGGAAACTAAAATCCCTGGAAACTTCAGTCTGTTTTCCAATTATGATGTTGCTTGTTGGCACAGTTGTGAAGATTTTTGATTCTTTTCTTTTTTTTTCTTCCATGTTGAGGTGTAATCCATACTGAAGACTACTGTTTTGAAGCTTCTTTGTTTTCAGTAAGCAAGGCTGTTCCATCCGAAGTCCAGGTTCATAGTGACTTCCTCCAATTCCAGTGCCTTGGAAGAAGAAACACTGTGCTCTTCTTCATAAACACACACACACACGTCTGCATCACATATGCATCGGGTCAGAATATACCCATTTAAAGCCTTACACCTGCCATGGCTATATGCTGACAGCAAGCCCTGATATTTCCCATTACCCGTGAGGCTTTATAAATCTCTGAATTATTCATCATATTCAGCACATTCTCTTAAAAAAAAAGAGAAGTAATCAGGCATACTGACAAAAGTCCACCAAGACTGGAAACAAAAAGGGACTTCTGGTTACCATGATGTAAATGAGATAAAATCATCATCTTCTAAACATTTTGCTTATTTGAGATTTTATTTGTCCTCCAGAAATGTCTGATTAGTATAGATCTGTTCCAGGCACTTCCACCTGCAAACTTGACTTATCTGGTCTTTTCCAAACCTGTATTCTCTTCACATTTCCTTGTAGTAAGGTCTTGCACCTATTTTAAATAAAAAAAAGAAACATCACTGTTCTGATCTGTTGTTCATAGAGTCACTATGAATCATTGGTAATGCAATAGCACCTAACAACAACTTCACTTCGGACCTCTCTCCCTCCTTTCTAACACTACCTCTCCCTCTAGACAAAAGTGAGCTTCTCTTGGTTCCTTCAAAAATCATCATTTTTTCCATCTTAAGTAAACCAATATCTATCTATATCTATATCCTCATTTTTTTCCTCTTTTCTCAGGGCAGGTGAACACACTGTGACTGTCACCAGGTATCTTCTCTTAACTAGTCTAAGCTACATATCTACACTACAGTGTTTCTTCTTCCAAGGCACCGAATTGGAGGAAGTCATCATGAACCTGGACTTAAGATGGAACAGCCTTGCTTACTGAAAACAAAGAAACTTCAAAACGGTAGTCTTCAGTATGGATTACACCTCAACATGGAAGAAAAAAAAGAAAAGAACCAAAAATCTTCACTACATAGTGACTTTATGAACTTACATAGCACTTCTGACTGACAATACCAATGCTGCTTTCATGCCTTCGCACAGCCACAACTTAACTAACTTATGCTAAAATTTTTGATACGTTACAGTGAAAGTCTCAAAATATAGTAATTACACACACACCCCCTCCCTTAGTCATATTCACATTTTTAGTACACTCCCCACTCAGACACCCAAACATCATCATTCAGGATGGCAAGATTGTCTGCTATATGATATTGAAATTTAAATTTCCTTTCAAGGAGTTCTTCACTCATAAAATAAACCCAAAGTCTTTAAGACCACATAAAACAAGCAAATTCTAATTGAATGGCTGCCTATCAGAATGTGATCTTCTGACTTGGGTGATTATTCCTGCCTTTGAAGAATTCAAAAGAAATACTTTGCAAAGACACACTTGTGCCACAAGGAAAAATTCTCATACCATTAATACCTTGAATCTTTCCAATCTTTATCAGCATGGTATTAACATGTAAATATGGCTTTTGTTCTTCAAGATTTTACCTACCCCCTTTATTCATTTCTCAAAAGACAGATCAATGGATGCGATTACAGTCTCCTATAATGAAATTAATTTCATATACTTGAGAAAGCTACTTTAATCACCACCTGGGAGCAAAGACAAATCACTCTCGTCAGCTTCCATGATTGTAGAAACCAAAGATTAGAGAAAAAAGAAAGTGTAGTAGAATAAAGTGTCTTTTGTTGAAAACAGCAGCCTCACAAATTGAAAGAAGTAAATAAATAAATCACAGCTTATGACCAGTCCCTTCAAGATAGGACTGTGGCACTGAGCTGGATGGAGAAATGATTTAAATATTAAATTAAATTTGAAACATTCACAGTGTGATTGCTTCTAAATAATTATCACAAACTTTCCATTAGTGAAAAAAATTAGAGAAAAAATTATAATGTTTCCAAATGAAAAATATTTTGAGGGACTTAAAAAGTATGAAAAGGATTGTCATTAGTTATATCAAGATGTTGGAGGTTTGGATAAATGAATGAAGAAAGAACAAAAATAATGAAGATTATGCAGTCTTCGGAACTGAATCCAAACTGGATCACTTACTAGCTGGATGACTAAATTTCTTGCTATATAAGATGGACAATTCTTTCAAGCACTGTTGAGATTATATGATAACATGAATCTATAATGCCTAGCAATACCAGACATATACCATGGCTATAATTGTGATAAATATGAATGATTTCACAGAGTGGTAACTAGGTAAAACTTATTGAAGTTTAAATTGTTCCAAAGGAATGAAAGATAAAGAAAATACTTATTGATTCTGAACTATTACTATTTTTAAAATAAGCCTTTTCTTTATTGTCAGCTATCCAGACCCCTATTTGTTCAGAAGAATATCTGAAAACAACCACCAATTTAAACAAAAAGGAATAGAAATCTGAGAACTCAATATGAAAACTGCTGACACAAAATAAGTAAACTCGTCTTGAGCATGTCCACAACAGCCAGACCAGGCCATGTGGTTCTCCTCAGATTAAACATCTTGCGGTGTGGGGGATCACTCTGATGTTGCCTTTTCTGTTATGGTCTTGTGGCTCTCACCAAGTGCTGTTTGGGACTATGGAAATAAGAGTGCCACCTGCCCTCAAGAGATCAAACTGGGTTTACAAGAGGCACCTAGGGTATCACTGCTAAAGTCGGAGAGATCCTGGTTGAAAGCAGAAAATACCAGAAGAATGTCTATTTGTGCTTTATTAACTATGCAAAGACATTTGACTGTGTTGATCATAACAAACTATGGCTAACACTGAGAAAAAATAGAATCCCAGAGAACTTAATTATGTTCATGGGAAACCTATATTTAGACCAAGAATTCTTGCTGTTTTCTAAACAGAGTAAAGGAACACTGGGTGGTTTAAAATCAGGGAAGGTTTGGGTCAGAGTTCTGTCCTTTCTCCATACCTATTTAATCTGTATGCTAAGCAAATCATCCACGAAGCTGGAATCTATAAAAAGAATGTGGCATCAAGATTGGAAGAAGACTTATCAACAACCTGTGTTATGGTGATGATACTCCCTTGCTTGCTGAAAGTGAGGACTTGAAACATTTCATATAGAATATCAAAGACCATAGCCTTCAATATGGATTACATCTCAACATCAAGAAGACAAAAATCTTCACCACTAGACCAATAAAAAACCATCCTGATAGATGGAGAAAAGATTGAAATTATCAAGAATGTCATCTTATTTGGATCCATAATTAACAGCCTTTGTACCAGCAGTCAGGAGATCAGGAGATGTATTGCATTGAGAAAGTCTGCTGTCAGAGACTTCTCCAAAGTACTGAGATGAAATGATGCCAGTTAGAAGAGTAAGGTGTGTCTGAATCAGGCAATGATTCTTCCATCACATGCTATGCATTGAGAGCTGCACAGTGAATAAAGATGATTGAAGAAGAATCAATGCCTTTGAATTGTGGTGTTGGAGAAGAGCATGTACATGGACTGTCAAAAGAACAAACATATGTCTTGGGAAAAGTGCAACCAGAGTGCTCCTTGGAGGCAAGATGGCAAAGTTCCGACTCATATTTTGGGCATGTTGTCAAGAGAGGCTATGTTGGGAAGGGATATCACACTTGGAAAGGTGGGAAGGTCAATGAAAGAGAGGAAGACCTTTATCCAAATGGATTGACACAGTGATTGCAGCAATGGGCTCAAGTGTGTCAGAGATGAGGAGGATGACACAGGATAGGAAAGGGTTCAGATTTGTTGTTCATAGTGTCACTATGAGTTGTACTTGATTACAATAACTTGAATAACAATACCACCAAAGAGATTAGATACCTTCCTAATAATGTAAATAGGGTGAATGGTAGCTGTGGCCATCCAAAAAACATAAGGAAACTTAATGAGAATGGTCAGTTTTCCACCCCACTATGCTTAAAATGAGCCATCACAGAGGTGGACATTGAGGTATCTTCAGCATCCTCAGGAAGGAAGGCATAGAAGTGATGTGTGTCCTTTGGGCTCAGGATCCCTGCACTGAGAACCCTCTAGACCCAACAGATACAGAGACAGCTGCTAACATTGGAGATGGAGAAAAGGTCAAACTCAAAAAACTTCATTGTCTGAACCAACTCATAGCTGGCCCTCTGTTGGGTTTCTGAGGCTGTAAATCACACTAGAGGAGATTGCCCACTTTTCTCTGTAGCCCCTGGATTAGCACTTCAAGTCCCAATGGATTATGCCACCAAAGTGCTCTTGGAAAGAGTGGAAGGGAAATGACTGTGGCAGGGGTAGCAGAACCTAGAGACCAGCAGGAGATACCAAAGAGGGTTTCTTGGCCCATAGATTAAGAAAACTAAGGCTTTTGTGGCAAGAGGCTTGCTGGTAGGATAGGGGATTTCCAGACATTTAGGAGAGTTAGGCTCATTGACCCACAGAGTTAGAGAGCTTAATTTCTTCCTCTAGGTGAAGGCTTACTGGCAGAGTAGGGTTCTTTTAGACACTTAATAGTGGAGCTAAAGAGCTTTAACTCGAGTAAGGCAGGAGCTAGGTTGACCCAAGAAGGTCAAGAAGTCAGAGGGGCTAAGGATTGAGGGCCAGAGAGAGGCTTGTCTGCAAGCCAGGCCGAGAAGTTGTCCTCATTAAGAAACTACACCTTGAGTCATTCCTGATCCTGAATTGTAACTCTTATCCATAATCATGAGGCCTAGTGGAAAGATGCAGTGCCCAGAGGCACGTGGTTCAAACCCACCGGCTGCTCTATGGGAGAAGGTCAACAAAATTAACAATTAACTGCCTCTGAAAATCTGGCAGAGGGCTAGCTGTGGGTCAGTTCCAACCCGACAGTACACAACAACACCCATAATCATAAGTATAGTCTATGACCATTACAACAAATCAACTAATCCAGCAAAGTAGAGCATGCTGTGGGAGGAATTTAGAATTGGTGAAAAAAGGTTACAAAGAGGTAGAGATGTTTAAGTTTTACTTCATAGGAGTTGATGCTAATTATAATTCTCCCTTCTTGTGAGGCTAGATGAGGTCACACACAAACTCAAACCAGTTTTCATGTCTCTAAACACAAGGGGCCGGGGTTTGGTGGCCTAGAGTGTATGGAATTTAACTGCTAACTCAAAGGTGGTTTCTCTGGGGTTTTAAATCCCCCCGTGTCACCAAGAGAGAAAGATGGGCACTCTTCTCCAGAGTGATTTGCAGCCTCTGAAAAACTGCTGGAGGGCCGCAGCTATAGGTCAGTTTCATCTTGCAGTAAGGAGAGAAATATACATAAAAAAGGAACTCAGTGCAGCAGTCTAGAGAGAGCTGGACTGCTAACCCAAGTCTACACCTCTCATACTTTGAATCTCCTAGCAGCTCTGAGGAAGTGCTCAAAACCCAAACAGGGGAGTGAGTTCCAACTTGACAGCAATGGGTTAAACATACACAAAAGAAATCCAGGGGCATAATGCTTCATGCATAAGAACACTAACGGGAAGTCAGCAGTTTGAGTCCACTAAGCACTGTGGGGGAGTTGAGTAGTTTCTCTCACTAAGATTTACAGCTTCAGAGTCCTAGTGGTCACTATGAGTCGAAATCTTCTCAAGGGCAGTGAACAAACGAGCAGTGTATATTACTGAAATTATTTAGTGTTGACAAGGAATGACTAAACTATATTGGAGCTCTGGTGGCCTAGAGGCAAGAAGCTGCGCTGCAATCCCAAAGGCACACGGTTCAAGGCCACCAGCTGCTCCATGGGAAAAGGATGGGCAATCTCCTCCCATGAGATCAACTGCCTCTGAAACCCAACAGAGGGTCAGCTATGGGTTGGCTCTAACTCAGTGGTACACAAGAACAAATTATATTACCCCTGTGTCTCTCTTTACATAATACCAAATAGAAATAAGATGGGTTTTTTTAAAAGCATACATGGTTTATTGAAACTGTGCTTATAATTTGCATACTAGTCCCAAAATCCAATCCAAACTGTGTCAGAAATAAGTTTTATTGCATCTCACTCACAAATTCTGCAACTTTTTCTTCCAAGCTCTTTATTACCTAATCCAGACAGGTCAAACATAATTACATCTAGACAACTTTGAACCTCTCTTACATCCTAAATAGTTTACTATTACAAAGTAAAAATGTCAGCATATTGGAAGTTTGAATCTTTATAAAGCAATTTTATAAACATTTTGGTAAATTATATAATTATATTGTAGTTTCTTATTCCCATTTTATAAATATCTCTAATCCCTAGAAATTCATTGACTTTATTTCCCTAGAGATGTAAAAATCACAGAAAACGGAAAATGTGCCTTACGACTTTAATGAACCTTATGGGCTTCAACCATTGTAAAAACTGCTGAAATATTTACTGTAAAGAAATCACTGTAAAAACTAGATTAAGTGACATCTATTACATTTAAAAAATGAGGTTTGCTTTCCAATGTTAGCAAAATAATTTCTAACATTGACAAAAAAATTACTAGAATTTGCAGTTGGTTTTTTCCCCAGGATAATATGTCTTTTTTTTGGATGTATGGCTGTTGAAAGTTGAGTCATATAAAAGAAACCTTTGGAGAACAGAGGCTTTTTTCCTTTTACATATTTATTCCCAGAGTCTGTCCTTCATCTTCATTTTGGCTTTCCACATTGATCCCATTGTAGCATTTCCTGGGGAGAGCTCTGTTCTAATGGGCAACATCAGGAAGAGAACTGGGGGAGGCAAAATGAGAAGATGCAGATTTTTCTCATGTCTTTTTGAAAGCAGTTAACACATTCAAAGCTATTCAGCAATGTATTTCCCAATTTAACTTTCAACATTTTTTTTTACCTATAATGGACATGAACAGGAAATGTGGCACGAATCCTTTATCTATTAAAAAGGTGCACAATTTCTACTGAGATTAATACCAGGCACCTGAATTTTACTTTGTTCCCCAACACATAGAGTGTGTTGACCTCAAAGCTTCGTTTGTAGGCTATTCAGTCCTCATGGTTGGATAAGAAAGGTGCAGAAATCTTGTCTGGAAGAAGATTCAATCTCTAGGTACTAAATTATCTAACATCACCACCTGTTCAGGAACGCTTTTCTTAATAATTGTTAGAAAAGCTGTTAAGTCAAAACACAATGCAAAATCCACAAATGCTTCCAAATCCCTACAGAAAATGCTTGCAATCCTCTGCCATCGACAATGAGGGAAGTAAACCTTTCTAGAGAAGGCAACCTGCATTTTAATTCCTCTAACCGGTGACATCCGACAGTAGTCTTGCTTGAGTCCAAGCCTTCCGCACTTGATGGAAATACTGCCCACTCGAGGCTCCGGGAGCTCACAGATCAACCTATATGTCTTCTTTAGGGATCTGGCATTTGGGGCACCAGAGGGCGAGGCAGCTTGAAGTAAACCTTCACCGAGTCGTAAATGAACCACTGGAGGGTGGTCAGGGTGCCGATCATAACAATCCGAGCCCACAGGCCTTTCCACAAGCCCCCGAACCCCAGTAATCGAAGCGCCCCAAAGGTCGTGCTGCCTTTCTCCTTCTTCAAAAGGGAGATCACGGAGTCAGCCGGGTGGGACACGGCGGCGCAGAACACGCCAGCGATGTAGCCGGCCACGAAGGTCACCCCCAGCTGCTCGGCTTTGTTGCATTGGCACCGGGGCTTGGGGACCACGTACTTGTAGAGTGCCTCCACCGTGCACTCGAAGCACGCAAACTTCATCATGGTAGGGGATCTGGTGCAGCCACAGCGGCCAGAGACCCTTGTAGAAGTCCCACAGGCCCTCCTCGCGGTACATCTTGGGGGCTGCCACCCGGAGGGTGCTGGCGAAGCCAGGCTGCGTCTGGACGCGAACCTTGATGGCCTCCATGGGCGCCAGGGCGATGTCTGCGAAGAACTCCGCGCTGGCCGATGCGGCCAGGTAGAGGCCGGTCCTCCACAGGTAGGCCTTCTCCTTGCCCAGGAGCTCGGCGTAGTGGATCTTGAAGACCTCGTAGAGCCTGAACTTGAAGAAGCCCTGCATGGAGTAGCCTAAGAAGGTCGGGGCCCAGCCCCGGGCCAGGCCGCGCAGCCCGTCGTCCCGCAGCGTCACTCCGAAGCTGCTTAGGACGCCCCTGTACTTGTCAGGGGCCACCTGCATGCGGCTCTTGACCAGGTCCAGGGGCACGATGGCCGTATGCGTCAGCCCGCAGCTCAGCATCCCGCCCAGGCCGCACAGCAGCAGGTACTCGGGCGAGCCGTAGGGGCAGCCGGGTTCCACGGCCGCAGCCGTCCACTGCCTGCCCAGGCGCTGGCCCCCGGCTCTCGCCCGCTGGGCTCGGTAGCCAAGACCATGCATGGCCGCGCTCTGTCTAGGCAGACACTTCTCTAAAGTAAGACTCATATCACCTTAGTCAGGTACCGCCTTTCTCTTAATTCCCTCCAGCCAGCAAGAGCTGGTGCACGTGCGTGGTGAACTACCGCCCTTGAATCCCTATAGCCAGCTGTGAATCCCTATAGCCCAACTGTCAACTGAGTTCTCCTCCCTCCGGCGCGTGCTCCACCTGCGCCTGCGCAAACCGCATCTCACTGGGTTTTGCATCAGGTTTGAGACCTGTCCTCAACTCCCAGCACCTTTCTACTCGTCCGTTCTCAGCTCTTGTTCATGTTGTTGGTGAATGGGCTCTGATAACCATAGGCGCCCCCCCATGCCTCATCCCTCCCCATCCTTCACCCCTACCCATCAGTGGGCAGTCATCTCTTGACCTTACCTCAGATGAGGGTCAAGATTTGCCGTGGCTTTTTGTCTCGCTCAGCTGCCTAGTCCTCTACAAAAATGCGGAAAAAGTAAACCAAAAAGTACAGACATGAGTAAACACAGGAATAAGCGAGTAAATAGATGAGGAGGGAGGCGATGAGAGAAGGAACCGCCATGTATCTTTGCCTTCCTAGCGTTCTCTTAACAACTGCCACCTAGGGTATTGGTCGTCTCATGGCAACAGTGTTCTACAAGGAACTGGGTAGAGATAAGTAAGCAATCTGGTGTCCAGGTCTATGGCTCCCAGCTTTACACAATATTATCCGTAAGATGAGATGACATGTCCCAACATTGACATTCCTGCCTCTCTCCAAGAGTTGTCATGAGGATTTAAGAAACATGGAGATACTCCCTCAATTGGAGGGAGGAGGTGTAACTGATTACTACCAATCACGGGGTGCCATGGAAATTCTTATGATTTTGAAGACTAGAAAAATGATTCTGAAACCTGGCCCTTCTCATAGGCAGCTCGCATTGCCCTGGAAAGTGAAAAACTACAAGAACTCCAGGTTTACATCAATAGCATTCATTCGTTCATTAATTCACTGTACGCTGCCTCCTGTGCAGGGTTAAGGGTTTAATGGTAAGGAATTGCGCTGCCAACACAAAGCTTCGTGGTTTGCTCCACCAGCTGCTCTGTGAGAGAAAAATGGGCAATCTTATCCAGAGGCTATTTACTGCCTCTGAAAACCCACTAGAAGGTCACCTATTAGTCAGTTCCTACTTGACAGCAACAATAATGCCATGTCAAGAATTTTGATTTATATTCATTAAGGAATATTTCCTTTAAAACTGCCACACACACAAACCACCTGTATCAGAATCCCCTGGAGTTCTTTACTGAAAAAAAAAGATCCTAAAACCAAGATCTGCTAGATGAGAATCTCTGAGAGTAAGAAAGGGTAATTTTAATAACATACTTGAATGAATTCTTCATTAAAATTTTAGTGGCATAGTAAATTATGGGATTATGGGAGAACTTTTTCTCAAGTCAGTATTTGGAATTCAGTACTTAAATTTTTAACTCAATGGTGTATACAACTATAAAAATTCATAGCTATAAAAATCATAGTTGTACACAAGATTGCTGTTGTTGTTGAATACCGTTGAGTCAGAATCAACCCATAGCTGACCCTCTAGTGGGTTATTATAGGCAGTAAATCAAACTGGAGGAGATTGCCCATCCTTCTCCCATAGAGCAGTTTGTAGATTTGAGCTGTGTGCCTTTGAGATTGTAGTAAGTTTTAAAAAAACATTCCCAAACTAACTGCTTCTAAATCTGATCCAACTCATAATGACCCTCTATCAAGTCTGTGAGACTATAAAGCCTAACAAGAAGAGATTGCCCGTCTTTATCCATCAGAGCAGTTGGTGGATCCAAACCACCACAGATGTAAGGCTTTTGGGTTAGCAGCACAACTCCCTATGGACTACATCACCAGAGCACACCAATTTTTTGTAAATAATTTGGGAACATATAAAAAAAGGAAAAAAGTTTATAAATACATATCTTTAACCTAATAAACACTGTTAGAGAAAAAAAATTGTCAGAGCATCTTAAATACTTGATTATTCCATAATTTTTAAAAGAAGAAAAAAATTTATCAACTTCTAACCATAACTGAAAGATAACTGGAAGAATGGAGAGCACAGACAAGGGTTTTCTCAGCAACAAGTTTTATTGAATTTCTGTCTTTAGTCTTCTACCCAGAATTTTAGGATTAAAGAGAAGGTTCTCCTCTGAGTCTAGGGGTTCAAGGCCATAATCTCGGAGGATAGTCAGGCCAACTGGTACAGCATAGTTCACAAAGATGATGTTTATAGCCTACTTTGATAAGTTATGACTGGCCTCTTAAAAACTTATGAGCAGTCTCTCCCTATTTGAAGCAAAGAAGAGAGTGAAAATAATCAAAGACAACCCTGAGATAAGAGCTAGATGTTACCTGACTACTGTAACTTGCTATTCTGAAAGGGACAATAGGCAACTCCTGGGCAGAGTGGGGAAATTAAGTGGAACAAAACAAAATAATAATAATTATAGGAAAACAAGGTGGAACAAAAGGAAAATAATTATTTTTTAAAAGACTTAGCTTACTGGTCTGTTAGGGATAGGTGGAACCTCTAAGAATATGGCCCTTAATCACTCTTTAAGTCACCTCTGGAGTTCAACTTCAAGCCAAACAACAAGCCTATAAAGGGAACAATAACACAAGAGAGGTTTGCATTCCTCAGAAAAATTAATCGCTATGATATCAAAGGAATATAACTTGTCCAAGGATTACAAACTCAGAAAGAAGGAAGAATAGGATTGAAGGATAAATAAAAATGGCAAACACAGGCAGGAAATAGGAAGACGCTGCTCCATTTTTTTTTCTTGTTGTATACCATTGAATCTGATAGACTGGCACAGGAGGAGATTGCCCTTCCTCCAGCAGAGGATCTGGTGGATTTAAACCACTTACCTTCAGGTTTGCAGTTCAGCTTCTTGCCACTAGGCTACCAGACCACCCTTAAAATTTTGAGGATTGTAGTCAGTATCAGGGTACTGAAGAGCAATGGTGTCACTCTGGAGACTAAGGTGCATCTGATACAGACTATGGTCTTTGCAATTGCTTGTTATGCATCAGAGAGCTGGACAATGACCAGGGAGGACAGAAGGAGAGTGGATGCTTTTGAGCTGTGGTGCTGGAGAAGGGTACTGAATGTACCCTGGACTGCCAAGAAAACAAACAGATTCATCCTAGAGAGGATTAAACCAAGCTGCTCCTTGGAGGCAAGGATTCTGGGGCTTCCTCTGACATACTTTGGACATGTTGTAAAGGGGGACAGGTCCTTGGAGAGGGACATCATGCTTGGGAAGGTGGAGGGACGGCGCAAGAGGGGAAGACCCTCTATGAGGTGGATTGATTCAGTGACTGGGGTAATCGGGATGGGTGTGGCAGAGGCAGTGCGATTGGCACAGGATAGAGCAGGGTTTAGGGCTGTTGTACACAGGGTCGTTATGAGTCGCAAGCGACTCGCCGGCACATAACAACAACAAGTCAATATCAGTAAGAAGGTGATGTTGAACGGAATACCAATTTACTCTATAAACTATCACTCTAATTACAGCAAAATGTTTTTAAAAATTAAATAATTATTGAGATAGTTGCGCACAAAGATAAAAAGGTTCTCCTTGAGTCTTAAGAGAACAAGGAAATATTAAAATACCATTTGCTAGGGAGCTCTGGTGGCCTAGTGGCAAGAAGCTGCACTGCAATCCCAGAGTTATGCAGTTTGAATCCACCAGATGCTCTGCTGGAGAAGGAAGGACAATATCCTCTTGTACCAGTCAGATCCAATTTGACGGCACACACACACACACACACAATCCTAATCCTTTGCTGAGTAAATGAGAACTTATCAAAGTGTGTTTCTGGGTCCATGGTCATGTACGTTTGAGAAGCATTTGACATTAAAGCATGTATTCTCAAAGGGACTTTATCATCTATCAGGAGGTAAAAAAATTTTCTTAGATATATAGTAGTGTGACCTGCAAAGTAATTCTATCCAACAAAATCTCATTTTTAAATAATTTCAGTGTTAGGGGCAATTGGGGGGGGAAAGCAGAAAAAGCCTTCTTGTAGAAGAAGAGTAATAATGAAAACTTAGTGGACAAACAACTCTAGAGCTTCCTCTTGAAGAGTCACAGGGCTTATTAGCATTAAAATTGTAAAAACTCCAGAGTAAAGAAAATGATCTTTGTTAACTTGTTCGTATTTGACCTTCAGTCAGACTCCTAGTGACTTTGCTTAGAGCAGAAATGTTCCTAGATCCTGCACCGGCTTATGATCATTGCTGTGTGTGTCAATTGTTTATTTTTAATTTTTTTATTATTATTAATTTTAATGAAAGTTTACAGAGACTGAGGATTTCCATTCACTCATTGTTGCACTTTTCTCCCTGCCCACCACTCCCTCCCCCCAATTGCTTTTCTCTTTGAAAAGTAAAAGAAAAATTCTTTCATTGTTATACAATCCCTCCCCCTAGTCCACTCCACTATGCAGCCTTCATTCTGGACTCCTGTCACATGTCAATTGTTTTACCTGTTGTGTCAATCTACTTCTTCAATGGTTTTATTTTTTGCTGTCTCTACCAACCATGATACATTTCTCTAGCAACTCTCCACTGGGTTCCCAAGGCTGTAAATCTTCATGAGAGGAGACTACTCATCTTACTTTATGGAGCCCTTCAAGGATTTGAACTGCTGACCTTTCCATTAGCAGTACAACACATAGCATACAATGCCAAGTCATGAATAGCTATCACACACACACACACACACACACACACACACACACACACACGCGCACACGCTTATTGCTGACAAGTTTGGACCAACTCATAACTGACCTTCTAGCAGGTTTCAGAGACTATAACTTGCATGGAAGAAGACTGTCCATCTTCTCCTGAGGAGTAACAGTTAGTGAATTCAAACCACTTGCCTTTGGTTTGGCAGTACAACTCTTTACCCACTTGTTTTTGTTGTTGTTAAGTGCCATCGAGTCCTAGATGACTCATAGTGACCCTATGAACAAAAGACCTGAACACTTGTATAACTTTCATCGTTTCTCCACATTCATAGAGTTTCCAAGGCAAGCTATTGCAGAAGTGGATGCCACTCCTGCTTCCAAGCTTATTTTATTCAGGAATCTCCACCAAACATTGTCCATCATGGGTAACCATCATTGTATTTGGCACATCAGTGTCACAGTGTTTAGCATCACAGCAACAATGAGTTACCTCTGTACAGCAAATGCACAGACCAGTGCTATAGCACTTAGAAGAATGTTTGACCAAAAACAATTAAAACCAGCCCTGAGGGCCACAGATTAAAATCACCCATCTTTGGCTTGGTAGCATAACTTTCTTTCCACTAGGCCAACAGAGCTCTCTCTGTGTTGTTGTTAAGTGCCGTTGAGTTGTAGACAACTCATAGCGATCCTATCAACGAAAGACTTGAACATTTATTTAACTTTCATCTAGACTATCAAAAGCTCCGTGTGTGTGTGTGTGTGTGTGTGTGTGTGTATGTGTATATGTGTAGTAGTTGTTAAGTGACATCAAGTTGAGTATGACTCATAGGAATCCTTTGAACACTGATCTGAACCCTGCCCTATCCTGTGCCATCCTCCTCATCTCTGACATATTCGAGCCTATTGCAGCAGTCTCTGTGTCAATCAATCTTCCTTTCTTCACTGTTCCTCTACCTTTTCAAGCCTGATGTCCCTTTCCAAGGAATAGCCTCTCCTAACAACATGCTCTATTATATGTTGCAGCACTATAATAGCCACATGGAAGAAACGAAATTAGTGAATGTCCCTTTTTCACAGTGGGTATAATATGAATATAATTGCAAAAATGCCATATGCCATTTTAGCAGCATGAGATGAACTGGATTATAAAATTTTTAATGGATGCAGGATACTAAGATTTTTACTGCATACATACCACATTTTCTACAAAAAGAAAATTTTACACATTCTATAACAGAGAAAATAAGTCAATGAATTTAATTGTTTCAACATTTGATGTAAAATTCTGTTGATCTTACACAACAAAGAATTTACTTTCACCAGATTAGCTTTAAAATGCTCATACTTCAGTTTGATGTTTGTTTTATAATAAGTGCAATAATTATAAATGAACAAATGAAAAGATGTCATCAAAGAAAATTCAATGAGTAGAAAGCAAATATTACAGCAGAATATTTTATTTTTAGATAAATCTTTGATCTTTAGCCATGTCACAACTGAGAGCATTTATTTCTATGTTCTTACTGAGTCTTCAATTAAGCTTCAGAATATCTACTTCCACACGTAATAAGTATAATGAATCAAGTCTTTTTTTGAAGTATTACCATAAGCTGAGTTGTTTTTACTGTATTTAGCAATGAAAATGAGCATTCTGTTATGCAGGATGGGATCATTAACGGCAGAAATATACATGAAGCAATGCTAACATTGGTAAATAAACATTGTATTTTAGCTTCTATTGGAAAAGCATACATACCAATATAAATCAAATGTGTGTTTCTCAAATCTGTAAACTTAGTTTTCATATAAGAATGAAAGACAGATTTTGAGTTTATTTTACACAGGACAAGGCCAAATGCAACAAGAGTCGTGTGATCATAGGGCCACTGCGTTTTCTTAGGTTCAGTGAGAGAAAACTGAATGTGAGGCTATATTCAAACAGTAAAGAATAAAGGGTGTTCTGGTAGCCTAGTGACAAGAAGCTGTGCTGCAATCCCAAAGGCATGTGGTTCAAATCCATCAGATTCCCTGCTAGAGAAAGAGGGGTGGTCTCTTCCTGTGCCAGTTGGATCTAACTCGATGGTAGACAATAAGAAAAAAAAGAGTACAGGATATACATAAGATTTATTAAGTTTACATCTTTATTTATTTGCAATACAAATTCTGATTTCCTGACTGCTAGTACCAAGTGTGTAGTGTGTCAATCCATGTAAGAAATCATTGATGGACAAATTCAACCTTTTCTCCATCTATCACGATGTTGTGAATTGGTCCAGCGATGAAGATTTTGTCTTCTTGATGTTGAGACGCAATCCATATTGAAGGCTGTGGCCTTTGATCTTCTGCAGCAATATTCTTATAAAATATATTCTGATAAACACCCTTTCTTGTTTCTTGGAAGATGAATTTAGAGAAACATTCTTTGTTGCAAAACAAATTTTTCTGCACACTAAATAAATATTGAATTTTCTGTCCTTGTAATATGTCCACTATCTTATTAGTATATATAGAGCAGTATCAAGCATTATGTTCCACACAGCAGATAGTAAAGAAATGAAAGTAATTTGACATGTAAGTAAAATTTTCATGTTAGATAAATATTAGTATTTCTAGTGTTTCTTGATGTTTGCTATGTCAATATTATTTTATTCAGAAGGTAGGAAGCATACCCTTATGTTGTTTGTACCATGGGAAAGAGCATTGCTGGCCCTTCTGGATGCACATCTATATTCAAAGATAGTCAGTCTCTGGCTTTAAGATTTATGGACTTGGAAACCTGATGAAGGGTTGTTGTGAATTAGAATTGGCTGGATGGTAGTGAGTTTGTGTGTGTGTTTGAGTCAATCCATATAAAGCTGATGAATATTTTTTCTAGTTTTGTAAATAAGGCTGTGAGGGACCTCTCAAGAGTACTAAGGAGCAACAACGTCAGGCTGGAGACTAAGGTGCACCTGATCCAGGCTATAGTCTTCACAATTACATGCTATGCATCAGACAGTTGGACAGTAAATAGGGTTGATAGGAAGAGAATTGATGCTTTTGAGCTGTGGTGCTGGAGAAGAAGGTTGAATATACCATGGACTGCTAGGAGAACAAATAGGTTTGTCCTTGAGAAGGTGAAACCGGAATGCTCCTTGGAGTCAAGGATTCTGAAACTTTGTCTGACATACTTTAGGCATGTTGCAAGGAGGGACTGGTCCTTAGAGAGGGACATCATGTTTGGCAGAGTGGAGGGGCGGCAAAGGAGAGGAAGACCTTTGATGAGATGGATCGATTCTGTGACTGGAGCGGTGGGAATAAGTGCATTTGAGATGACTAGGTTGGCACAGGATAGAACAGCATTTAGAGCTCTTGTACATAGGGTCGCTATTAGTCGCAGGTGACTTGATGGCACATAACAACAACAACAACAAAGAAAGCTGTTGATGTTTTGATTGAGATTGCAGAGATTCTATAGATTGTCTTGCATAGTATTGGCATTATGTGAACATTAAGTCTTCCAAGGTATGATCATCAAATGTAAGTTTTTTAAATTTAAGTGATGTCAGTCTGGAGACTAAGGTGTGCCTGATACAGGCCATGGTCTTTACAATTACTTGCTATGCATCAGAAAGCTGGACAATGACTAGGGATGATAGAAGAAGAATTGATGCTTTTGAGTTGTGGTGCTGGAGAAGAGTATTGAATATACCATGGACTGCTGGGAGAACAAACAAGTTCATCCTGGAGAGGGTAAAGTCAGGCTGCTCCTTGGAGGCAAGGATTCTGAAGCTTCATCTGACATACTTTGGACATGATGCAAGAAGGGATCAGTCCTTGGAGAGTGACGTCATGCTTGGGAGGGTGGAGGGACAATGAAGAAGAGGAAGACCCTCGATGAGATGGATTGACTCTGTGATTGGGATAATAGGGGTAGGTGTAACAGAGACAATAAGATTGCCACAGGATAGAACAGGGTTTAGGGTTGTTGTACATAGGGTAGCTATGAGTCGTAGGCAACTCAGCAACACAGAACAACAAACAACAATTCTTTAATGTATTTCAGCATTGTTTTATAGCATTCATTATCCTTCACATCCTTGGCTAGATTTATTACTAGGTATGTTATTCAATACTATTATAAATGGAATTGTTTCCTCAATTTCCCTTTCAGTTTTTTATTGCTATGCATAAAAACTTAATTGATCTTTGTTTGTTTACCTTGTACCTTTTAACTTGCTAAACTTTTCTTTTTCCTTTTTTAAATTTTCTTGTGTACCATCGAATTGGTTCCAACTGGCACAGGAGGAGATTGCCCCTCCTTCTCCAGTGGAGCATCTAGTAGATTCGAACCACATGCCTTTGGGATTGTAACTTGCTAAATTTTCCTAGTAGTTCTTCAAGTTTAGGAAACATGTTTATTAACTCATATCCCTCCCTTTTTTTGTAACTCCTTTTTGTGTGTGTGCTTTAAGTATTTGCCAAATGTTAACTTATATTTACATTAGACTAGTAAATTGTTGCCCTTTTCCTTTTAACTATACCGGTACTATTTCTGATGAAATTATTAAGAATACTGCTTTGCTTTCTTGTCTACATATCACCTCATTGTTTTACTCAGTACTCAATAGGTCTTGGCCAACTCGCTTGTTAGTGGAAAATCATTGAAGTAGCTGCTTGAATTATTTTCTCAGCTTTGAAATATAGAGTGTACTGAAGTTGGTAACTGCATTTGCCATTACTAACCATGAAAATCTCTCATTGTGAATTTCTGTGACAATCATAACAGTTTGGAAAAAATGGTTTAAAAGTATTATTTGGCATGCAATATGTTAATTATAGTTCAAGCCCCTTGTTACTTAAGGGTTTCATATCAAAAGTTTATAGAATCCTACAGGGCCTCCACAAGGAAAAGTCTGATAATAAAATTAAAAAATGGGCAAAAGACATGGAAAGAATTTTCACAAAGGAAAATATTCAAATGGCCAACAGACACTTGAAGAAATGCTCAAAAATCACTTGCAATGAGAGAGACGCAAATCAAAATGACAATGAGATACCATCTCACTCCGTAGCAGTGGCAAAGTTTAACAGGACAGTAAGTAATAAATGTTGGAGAGGAGGTGGCAAGATAGAAACTCTCATTGTTGATGGGATTGTATAATGGTACAACCACTCTGGATGGCAGTTTGACGTTTGCTCAAAAAGGTGAACATAGAAATTCTCTGTGATCCATCCCTTCCACTGCTTGGAATATACCCTGAGGCAAATTATAACTGAGGCACAAATGAACATTTGTACACAAGTGATTATAGCAGCATTATTCACCACCACAAGAACATGACATCAACCCAAATGCCCAACTACAGTAGAATGAGTTGTGAAATCAAGGTATATTCACACTATGGAATATTATGCAGCATACATAAACAATGATTTTGTAAGTCACTACCTAACCTGGGATTGACTGGAGAGCATTATGCTATGTGAACTAACTCAGTCCCATAAGGACAAATACTATATAAAACCATTATTGTAGAACGAGTATGAGGATCCAAGGGGCAGGGGAGCAGAGGCATGAGGATGGGCAGAGGGCAGTAGGGTTGTCAATCACAGGGTTGCTCAATTTGACGGGTGGAGGGGGAGTGGGTAAATAAAATGGGAAAGATCCGTTGTGAAAAGCAATGCATACAAATTTTGTAAGTAAACCTGTGTAAAATAAAAATTTTATTTAAATCAAATCTCTATGCACATCCAAAAACTTCTCCAATAGAGTAAAAAGGGAAGCCACAGACTGGGAAAAAATATTTGGTAATGACATGTCAGATAAGGGACTTATATC
>NW_006399755.1:9578752-9587913 GCF_000299155.1 Elephantulus edwardii
GGATGGCCAATCCTTCTTCCTAGTCTGTCTTAATCTGAATGTTCAGATTTAGAGAACTGTCTGACAGACAAGCATTTTACAGAAAAAAAGTGAAAGATAAAGCCCTTATTGTGGAATTAACCATTAGTTTCAGTATTGTCCCTGCCCTTGGCACAAGTGTCTTGACCTACTTATTTCCCGGCTCCACCATCCACCAGGATACTCATCCACTTCTACTCACTCGCTTCAACATATATCTCCCATTGTCCAACCCTTGATCTGATAGCTTATATCTGAAGCTTCCTTGGCTTCTGTGGTTCCAAACTGGTCAGATGCTGACAGTTTCTTATGCTGTGATGCCAGGGATGTGTCCTGTCTCCATACCTTTTCAACCTGTATGCTCATGAACAGATTATCCAGGAGGCTGGGCTCTATGAGGAGAAATGTGGCGTCAGGATTGGTGAAAGATCTATCAACAATCTGCGTTATGCAGATGACACAACCCTGCTTGCTGAAACTGAGGAGGTCCTGAAGCACTTTCTGCAGCGGGGTCAAAGACTGCAGCTTCAATATGGATTGAGGCTCAAGGTCAAGAAGACAAAGATTCTCACCACTGGGCCAATGGCAGCATAAGGATGGATGATGAAGAGATTGAGATTGTTCACTGCTTTAGTTTGCTTGGCTCCACAGTCAACACTCTTGGCACCAGCAACCAGGAACTTAAAAGATGTTTTGCGATGGGAAAGTCTGCTGTTAGGGACTTCTCCAAAGTACTGAAGAGCAATGGTGTCTTGCTGGAAACTAAGGTGCATCTCATACAGGCCATGGTCTTTGCAATCACTTGTTATTCATCAGGGAGTTGGACAATGACTAAGGAGGATAGAAGGAGAATTGATGCCTTTGAGCTGTGGTGCTGGAGAAGAATATTGAGTTTACCATGGATGGCTAAGAAAACAAACAGATTCTTCCTGGAAAGGGTTAAACCTGGCTGCTCCTTGGAAGCAAAGATTCTGAGGCATCGTCTGACATACTTTGGACATGTTGTAAGGAGGGACAGGTCCTTGGAGAGGGACATCATACTTGGGAGGGTGGAGGGACAGTGCAGGAGGGGAAGACCTTCTATGAAGTGAATTGATTCAGTGACTAGCGTACTCAAGATGGGAATGTTGGAGACAGTGCAATTGGCACAGGACAGAGAAGGGTTTAGGGCTGTTGTACATAGGGTCGCTATGAGTCACAAGCGACTTGATGGCACATCATAACAACAACAACAAGGGGATAGGACACTTGATATTTATTAAGCATTATGCTTGAAGCTGGGTTTTGGTGGTTGTTGCTTTTTAGGGAGTTATAAGGATTACAAGAGATAATGCACTTCAAGGATCTAGCCCAGTTTGTGCCTCAGTTCTCATTTCCTCAGGGTATATTCCAAGCAGTGGAATAGCTGGGTCATATGGAATTTCTATGTTCAGCTTTTTGAGGAAGCACTAAACTGCCTTCTAGAATGGTTGTACCATTTTATAATCCCATCAACAACGTGTAAAAGATCCTTTCTCGACACATCCTCTCCAACATTTGTTGCTTCCTGCCCTGTTAAACTTTGCCACTCACAGCAGCATTATTCACCATTGCAAGAACATGGAAATAGCCCAAATGTCCAATCATGAACAAACGGATTGGGATATTATTGTACATTCACTCAGTGGAGTACTATGCAGTACACAGAATCAATGATTTTGTAAATTACTACCTAACTTGGGAGGGACTGGAGAGCATTATGCTGAGTGAACTCAGTCCCACAAGGATAAATATTGTATAAAACCATTTTTGTAGAATGAGTATAAGGATCCAGGAGGGGTGGGAGAGGCTGGAAGTAGAGGGATGAGGATGTGCATGGTGTGGGGGGATTAATCATGGAGTTGTACAATTTGATGGGTGGGGGGGTGAGGGAAATTGACAGAATTTGTTCTTGAAAACAATGTATTCGAATTTTGTAAATAGACTAGTAGGAAAAAAATAAAATATTAAAAATTTTAAAAAAGAACCTAGCCCAGTCCCAGGCACATTAATAAGCATTCCACAAATGGCGCTCTGTTACTCTCCTCTTGGGCTTTCCTCAATCCTCATGAACGCATATACCTGTGATGGCAATCCCTGCTCTTTCCTCTTCACTAGAGTGAATGATTATTCCATTAACTAAATTCCTATTGACTTTGATGATTTAGCAGATGAAGTGAGGAAATTGTAACTGGCAGAGATGTGATCTTTTTTGACAATGCCCCAGGATGTGTCAAAGCATAAAATAACTAGGACAGAGAATTGCTCACCTGTGCTACAGCAGCCAGGGCCCCAGAGAGGGACAAGACCATCTTTATCCTTTAGAAAATTGATCCTTCAATCCCGGTGCTTTATTTGATTGAATTCAGCTAGTACAAATAATTTGTCCAGGTTTGTCCTAGATTTCAGTTTTAATACTACAAGCCCTCAGCATCCCTGAAGCCTCCTCAATCTCAGGCTAACCTATCTTGCTGGCCTCTAGTCACTGGCAGTATGCTGGGAAGCCAGGCATACGTGGGTCCAAATCCTGGCTCATCCCATGTCTAGCTATAGCACTTGTATTGAACCTCAATGTCTTTGTCTATGTTAGCAATAGTAGACCCAGGCGGTCTAGTCTGGAGGGAGTTTCACTGCTTACTTAAAAGCTGTGCCTCCCTGGCTGTTTGGATCTGCCAGTAGGCTCTGAGGAGGAAAGATGGGCAATCCCTTCCTATTTGATTTAGAACCTCAGAAAAGCAACAAAAGATCAGCTATATGGTTCAGTTTTCAACTATATAGCAATAAAATTGTTATACGAGATCAGTGAATGTTAGTTCTTTCCTTAATACTTGTCTCATACTTAATAGGAGCTTCATTGTCCATGCTTCCAAAAATGCCTGAAACCTGGTTTGAGGAAGGGAGATGACCATTGGTCAGCAGAGGGCACTGTTATCATTGTTCTAACTCTTTCTACCCACTTCCGTGCACCCCCAACTCTCACACCAAAGTAATAAAGCTTAAGTAAACCACTGATGAAAGATGGCCAGACTCTAAACCCACACTGGTTATAACTTATCTAAATATCTCCCACATGCCCACAATAATGTTAAGAGTGTATCTGGGCCATTTTAAATCTTGTACATTTAATTTATAATCCTCTTCACTCCAGGAGGTTTATGAGGTACCAGGGGGTCAAATATTTATTCTTGGACTTTTTCAAACCCAGTCAACTAATTATTCTGATGAACTGTATACTTTTTCTTTTTTGCTTGATCACACTGGAAACAATGACAGGCATTCAGCTGGGATTTATTTGTAAAACTCTGACAGACTGGGAATTATGGCGTTCCTTAAACTGTCTTTTAAAATAAATATTTATCTGATTTATCTGGCAAGTGAAAGAGGGGAAAGCTGCAATCCCCAAACTTATTAAACTGAGTAGGTCTAATCATGTTTAAAGAAAATGTGGATGTGATAATCTCCTATATGCTTAGATGCAAGTTGTTCATAATGAATCTTTATGCCTGTTGTTTGCTTATGGAATTATTTGTGCCAGTGAACAGTCGTACTCTTGCTGGTAGTAATTGTTTATTTGGGGAAGGACCTGAGAGAGAAGAATGATATAAAGCAAATAAATACTTTTTTATTAAATTTCTGGTGTTCTTAACAATATTAAAGGTCTAAGGGACTCTGTCTCAAGCAGCATATCCATAATCGATCCATGCCCATTGGTTAAGGCTCAGGCTACTCTGACAAATTAGAAATCAAATGTATGTGGGTAACCTTAGTATATAATGGCATCATTCTTTTCTTCACGGTTTATACAGTATTTAGTCAGTTATTTAACCAAAGATAAATATGGAGATATGCCTACAAAATAATAACATCAGTATGTTTCCGGATTCAGACTGCCTCATGGCTGTAGAGTTGGAACCATCTCAGAGCTGACCTTCCAGTGGGTTCTTGGGGGCTATAAATTATAGAGAGGAGACTGCCTCTCTTTCTCCTTCAGAGTCACTGGTGGAGTCAAACCGCCAGAAAGGTGTTACTTTTGGATTAGCAGCACAACTTCTCACAAACTATGCCACCAGAGTTCCCCCCTTTTAAGAAAAATGTTCAGAGCAAAAATGTTAAAAAGAAAAAAAAAGTTTGTTACTTTGAATAGTCCTAAAAAGAAAAAAAAAAAGGAAAAAAAATCAAATCCCCTCCAACGGTCGCTTTGTTGTTTTAGAATTTTAAGGTGGAAGTCTGTTCAAATATCAGAATTTGTAAAATCTAACCAGTAATAAAACCACTTATCAAAATTAAAAAAAAGAAAAATGTTCAAAATATCATTATCTGTGCATGTATTAGAATTATGAATGAAATATAATATCTTTTCATACTAATGATCTACATTTGGAATTCTCAGAAGATCTCAATTTGGGCTGGACCCAATTCAAGCGCTCAGTAACCTCTTGGGGATAATAGCTAGTTACTGCATTGGACAGCTAGGGTTTCATCTATGCCTGGAGAGCTGACATCACCTGGAAAGACCGGCAACTGAAAAAAGGAAATCTTCTAGTCACAAGTAGGCTTGCAATGGCAAGCTCTGGTGGCCTAATGGCAAGAAACTGCACTGCAATTCCAGAGGTGAATGGTTCGAGTCCACCAGATGCTCTGCTGGACATGGAGGGGCAATCTCCTCCTGTACCAGTCAGATCTGATTTGACAGTGCACATACACAAAATAATAAAGTTATTTTTAAAAGTTTTAAAAATGAAGTAGGCTTGGCTAAATCAGAGATACTATTTCTTCCTCTTCATCCTCCCTTTAACCCCCTTCCTATTTATTACATTTTATTGCATTAGATGCGTGAGGGCTTTGGGGGCCAGTGGGACGCACTCAGTCCTTCCTGGCAGCCGCCTTCCTCATGGGGCCAGGACACTGGGGAGTTCTTCTTGCTTCCTCTTGGCACGGATGTGTGTCTCCAGCCTTTTCTTGATGAACCTGAGGGCTTGCTTGTCCTTGGAGAACTTGAGTAGCTCCATGGGGAAACGCTCATAGGTTTGTGAAGATCATGTTCTTCACAAACTTGGTGCGTTTGGTGAGGCGCCTGCTGCAGCGGCGGCTGTGACTCGGCTTGGTTCCTTCGTGGCCCTTGCTGAGGCCCGTGGCCATGGGGGTAGTGCACAGCCGTGGCTGCTGTACTTCTGTGGGTGCTGCGGCGGAAGGACCCATGCTCCTTTCTTTCCTCTTCTTTAAATCATGTTGGTCTTTGTAATGCCTATATATAAATCACGAATCCTACATGTATCAGAAATCCGCTGCTGTTGAGTTGCTTCATCTCAATGTCAAGGGCTGAGTAATTGAGTGTAACTCAATCGAATACTCGATTTAATGCCACTTTGAGTATTTGGATGATGCTAAGATTTTTCATTTGTGAGGTGTGGGTTGTTTTGGTTTTGGTTTTTCCCCCTCTGCTGTACAGAAAATAATTTCTTCCAGTCTTTACTGACACACCTCTCCAATAGCTTTGACTGCATTTTTCTTTTCTGTTCTTCTCACATTCCTTTTTATATTCCCGGGGTTTCTCTAACTCTACAGAAACCGAGTGTCTGGTGGACTCAAACCACTCACCTTTTGACTAGTAGTCAACACTTAATCAGCTGTGTCACCAAGGCCTTTAATTCATACCTGTTGGGTTGAACTGAATTTGAATATTGCCAAAGGCCTGAGACATGAAAAGTTATTTGATTCACTATTAGCAACTTATTCATAGAAACACGAACCTCCAACACTTTTTTTTTTGGGGAGGGGGGGAAGACTTGATGTATCCAGAAATTTGGTAATACTATCATAAGTACATGTAATCAGCTATTTATTTTGTGAAAGTTTCTCTATGTGTAAAAAGATTTCTTTTTTATCATACTACAAAACCAAATCTACTGCTGTCGAGTCGATTCTGACTCACAGTGTGAGAGAGCAGAACGGCCCCACAGCATTTCCAAGGCTGTACATTTTTCTGGAAGTTGATTGCCCCATATTTCTCCTGACTGTTGTTGTTGTTGCTAGGTGCCATCGAGTCAAGTATGATTCAGAGGGACCCTAGGAACAGGCAGATCTGAACCCTGTCCTATCCTGTGCCATATTCAGTGCATCTGACACACTTGAGCCCATTGCCACAGTCATTGTGTCAGCCCATCTCTTTGAGGGTCTTCCTCTCCTTCACTGACCCTCCATCTTTCCAAGCATGATGTCCTTTTCCAAAGAATAGCCTTGCTGAGCAGCATGTCCAAGGTGTTTGAGACAAAGCTTCATCATCTTTGACTCCAAGGAGCATTCTGGCTACACTTTCTCCAAGCCACATCTGTTTGTTCTTTTGGCAGTCCATGGAATAGTCAGTACTCTTCTTCAATACCACACTAAAAGGCATTGATTCTTCTGTTATCCTTATTCATTGCCCAGCTCTCTGATGCTTAGCAAGTGATTGAGAAGACCACAGCCTGAATCAGGCACACCTTAGTCTTCAAACAGCCATACTTTTTCCTAAGTATTTTGAAGAGGTCCCTGACAGCGGACTTGTCCAAGGCAATATGTCTTCTGATTTCCCAGCAGCTGGAACCAATGGTGTTAATTGATGATCCAAGCTGGCTCATAAATCCAAACTGTTACCTTTTTTATTAGCAGCCAACACTTAGCTACTGCACTACTAAGGATCTTTTTCATCAAATTAGCAAGTAAAAACAAAACAAAATAACTGAGTCTAATTCAGTTAATGCCACTTTGAGTATGCTTCCTCTGTCTGGTTAGTGTCTGTTCTTTTTTTGTCTCCCTTACAAAAATAACTTATTCCAACCTTAACATATAGACATGATTGCATTTCTCTCTTGTCCTTTCCTCTCACTTGTCTTCCCTCATAGGTGCCTCTCATCCACTGAGTATTCCTAAAACAGCAAAAGATTCAATGGACATTGCCTAGAGCCAGAACAATCCTGTCTAGCATACAATGCTGATGGAGGCTGGTGTCTGGCCTTGAGGGTGTGCTCTCCTGAAATAATCCCTCAAAACAAAACTAACTCACTCCATTTTAATCTTGCAGTCCCTATTCAAGTCCTAGTTATTTATTAGGCTTGGCTTCTGAGCAAAGAACTAAGGGCCGGGGCGAGATGTCTGGCTATGTTTGGCCTGGGCTTTCAATGTCACTTCTTCCCTTTGATCCTGGATAAGTGACTCTCATTCTTTCCTCCACTTGGCAGCAATTTCTCTACCTCATCCCTTGCCAGTCTCCTGAACTCACCTTACTACAACCATACAAGCATGCCTTTCCCTCTGCTGTGGATCTATTTCTCCCTCTCTGTCCCTGGAGCCTTGTGGCCTAGTCTGTAGGAAGTTGGGCTACTAACCCAAAGCCATCTCTCCAGAGGTTCAAATCCCTCAGTGGCTCTGTGGGAGAAAAATGGTCAATCTCCTCCTGGGCAGTTTACAGTCTTGGAAAGCTCGTTGGTTCCAACTCCACAGCAATGAATTTGAGTTGAGCTTCTGTTCCTGGCTAGTTCTTACTCTTCCGTTAGATCTCAGAGAAGCCTTCTTAAATCTCTCAAATCAGATGAGAGCTCTCATGTGGGCTCCCAAAGCATCTTTGGCCTCCTCTCCCACCCCACGCCATCTGGCTTTCATCACAATGAAATTACTTGTTTACTGCCTGAATTGCCAGCTAGAATGCTTGTCCAAAAGCAATATGCTTGTCTTGTATTTGTTTCTTTCTATATTTTGCTCAGCACATGACAGTTGGCACTTGATAAATATCTGCTGTGGTAGAGGAAAGCAGTTGAGCAGTGCAGAACTATCCTAGGAAGTTGGCCTGGGTTACCACCTTTATTTCTTGCTCTGTCATGAAATACTGAATGCGACATTCTATTTATCACCAAAAATTCCTTGGGGAGAGAGGGCTGTATTTGTTCAGAAGGAAGATTTGGGTTAGCTGTTTTTTGGCTGTGAAACCTTAGCAAGCCACACAACTTCTCTAGATCTCAGTTTCTTTGCATGTAAAATGAGGTGATCACAACAGTACCCTATAGGTGTGAGGATTATCAAATAGACGTAAAGGTCTTATCATCTATAAATACTGAGCAAGTGTTAGCTGTTTAATGAGTATTATGAACCAAGAAATTTGGAGGACAGCTGCCTGGCCAATTAACTGAAAGAGATCCATATTTGTTTCCATTTCCCAAAAAGATGATCCAACAAAATGTGGAAATTATAGAAAAATATCATTAATATCACATGCAAGCAAAATATTGCTGAAGATCATCCAAAACTGGCTAAAACAGTACATTGACAGGGAATTGTCAGAAGTTCAAGCTGGGTTTAGAAGAGATCATGGCACCAGGGATATCACTGCTGATGTCAAGATTGATCCTGGCTTAAAGCAGTGAATTCCAGAAGAGTGTTTTTTTTTTTGTCTTTTAATAGACCATGCAAAGGCATGTGACTGTGTAGATCATAACAAAATATAGCTAACATTGAGAAGAATGGGAATCCAGAACACTTAATGTGTTCATGTGAAACCTAGACCTAGATCAAGAAACTGTTTTCTAAACAGAGCAAGGAAACAGTACATGGTTTAAAATCAGGAAAGGGGTACAACAGGGTTTTATCCTTTCTCCATATCTGTTTAATCTCTATGCTGAGCAAATAATTCCAGAAGCTGACCTGTATGAAGAAGAATGTGGCAATAGGTTTGGAGGAACATTCATCAACAACCTGTACTACGCTGAAAGTGAGGAGAACTTGAAACACTCACTGCAGGGATTAATGATTATATCCTTCAATATGTATTGCATCTCAACATCAAGAAGACAAAACTCCTCATCACTGGACCAACAGGCAACATCATGATAAATGGAGAAAAGGTTGAAATCATCAACAATTAATCTTGTATCCATAGTCAACATCCTTGGTTCTAACAGACAGGAGATAAGGAGAAGTATTGCATTGGGCAAATACACTGTCAGACACTTTTCCAAATTCCTGAGGAGCAATGATGTTAGTTTGAAGTACTAGTTAGAGAAAAGACCAAAATGGATGTCAGAAGAGACTCTGAAAATTGCACTGGAGCGCAGAGAAGCCAAAGCACAGGGAAGAATTCAAGATACTAAAGAGTT
>NW_006399755.1:9589558-9623214 GCF_000299155.1 Elephantulus edwardii
AGGACAGAGCGGAGTTTAGGGCTGTTGTACATAGGGTCGCTATGAGTCGCAGGCGACTCGACGGCACATAACAACAACAACAACAACACTAGTTAGAGTACTAAGGTGCATCTGACTTAGGCTTTTCAACAACCTATGTTATGCAGATGATACAACCTTTCTTGCTGAAACTGAGGAGGGCCTGAAGCATTTGCTGCTGAAGGTCAAGGACTGTAGTCTGCAATATGACTTGAAGCTCAATATCAAGAAAACAAAGATTCTCACCACTGGGCCAATTGGCATCATCATGATAGATGGTGAAGAGATTGAGATTGTTAACAATTTTAGCTTGCTTGATTCCACAATCAACACTCTTGGAACCATTAGTAAAGAAATCAAAAGATGAATTGCATTAGGAAAATCTGCTGTCAGGGACCTCCCCAGAGTAATAAAGAGCAAAGATGTCAGCCTACAGAGTAAGGTATGTATGACCCAGGCCATGGTCTTCACAATTACTTAGCATGCATCAGAGAGCTGGACAATGACCAAGGATGACAGAAGAAGGATCAATGCCTTTGAGTTGTGATGCTGGAGAAGAGTATTGAACACACCATGGATTGCCAAGAGAACTAACAGGTCTGTCCTAGAGAGGGGGAAACCAAGCTGCTCCTTGGAGGCAAAGATTTTGAGGCCCCGTCTCACATACTTTGGGTATGTATCTAAGATGGACCAGTCTCTTGAGAAAGGTATCACTGTTTTGAAGGGTCAAGGGACATCTAGAGAGAACAGAAATACTCAGGCAAGATTTCAAAGCCTTTACTATAGAATGCTTCATCTAAATCCTCTCCTCCACCTCCGTAACAAAATCTTCAATAAAGTTTTCATTGCTCACTAGAGAGCCTGACAAAGGAGAAGTCAGGTGGTATCTGGGTTATAGCTGCTGGGGGAAAGATTCCATAGGCACAAAGGTCCTTCCTTGTTCTTCTGTGTTACTCACAAAGAAACATCACAATGTCGTACTTAATGATTATGAATGACATCCTCACATACTGCATAATATAAGGCTCTTTAAAATGGATATGTATTAAATAGTACTGCTAGCAATCATATTAACTGGAAAGAAGAGGAATTAGACAGGGCAGGGAGAAGGGCCATATCTGAAGTTGGAGTTAATCACTGTTCTGCTTATTTGTGGTTAGTTAATGAAACCAGTAATTGCTCAGCAACTATAACATGTACTTCCATAAACAATACCAGGCCAGTATAGTTCAGTGTCAAGGTACTAAGGTTTATCGTGGGGGAGAAAAGGGTCCATTGTGTACTTATTATTCCAATCTCTTTCTGAATTCCAGTTTTCCACTTTTGTATCATGTTGCCATCTTCTAAAATAACAAATTAAAGAAAACACACACTTCTTTTAAAAGCAGCAGCCTAGAAAAGCAATCAGCCATCAACTTAAATAAAACGAAACTATCAATTTGCTTGAATTCCAGGAGTGAAATAAATAAAGCTCTGTTGGAATTTACCTACACAAATTGAGACTTTAGGGGGATGAGAGAAAATGTTCAGCTTCTTTTTTTCTTCTTAGATTTGTTTACTAAGTAAACCCTAGGGTTTCTGCATCTTATAATGTGTCTACTGATTAAAAAGATATATGGTTGTTTATTAATGCTCTCAAAGCACTATGCAAATTCATATCACCTTGGGTATATTTTGCCCTTAAAGCTTTGAAGTAAATATGGAAACATTTTGTAGTTAACAAGGCTAAAATATGTTAATTTAAATATATTGCTCTGAATAGGGTTTTCCTTTAAACCATTAATGATAAAATGATGAGAGCTTGGGTGGCCAGGCATGAAATATAAATGAGAAGCTGTTTTTTTGTGATTTTTAAAACACATTTATCATTTTACGTCACCTGGTGTTCAGACTTAAATTTGATATTGCAGAAAATGACCTTACCCTTTACATTAAGTACTAAGGAACAGCATAGCTTCTGCCCCAGATATTTTAACAGCAGTATTGAAAGTATGACTTTTAAGTAGCATTTTCAAATGGCTGAGTGAAAAAAATTATAAAAAAAGCTTGCCAGCCCTTTATCTATACATACATACACACACAGTATTATGGTGTATATTTTTAACATTACATATGTTCTCTATACATGTTTATAATGTTTAATTAAAAATAAGATGTTAGAGCAAAGCAGAGACAAATTTAGAACCTCTT
The DNA here is from genome assembly GCF_000299155.1 of Elephantulus edwardii. Lineage (NCBI taxonomy): Eukaryota > Metazoa > Chordata > Mammalia > Macroscelidea > Macroscelididae > Elephantulus > Elephantulus edwardii. The sequence continues at coordinate 9,591,767 of NW_006399755.1, forward strand.
AAAATGGATGTAAACTTATCAGTGAAATTCCTGCATAGCCCTATAATGAAGATGCATATACAGCATATATACACGTACTTTCTCTTCTAAGCAGCAGCATATGGTTTTTTAAAAATAAAACCGACTTAGCAAAACTTCTTTTCAGCCTTCCAGCATCTAATGAGCCTCTGACTGTAGAATGGCAACCAGACTATTCCTAGGTGGCGGGTGAGCAGTGCCAAATGCAGTAGCAGACTCAACGAAAATCGAGGTGGACACTTGTCCTTGGCTTGACCATTCGATCAGCAGATATTTACAAATAAAAGGCAATTAAAATGCTACATTTAAAACCCTACGCAATTAGCCACATTTACCGCCTTAATTAGGGGCGCTCTGGTTACCTAATGCACAGCAAGTTGTGCTACTTAGCCAGAAAGCTGCAGGGCGCCGGCCGTTCAAAGTCACCTCTTAAATCCATCTGAGGGAGAAAGACGGACAATCTCCTATTAGGAGTAACAGTATCATTGATTCTGTGATGATAAACTTTTCCATTTAAATGCTGCTGCCCCTTTAAAAAAATAACAAAGCTCAAAGGGAGCTCTGGTGGCCTAGTGGCAAGAAACTGCACTGCAACCGCAGAGATACATGGTTCGAGTCCACCAGATGCTCTGCTGGAGAAGTTGGGGCAGTCTCTTCCTGTACCAGTCAGATCTGATTTGACGGTACATGCACAAAAAATAATAAAATAAAAATTAAAAAAACAACAAAGCTCAGATGTCACAAATTTCTATCAAACAGTAATAAGAGATGAATTAATTTAGTAACCTTGGGTAACTATTATAACTGTCCCAGTGTTTCAAGTGTTCTAAGATTTGGGCTCTTTTACAGAGATAAACGACATTCAGGGCAAAGTTAGGCAATGATTCAAGCTAATACTAACTGCTGTGGAGCTGGAACCAACTCATAGCTGAGCCTCCAAAGGTTTTCAGATAGGCTTTAAATAGCGCGAGATGAGATGGCTCATCTTTCTGCTGTGGAGCCATTGGTGATTTTAACCCGCCAGAGAGGCGCCCCTTTGGATAAGCAACGCAACTACCGCCGGGCTATGCTACGATGTATGCGCATGCGCGATGGAGTCAGAACTGAGTCATAGTTGACCCTCGAGTAGGTTTTCAGAGGCTACAAATTGCATGAGAGGCGAATGCTCATCTTTCTCCAACGAAGTGACTGGTGGATTCAAACAGCATGCATTTAGGTTGGAGCACAACTTCTTACCTTTAGGCCACCAGGGCCCTCAAGCAATAGCTAGACTATGCCCATCTTACTTTAAAAGCATTTTCAGACTCATTGATTCATTTCCGCCTAGTGACCGTCTATCTAGTCTCTGATGCTGTACATTTTTCCGGGAGGAGCCTGGCCATCTTCTTCCTTCCCTTTCCTTCCTTTCTGCTCATCTCCCCAGGAGTTAGTTACTTTGAACTGCCTACATTTTAGTGAGCCGCCCTATGGGTTTCTGCACCATGCCACTATATGTGGTGGTGCAGTGGCCAAAGCATTCTGTTTGCTAACCCAAAGGCAGGGGTTTGAACCCACCAGCTGCTCAGCAGCAGAAAGACGTGACAGTTTGATCCTATAAGGACGAACAACAGCAGCAGCAACAACAACAAAACCCATAGTCAGAACTCAAAATGACCCAGTAGGACAGACTAGAACTGCCCGTATGGTTTTCAATATTATAAATCTCTATGGAAACAGACTGTCACATCTTCCTCCAGAAGTGGAGTGCACTCTACCTCCAGGGGTCCTTTGCCGCCTTGGGAACCCTAAGGGGCACCTCTATTATGCCCTATAGGGCTACTATGAGTCAGAATCAATTCTACAGCAACCAGTTAACTATGCTTTACTTTGGAAGGATAAAAGTTAAACTCCGCCTTTCAGAAGTGTACCCCTGTATTTGTTAGACTGTGAAGAGAGAGCACTGCTACAGGGGAACACACCCTTAGCAACCATCACATTGCACTGAGAATATTCTGGAACCATCGCCGTCAACCGCTGCTACCCTGCCGGGAAGAGAAATGAAATTCAGCAAAAGCGGCAGCTTTTAGGGTGAGATACACGGTTTGCCTGTTAGAACTCTTTTTCTACTGGAATGGGTTTACAGAGGGCTACATTCCTCTGGAGCTTTAAATCTGTGGACTGTTGAATATCACTCCGCCTTTTTTGAAGTTACAAAATACTTTCTATCGATAGGGACGCGGGAATTGAAAGTTTGGAAATTAAATGCCTAAAACTTGAGCCCACTCAGATGACACATGCAATAGCATTCCTTGAAGAATTTGTTCAGCCCAGTCCTTTGCATTTTCTTACCCAAGGCACAGAAACTCTGGGACTCCAAATTTTGCACACACACACACACACACACACACACACACACACACACCCAAAAAAAAGGAGGGAAAACGCAAGGGTGTTACTGCAATGCCAGGACATACTAAGAGCCAATTTGTTACAAGTGTATCCATCCTCCCCAGCACCAAAGACTTATGGGACGTTGCTCATCCCAGCTCCACTGAGCTAGGCTCTTAGTCGTGGTGGTTGTGCTATGAAGACAGACACGACCAAGCTGATCGAGAAGATGCTGCGCACTCCCAAGTGTTCTCGGTGCCGGAACCACGGCTTCCTGGTGCCAGTCAAGGGCCACGCGGGCAAGTGCCGCTGGAAGCAATGCACCTGCGAGAAATGCTACTTGATCAGCGAACGCCAGAAGATAATGGCTGCACAGAAAGTGCTCAAGAAGCAGTCTGCCGAGGAGGAGCAGGAGATGGCCGTTTGCACTCGACAGGGGCCTGACCCAGCCACTGGGGCCGCGGCTGCCACCCCGGGCTCCAGCCTCTGCTCGCTGCAGCCCGCCGCTTCGGGGCCCTCGGAGCTCAGACCCCACGGCCGCACGGCCTCCAGCTTTCCTGAGAGGCCCCCGCGGGGTCCGAGCCCAGGCCCTAGTGCTTTCCACCCGGTTGTGAGTAGCCGTGGCCACGTGGGGCCGAGCGAAGGTGCAGCGATGGCCAGCTCTGTAGGGCCGGCTCTGGAGACGGAGGCCGTGGGCAGGGGATGTCCCGCCAACCAGGACTTGCGCCGGCCTTTTAGGCTGGTGCCCAACCCGCCCTACGCTGATTTCGGTAAGATTTCTCAGCCCCATGTGACTGTGGGTTGGCCGACCAGGCAAGCTTGCATGCGGTGGCCATGTGCTGTGGAGTGGGGAAGGTGGTGGAGGGGTAGCAAAATGTTCTCTGTAGTTTCTGAGAAACCCTTCTCAGAACAGAGATGTGGGTTTGAACACGTTTTTGCAGGAGGAGAAGTGTGTGTGTGGGGGGAAGTAAGTGTTTCTAGAGAGATTCTAACACCCAAGGTTTTGCCACTGTTTTGCAAGAAAAAATGGCTCCCATAAAAGGTTGGTGCCGTTTCCGCCCTTGGGCTGGAAGTTCCTCTCATGTCGGAATGGGGGGGTGGGGAGGCAGTCAGCTAAAACTGCGCCGGCGCAGCATTTTCTCCCTTCCCATTGGCTGGAAGCTCTTCACAAGGGGCTCCTCTGCTTGCTGGACCAATGCGCCTGCGCAGCCTTTCCCGCTCTTTTTTACAGTGTGGTGGAAACGAGGCTGTTTCTCTGCTTTCCTCACTTACATGGGAGGGAATAGGTGATATTCTCCCCTTCCACCTAGTGCATAAGTTGTAGCATTCTGTATGTCTCAATGCTTTCCGTTTGTTATGTGCCATGGGGTCAGGACGACTCAAAGCTGACCCTCTAGTGGGTTTTCAGAGGTGGTAAATCACAAGGGAGGAGATTGCACATCGCAAGTTGGAGAGCATTAGTAAAGTACAGTTTGAAACATTTAAAAAGTGACTCTTTAAGGTTGCAGATATGTGTGTTCTTGATTATTTTCCCTTTGAGCTTGTGGTATAAAAACAGGGGTTTGAGTTCAGTTAGGTAGCAGGCTGCCCACCCTTAAATCATAAATAAGCTCCTTGCTTCTGTATATCAATCTCTGGATACAGAGAGGACAGGCGGTGAATGCTTTCAGAAGATTGTTCCTATTTTCTGAAGCATTTTAGAAAAATCTAAAAGTCCCAAGAGAACAGTTGTCTGATGGAGAAGACCAACTTGGAAATAATTCTAGAAAGGACGCTTTGCCGAGGTCACAGCATGCATTTCTGTGTGCAGTGTCTAGCAAACTTAGCACTTGCTATGTACCACACACTAGTGATAAGTGGGGAGAAGAAGCCACATTCTCTAAGCTTAAGGATGTCATTCTGATGGCAGTTTTTGTTGTTGGGTGCTCTCCAGTCAACTCCCAACTAGCTCCCATCAGCAACCATGTGGATAACAAAACACTTATCTTGTACCGTTCTTATGATCTCTGCTGTGCTCAAGTCCATTCTTGCAGCCTCTATAAGTACACCTTGTTGAGAATTCTGTTTCTGACCACTCATATCATCTTTCTCCAGGAAAAATAACATTAATAAAATCACACAAACCAGTGTTTAACATAATAGTGGATGCTTTAATTGGGATCTAATGGAAGAGTAGGACTTGAGGCAAATGGGGTTAGCAGAGAAAGCTTTAAAAACCAAGGGAACAGCATCTGCCGAGAATTTGACATGCATTATAAACAGACTACTAGATAATGGTCCATGGTAAGGCTGGAGTTGAGGCAGGACCCAGACTGTAACGGACTTTGTAGGCCATTCTGAGGCTCTTTCTAAGCAGTAGAACATGGTTGGCAGGCTCTAAAACAGGGAAGTGGTTGAAAATTTGGGGATGGATAAGGGTGATAATGATTGAACACAATAGAAATTAATGTCACTGAATTGTACACATAAAGAATGTTTGAACTACAAGTATTTTGTTACATGTATATATTATTTAACTAAAAATAAAGAAGAAAAAAATGATTTTTAAAAAAGTAGTGACGATCGAAGACATAGTGATTGTGGGTTTGTAAATGGTTGTGAATTTTGTTTTACTGCCTCTCTACCCCCCCCCCCATATGCCTCTCATGCATCCCTCATTGCTTGTCTTTTTCAGGGCGCCCAATGAGCATGAATTCTGATGGTGTGGAGTCTGAGTACCTAGAGAGAGAGCCTTCCAAGCTGTACCCCAGTGGCTGTAGTGTGCAGCCCTACCGCCCATTCCCACTGGGCTACCAGGATGTGCCCCCCGCCCCGGGGATCCCTCTGCAGCAAAGCTTCCGGCATGTGTCCTGCAACTCCTGCTGTGGAGGAGGCTTGGTGAGTCCCATCCGTGCCTCCTTTCCAGACTGCCTCCTTATCTCAGCCACCTTTAGTGATCCTCAGTCTAGAAAGCCAGTTGTCATAAATGATGTATGTCAGGTTCTGTGCCCTGATGAGAGGGATACAACACATCCTTAACTTATGATGCTAAAATACTAAACCTGTTGCTGTTAACAGTTCTGTCTCATGGTGACCCATATGTTACAGAGTAGAACTGAGTTACATAAGGTTTTCTTGATTGTAGTCTTAAAGATACAGATGGTCAAGCCTTTCTTCCATGGGTGGGTTAAAATGGTTTGAGTTTAGTAGACAAATACAAACAGCTGGTACTACTCTGGGGTCTGCTGATGCTAGAAGGGATGGACCTTCAACTTGCTAGGGACTAGACGGAAGATGTCACCCATTAGCTACAGTACTTAAGGCAGAATCAGATTCAAGTTCCTGGCCCACAGATAGGGTCTATCGGAGACTGTAGAGGGTTTTCAGGAGATGGCATCTGAGCTCAGTAATGAAAAATAGAGAAACCTTCCTGGGATACCTGTCACGTTGAAAATGTTGGGAGGGAAATGAGCAAATTATAATCTTTTTATAAGATGGGTTATCAAATACTAATGAATATGTTCTTTGAACCTGGAGTTTTGAATGCCAAGTGTATAAGACTGAGGTCATGCCTATAGTATGATGAAAGCAGGATGTACCTACTATATAAGGTAGATTGTGTGCCATCAAGTCAGAACTGACCCATAGTTGGCCTGTTAGCAGCTTTTCAGAGGCAGAAAAGTCTTTATCTTTCTCTCGCAGAGCAGCAGTGGCTTTCAAACTGCGTACTTTTGTGTTGGCAGAGCAATTTCTTATACTAAGGCACTAGAGACTTTATGAGCTTGGACCTTCTATGTCAGGATAGTTAAAAATGAAAGGTCTTTTCCTCTTGGTAGATTCTAAAGTACATGAGCCTACAGGTCAGTGAAAAGGCCCAGTGGCCTGACCTAATTTTGCGGAGGCTGTTTCAAATGAGTACAGGTTCATGGAATTAGGGACCAGTGTGACCTTTTGTGAGAACAGAACAGGGGGACACTGCATAGTTTAAAATTAAGAAGGAAGTGTGTCTCTCTCCATAGCTAATCTGCATGATGAGCAAATTATTAAAAAAGAAGGACTCTATTGAGAGGAATGTGGCATCAGGATTGGAAGGAGACTCATCAATAACCTGCATTATGCAGATGACACAAGCTTGCTTGATGAAAGTGAGGAAGACTTGAAACATTTGTTGCAGAAGACCAAAGAATGCAGCCTTTGGTATAGATTGCATCTTATTGTGAAGAAAAGAATTTTTACCACTGGACCAGTAAGCAACATCATGGGAAACTCTACAGTTAGGGATCTCTCCAAATTACTGAGGAGTCATGATGTCAGTTTGAGGACTAAGGTGTATCTGATTCAGGCCATAGTCTTTCCGATCACTTGCTATGCAGCTGAGACCTGGACAGTGAATAAGGATGACAGAAAAAGAATTGACGCCTTTGAGCTGTGGTGTTGGAGAAGAGCAATGAACATCTCATGAATGGTCAAAAGAACAAACAGATATGTCCTGGAGAGGATGAAGCTGGAGTGCTCTTTGGAGGCAATATTGATGAGCCTTCGCCTCTCATACATAGGGCATGTTGCTAGGAAGGGTGGAGGGTCAGTGAAGGAGAGGAAGACCCTCAACCAGGTGTACTGATGCATTGATTGCCACGATGGGCTTTCATGTGTCAGAAAGTGTGAGGATTGTATAGGATAGAACAGGGTTCAGATCTTTTGTTCATAGGGTCACTTTGAGTCATACTCGTCTCGATGGCACCTCACAACAAGAACAACAGCAGGACCTTTATTCCTTTCCTTGGAGCTGAGAGCTAACCCTGGACATCTTCTGAGATACTTCATTTGGGCAGAGGGTAGAAAGGAACGAGGGCAGACTTCTTTGATTTAATATGGAAAATGTTAGAAGATGAAAGCTTGACATTTACTGAATGCCAGATTTCATTAGTGCAGAGCTTGGAGCCAGTCCTGTGGGGCTCCTGCTGTGTCTGGACAGGCCAAGCACACAAAAAGGGTCCTGAGTCCCCATGCCTGCTTCAGCTCCAGCAGGGCCACCTCTGCCTTTTGTAGCTATTGTTTTTATTTAAGCCATTTCCAACTGATTCAAGGAGGTAAATTTGGAAACCACTGGTCTGGATTATTTCTGGAGGATTTGCTGATCCTCTTGTGTACCCTGAAGGGAGTAGCCAGTACCTTATTCTAGAGTCAAGCAAACAGGCTCAGAAAAATTAAGGGATTGTTGTCCAGTGCCCTGGATCTGAAGAGTGATGGATTGAGATCAGAGCTGTGCAGCTGGTTGGTGATAGAGCCAAGATATGTACCTTCTGCTGCCCTAAGTGTGAATCATACCAGTGATCAGGTAAATAAAAATCTTTGATGCTCATTCTCATCCCTTCCCCACCTGAAATCTGTGGGTACTGCCTTTCTCGGCCGGCCATCCCACTCAGAGAAAGCAAGGCGTCTCCAGCCTCCACACAAAGACAGGAGCTAGCCAAGCAGAGCCCACACCGTCTGCTCACACAGAAGCCCAGAGCGTGCCGTCCAGGACGGGGTTCTGATTGACGGGCCTGCCAGACGGCCTTTGTTAGTAGTGTGATCTCAGTCAGTTTCTCTGGGCCCGAGCTGCCACCATAGGCCCCAGGCAGGAGCTGTGATCCAGAAAGAGACTTGGCTGAGCAGCTTGGAATTAAAACACTAATAATTCCTCCTCCCACCCCTTCCATGTCTGGACAGAAGATCAGGCTTTTGTTAGGCTTGTTTCAAACTCAAGAGTCTATGAATTACTTTGATCATTGTCCTGCTCCTCTGTTGCTGTCCAGGCTCCGAGTTACTCTCCAGAGACTTCTTCCTCCTTCCTGTGTCTGTCCTGCACCCCTGCTGCTGCTTTGTGTCTGTCTTCTCTTTATAGAAGAGCACACACTGGAGTTGGAAAGACCTAGACACCAAGCTTAACATCCATCAGTTAGTAGCCAGATGTAGCTTGGGAGGTTACCTAACCTCCTAGCACCTTACTCAGTTTCTTAATTTGTGAAATGAGGATAAGGTGCCTATCTTTTTGGGCTGTAGAAGAAATTAAATAGGGTGTAATGTGTGGATGGTACCCAACACAGGATCTTGCAGATAATTGTTGTTAAAAATGGTCTTTCCTCCCTCCCTTATGGTCAAATAAAGTTATGAAGTGCTGCCTTAATCTAGACACTTTTGCAGTGGGCCAAGACCCTTTACTGTGTCCATGTGCAGCTCTCCAGATTGAAAACAGCATACCATGGTTCTCAATCTCACTTAGGATATTTTTTCCTCACAATACAGCTTGCTGCATCCAATATTTGTTACTAAATTTTATTACACTTATGTCTTTCCCATTTAAACTGTTTTGAGTTTTGTAGCCAGCGTTCTTCTAAATCCTCTTATTTTAGTTCTTGCACTTTGCTTCTAGAACATTTACTGGGGAAAAAACCAGATCAAGACCAGAAACACAGACATGTCTATTTAAGAACTGTGTAAATGAAGCTTTTTCCCATGGTCACCCAGTTTTTTCCCCCTCAGTAACAACTGACTAGAACCAGGTTGCTGGCCTTGACCATATTAGAACAGGGCTCCCATAAAGGCCCTGTGGATACTTTTTAAGTCATTACCTATGCTAGGAAATGGATCATGTTGGGAGGAGTTCAGACTGCCCCAGGACAGAGCAGTGGGGTGCAGTTACCAGCTTTGTGGGCTGTGGAAGCAGACCTGGAAACTGATTTGTCTGCCTCACACCAGCCCTGTCACTTTGGGCCTGTCTGAATCTAGTTTTCATCAGAACAGTTAGGGAGGTAGTAGGACCTACCTCGCCATGTTTCAGGATCTAATGAGGCAGTGATCTAAACATAATTGTGCCAGGCCATAGGGAAGAGCTCAGGCCATGATAGCGTCACATAGCCTTGGTTTTTCTTTAGCTCCTCAGAGGTATGCTTAGATTCCTTCCTGCCTTGGATCATTTGTCACAGGTTTGCCAATCACCCTGTTCTTGTCCACTGTGCCTGGGCATTCCAGAACATAAAGGCAAATCCACCTCGTGAGTGTAAGTCGTCCTGGTTTAGAAGAGTAGGAGACACTCAGGGAGCTCTGGTGGTGTAGTCTGTAGGGAGTTGCACTGCTAACCTCAGTGACACTGTTTGAATCCACCAGCAACTCAACAGAGAAAAAAGCAAACCAAAACCAGGCAATCTCCTGTGCAATTGACAGTGTCTGAAAACCTCCTAGAGGGTGAGCTATGAGTGAGCTCAGACTCGAGAACAATGACTTTGAGGGTTTTGTAGGAAACATTTTGATCAGCCTATCTGGGCTAACTAACCCCCTTTTGTGACTTTTCTGCTATGCGTGCTGTACAGATGTCGGAACCAATAAGAAGCTACCATTCCAACTACTACCCTCCTATGCCACCGCCTCAGCCCCAGTTCCTCCCTACGGGCTTCCTCTCTGCACTTCATTTTCTCTCACCACGGCCGCCGCCGCCGCTGCCGCCGCCGCCGCCACCACCACCACCACCACCACCACCACCACCACCATCACCTTTCTCACTGAACATCCTGTCCGACTTGGGCAAGAAAAACACTGGTAAGTGAGCACTGTTCTTCCAGAAATCGCTTAGGAGAGCCAGGAAGACTCCTTGGAGAAAGAGGAGGAGCCCAATTTGAAATAAGGGAAGAAATGAGGCATGCTGGGCCCTGAGATAAGCCCTTTCTTCAACTCCTTGCCCTGCCTCCATAAACAAACATCTTGTTCTTGTTGAGTATCAAGTTAGAACCAACCTGTAGCGAATTTCAGAGGTAGTTAATTGCGTGGGAGGAGATTTCCCAACTTTCTCCCATGGAGAAGCTGGTGGATTTGAACCTCATACATTTAGGTTGCCAGCCAACTCCTTACCACGAAGCCACCAGAGCTCCTTTAAGCAAGCATCATAGGGAGGTAAGTTAACATTCTCAGGCTGAGGGAGCCAGCACCCTAAGAGAGTCTTGTACATAGAAATGGACTGACTGGTATTTGAACAGAGTTCTCTGGTTCCAAGCCCAGTGCTGGACAGAGGTACAGGAGACCACATGCATGTGGTGTGCCGAGTCCAGAGGGGCCCATCTTCTCCCAGTGAGGAAAGCAGCACTTGGGGCTGTGGGGAAATTCTTCAGCCCCTGACCTCCCTGGAAAGAACACCAGACTAAGGTTGGACACCTCCCTTCACAGATCTGCCACTAATGGGCTTGGTGACATTGGGCCCTTGACACCCTCTGCCCTCAGTCCTCTTGTCTGTAAAATGCACAGGGATTCTGTAAAGGTCGATGAAGACTTTAATGTGAAAATGCTTTTTTTGAATGTTGTTTTGTTGGCTTTTGCAGCTTTAAAAGCTCTAGAATTTTTTCCTTTCAGTCCTCCCCTAGGGCTCCTACAATTTGGAAAGGGATGGCAAAGCCGATGAGATCCAGAAGGTCCTTTTCTGTTAAACTAGGATCTGTGGCTGCTTCCCAGTCCACTGATGGGAGCTCCAGCCTTTCCTCTTCTTGTCTTAGTGAGTAGCCCAGCTAAGAAGGGTAGGGCTGGAGTCCTCCTGCTGACGATCACAGCACCAGCTTCGGCGCTTTGCTAAATTGTGCTTGGAACAGAAGATCCTGAGGTGCTGGTGGGAGGCATGGTGACCACTTCTACTTAGTCATCTCCCAGGGACTAATAGTACATTCTAGCCCAGAATGCTGAACCAAACACTGTCATCAGAGACAAGCCTGTTGGATGCTCATCAAGGCTGATTTCTGTGTAAGGACACCTGCAGAAGAGCTAATTTAAATCCATGGCCAGACTTTAGAAGAGAATGTGTTAGAATTATCTGCAAGCTCTGATGAAATTGAGAGCGCCAGACACATCTGCAGGGGACCTTACCCTCTCTGGGACAGCAGGTTGTGATGAGAGTGGGCCCCAGCAGTGCTGGAGAGACCCAAACGTCCTAACGTAAGGAAGTGTTTTTAGATTATAATAAAGCCGTGCCCCACATTTTATTGCCCAGGATCCTCTTTCCTGACAGGCCGGTGACAAGGGCAGACAAAAGGGCCTTGGGAAGCAGCCTAGTGACCAGCAAGCACTTGGCTTAGCGACAGGACAGTATGATGTTCACACGGGGCTCCCATGATGTTTCTCATGCTGCAATTAGCAAAACATTGAGTCATGGAGCTTAATTTCCAGGCAACTCAGTGAAGTAGGTGTTGGTAATAACTGCATTTTATAGATGAGGAGCAAGAGATAAAAGAAGTGCCTTTCCCAGGGTCATGAAGTAAGTAGGGGAACCTGGACTCTAGGACCTGCAGTCTTAGTCACAGAACAGATCTGTCTTAGGCGGGGAGCAGTTGTTGTTGTTGTTGTATACCATACCAACTCATAGCTGACTCTCTAGTGGGTTTTTGGACACAGTAAATCACATGGGAATTGATTGCCCGTCTTTCTGCCATGGAGCAACTGGTGAATTCAAATCAACCACCTTTGTATTGACAGCCCAAAGGTACTCAGTTCAAATCCAAACAGCTGCTCCGTGGGAGAGAGATGGCAGTCTCCTTTTGTGTGATTAACTGCCCCTGAAAGCTCACTGGAGGGTCTGCAATAGGTTAGTTCTGCCTTGATGGCACACAATAGTAACCTTTGTGTTGACAGCATAATTTCTTCTAGGCATTTGACTATATGGATCACAACAAATTGTGGTTGTAGATAAATGAATGCTAATCAGAACAACTGACTGTGCTCATGTGAAATCTGTACCTAGACTGGGAAGCTGTTGTCCAAACAGAGCAAGGGAACATTACATGGTTCAAAATCAAGAAAGGAGTGTGTCAGGGATATATCCTTTCTCCATACCTTTTCAATTTATATGCAGAACACGTCATTTGGGAGGCTGGACTTCATGAAGAAGAATGTGGCATTAGGATTGAAGGAAGACTCATCAACAGTCTGCTTTATGCAGATGTCACAACCTTGCTCACTGAAACTTGAGGAAGACTTGAAGGTTTTGCTGCAGAATGTCAGAGATTACAGTCTTCAATATGGATTGCATTCTCATCAAGAAAACAAAAATCTTTACCACCAGGCCAATAGGCAGCATCATGATAGATGGAGAAATGATTGAGATTGTTGATGATTTCATCTTACTTGGATCCACAATGAACACTCTTGGCACCAGCAGTCAGGAAATCAAAAGACAAGTTGCATTGGGAAAGTCTGCGGTTAGAGAGCTCTCCAGAGTGCTAAAAAGCAATATCAGTCAAGGTGTGCCTGATTCAGGTCATGAGCCTCTCAACTGCTTGTTAAGCATTTGAGTTAGGCAAGACTAAAGATGACAGAAGAAGAGTTGATGCCTTTGAGTTGTGGTTCTGGAGAAGACTATTAAACATACCATGAACTGCCAAGAGAACAAACAGGTCTGTCCTAGAGAGGATGAAATGAGGTTGTTCCTTGGAGGTAAGGATTTTGAAGCTCTGTCTCTCATACTCTGAGCATGTCACCAGAAGGTACCAGTCCTTGGAGAAGGACATCATGCTTGGAAGGGCAGAGAGGCTCACAGCAGAAGAGGAAGACCCTGGATGAGATGTAGTGACATAGTGACTGTGGTAATGGGGCCAGATGTGTCAGAAATGATGAGATTGGTTCAGAATAAGGCAAGGTTGAATAAGGCAAGGTTCATAGATACTGTTCATAGGGTTGTTAGGGGTTTGTAGTTGACTTAATGGCACATCAGCAAGCCACCAGAGCTACCTGAAAGCAAAGTGATTCTTAATTTCAGCTTGAAGAGCAGGTGATGCTATCCTTATTATACAAATGTGACCTCCAGAGGCAAATCTCACTCCTAGTTGGGTGGTTCTTACAGACAGTATGGTCTACTGTGCTATTTCTGAGGCCTGTGCTGGCCTCTTCTCTAACCAAAGTGAAGTTAGGAGGATGCCCTCAGGGCTTATAATCAGCACAGCTCATTGCCAGCCACTGGAAATTAGTACCCTGAGCAGTGAGGTCGCTCTCTCCCAGAAGCATGTGCTACAAGGTAAAACCAACAATATCAATTATACTTGACAGAGAGGAAGTAAAAGTGGGCAGCATGTGTGGTCACAAAGAATTCACTTCCAGGCAGTTGAGAATTCTGGACGCGGTGTTTGAAGTGGGCTCTGGTAGCAGAGGGGCAGGATGTGATCTGCTGTAGCAGTGCCCTGGGAATGTCCTTACTGCTCTGGGCTGGGGAGTGTTTAACTCCTTGGGCTATAACAATAAGAGAGAAAACTAGGAGATAGTAGAAAGACATTGATTCTTAGATTTGAACACAAGCTTGTGTAAGGGACTGGATGGCCTTCTCTGGTGAAAAGAAGGAGCTGAACTGTATGAGCATGTACCAGGAACTGCTATTTGCTTCACGTGATTATGGCTACTTCTGGATTTACGAGTCTTGTTAAGCTGACAAACAATCTTAAGTACTAAGTGAAACCTCCTTCACTTGACTGCAGAGGAAACCAAGGCGCAGGGTTGTGAATGAATTTCCAAGTCCTAGGAATTTATGGGATACCAAGTGACATGTTTCAACAAACAGATGAAGAAATTGGGAAGATAGCTCTCTGGGCATCCAACTCTATGAGATCCATGTGTGTTTCTAGTCCTTAAAACGGTGATCCAAAAGTATGGAAATTATTGAACAATATCATTAATACCACATGCAAGTAAAATCTTGCTGAAGATTATTAAAAACTGGCTACACCAGTACAGAGAACTGCCAGAATTTCAAGCTGTGCACCAGTGATAGTGTTGCATGATGGCAAGTGGATCCTGCTAAAAGCAGAGAATACCAGAAGGATGCCAGTTTGTGATTATGTAAAGGCATTTGTGTGGATAATAACAAATTATGGATAAAATTGAGAAGAATGGAAATCCCAGAATTGTGCTTATGTGAAAACGATACATAGACCAAGAAGCTATTATCCAAATTAGTAAAGAAATAACTGCATGGTTTAAAATCAGGAGAGGTATGTATTAGGGCTGTAGTCTTTCTCAATACCTCTTTAATCTGTGTGCAGAACACATAATTTAAAAAGCTGGACTTTGTGAAGAAGAATGTGGAATCAGGATCAGAAGACTCATCTGTGCTATGCAGACGGTACAACCTTGCTTGTTAAAAGTGAAAAGGACTTGAAGTACTTGATGCGGAACGTCGAAAACTACCTTCAGTATGGTTTACATCTCAAATCAAGAAAACCAAAATCCTTATCAATGGACCAATGTGCAAAGTCATAATAGAAGGAGAAAAGATTAAAATTATTCAACCTCAGCACACTCCCTTCCTCATTTTTAAACCAAGCAATGTTTTCCTGCCTGATTAGCACAAGAGCCTTCTGGTCCAGGTATGCAAAATCTGTACCTGGACCTTTTAGTTATAGGGCCACTGTAAGTTGTGATTGATTCAGTAGCACATAAAAACAACAAGCACTTGTGGTCAGAATCTTTGGGTGATACAGACTGTTAACATGTTTGATTACTAAATGAAAGGTTGGAGGTTCTTTATTGAACGGTTTTAGTACTTTAGTCAGAGCTGTCTTGGAAGAAAGTCCTGGCAATATATTCCCCCAAAAATTACCGTATGGAGTGCAGTTCAATCTGCGCGCGCGCGCGCGTGTGTGTGTGTGTGTGTGTGTGTGTGTGTGTGTGTCAGAATCAGCTCAGTGATAACTAGTTATACTAGTGTCAGATGAACTCCAGGCCCTGCTGATCTAAGCTGGAGGAGACCCTTCAGGCCCCCTCAACTGGACTGAGCTAGTAATTCAGGAGATTGAGTCTGCTACCTGTTACAAACTTTGTACATGTGAGGCCCCAGATCTGGTAGTGAAAGGATAATAGGGCCTGGTTTAAATCATACTGGTCTTTGGAGATGACATTGGGTAAGTTACTCTTTTCTTGGTGCCTTAGTTTCAACATCTGAAAATTTGGAATAATAACGGTCCCTTCTTGTGGGCTTCTCTGAGGATTAAAAACCAACCTGGTATATATGAATGAAACATACTGTAAAGGTATTATTATATGAAAATCGACAAAAAATATTTTTTTAAAACCCCGACCTGGGCTGATAGGAGGTGATAGTGAAAGTTAGCTATCACAACTTAGTTTATTTCACCTATGCTGAGTTTGAAATGTAGATCTTATATCACACAGAAGGAGTGGAGGTTGGAGGAGAGGGGGTTTCTGAATAGCACCCAGATTAGGATAGAGTTGACCTAGAATGTGATCAGAGTCTCCCTCATGTGGCCAGTGTGAGAAATGTAGTGTCCTGACTCAGCAGGTTAAAATCAAGCAAAGAAAGGGCTGAAAATGCCTTACAGAAAGTGTATTTCTGAAAACAGATTCTTTCTAAAACCAGTGTTTTTTGCCTTCACAGATGGCCAGGATGCACAGGTGGCATGCGAGCCCAGCCAGCCGTCTCAGGAGCAGTCCAACTAATAATAAGCCCAGCCTTCTGGGACCAGCAGGGTGGGGGCTTCTGAGGAAAGCAATGATTTTCTTGTTTAGTGATGTATGGGGAGAAAGGATACTGATAGATAAAAAAGGTTGTATCTAATTTGCATTTCAAGGGGAGAGGAGGAAGAGTGATTTGTAAGGAGGACCAGTTCTCAGGCTCTCTCCTGAGATCAGGGGTAGTTTTCTTGTAGAGACTCAGGAGTAGGCGGCTGGTGGAAGCTCATATTTAGGAATGAATTTTATAGTCCCTGGGTGTGCTGACGACCTTCATCGGATCAACTCCAAAAGGCAGTCTTTGATTTCTGCAGGCCCTGGTGCTGGACAGGCTGTGTCATCTGAAGCTTCCTTTGCCTAGTTCCTGCTGGGGGTGGCATTGTGCTGGGGGCACCACACATGTCAAGCTTCCAGTCCTCCCAGGCAGTCGGTGCACACAGCTGGGACCAAGGTTGCTGACAGCAGGTTCTGCAGCATCCTTCTTTTCTGTCCCAACTCTGGCCCGCTGCCTGGCTACCACCTCTCGCCTCTCCTCCACAGGGTCTACGAGTAAGCCTCCTGATTCTGGAGTAGCTTCACCTGCCTCCATAAAGTTTTATCAGTTTTAGGCATCATTTCTAGTTTTACATTGTTTGACTATTTGATGTTTTTATAGTGATTATCAACTTAGAAAAGTAGGCTGTTTACAAGCACTGATGGAGTTCTCAGAATAGAACGGTGTCCTGAATTACTGTGACGTACGCACTGTCTTCTCTGGGAACAGTTGACTGTTGAAATAAAATGAGCAGTGGAACTTCTGTGGAAGGTTTATTCTCTTTAAGTCTTTTTTTGAAGGCAGCCGGGGTTAGGGTTCCTGGGCTGCTGACCTTTACCTCGGCTGTCTACTTACAGGAGTGCCCCTCACCATTCTTCCATTTACACTGGTAGGTTTATTTTCTTACTGTCAAGCAATAGAAGCCTTCTAAAGAAATTTAATAACATTTTTAAAAGTACAATGCTTTCTTCCATAATCTTTTTCATGATCTCTCTAGAGGGACACAGTTTAAAAAGCACAGTTTGATCCCACTCTACTGTTCAGGATCCTAGATTCTTTTCTTAGTCACAGTGGCCCCTTTATGTTAAAAAAAAAGTCCATCTCTGGTAACTCTGAGCCAGTTGATGACTAGCTTCCCTGAGAAGTATGGAGTCGGTGCTAGGACAGAGGAGGTGATGGTAAAGGAAGGCCCCCTGGAAGTATCCTATCAACTTCAACTTAAAGGACAAGAATGAGGTAAAGATGAGGAGGATGACATTCACAGTGGTGGGCCAGGAGTCTCAGAATCTAAAGGACAGGATCCAGGGGAAGGGGAAGCGTCCTGTTCTCAACCCAGAAAATACGGCATCTCCTGAGGCAGATTCAACAAGGGTATGAGGCTGATCCCATTTCTTGTCTCAACTGAGATTGAGGATGTTTCACCATCCAGAGACAAGCGACAGGACCATCAGCTGGAATGCGATATTCCCACCATTTTTTCAGCATCAGTGTGGTAACCGAGAGTCCACAGCTTGGAGCCATCTCTGTTGGAAGTCAAGAGTGTTTTTCAATTACTACTTTTTAGGAGTGTTTTCAGTAGGACAAAGTCAGGCTTCTCTTAGCCATAAGCCTGGTTTGTGGGTTGCCCAGTATTGGTTTCAGTACACCTGATGGGGTGATTGGGGCCGGTCCTGGCTGTGGACCTGAAGCTAACAACCACCAGAGCACTGGAGTCCAGGAGAGAGCATCCTGGTGGTGGCTCCACCTTGACAGCCTCTTTCCTCGCTGAGCCTTTACCCTTGAGGTGTAGAAGTGGAGCTAGATCAGTGACCCTACTTTTTCATTGCCCTCTGAATTTTATATTAAATACTGTGAATTTTTTTCCCCCCAGCAAGAATATACTTGTAATTTTCTAGTTTTTGGCTAAAGTACAGAAACAGTGAAATGGTCCCTAGGAGCACACAGATCTGAGTACTTTCCACATCTCTCAAACTCATTGCCATTGAGTAGGCACTGGCTCATAGCTGACCCTCCAGTGGGTTTTCAGAGCTTCTAAGTCAGGAGGAGATTGCCCATCTTTCTCCTGGACAGCAGCTGGTGAGTTTGCACTGCCTGTCTAGCTGAGAAGTGCAGCTCCTTAACTGATAGGCCACCAGAGTGCCAGTTTCAGATCAGTGCAAGGAAATGGAATGTTTAGTTGGTCCTTTGAGTTTGATGTGGAAGGTTTGGATATGTTACATGGACCACAGGACTCCAGGAGAGGGAGGATTTCTCAGTTCTCTTGTTAATACTGGATGCAGTAGAATTGAGTTCTACTCATAGTGACCCTGTGAACAATGGATATGAACTTTGCCCAGTCTTCTGTCCTCATCATTTATGATCTGCTTGACTGCCTTCTTAAGAGTCACTGTTAATCTATCTTGTTGAGGACCTTCCTCTCTCTGACCCTCCACTTTCCCAAACTTGATACCTTTTCCAAGGATCAGTCCCTCCTGACAACATGCCAGAAACTCGAGATGAAGCTTCACCATCCTTGCCTCCAAGGAGCACCTGAGCTGCACTTTGTCCAAGGCATATTTGTATTCTTTTGGCAGTCCACTGGATATTCATTACTCTCCTCCAGCACTACAACTCAAACACATTGATTCTTCTGCCATCTTTATCCATTGTCCAACTTACAGATGTATAACAAGTAATTGAAAAGACCATGGCTTGAGTCTGATGCACCTTAGTCTTTAAACTGATACCATTGCTCCATAACACCTTAGTTTCTTGACAACATATTTACCCAATGCAATATGTCTGATTTCTTGACTGGGTACAAGGATCCAAGCAAGATGAAATTGACAAATACTCTCTCCATCTATTATGTTGCTACCAGCCCAGTAGTGAGGACTGTTTTGATGCTGAAATGTATTCTGTTGAAGACTAGTTGATATTCTGCAGCAAGCATTTCAAGGCCTTTTTGCTTTCAGCAGGTGAGGATGTATCATCTGCATAATGCAAGTTGCTGAAGTCTCTGATCCTGATGCCATACTCTTTGTAAAGTCCAGCCACTTGAAGAGTTGAACAGAAGATTTTACAGGACAGCATGACAAAACAAAATCTGCAAAGAGCTGTAGTTAGAAAATAAAAGTGGAAGAACACATTTCTCAAGCTAAACTGGAGTTGCAATTCTGACAGATGCTATGAGCAAAATCGTCAATGATCCAAGAAGCACAAGAAGCATCAAAATAGGGACTACATAGTCACTGTACCCAAAAAGACTTGACAGAATCAGGAAGTAACATGATTAGGAACCAGTGATGATGAAGGAATAGTTTTAAGCTGCATTGAAGCATTAGCAAAATAAGGCCCAGGAATTTATGGGACACCAATTGAAGTGTTTCAACAAACTGATGGCAGCCTTGGATGTGCTCACTAGTCTATACTGAGAAATTTGGATGATGACTACCTGGCCAACTGACTGGAAGAGATCCATATTTGTTCGCATTCTCAGTAAAGGTGATCCAACAGAATGTGGAAATTATCAAACTATCACATGCAAGTAAAATCTTCCTGAAGATGGTCCAGAAACTGCTAGAACACTACACCAATTGAGAACTTCCAGAATTCAAGCTGGATTTAGAAGAGACTGAGATGATAACTGGTAGAGCCAGATGGATCATGGCTGAAAGTAGAGAATACCAGGAGGTGGTCTATTTGTGTTTTATTGACTATGAAAATGTGTTTCACTGTATAGATTAGAACAAATTATGGCTAACATTGAGAATAATGAAAATTACAGAATTGTGCTTATGTGATACCTGTACTTAGGCCAAGAAGGTGTCACCTGAACAAAGAAGGGAACACCACATGGCTTAAAGTGCATCAGGACTGTTTTTTTTTGGGGGGGAAGGGTGAAAAGACAGTAATGATGGGCAAGAGCCAATGATGATCAGTTTTATAAAACAATGCATGAGAATGATTGTATGAAGCACAGTGTAAAGAATAGTGTGAAACACAATGTACATGAACTTTGTAAGCAAACCAATAAAAACAGCCGAAGAAAAGAATATTCTGTGCACACCCATGTTTATCGCAGCTTTGTGCACAATAGCAAGGTGTTGGAAACAACCTAAGTGCCCATAAACAAATGAATGGATAGAGAAGCTGTGGTATACTCACACAATGGAACACTAGCTACTTTGAAAAATGGGACTCATGCAATATTATTAACAATGGGTGACCCTGGAGGGCATAATGCTAAGTAAAGTATCTCAGTCACAAAAGGACAAATACTGCATGGTGCCACTGTTGTAAAACAGGACTGATCTGGGGTTGAGGGAAGACTGAGAAAGATCGGTTCAGTAATGTATACTGCATTGAAACAGATGAGGGAGAAACCTGTTTAACAGGGACATGTGATTAGGTATTTTTGTCCCGACAGGAATCCAGAGCAAAGGCTGCATAGTGGAGTGGACCTGGGGGAGCGATTGTAAAACAATGAAAGAATTTTACTTTTCCAAGAGGGTAGTGTACTGGTGGGGGGAGGGTTGTGAGGGGAAAAAAGTGCAACAATGAATGAATGGGAATTTAAAAAAAGAAAAAAAGACTATTTCTATATACATACTCAATTCTGCAGAGACTTGTCTGCATCTTTCCTGTAGCTTTAGGGGTTTCTATTGGGGTGAAAAGACTGACTGTGGGGCAGCAACCTGCCTCAATGTTGCTATTTTGTCTGCTGGCTTACAGAATGGGAGGCCTACATTACTTTTCTCTGGTATAAACTCTAGGAGAGCTCCAGCCTCTGGGCACTTGCTGTGGTTGCCCTGGTGAGGCTATTGGATCCCATTCCCTGTACTAGCCAATCTAGTCCCTTTCTCCCTGAATGCTTGGCCTCTTCAGTATGTTCACTGGAAGTTCCATGAGCACCAAAAAACCAAGTTTTGCTTTTGTCACTGTGTACTCAGATACTTTGATGGCTCCTCATTGACAGCATGAAGACCAACATCTTTAATAGGATCTTCCTACTGTGCAGCCTCCTTGCCCTTTCACAGACCCAGCCCAGGGGCAGCAAAAGTTAAAATCAGCTATGCAGCTGCATTGGTTCTTCTGTTACTCATTGTCCCATTCTCAGCTGCATAGCAGGTGACTGGAAAGGATGTTGCTTTATTTAAGGAGCACCTTACTCTTTAAACTGACAGCATTGCTCTTCAGAACTTTGACAGCAAACTTTACCAATCATACGTCTCGATTTCCTGAGTGTACCAAGGGTGTTGACTGGATTCCAGCAAGATAAAATAATTGACAATTCCAATATTTTCCCATCTGTCATGATGTCTATCTACTCTGGTGAAGATCTTTGTTTTCTTGATGTTGAAATGTAATCGATAGTGAAGGCTGCAGACCTTGATCCTCTACAGCAAGTATATCAGGTCCGCCTGACTTTAAGTGAGTAAGACAGTGCTATCTGCATATTGCAGATTATTGATGAGTCTTCTTCCAATCTTGATGCCATGCTCTTCTTGGTAAAGTTAAGCTTTTGTAAACATTTTCTCAGCATGCATATTGAATAGGTATGGAGCGAGGATACAGCCCTGACACACATACCTTTCCTGATTTGTGAATGGTGTTCTGGAAGGCAAAGGCCTTCTCTCTAGGACTGTGGGTGCACTACCGAGATGCGACCAGGCGAGGGCGTTCATGCAGCGGCAGCGGGCGGGGCTGGTGGGGACTATGAACCATCATCGCGAGGGGCCTGTTGCTTAGAGACGCAACTTCCCTGGAGGAGCGAGGCTAACCTTGCCCTACCTGTGCCAGCAGGACTGAAAGGATTTCTGTGGAGCTGGGCTTGCCGCGCTCCCTGTAGACCTGGATTATTATTGTTAAGTGCCATCAAGTGTGAGCCGACACAGCCGACCCTCTAGCACGTTTTAAGAAAACTGAACAGAAAGGCAGGAGACAGCCCATCTTTCTCCTTCTAGGCAGCTCATGATGCAAATCGTGTGCCTTTAGGTTAGCCGCACAATTTTTGACCCGCTAGGCCACCAAGGCTCCCTGAAGACCTTGCAGGCCCAGGGAAGGAAAAATTACGGTTCTCTGGTGGCTTAGTGGTAAGGAGCTGTGCTACCAACACAAAGGTACGTTGTTCGAGTCCACTCACTGCTTTGCGGGGGTTGGGGGAGGAATGGACGATCTCCCATGCAATTTACCGCCTCTGAAAAGCTGCCGGAGGATCAGCTGTGGGTCACTTCTGACTCAGTGGTACACATCAACAACAGGATGAGCGGAGGCACTGTGGTTAAAGCACTCAGCTGGTGTTTAAAATGCACAAGTCCTTCGGGGAAAGATGTGGTCATTTGCTCCTATGAGAAGTTAAAGTCTGGGAGCCCCCACCCCGAGGCTGTTCTATTCTGCCCTATGGGATGGTAAGGGTCAAAGCGCTGGATGCCCAGAGCTTTGGTGGGATTTTTAGGGGATGGAGGACATCGCGAGTGAGCTGTTTTATCAACAGTCTTGGCAAAGTCGCTTCAAGGTAGCTGCGCTATTGAATAGATGTCCTTCTGACTTAATGCACTTCATCTGCAGACATACCTTCACCCCCGAACCCCTCACAGAGTGACCACGGCCAAAGGCAGTGTTGCTCGCTTTCTGAGTTTTTGCTCATTCCGGATCCTTCTAGACTTCCCTCCTTCTAGCTTCATCGAATCATCTCTTTCTCTTAAGGTTCAGCTCAGGCACTGAAATCTTTCTTGAACCTCTCAACGTAGATGAGGACGCTGGCGCAAACTGTGAAATGCTGAGGAGGACCTAACCTAAAGATAGAGAGTTAGAACCCTTCTCCCAAAGGGGTTCTGGAAGAAAGGCCTGGCAACCCACTTGAGAAGGTGACAGCCTTGAGATCGGCCCAGCAGTGCTCCTTTGACACAGGGCAGCTGGTGTGGCGTTGGTACGGGGACTGCCCAGGGTTTAACACAAATGCTGATCCCAATGGGTTGATTTTCTCCACACTTCTGGCTTCCTGGAGGCAGTGACAGGCCAGATTTGTCTGTGTGCCCAGCTCCTCGTATGGCCAGGGACGGCATAAAGCAGTGGTTAGAACTAATTTTTTGCGGAATAAATGCATGGATTTCTGGATAACCTTGTGAATTTGTGGGGGCAGTCTAGAGGAGCTTTGGCTTTGGCCATTCTCTACAGCCTCTTTTTGTTATCCCCCGCCCCCACTCTGTTGGGACTCTTCTCTCTGTGGGGAGAGAAGAACTGAGTCAGCTTTTACAGAAACTGTGAAGTGTACCATGCGCTGCACCTTGGCTCTCATTTAATCTCCACAACCACCTGTAAAAGGTATTTTAGCACTACATTATGAAAGAAAGTGATCAATGTAAAAGGAAAGTGATGCGATGTGTCTATTTGTCCAAAGCTTATAAGTGATAGAGCCCCAGGCAGGTATGTGGCTGAGTGTGCAGAGGGCTGCCTACATCCTAGGCATCACTTAGAGTTTCGGTAACTATTTTGTTCTGACTTACCACCTTGAGACTTTTTGTACATGAACTTCTGAGGGCCCTCTACTTCCTCCCCACCCCCCCCCCATTCTTTTGGGATGCCACCTAGTTTCTGGGTAAATTCCAGTGTAACACAAGGCGAGCAGCCTGAGGACATCTGCCTCATTTTACCTGTCACTTCACGGATCATGCAGGCAAGCCCTCCTGAGAGAATCCTGAAGCTCTGCAGGGTGGTGAGTGAGTGTCGGACTGGCCCTCAGAGACTGGGCCAGCAGACAGTCATCAGCACCTGTCACCTGACCTCTCACCTGCACTGGGGATTCACCACAAACCCCAGCGAGCTTGCTGGGATCAGCAGAGTGAGTTACTCTTGTGACCAGAGTGGAGAGAGTGGAGGGGTGCGTCTTCTAATCTCCCTCTGGCCTTGGTCCTCGCATCACACTGGAGAGTCCTGCTGTGATGCTCTGCAGTGTTTTTGGAGAATGAGGTGAGGGTGTTGTGCATCTTGTTGGAGTATAAATATGCCTTGTTACCAACACGAAGCAGCTCTGGTGGCCTAGCGGTAGGAAGCTGCGCTCAGTCCCAAAGACGTGATTCGAATCTACAAGCTGCTCCACCAGAGAAGAATATGCAGTCTCCTCCCGTGGGATTTACTGCCTCTAAAAACCCAGTGAAGGGTCAGCTGTGGGTCAGTTCTAACTCAACAGCACGCAACAACAGTGTTGCCAGTATGGGGTCTTGCTGGAGTATGGGGCGCTCCTTCCTTCCCTCCCCTGCTCGGGCCAAGAGCAGGGCATAGGCCTGTCCCTGCACCTCTGAGGAATATCACAGCTCCTTGTGCGCTCCCTTACTGCGAGCCTGAAGTGATGCTAGAGTAAGCCATGGCCTCCTCTCTGGCCAGGCTCTTTCTTCTTGCTTTTTCCTAGCTGGGTGTTCATGGGCACATCTTGTAACCTTTTTCAAGCCATTGGTCCCTGGCAGCTGTGGATGTGCTTGAGGATGCAGGGAGCTCTTGCAAGAAAATACCACATCCCACCCCACCTCTCTGTTGTGTAGTATTCCACCTCTTGGTTGCATAGTCATCAGAGAAATAAAAACATCCTCCTCGATGAGACCACTTCTGGAGACTAAGAGACCTTTAAAGAACTACGCTGTGATTCTTTACTGGTGTTTCCCATGGCCAGGCACCAGCCTGAGCACATTCCACATATTTTCTCTCTGAATCTTCAAGAAATCCTTGAGACAGTGACAAAAATCCCCATCTGACTGGTGGCAGACTGGGAGAGGGGAGGCTCTTTTCCTCCGTCTTGTTATCTGTACATGGCAGACCTGGATTTAAGTTGAGTTTGGCGGAGTCTGCGGCCTGCCCAGACCAGATGGTCCTAACCACCAGGCTCTCCCGCTTCTCCTTGGTGAAGGTTTGGTGGGCAGTGGTTATAAGTCTCAGGGATGTTGCGATGCCTCTTGGAACTTGCTGCCCAAAAGCAGTCCAACCAGCCTCACTCAGATCTTACATTTGGAGTGAGATAGCTATTTATTTTCATTTCAAAACCCTTTAATTTTGTTTTGAAAATGATAAAGTAATCTTTTTTTTTTAAAAAAGAATGTTGATAATTTGAGGTTTACAGTTAAGTCTACAGAAAGAATTTGGTCTTAGTCCTTGGCCCCTGAGAAACAGCCAAGGAATGAGAGTGCCGTGGGGTCACTCGAGCTTGGGAGAGATGGCTGAGGTCCTGGAAAGATTTACCGGTCTGCAGGATTGTGTTCATTCATATGTGAAGCCTGGCTGTTCCAGGATGTTAGGGTCAGAAGACAATGTGCTGCCTGTGTATCTGCTATCAGAACACAACAGACGTGAACTGACATCCCTCAGTGGGTTTTGTGTGCCACCGAGTTGATTCCAATTCATCGTGACCCTAGAGTACAGAGCAGAACTGCCCCATAGAGTCCCACGGTGAACTCGCTATGAGAGCAGATCACCACTTATTTTTCCTGTGAAGATACCGGTGGAGTCAAACCATCAACCTTTTGGTTAGCAGCCAAGTGCTTAACCACTGTGCCACCATGGCTAACTTTTACTCTCGATGAGATGTTGTTGTTAAGTACTACTGATTAGTCTGTGACTTGGAGCAAACCTATGTACATTAGCTCCGAATCCTTCCCTATTCTGAGCCAGTCTTATCATCTCCAGCAGACCTAATCCCATTTTTCCAGTCACTTTCAATCTATTTCTCCAGTCACTTCAATCTATTTCATCCTGTGTCTTCCTCTCCTGCACTGTCCCTCCACCCTTCCAAGCATGATGTCCTTCTCCAAGGACTGGTCTCTCTTGGTCATGTGCCCAAAATATGTGAGACACAGCTTTAAAATCCTTGCTTCCAGGAAGAAGCTTGGTTATACTCTCTCCAGGAAAGACCTGTTTGTTCTGGCAGTCCATAGTATGTTCAACACTCTTCTCCAGCACCACAACTCAAAGGCATCAATTCTTCTTCTATCATTCTTAGTCATTGTCCAGCTCTCTGATGCATAGCAAGTAATTGAGAAGACCATGGCCTGGATCCGGCACACCTTAGTCTCCAGACTGACATTGTTGCTCTTCAGTACTCAGAGAGGTCACTGAGAGGAAACTTTCCCAATGCAATAAATCATTCTTTTTCCTGACTGCTAGTGCCAAGAGTTTTAATTGTGGAACCAAACAAGCTGAAGCTGTTAACAATCTCAATCTCTTCTCCATCTATCATGAAGCTGCCAGTTGGCCCAGTAGTGAGAATCTTTGTTTCTTGACACTGAGCTTCAATTTGTATTGAAGGCTACAGTCCTTGACTTCTTCAACAAATGCCTCATGTCTTCTTCAGTTTCAGCAAGCAAGGTTATGTATCTGCATAATGCAGTGTTGATGAATGTCCCTCCAATTCTGATGCCACATTCCTCATAAAGTCTAGCCTCCCAAATGACCTGTTGCACATATAAATTGACAAGGCATGGGGATAGGATGCATCCCTGATTCACACCTTTCCTGATTTTGAACCATGCAGCATTTTCCTGCTCTGTCCTGGCTACTGCTTCCTGGTCCAAGTACAGGTTTTTTTTTTGTTTTGTTGGGGTTTCCCCCCCCCCATTTTTTTATTATTAATTTTAATGAAAGTTTAGAGACACAGTTCCCATTCATTCATTGTTGCACAAGTATGTAGTTCTGGGATTCCCATTCTCCTCAAGGTTAGCCATAATTTGTTGTGATCCACCCAGTCAAATGCCTTTGCATAGTCAATGAAACACACACACTCCTCTGGTACTCTCGGCTTTCAGCCAAGATCTATCTAACATTGGCTGTGTTATCTCTAGGGCCACAACCTCTTCTAAACTCAGCTCACACTTCTGGTAGTTCTCTGTTGATTTAACTGTTCCAGTCGTTTCTGGATAATCTTCAGCAGAATCTTGCTTTCATGTGGTATTAGTAATATTGTTCCATAATTTCCACACCCTGTCAGGTCACCTTTATTTGGAATGGGAATAAATATAGATCTTTCCCAGTCAGTTGACCAAGTGGTTGTCCTCCAGATTTCTTGGCATAACTTGGTTATGCCTGGTTATAACATCTAGGGCAGCGTCTGTTTGGGGAAATGTATTAATTGGTATTCCATCAATTCCTGGGGCCTTGTTTTTTTGCCAAATCCTTCAAAGCACCTTGAACTTTCTCCTTCACCACCATTACCTCAGTGCTATAGTATTCTAAAATTGAAGCCTAAAGTTTTTAGATGGGGAAATTATCGCTATTAATAATCTAAGATCTTATGCATGTGTGAGTATATATATCCCCCCTTCATCCTTTTCCAGATTGTCCCCCCTTACTGGTCTTTGTTTAAAATTAAATACTTAAATCCAGAATGAAGGCTGCATAGTGGAATGTACCTGGGTGGAGGGATTGTAAAACAATGGGGGAACTTTTCTTTTACTTTTCAAAGAGAAGAGTATACTGCGGAGGAGGGGTCAGCAGGGAGAAAAGTGCAACAATAATGAATGGAAATCCAAAGTCCCTGTAAATTTTCATTAAAATTAATAAGAAAATGATAAAAAATTAAATAATTATGAATATATGAAATGCACAATAATGGTAAGCAACTCAAAATATAAGCCAGGAATGGCTTTATTCCCCCCTACTCCTATCATCCAACTTCAATTCTCTCCTCAGAGACATCTTTGCTTTTTGAGTGTATGTGTACATGAATCCTTTTAAAAATTATGTTTTAATTTTTAAATAATCATAGATTCACATACAGTTTTAAGAAATACTGCCAAATTTTTTTGTACCTTTCACAAGTTTCTCCTGTGGTAACATTTTATAATGTTATACAATATTATAACCAGGATACTGACCTTCAATAATCTTCCTAATAGATTCCAATTCCGATTCAGCTTTACATTTTACATTTAAGTCAGTGATCCATTTTTAGTTAATTTTTATATAAGGTGTGAGGTTTAGGTTGAGAGTTTTTGGGCTTTTTTTTTTTTAAACCTATGGATGTAGGTTGTTCTGGCCCTATGTTGAAAAGGCAATCCTTCCTCTATTGAATTCTGTGCTGTTGTTAAAAAAAATCAATTGGAAACGTTCTATTTCTGGGATCTCTATTCTGTTCCATTGATCTGTTTTTTAAAACACACACAGAAGCATATGATTCACACTGCTCTGCACATTTCTCTTTCATTAGCAACAGAACAGAGTTTCAGAGACTTTTTTGTGTGTCACGGACCCCATCGCCAGTCCGGTGAAGCCCATGACCCATCTCAATGTAGTGCTTTAAATAGATAAAGGAAACCACACAGGGTTATAGAGAAAACTGGCTATGCTGAATGCACGTATCGTATCAGTACAGCTTGACACACTTGTGGGTTAGCAAGCTATACGTGTGCTTCTTTATTAATTAGCACATTAACGAACACCATCTATCAGTGGGTCTAATCACTATTAATAGTCTCAATCAAACCAAAACTCACTACTGTCATTTGATCCGGACTCATAGCAACCACCCACCATCTTTCTGAGGCTGCAAATCTCTATGGGAGGAGACTTCCTATCCTTCTCTCCTTTGAAGCAGCTTATGGATTTGAACCATTGACTTTTTGGTCTGTGGTAAAACCTGTAACACTAAGTAGTTTTGTAGTTGAAATTTTGTGGTAGCCACAGCAACTGCAAAGCGAAAGAGAACTCTCAGTGATTTCTACTGGTAACCAAGTCACCATAACTTTTGCCAGTCTATGACTTGCCTTCACAATGTCAGAAAAGGCAAGACCTAATTTTTTTTCTCAATCCAAGATCACAAGCCTCCCACTTCATCCAAGACTCTTGTTAAGAGCTTCATTGGCACTTGGAGTCCTCCTGATGTCCTCATTCTTGTTAGTAGCTGTGTAGTATTCCACTGTATGGATATACCTTCACCTAGTTAACCAGTCCCCAACCAAGAGAGATTTTAGCCTGTTTCTAATCTTTTGCTGCTGCTACTACTACTAACTTAATTTTTAAAACATTTTGCCTGCTAAGATTTTCTCTCCATGCAGGACCCCCACACTGGCCTCTGCTTGCAAGGTCCTGTGTCCAGGACCACAGACACAGCGTTCCTGCAGAGGGCAGGCCTCCTGACGGCTGACTGCAGCCCATCTTGCTTGACTCTGGGACCGTCCATCCTCCCCACCACGACATCCTTTGCTCCTTTACAGGCTCAAGCCTGGGGATTCCTTGTGGGCCCCAGCGAGCGAGCAGGGAGGCGGGCTGAGGACAGTTCTCCATGCTGTGTAGCATCCTGTGAGCAGATGTAAAACTCCTCTGTGCCTTTGTGCTACATTTTATTAACAGCAGATTGCAAGATGCTAACATTTTATCATGTCAGCTCTTGCATTTGAGCTCACACAGGCATCGGCCTGTCAACAATTAGCTGCTGGGTGGTGTCTTTTCTTCATCTTTTTTCTCTTTCTTTTTTTTTCCTTAATTGGAATCAGAAAATCTCCTTTCTTTCTTCTTTTTGGTAGTAGATGGAGTCCATGAAACACTCTGTGTGTACTTGGCTGTTTTTTCCATATTCACGGGCAATTAATTTCCAGCTATAATCCACTCACCCAGCTAACGCTGAGCCACCTCCCAACTTTGCCAGCCGTTTGCTGAAATAACTCTCCCCCTTCTCCCACCCCCCACTTGGGAATCACATAAGAGAGAATCACACTTCATCTGAATAGTGTGAAACGCACCTGGCTTTGAAACTTTAGTCAGTTAATCATCGGTCTCTAATTAAGTCACTTTTGTTTTGTATTTTTATACATCTGGCTTAGGATTGTTTTTGTTTCCCTGATTGTTTTTGTTTTTAAATTTAGAGTTCAATTTTTACTACTATGGCATATTAGCATCACTTTCGGGGTGAGATCAACCACCATTTTTAGCTCCAGAAATTGCCAGTGTTTTAACTACAGGGGCAATAAGCATTTATTAAACATCTGCAGGTGCCTGGCCCTTGAGGTGCGATGGATACCTCCCTTGCACAATTTCATACCCACATATGATCATTCTTCCCACATGAAACCCTTCCCTGGCTCCCCACTGCTCTGGAACAAAGTCCCACCTCCCCAGACTGGCCTGTGCAGCTTTTCATAGCCCACAGCTCAATTGACCTTTCTGCGGTCTCCTCCCTCCACCTTCCTTATTGCTGTTCTTCAACTCTTGGTGACTCCATGCATGCAGAGCAGCTCCATTAACTTTGCAGGGCTGTGACCTTACAGAAGCCCGTTGCCAGGTCTTTCCTCTTAGGCACTCCTGGGTGTATTTGAACCACCAACCTTTCACTTTTTAGTCCAACACGTAAGCATTTGTACCATTCAGAGATTCCTTATTGCAGTAGTTTCCTGCCAATCCTGCAGGCCTTTTCTCACCAGGGTGCCTTGGCTAGGCCACCCTTCCCTGCAGGCACTTATGACAGCCTCCCCTGCATGACCAGCCATACTCTTCCTGCTGCTGACTGTGCCCTGCCCTTCTCTCTCCCTCGATGGGAGTAATCTTTCTGGATTCTTGCAGATAAGGAGCATGTCTGGCTCACCCACTGAAGCTGCCAGCGGCCTCTTGGTCAAATCCAGTGGTTGGTTCTCTGCCCTCGTCTCTCTTGCCCACCTAGTACCTTTTGCAGACATTTCCCTAGGATTTCAAAATGCCACTCTCTCGGCCTCAGGAGCTTCTCCTCCTCTGTCAGTTGCTGCTGCTCCTCCTCCTTCTCCATTCATGTCCTCAGATGGGTTCTGAGACCACCTTTCTTCTTGATCAGTGTCTGTCTCTGGAGTAGCTCATCAGCTCATAGGGTCGCTATGAGTCGCAAGCAACTCGATGGCACATAACAACAACAACAACCCAGAGACCAGCAGCAGTAGGAGTGCCTTGTCACCACCAGAGCCAAGGGTATGAGGGTACAAGGGGAGAAAGCTGTGTCAGATCTCAGAGGGAGCAGCTGTGGTCATCTCCAGAGCTCACGAAAGGGTGTATATAAAAATACGAAGAGCGGCAGCCTTGGCGACAGGGAGGGGGGTGATGCCGCCTGTCTCCAAGTGGTCCCACCTACGCCCCATGCGGGTTTCTTTTAAGCCTCTGTAGTGTCCATCTCCCTGCTCAGGTCTATGGAGCCCGCTCGAGACTATCTGCTGTTCGGGGGCGCCTTTTCCGCCATCCTCCCCTCTGGGGCCATTGATGTAAGTGACCTCCGGCCGGTCCCAGACAATCAGGAAGTTTTCTGCCATCGCGAGATAGACCAGAGTCTGATCCTGGAACTTCTGGAGCTGCAGGCCCATGTGCGAGGCGAGGCGGCAGCGCGGTACCACTTGGAGGACGTCGGCGGGGTCCAGGGCGCGAGGGTTGCACAAGTGGAGGCCGTGCGGGCCCTCCCTTTGGAGAAGTTGGCCCTGGGGGGCCGCTGTCAGGAAGCCTGGGTCCTTTCTGGCAAACAACAGGTTGTTGTTGTTCTTGTTATGTGCCCTCAAGTGGCTTGTGACTTATAGCGACCCTATGTACAACAGCCCTAAACTCTGCTCTGTCCTGTGCCAATCGCACTGTCTCTGACACTCCCATCCCAATTATTCCAGTCACTGAATCA
>NW_006399755.1:9624499-9627186 GCF_000299155.1 Elephantulus edwardii
AAAGCAGCCTGAACTTCTTCTTTCATCACCATAGGCTCTTGCTCATATGTTATTTCATGAAATTCTTCTGTGTCTTCCAATTCCTTTCAATACAGTGACTCAGTATATTCTTTCCATCTTCTTTTACTACTTCCTGGATCATTTAACATTCTGCCGAAAGCATCCTTGATTATAGCAACTCGAGGTAAGGAAAACCAGCAGGTAGCAAAGGAGGTGACGCTATACCAAGCCTTACTGCGGCTGACCCAGTCAGTACCAGACCGATCTCCTGCTCACCTTCAATCAGCTCCCCCCTGAGAACAGTTCATCTCTTGGCCCTGAAAATCTGTCACCCCCACCCTGGAGCCTGGGTGACTTTGAACAGCTGGTGACAAGTCTGACCCTTCATGATCCCAACATCTTTGGTCCCCAACAAAATGTGGAAGTAAGATGCCCAGTTATGTAAGGGGAACAAAGGGTTGGATTGGGTTCCCCTCATTCTGTCCTTCTGTGTAAACATAAGACACCTCCACTCTGCAGAAATAAACTTGCTTTATAATAATAATTAAAAAAAATCTGAAGAGCAAACCGACTGCTCCAACTCACAGGGACACTTCACGGGATGTCTGAGACTCTAAATCCTTACAGGAGAACCCTGCTCACCTTTCTCCAAAGGGGCAGCTTGTGAATTCTAACAGCTGCTGGCTTTTACATTATGTACCTAGCAGCCCAGTACCTTGTGCGTACTCAGCCAGGGTTCCCTTTGAAAGGCTGTAACTCCTGCCGAAAATGTAGCTGAGAGCACAGAGGTGAACTGGGGGGAACAGCCCTTCCTTGCTCCTGTCCTGTCCTGATCTGCTTGTGCCCATCGCTGGTCAAACTCAACCAGACGCCAGAAGACAAAGATGCCTGCCTACGTGACACAGTTCAGCATCCTGGATTAGCCTCTTGGGGTACAGAAAAGGATGAGTAACTGTCACAGCCCGCCTCTTTCATCACTCAATCTCCATTCTTGCCCTTCTCTCAGAAGAACTCTTAACACCAAAATGGAGAGTGCTGCTAGTTCAGTTACTCTCCTACCTGGATTGTAAACGATAGCATTGCCCAGAAGGCAGGAGAAGGAGGGAAAGGAACTAACCAATCCATGGAAGGTGTAGAAAGCTGCTGCATTTACCACGTCTGCAGCTGATGGAAGGTCTCAGAACATAATGACTCATTGCTATCAACTGACTCACAGGTGACCTGAAGCTTTTCATAGGCTTTTTGGGAGGTTTTCAGAGCTGAGAATTGCTCAGGAGGAGACTGCCTATCTTTCCTCTGCAGATCCCTGGTGAATTTGAACTGTCAGAGAAGCACCACTCCCCATGCACTACTTCACCAGAGCTCCATGACTTACAGATGGTTGTTAGGTGCCATCGAGTTGAATGCGACTCACAACAACCCTAAAAACAACAGCTCTGAACCCTGTCCTATCCTGTGTCATCATCTCTGACATCATCTGTTGCTGCAGTCACTATGTCAGTTTATCTGGTTGAAGGTCTTCCTTTCTTTCACTTTCCAAGCATGAAGTCCCTTTCCAAGTAATCCTCTCCTAGTAACATACTCAGAGACGGTGAGATAAAGCTTTATCATCTTTGCCTCTAGGGAGCATTCTGGCTGCACTTTCTCCAAGACATATCTGTTTATTCTTTTGGCAGTTTATAGAATATTTAGTATTCCTCTCTAACACCCCAGCTCAAAGGCATCAATTCTTCTGTCATCCTTATTCATTGTCCAGCTCTCAGATGCATAGCAAATGATTGAAAAGACCATAGCCTGAATCAGGCACACCTTAATCTTTAGACTGACATCCTTGCTCCTCAGTATGTCTTCTGATCTCCTGATTGCTAGCACAAAAGGTGTAGATTGTGGATCAAAGTAAGACGAACTCATTGACAATTTCAATCTTTTCTCCATCTATCACGATGTTACCACTCCAGGGGTGAAAAATTCTGTTTTCTTTATGTTGACACGCAATCCATATTGAAAGTTGTAGTAGTCCTTGATCTTCTGCAGCAAGTGTTTCACGTCCTGACTTTCAGACAGCAAAGTCGTGTCATCTGCATAATCCAAGCCGTTGATGAATATTCCTCCAATCCTGATGCCACATTCTTCTTCATAGAGTTGAGCTTTTCTAATGATTTACTCAGCATACACATTGAATAGGTATGGAGAAATGATACAACCCTGATGCATACCTTTCCTAATTTTAAACCATGCAGTGCTCCCTTGCTCTGTATAGACAACAGCTTCTTTTTTTTTAAAAATTTATTTTATATTGGCTTGCTTACAGAGTTTATATACATTGTATTTCACACTATTCTTCATTCACATTGTGTTTCATACAATCATTCTCATGCATTTTGTTTTATAAAATTAATCATCAATGGATTAGTGCCCATCATTACTATCTCTTTTCAGGTCTCTGCTGGATCTTTCTAATTTCCTTTACCCCCTTCCTCCACCCACTAAATTGTGTGACCCTTATTCCTCTGCTCCCACCCCTTTCCCTCTTGGGTCCCCATACATGTTTACTAGTTATCCTTCTATTTTTACAATAATGGTCTTACACAGTACTTGTCCTTATAAGACTAAATTCACTCTGCATAATGCTCTCTAGCATCTCCTAAGTTAGGTAATATTTTTTTTTCTTTAGGTTGTTTATTTTT
>NW_006399755.1:9627356-9652249 GCF_000299155.1 Elephantulus edwardii
CCCCCCCCCGAGGTAATATTTTTAAACTCAATGCTCCTGAGTACTTCATAGTATTCCCTTGTGTGATTGTACCAACATTTCTCAACTCATTCAGTTGTGGTTGGACATTTGGGCTGTTTCCATGTTCTTGCAATGGTGAATAATGCTGCTGTGAACATTGGTGTACAAATCTGCATTTGTGTCTCAGTTCTAATTTCCTTGGTGTATATTCCTAGTAGTGGAACAGCTGGGTCATATAGAGATTCTATGTTCAGATTTTTTAGGAAATAACAAACTGCCTTCCAGAGTGATTGTATCATTTTAGAATCCCACCAAGGTGTATGACAGTTCCCACGTCTCCATATCTTCTCCAACATTTATTGCTTGCTGCCCTGCAAAACTTTGCCACTGCTAGTGGGGTGAGATGGTATCTCATTTTGGTTTTGATTGACACCTCTCTTATTATCAGTGATTTTGAGTATTTCTTTGTGTGTTTGTCGGCTTTCTGAATGTCTTTATGAAAAGTCTTTCCCTGTCTTTTGCCTATTTTGTAATTGGATTATCAGTCTTTTTCTCCCAGAGGCCCAGGAGTGTTCTGTAAACTTTTGTTTTGAGATCCTTGTCTGAGAGGGTATTGCCAAATGTTTTCATCCTGTTGGGAAAAGATTTTTTTATGAGATTTAATGGGATTTAATCTTTAGAAAGTCTCATTCATCAGTTTTAGCCTCTCCAGATGGTGCATTTCTGACTGCATTTGTAAGCCTCTTTATACCATCGACTAGGCCTTCTAAGCTTGGTCCCAGTTACACAACAGCTTCTTAATCTAGGAATATGTTTCATATAAACATAAGTTAGTGTTCTGGGATTCCCATTCTTAATGTTCACCATAGTTTGTTATGATCCAGTCAAATGTCTTTGCATAGTCAGTAAAGCACAAATAGTCATTTTTCTGGTATTCTCTGTTTTAGCCAGGGCCTTTCTGACATCAGCAGTAATATTCCTGGTGCCATGGCCTCTTCTAAATCCAGCCTGAACTTCTGACAATTCTCTGCAATGTACTTCCAGCCATTTTTGATGATTCAGTAATATTTTGCTTGCATGTACTATTTATGATATTATTTGATAGTGTCTATATTCTGTTGGATCACCTATCTTGGGAATGGGCACAAACGTGGACCTCTTTCAGAAAATCGGCCAAGTAGCTGTCCTCCAAATATCCTGGCATAAACTGGTGAGCTGTTAGTTGAAAACTAACATCTTTGATTTTAGTTGAAACATCAAAGACATCATCCATTAAGAGGGAAAAGACAGAAGAGGAAGAAAAGATCAAAATGGGTGAGAGGAGTCTCTTAAAATTGCACTAGAGCATCAAGAAGCCAAAACAAAGGGAAGAAACGCAGAAGTAAAAGAGATGAACAGAAGATTTCAAAGGACAGCTCGAGAAGACAAACAAAAATAATATTATGGAATGTGCAAAGAACTGGAATTAGAGAATAAAAAGGGAAGAGCTTGCTTTGCACTTCTCAAGTTGAAAGAACAGAAAACCAACTCAAGCTTCAAGTTGCAATACTGAGAGATGCTATGGGCAAAATCTTGAATGATCATGAAACATCAAAAGAAGATGGATGGAATATGTAAAAAAAAACCCCAAACACCTGGTTGTAGGGAGCTCTGGTGGCCTAGTGGCCTAGTGGCAAGAAGCTGCACTATAATACCAGAGGTGTGCAGTTCAAATCCACTAGATGCTCTGCTGGAGAAGGAGGGACAATCTCCTCCTGTACCAGCTAGATCTGATTTGATGGTACACATACAAAAATAAAATTAAAAATTTTTTTAAAAAAATAACTGATTGACACTGAAAATTTTCAGGATGTATCATATGAACAAGAGCCATTGGTGATGAAGGAATCCATTCAAGCTGCACTAAAGGCAATAGCCAAAAAGAAGTCCCCTGGAATTGGTAGGATATCAACTGATGTGTTTCAACTAACAAATTTACAGATAGAAATTGATAATTATAGCCCTTTACCTCTGTTAGGGACCTCTCCAAAGTATTGAAGAGCAATGGTGTCTCTCTGGAGACTAAGGTGTTCCTGATACAGGCCATGGTCTTTTCTATCACTTGTTATGCATCAGAGAGTTGGACAATGACCAAGGAGGATAGAAGGAAAATTGATGCCTTTGAACTGTGGTGCTGGAGAAGAGTATTAAATATACAATGGACTGCTAAGAAAATGAACAGGTTCATCCAAGAGAGGGTTAAACCAGGCTGCTCCTTAGAGGCGAGGATTCTGAAGCTTCGTCTGGCATACTTTGGACATGTTGCAAGGAGGGACAGGTCCTTGGAGAAGGATGTCATGCTTGGGAGGGTGGAGGGACAGCTCAGGAGAGGAAGACCCTCTATGAGGTGGATTGATTCAGTGACTGGGGTAATGAGAATGGGTGTGTCAGAGACAGTGTGTTTGGAACAGGACAGAGCAGGGTTTAGGGCTATTGTACATAGAGTCACTGAGTTGCAGGTAACTCGATGGCACCTAACAACAACAACAACCCTCTAACACTCATTCTATGTTCCTCTCACTCTGGGAGCACCTTGGCTGGTAGGTAGGGATTCTCCCACGCTTGGACTTCTTGTTCGATGCCATCTAATCCACTCCCATTCATACTGACAGAATGAAACCCTGTTCAGTCCTTGCCCTTCCCACAATCTCTGCTGGTCTCAAGCCCGTCACATTAGTCACTGCGCCAAAACATCTCACTGAGGGTCTTCCTGTCTTTCGCTGAGCCCCTCATTTTTCAAGCATGATGCCTATCTGTGAGGGCTGTTGCCTCCTGATAACATGCCCAAAGAGTGTCACATCCGGCAGGGGGCCCAAGTTTTCTCTCTCTGCAAGGCCTCAGTCCTTGGGGGTCCTGTCTTTGTTGGTTTCTGCAGTGTCCCACTGACTATTGTTAGAAGATAGTGGTCCGTCGGTTCACATGGTTCTCTTTGCCTCACTGTGCGGTGGAACTCAATTATCTTTCCGTAAACAAGGTCAAGTAAGCAGCAGCCCTCCTTTTGCCTATGAGGCTAGTAGCCTGAGAAGTTTGACAAAACCAAAAGACAGCCTCAGGTTCTAATGTAATGGAGACATGGCTGTGTTTCCTGATGGAAGCCCCTACAGAATGGGATCTTCAAACCTGCCAAGACCAATGTCATGGTTTGGAGTCCTTAAATGCAGACCTCAAGATGAGGTTTTGTGTGTGACTGATTTATTAAGAAACACTGATAAGGAGCTCTGGTGACGTAGTCTGAAGGGAGTGGCCCCTTTCTGGTGGATCTGTCCACCAGTGTGTCCACAGGAGAAAGATGGACAGTCTCCTCCTGTGTGATTTACAGCCTTGGGAAGCCTTCTGGAGTGTCAGCTGTGAGTTGAAAATTGAGTTTGGCAAGGGAGAGAGGGAAGCAGGAAGAAACTGAGCAAGGGTGCCAGTTTGGGCACCATCCGAGCCCCACCCAGATCCCACAGGCAAGCTCTGGAGTGAGTCTCCACTCACCTGGGCAAGAGAGTGGAGCTTTCGTACACTGTATGTTAAGAGCCATCCTTGGCTAAGGGCTGTCCGCCAGTGCTTGTAGTTCCCAGCTATTTCAGCTTTCTGAGACAGGAGGTAAAGTCAACTATGAGAGCTGAAGGGCGGTGGAAGCAAAAATACACCATCGCTAATACTTTGCTGTTGAATTGAATGCGACCCATTGTGACTCTATAGGACAGAACAGAGCTGCTCTGGGGTTTCCAAGGCTGTAGGTCATTGGAGGCAGACTGTCTCATCTTTCTCCTGTGAAGCAGCCTGTGGGTTTGAAACACTGACCATTTGCCTGGTAGCTAAGCCACTGTGCAACCAGGACTCCATATATTGTAGAAATGAGAAGGAAACTTTTCTCAGAGGATTATTAAGGAGTAAGTGCAAGTATGTTGTGATGATGGTGCAAACTTCTGTTACCATGTTAACGAGCCTTGAATTGTGTACCTGAGAAACTGGTGCGTAGTTAATGGTTGATGAGGAAGGCACGCTCCCCATCTCATGGGGCAGATTCTAGGCACACAAAGTGCTGCTGGTGCTGGGATTGAATCTTCACCCTTCCTTCAGGCTAAATGCAGGTCCATTGCCAAGCTCCTCTCACTATATAATTAGTCCCTTGGTGGAAGTGGTGCAGTCTGGCATGCCATGGTGATGGATAAAGCGTTCTGTATGACTTCAGGTGGAAATCCTGGCAAAAATATCGAACAGGAAAGGCAAATATGAGCTTAGAATTCTATTTCCATGAGGATTGATTGTTATATTACTCATGATGGAAGATATCCAATCTAATAAATTTGCCACCATCTTGGTTTCCTGGGAAGTCATTCCATTTGGGCGATATTGGGCAGTGCCGGCTTCCATTACTGGCAGTGTGAGCACCCCACAGAGGCAGTAGCCCCATGGATTTTGGTGACCTGGAGCCTGTGTTCAGTGTGTGAAAACCTATCTCTGCTCCTAAGGCCATTTCATTCATGAGCCTATTATAGGGCTAAGGGAGCTCCGGTGGCCTAGTGGCAGGAAGCTGCACTGCAATGTTGAAGGAATGCGGTTCGAAGCCACCAGCTGCTCCATGGGAGAAGGATGGGCAATCAGACTCCTCCTGCTTGATTAACTGCTTCTGAAAACCCGCTGGAGGGTCAGCTCTGGATTGGTTCCAACTCTACGGTACACAACAACAACAACAAGAATTGAGCAAAGACAGGACTAGCTGGGGGGAAAGTTGCCTGAGTTCGTAGGATAGAAATCTTGTTTGACAAGATTTCTCTGCAGTGGTTAGTTACCATCTGGTGAATGTTTCCATGGGGCAGAATATCTTCATAAACTGTGCCAATTTAAAGAGACCCAGGAACATACCTACCTCCTTATCATCAATTTCATATTTACAAGTGACTGGCCAGTTATAAATCCTGCCCATAAATTAGTATAGATCTAGACCTCAGGACATCTCCTCTCCTTCCACTGACGGGACAATCAGAAGTACCTGTTAAAAGTCTGCTTTGAGGGAGTTTCCTTTCAGCACTAGCACTCAGGGCTGCTCGTGAGCAGAGTGTAATGCGTCCTCCGTCTGCCTGCGTCTCATGGTGGGGTACCATGCACACACGACATAAACCAGCCCCTAGTGGTCACAGGGAACTCCCCAGAATAGAGGACAAAGCAGGAAAGGGCAGGGTTCTTGCAAGTCTAAGCCAAAATCAGGTATTTTCCTTTTGCCTTCTGGGCCTACTCCAGCCCAATTGGTGAATATATTTCCATTGAATGCCAAAGTGGTATTGCTCATATTCAATTTTACGGTTTAGAGGAACAAATGAGATCTAGTATATGAGTTTTATATTGCTACATAGCAAATTACTAAAGGCTTAGTGGTTTAAAGACAATATCCACCTATTACCAGATTTAAATCAAAGTGCTGGCCAGGGCTGCATTCTCACCTGAAGCGAGTTCTCTTCTGAGTTCATTTAGGGTGTTAATAATTCAATTCCTTGCCACTATGACACAGAAGGCTATGCTGTCTTGCTCTCAGTTGAAGGTCACTTTCAGTTCCTAGTGATTACCCCTTGATCCTAGCCACACATCAACAACAACAATAAAAGGACTATGAAGAAGATTTGAAAGGGAGTAAGGAAACCAAAAGATGCCGTCCCTATAGAGGCCCCATTACCATTCCTAGGCTTGTAGAGGTGAGGGATGGAACCGTTATGGGAACCTAGGAGAGAGCTGCATGCAGAAACTTGAGCAATGTCCTTCCGTTAAGGGATGTCTTGCAAGAAGAAAGCTGGAAGAATAAGTGGGCCGGCGGCCTCTTTCCTCCCACTCTCCAGTCTTCTCCTGAGGATCCTTAATGGCTGAGTCCAGCCACAGCCAGAGGGACAAAGAAGCCCCTTCACGGAGTTCTCCTAGGTCAGCCTCTTGAGACACAGAGCAGGACAGAAGGGAGGGACATGGTCTGGGGTCCGGGTGGGTGGGCACAGGAACACACACAGCCAGCAGCCAAGTCACACAGCCAGTCTCCACCGGTACCTGGTAACTAGATTGGGTCATTTTTCCAACGCAGGAGAGCTGTTGGTAGACGAGAGCACGCTGGGTTCCAAAGCCCTAGAGGACCACACTCTGATGATCCCATTGGGGGTGACAGGGACTTCACACGTGCCTCACAGTGCCCCACGATCTGCAGGGTCATGAGGTCTGAGAGGCAGGGCCGGAGCCTAGACCTAATGCAGAGCCTGCTCTTTCTCTGATGCCCCATAAAGCTAACCACCGTAAACAGTTACCCAGTGAGTGGGTCAGAGCTGTGTCCCAGGAGTGGGGATGCAGCCTCTAATCAGAGCCCCCTTACTCAGTGAGACTCGTCTTTGGTGGTGTTGGTACGTGGTGCAGCTGTGTCTTTAATTTTCCAAACCCTCTGTCTATCCTTCTTCTGGCCTCTTAATGGGAGCCAGACAGGAAGGAGATCGGGACTCTGTTCATAGGGGCTGGTCCCTCTGGGTACAATCTAGGGAACAGAAGAGCCAAGAATGGCTCTGTGTGTCTGTGATACAAAGAGTATCCAGCTCCACATCTCAGATGTGACATGGCAAAACCGAGCTCTCGTTTTTATCACCTGCCGCATGCTCCCTCTACTCCATTATCACCTCCAGCCCAGATGATGGCAGGGCCTTTCAACCAGCATTTGTCCACTCTTCTCTCCACCCCACATCATCCACTCCCCATAAATGGCTACAAGTAATCTTTATAAAATATAATTCAAACATAACCCCCTTATTTCAAAACCTCCGGTAGCATTCACATGGGTTACTGTCAAACCAAATCCCACTCATGGTGATCCCGTGTGAGCAGACTAGAACCGGACACTCCAGGGTTTCCAGGTGACTTTCGGGAGCAGAGTGCCAGGAATTTCTTTGAGGTGCCTCTTGGTTTATGCAAATTTTCAGTTAGTAGCTGAATACTTAGACATGAGTGCTTAACCCACTACTCTTCAAGTGAGCTCTGGTGGCTTAGTGGTAAGGAATTGCACTGCCACTCCAGAGCTACGTGGTTCAAATCCACCAGCTTCCTTGTGGGAGAAAGATGGGCAATCTCTTTCTGTTTGATATACTGCCTCTGAAAATCCACTGGAGGGTTAGCTATGGATAGATTCTGACTTGATGGTTTTCAGCAACAACAACTCTTTAAATAAAACCCCAAGCACTGGGCCCAGTCTGCTAGGGTCTGGCCTCCTTGCATCTACCTCTGAGTTCAGGGCTATAGGAGTAAATTAATGATAAGGCTTGGTTTATACACAAGACGCATCTATGTTCATTTATTTGTTTTTAGTAATGTAATAAACAAGACTGTGCCAATCGTGGTAACGGGTACCCATGGTGGACAGTGTTGGTTGGAGCCTCCCAACTAAAACAAGCCTGGAAACAGGAGCGGCATCCACTTCTGAAATGGCTTGCCTCCAGAAACTCTATGTACGAACAGTGCTCAGGCTGTTCGTTCATGGGGTCGCTAGGAGTCGTCTACGACTCGACGGCACCAAACAACAACAACAACAATAAACACTGATGGATTGCAGACACAATCCTGGGTTGATAAATCCCCACCTAGTCACCTGGTACCCCACCCAAGGCCCTGCCTCCTCACCCAGAGTCACAGCCATCCTGAATCCCTGAACCCTGCTCACTCTGCTTGTCTTTTATGATCTCATCCCATCCACATGTGTTACTGAAAAGCTTTTCTTTTTCCTGTTTGAGTCTGCAGGGCTAAGTCTTCCCTTAATTGTATATTGCTCACGTTCACCCATGTGGTCATGGGCTGTTGCTGTCATTTGTTTTATCTGCTGCACCACATCGCTGTGGGGTGCCGGGTCCTTCTCCCCACCCCTCAGATGGCACTATGCATGCAGGTTGCCAGTTGAGTGTCACCACTCCTGCCTGCAGGCTCATTTCTCCGCTCAGCTTCCACACCCTGCCTTTCTCCTCCGTGTCCAACACCCTCTGAGCTCACCCCTAGCTCTAGGCCTTTGCACTCGCTGCTTCCTTTTTGCTTGACTGGCTCTTGCTCACTCTTCCAGTTTCAGCTCTACGACCTGGTCTGAGTCACCTGACTCTGCCATTCTCCCCTCCCTAGAACTACCCTCAAGAACCCCAGTCTCCCTGGAGGTTTAGAAGGGTCATGTTTGGTAAGCCCACAACAAATGGTCAAGAGCTGGGCCAGGAGAAGGGTTCAGTGATGCGAGAGCCGGGGAGGTAAGGCTTGAATGTTGTGGCAGGGGACTTGTGCATACCTGTGTTCTTCAAAGTGTGTTCAGCTTTGGTCTCAGAGGCCTCCAGGATGCAACTAGGATGCTTCAGGCCTCGGAGGAAGGGCAGTTGCTATATGTATTTTAATATAAAGCAACCAAGTTTCCACCCAAATTTATCCCTCAGAGGAGAGGAGTTGCCTTCCAGTGGGTTCTTTTCATAGTTTCTCACTTTATGGGACACGGTGCTCTGTGACTTTAAAACTTTGGCTGGAAGGCACATTAGACAACACAATCTCAATTGTTTCAGACATTTCTCAGTCACTTGAAAAAGCACTTTTGTATTCATTCAGAGAGTGATGACTCACTTGAGGGCAGCTGGAGCTCAGCAGACCCTTTCTGCAGAAGAGGAAACTGAGGCCCAGCGAAGCAGACTGACTTCCCTAGGCAACACAGACATCTGGGACAAAGCCAACCTCGAGGACAGTGTGGATGAGGGGAGGGTCGGAGAACAGTGGACAGGCGCAGGGGACAAAGCCTGAGGCCTTGGCTCAAGGCAGGAGTGATGCTGATGGGGGAGGCATCAGATCAGGAGCCAGAGACCTGAGTTCTAATCTAACCCCTGGCTTCCCCACTAACGGTCCTTGTGACCCTGGGCAAGTTGTCCAGCCCCTGGCCCTGCCCCAGCTAAGAAGACCATGTAACAGGCTTCTCCCAGCGTAGTGTGAGGCGCCCTCTTCTGCAGAGCAGAGAGGGGTGCTCCCGTCGGTGTGGGAGCTGGATGTGCCAGATGCGCAGATGGACTTAGGATGCTGTAGGAAAAGACCCTGCCCCGCATCTCGGGGTCCCTGGGGCAGCGGGGCGGAGCCTGGTGGAAGGCGCCCATCGGTAGAAGGGCGCGGGCTCAGTGCTGGGCCTCGGCCACGCTCAGCTCTCAGCCCCACAGGCTGGGTGATTTTCACCGTGGGAACATGTGTTTGCCACCACGGGCCTTGAATGTCTTGTAAAACTCACAATTTGTTCAGAAGAATAAACAGCATAAAAGGGGATGCAGAGCCTTCATCCTGGGCTGGGCAGGGGCGGGGTGGGCTCGCGGGCTGGTTTCCATTTAAACCAGATTTGGTGGCGTCTGTGCTCGAGGCGCTCGGAGCGCTGCCTGGCACGGATGGCGCGGGGCTGCGGCCGCCGCCGAAGGGCACAGTCCCTCACCTTCCTCACCTGTAAACCGGGTCGCTGTGGCTCCTCGTAGGCGTAATAAAGGCAGAGTGTTTACAAGTACCTGGTGCGGAGTCAGGATGGGGAAGGATTAGCTGGGGAAGGACGTGTCTGAGAAGCGTGATACCCAGTGGGGCCGCGGGGGAGGCCTTGGAGCAGCCTGAAGAGGGAGGGCAGGCCTCCAGGAAGAGCTTTCACTAGATAAACTCTCCAGGTACAGAGGGTGCACAGGGAAGGCAGGGTGGTGGCCTGGCAGAGAGAGGGACACGTGCTAATGCTGGTCTTCCAGATGTGAAGAGAGATGGAATAAAGGCATTCCCAGC
Source organism: Elephantulus edwardii (assembly GCF_000299155.1). Classification (NCBI taxonomy): domain Eukaryota; kingdom Metazoa; phylum Chordata; class Mammalia; order Macroscelidea; family Macroscelididae; genus Elephantulus; species Elephantulus edwardii. Next base: position 9,637,155 of record NW_006399755.1, read on the forward strand.
AGCTGAGAGGAGGCATTAGCCAGGTCACACGGAGTCACAGGCCTCTTCAAATTGGAGGATGGGGAGGGCTTTCCAAAGGCAGGAACAGCAGGCTGGTCTCTCCAGCCAGAAGGTGTTAGCGTTGTGAAGGCGAAGGAAGGGCAGGGGGCTCCAGGCAGAGCAAAGCCAGGTTCAAAGGCCTTGAGGCCTGGGATTGCAGGGTGTGAAGGGGAGGCCAGGTCAGGGTTGTGGTGGCCAGCTCGCCCCCTTGTCTGCTATCAGGAGGGCCCGCTCTACCTTCTTAGAAACTCAGTGACTTTGGGATAAGGAGCCTGCCTGGGAGGTGAGGGGCCACCGCTGCCTCCCCTCGGCTCTGGCTTCCTACCAAGGCGCCATCCAGGGCATGTACAGGGTCCTTTTTGGGGGGAGTGAAGCAAGAACCAGAACAACACCCGCCCAAGTCTCTGACCCAAGAGGATCATGTGCTAAGATGAAGGATGTGGGGGAAAAAGAGCTTTTGGGATGCTGAGTTTGAGGGACTTTGATGCATCTTTGAAAAGCAAGGATGACTCCTGGGGCTGGATCCAGAGAGTGGAGATGGAGAAGAGTTACCAGCAGTCCTCAGTCCTGGGGGGGGGGGGGGACAGGGGGGGGGGGGGGGGGGGGGGGGGAGGACAGGGTCATCTGGGGATGAGATGGCAGCGGAGGTGAGGAGACCGCTAGAAGAGGTAAGAAGAGGAGAACAAGGATCCAGAGATGAGGGTTGGGCAGAGCTGGATAAGAGCTTAAGGGACAAGGAAGCTGGATTGACAGAGCAGCAGGGAGAGGCAGCCACTAAGAGTTGATTTGTCTTTTTGAAATAGAGCTGTGAACCGGAGGGCAGGTGGTGAGGGAAGGGGTCTAGGGGTGTGCTAGGTTGAGCTGAGACCCAACCCCTGAGGTGCTGAAGGAGATGGAAGGGAGGCTGGGACAGAGGAGGCTGGAGGCTGAGGACAGCATAGTGGCTTCTAAGTTTTGTGGCCGGTTCAGTGGCCTCTTCAGATGGTGTTGGCTGGAGCAGGAGGAGAGGCAGTGGTGAGGGGTCAGGGGATAGGAGGGCAGAGGCGAAGGCTGTTTCCAGCTCCTGAGCAGTGCTGGAGGAGGGGGTCCTCAGGCGTGAGTGCTGGATGAATGGGGGTGGGAAGTCAGGAGGGTGTGTTTAAGGAAGGGGCAGCACAGAGGTTTGAATAAATGCAAATGCACCTGGAGCCTGCTGGGTCGCCTTCAGGCAGTGCTGTGGGTTCTGGGGCCTCAGGAGCAGCCTGGTGTTGGACTCTGGGGAGGATCACGATGAAGTTAGTAAGGGGAGAGGGGCCCCAACTCGAGGCCCCTGGGGCTGGGCTGGGAGATCGGAGCCACGTAGAGTGTCAGTGCGGGAAAGCAGAGCCCTCTGTCTCCAGAAGTTCCCCTCACATGGACTCACCTCAACACCCTGCTGTTCACTCCCTGAGCCTATGTCACAACTGCCAGGTTTCTCCAGGCCTCCCTCCCTGGATTACATCTCCACCACCTCTCTATTCTTCCCTGACAGCTTGGTTTGGTTGTGGTCAGAGACCTAACCAGTGTACACAGCAACTCCATGGAGAATCCAGGTCTCTGGCCCCTCCCACCACCTCAGAGCACCCCTACGGCCTGACAGGACCCCCCTGGGTCTTCTCCACTGGCACTCCCAGCCTTACACCTTGCAAAGGAAGAGCCACAAGGGGGCACAGTGACACAATCCAACAGTCTCCTTGGTGCTCTGATCACACTGCAGCTGCTGTTGTCTTTTAAGAGATATCAGCTTTAATCGGAGAGTTTAGCACGGATTAGGATGTCCCTTGTTTTGGGGAGATTTCAGAGGGCTTTAGTTCCTGCTTGTGCCCTCTGGACTACCCTTTCTCCATCTGTAAGTGGGGTGCCTTCATCAATGGGAAGACTGCTAAGGGAAAAAGCAGAGTGAAACCGGGGTGCTTCTGGAGGGCAAGGATGGTGAAACATTTCACATACTTAGAACCTTCAGCCAGGAGGAACCAGTCCTTGATAGTACTTGACCAGAGGAAGACCCTTGTTGAGACAGATAGACCCAGTGACTGTAGCAATAGGGTCAATTGTGTCGGAGATGATGAGGCTGACTCAGGATAGGGCAAGGTTCAGAGCCATTGTTCAGAGGGTTGCTGTGAGCACTTAACAACAATGGGAAGCAGAGTCAGGGTGGGTCAGCGGGAAGGCGAGAAAGGTCCTTTGGGTCAAGGTGCTGACTCACGTGAGGCCTCCATTCACATTCTTGATCCCGAGCCTAATTCCCCTTCTGTAAGGTTTTGGAGTTGCCGAGGCAATTTCCACACTGGCTCAATCTTTACAGCCTTTAGGGAGCCCCTCCCTGACTGTGCTGGGGAGGAAACTGAGGCGCAGAGAAGCAAGTGCTTTCTAGCTCACTTGCCTGATTGTCCCTCAGGCAGGGGTGACTGCCTTGAGGTCCACTCTGTGAGTGCCCGGGCAGAGGCCCTGGGGCTGAGAGAGCCTGTATAGCCTGGAACCTGGCTGGCCAGTGCTAGAAGCTGCAGGGAGTGAGCCTGTGCTTGCTATGGTCTTCCGAGGCGCCCTGAGGCAGAGATCTGGGGACCACGCCATGACAAACCTCTCTAACGGGGAAGGCAGCTCATCCAGGGCACTAGACCAGTATGCTGCCTCCAAACCCAGGGAACATCCATCTATCCATCCGTTCCTCCTTTCCCTGCTCACTTTCTTCCTTTTTCTGCCTTTCCCACAACTTTCAAGCCGGCCTGCCTGGAACACCCCCTGAATCTGTGATCCTCTGAGGCTGAGGAACTCCATTTGCTCCCCACTCGCTGTGAGCACCCAGGCAGAGTGCTTTGGGACAGGGTGAGGGGCTGCAGGCATACAAACAACCTGGGCAAGACTGACTCACACTCTGTGCTACAGCTTCCTGTGTGCAGGGAGTCCAGAGAGAGGTGACCCTCGGCCCAGCCTCTGGGAGAGCACAGTCTAGATGGCGAGATGCCACTGGCACAGACACTCAGGCTACCATCAGTGCGGAAGAGCACGCCAGGCACAGGAACAGTGTGGACCAAGGCCTGGAAGCAAGAGGCAGGTGGAAAATCACTGGATGTGGTAGGAAAGGAGTATTGAAGGGATTCAGGTCAGGGTTCCGATGGAAGGAGCCATGGTGGTGCAGTGGGTAAGTATTTGGCTGCTTACCAAAAGGTTGATGGTTCAAATGCATCAGCAGCTCTGCAGGAGAAAGACACGCCAGTCTGCTCGTGTGGATTACAGCTGTGGAAGCTTCCGTATGGGGCAGTTCTGCTCTCTGCTGGAAGGGTGCTATGAGCTGGAATTGACCAAATTGTGGTGATGGGACTGTTGCTTCTGTGTGTTTGTTTTGGGGCTTCACTAAGGGCTTGGATCTTTAGGGGTTGGGTCACTTAGGGAGACTCTCACATTGATTACAGTTGTCCCCTCTGGCCTGGGGGCTCCCAGGACTCGTTAGCTATAGGAACACTTTCCTGCAGGAGGATCTGGTGGCCCAATAACATGACACTGTAGTGTTGGGGTGACCATCCTGAATGTGGGATGAGAGTAGTGGAGTGGAGTGGGAATGGGTGGGAGCTAAGACTGCAAAAATGGGTATGGGGGACCAGGAGCAGCTGATTTGTTTTAGACCAGAGGCTCTGGACTGCTTTTTTTAAAAAATTTTTTTATTATTTTGTGTGCGTGTACCGTCAAATCAGATCTGACTGGTACAGGAGAAGATTGTCCCTCATTTCCCAGCAGAGCATCTGGTGGATTTGAACCATGCGCTTCTGGGATTGCAGTGCAGCTTCTTGCCACTAGGCCACCAGAGCTCTCCTTGGACTGCTTTCTAAACTGCAGCATCAAAGCCCACTTAGAAAAACGTGTGCAGAATAAGGTAGACTATTATGGAAATCCCCACCCCCCCTTCTTTGTGGCCTGGGAATTCACGGTCATTGGAAAGAATTTCCCCTGGTCCCACATGTCTTCTCTTTGAAAGTAAAGCTTTTGAATCAGAGCAATACAAATTATGCTCATACATTTCCCCCCTATACCTAACCATACTGTCTTATTGGTTAAATTTTCCTTACACTGTCCTTCCCACTCAGAAGGGTTGAACTGTCTCTCCAGTTAGGGTTGGATGAGCAGGGCTTTCGTGTACTAACTTGCAGTGTGGAGGGTCAGCTATGAGTCCATTGTGACTTGACAACAATGAGACTGTGAGTCAGAAGAGTAAACACATATGCTTTGTTGAATATCTAAAATGTTCTTTTGACTGTGGGCATTATCAGGAAGTACTAGTCCTATCTTAGAGCAGGATAATAAATAAGGGTGACAAAAAGAATTGATGCCTTTGAGGTGTGGTGTTGGAGAAGAGCATTGAACATCCCATGGCCGGTCAAGAGAACGAACAGATACGTCTTGGAGAGGGTGCAGCCTGAGTGCTCTTTGGAGGCAAGAATGATGAACCTTTGCCTTACATACTTTGGGCATGTTACTAGGTGGAGCTATTCCTTGGAGAAGACATGACACTGGGAAGGATGGAGTGTCGCCAAAGGAAAGGAAGACCCTCAACAAAGTAGATTGACAAGGTAACTGCTGCTATGGGCTCTTGTGTGTCAGGAAGTGTGAGGATGACACAGGATAGAATAGGGTTCAGATCTTTTGTTTATAGAGTTGGTATGAGTCATACTCTACTCAATGGAACCTAACAACAACAACAACTAGTCCCTGAAGGAGGTCATTCTGCTTGGTAAAGTCAGGGAAAATGAGGGAAGCCTTCAACAAGGTGGACTGATATGGAGACAAGAGCAATGAGATCAGACATACTATTGTGAATATGGCACAGAACCAGGCAGTGTTTGGTTCTGTTACATGTCAGGTTGCCATGCTGAGCCAGAGCCGACTCAGTGGCAACTAACCACAACAGAAACAAGAAATAGTGATTCTCTGTGTAACTATTTGGGAAACTGTCAACCTGTTTCCACAAGGCTGAACCATTTTACATTCCAACCAGCAATCTACTAATGTTCCCATTTCTCTGCGTTCTCACTAACATTGTATTTTTTTTAATTTAAAAAAGATTTATTATTTTAATTTCATTATTAAAAGTATTACAATGGATGTGAAGTGGTAGTTCATTATTAATTGGATTTGAGCTTCTCTGAAGAGTAGTTTCACTGAACATCTTTTCATGTGCTTATTGGACATCTGTGTATCTTCTTTAGAGAAATGTCTATTCTGGTCCTTTGCTCTTTTAAATTGGATTGCTTGTCTACTTATCATTAAGTTATAAGAGTTACGTATTCTAGATGCAGGCACTTAATCAGCTATATGATTCAAAAGTATTTTCTCCCATTCTGTGGATTATATTCTCACATCCTGTGATAGCAGTGTTTGGTTTGGATATCCGGGTAATACTGGTTTTATAGAATGAGTTGGAGAATTATTTCTCATCTATTTTCTATAGAAGATTTTGTAAAAAAGTTAGTATTAAGTTATGTTTACATGTTTGGTAGAATTGACCAGTGAAACAACATAAACGGGACTTTGTGCAAAATTATTTTTAGCATTATTATTACCATTTCCATCTCTTGTTAGTGCCAAATAATACTGAATTTTTCTAGTCAGTTTTGATAATTCATACCTTCCGAGGAGTAAGTCCACTTTATATTGCATATCTAACCTTTTTGGCATATGGTTATAAAGCACACTTAGCAGATAGGGCAACTGAGGCTGAGCCCTCAAATATGGAAACACAAAGGACGAGAAACAGTTGCAAGCAGACACTAGTGATTGGAACGTGGAATGTGAGAAGCATGAATGTAGGAAAATTGGACATTGTTCAGAAAGAAATGGAGTGCATATATATTGACATATTAGATATTGGTGAAATGAGATGGACTGGCATGCAACATTTTAAATCAGATTATCCTACGATCTACTATGCTGGAAATGAAAAGGTGAGGAAAAATGGGATTGCTTTTCCAGATTCATCCTGAAACACAGTGTTGTGAGTGGCAAGAAAATATTCATATACATACAAGGAAGTCCAGTGAATATCATTATAGTTCAAATATATGCACCAACAACAATAGAAGATTTCTACCAATCTTTGCAGTCAGAGATCGATCAAACATGCAATCAAGGTGCATTAATTAGAATGAGTGACTGGAAAGCAAAAGTTAGGAACAGGGAAGAAGGATTAGTAATAAGAAAACATGGACTTGGTGACAGAAATGAAGCTAGAGATAGAATGATAGAATTCCACACAATGATTTGTTCATTGAAAATACTTTTTATAAGAAACTTAAACACAGACTATACACATGAATTTCACCTGATGGTGAATATTAAATGATCCAGGAAGCATTAAAAGAAGATAGAAAGAGTATACAGAGTTACTGTACAAAAAGGAGTTGGCTGATACAGAAGAATTTCATGAAACAAAATATGAGCAAGAGCCTGTGGTGATGAAGAAGTTCAAGCTGCTCTGAGGGAATTGGCAAAAATAAATCCCCAGGATTTGAAAGCATACAATTGTCATGTTTACTGCCCTGGATGTGTTCACCAAGTTGTGCCAAGAAATCTGGAGGACAACCACCTGGCCAATGACTGAAAGAGACCCATATTTGTTCCCATTCCAAAGAAGGGTGACTCTAGAGAGTATGGAAATTATCAAACAATATCATTAATATCACATGTAAGCAAGATTGTGCTGAGAATTATCCAGAAGCAACTGAAACAACACATCAGCAGAGAACTGCCACATGTACAGAATGGGTTAGAAGAGGCCGTGGTATTAGGGATATTATAACTAATGCTACATGGGTGTTGGCTGAAAGCAGAGAATACCAGAGGAATCAGTGTTTCATTGACTATGCAAAGGCTTTTAACTATGTGAATCACAACAAACTGTGGCTGACTCAGAAGAATGGGAATCCCAGAACACTTGATTGTGCTTATGTGCAACCTATACTTGGATCAGGAGGCAGTTCTCAGAACAGAGCAGACACTGTATGGTTCAAAATCAGGAAGGGTATATACCAGGGAGGTGTCCTATTTTGGTACCTTTTCAATTTATATGCAGAACAGATCATCCAGGAGGCTGGGCTCTATGGGGAGTAGTGCAGCATCAGGCTTGAAGGAAGATTAATCAATAATCTGTTATGTAGATAACACAACCTTGTTTGCTGAAACTGAGGAGGATCTGAAGCACTTACTGCAGAAGTTCAAGGACTGCAGCCTTCAATGTGGGATGAGGCTCAACATCAAGAAAACAAAGATTCTCACCACTCGGCTGATTGACAACATCATGATAGATGGTGAAGAGATTGAGTTTGTTAACAGTTTGAGTTTACTTGGGTCCACAATCACCACTCTTGGTACTGGCAGCCAGGAAATCAAAAGACGAATTGCATTGGGAAAATCTGCTGTCAAGAACATCTCCAGAGTACTGAAGGGCAACGATGTCAGTCTGGAGACTAAGTTGTGCCTGATCCAGGCCATAGTCTTTGTAATTACTTGCTATGCATTAGAAGCTGGATAAGGATGATATAAGAGAACTGATGCCTTTGAACTATGATGCTGGAGAAGAGTATTGAACATTCACTATGGACTGCTAGGAGAAGAAGCAATTTCATCCTGGAGTGGGTGAAACCAAGATGCTCCTTGAAGACAAGGATTCTGAAGCTTTGTCTGACATACTTTGGGAATGTTGCAAGGAGGGACCAGGCCTTAGAGAGGGACATCATGATTGAAAGGGTGAAGGGACAGTGCAAGAGAAGAAAATCCTTGACGAGTTTCATTGACTCAGTGACTGAGGTAATGAGGGTAGGTGTGTCAGAGATTTGTGCAGGATAGAGCAGGGTTCAGAGCTGTTGTACATAGTGTCTATGAATTGCAAGCAACTCAAAAGAACATAACAACAGCAACAACAAGGTTTATAGAAGGACACTCTGGTGGTGCAGTGATTAAGAGCTGGGCTGCTAACCAAAAGGTCAATTGTTTGAACTTACCAGAGACTCCACAGGAGAAAAGATGACAGTACACTTTCATAAATAACACAGCTTCTGACACCTATAGGACAGATCTATTTGTCCTTTATTGACTATTAAAGGCATTTGACTGTGAGGATCATAACAAATTATGGCTGATATTGAGAAGAATGGGAATCCCGGAATACTTAATTACGCTCATGAGAAGCCTATACCTAGACCAAGAGTCTGTTATGTAAACAGAGAGAGCCAGGGTTTAGAATGAAGAAAGTTATATGTCACTACCTGGTTTAAAATGAAGAAACATATGCGTCAGGGTTGTATCCTTTCTCCACATCTATTCAGTCTGTATGCTGAGCAAATTATTCAAGAAGCTGGGCTCTATGAAGAAGAATGTGGCATCAGGATCGGAGGGAGACTCATCAATAACCTTCGTTATGCAGATGACAGAACCTTGCATGCTGAAAGTGAGGACTTGAAGCACTTGTTGAAGAAGGTCAACACCAAGAAAACAAAAATTCTGACCACTGGACCAATAAACAATATCATGATAGATGGAGAAAAGATTGAAATTGCTGACGACTTCATCTTACTTGTGTCCACAATCAATACACTTGGTACCAGCAGTCAGGAGATCATGAGATGTAGTGCAATGGGAAAGTCTGCAGTCCAGAACCTTTCCCAAATTATTGAGGAGCAATGATGTTAGTTTGAGGCCTAAGGTGCACCTAATTCAAGGCAAGTTTTTTTTCAATCACTTGCTATACATCTGAGACCTGGACAATGAGTAAGGATGACAGAAGAATTGATGCCTTTGCACTATAGTGTTGGAGAAGAGTACTGAATACCCCATGGACTGCCAAAAGGACAAGAAGATATGTCTTAGAAAAGGTGCAGACAGAGAGTACTTCTTGGAGGCAAAACTTCATCTCACACAATTTTGGCATGCTGCTAGGAGAGGTTATTCCTTGGACAAGGACATCATGTTTGGAAAGGTGGAGGGATGGCGAAGAGGAAGACCCTTAACTAGGTGGCTTGACACAGTGGCATCAGTGGGCTCTTATGTGTCAGAGATTGTGAAGATGTCATAAGATAAGACAGTGTTCATATGGTTCCTATGGATTGGACTCAACGGCAATTGCCAATAACGGCATAGAGGATAAAATCAAGTCAATGGCTTTGGTTGTTGGTTTATGGTTGGTAGTAACGTCCCCTCTTTCATTTCTAATGTGCATCTTTCACTGCTGATAAGTCCAGCTAAAGGTTTGTCAAGTTTTACCGGTCTTTTCAAAGGATTAACTATTGTTTCCTCAAATTTATCCACTTGTCTCCTATTCTGTAGTTTATTATTTTCTATTCTAAACTCTACTACTTCTTTCTGCTTTCTTGGGTTTAGTTTGATATTCTTGTCCCAATGTCTTAATAAGGAGGGTTACATACCTGGTTTGAGGTATTTCTTATCTTTTAATATATGCATTTTTAGCCATAAATTTTCTTCTAAGCACTACTTTAGTTGCAATGCGAACATTTTGGTGTGTTCTGTTTCCATTTTTATTCATCTCAAAGTATTTCCTAATTTCCTTTGTGATTTATTCCCATGAGCATTTCTGGCTTTACTTCATTGCATTCAGAGAAGAGACCTTGCATGATTTCAGTATTTTAAAATTTGCTGAGACTTTTTTTATGACTTAATATATGTTTTACCCTAGAGAGTATTGTATATGGGTGAATAGTATATTCTGTGGGTATCAGTTAGGGCTAATGGTTTATTGTTGCTGTTAGATGCCTTCGAGTCAAGCATGACTCATAGTGACCTTATAACAGATAGTAACCTTGCCCTATCCTGTGCCATCCTGTTTGAGTCTATTGTTACAGTCACTGTCAAAATCTTCTTTTCTTCTTCTGACCCTCCACTTTTCTCAGCATGATGTCCTTTTTCCAAGGAGTGATCCCTCCTGACAATATGCCCAAAGTATGTGAGATAAAGTCTCACCATCCTTGCCTCTAAGGAGCAGCCTGGTGGTAGTTCTTCTAGGACAAACGTGTTGGATCTTCTGATGCCAGGAGAACTAACAGGCTTGTCCTGGAGAGGGTGAAACTAAGAAGCTCCTTGGAGGCGAGGATTTTGAGACTCTGTCTCACATACTTGAGGTATGTAGCCATGAGAGATCAGTCTTTGGAGAAGGATATCATGCTCAGAAGGGTCGAGGGACAGCATAGGAGAGGAAGACCCCGGGAGAGATGGATTGATACAATAATGGGTCAGATGAAGGTAGGTGTGTCAAAGACAGTGTGAGATTGGCTCAGGATAGAGCAGGGTTCAAAGCTGTTGTGCATAGGTTTGCTCTGAGTCGTGGCAGACTCAATAGCACATAAGAAAACCAACATGGGACAGTCAATACTCTTCTACAACACTATACTTCAACGGTGGGTTTTCAAAAGCAGTAAATTACATGAGAGGAGACTACCTGTCTTTTTCCCACAGAACAGCTGGTGGATGCAAACCATGTGCCTTAGATTGGCAGCTCAACTCCTTACTAAACCACCAGGGTTCTTTATCATTCCAGATGCACCATTAAGAACAACCTTCTGGGATGTGTCTGCTAGACCTTTTCCTGGAAATGGATACATTGTTATTATAAAATTGTTTTTGCATTTTATTGTTGGTAGGGGCATTGAGTGGAGTACCTCTCTCATCGACACTGTGAACAACGGACTTGAACCCTGTGCATCTGTGCCATCCTCAGCATCTCTGACACACTTGAACCCCTTACTGCAGTCACTGTGTCAGTTCACCTTGTCGGGGGTCTTCCTATCTCTCACTGGTCCTCCACCTTTCCAGCACAATGTCCCTTTCCAAGGAATAGCTTCTGCCCAAAGTATGTGTCTGAATTTTCTCCAAGATATATCTGTTTGGGGTTTTTTGGCAGTCCATGGGGTATTCCGTACTCGTTTCCACCATCACAGCTCAAAGGCATCAATTCTTCTGTCATTAGTCATTGTCCAGATCTTAGATGCATAACAAGTGATTGAAAAGTCCATGGCCTGAATCAGGTGCATCTTAGTCTTCAAACTGAAATTATTGCTAGTCAGTATTTTGGAAAGTTACCTAACAACAAACTTTCCCAGTGTAATACATCTCCTGACCTCCTGACTGCTGGTGTCAAGGGTGTTGTTGATTGTTGATCCAAGCCTCAAGTTGCAATATTGAAAGATGTTATGGGCAAAGTCTTGACCCAGAAGCATCAAAACCAAGAATACACAGTTGTTCTTGTTGTTAGGTGCCATCGAGTTGAGCATGACCCATTGTGTCCCCGTGAATAACAGATATGAACCCTGTCCTATCCTGTGCCATTGTCACACTTCCACATTAGAGCCCATTGCAGCAGTCATTGGGTCAATCCTGCTGAGGGTCTTCTCTCTTTTGACTACACTCTGCCTTTCTGAGCATCATGTCCCTTTCCAAGGAATAGCCCTTCCTAGCAACATGCCCAAAGTATGTGAGGTGAAGCTTTATCATCTTTGCCTCCAAAGAGCACTCTGGCTGCACCCTCTCCAAGAGATATTTGTTTGTTCTTTTGGCCATTCATGGAATGTTCAATACTCCAACACCATAGCTCAAAGGCACCAATTTTTCCTGAGTCATTCTTATTCATTGTCCAGCTCTCAGTTGTATAGCAAGTGATCAGAAAGACCATGGCCTAAATCAGGTGTACCTTAGTCCTCAAACTGACATCATTACTCCTCAATAATTTTTAGGGAGACCTCTGACCACAAACTTTCCCAATGCAATACATCTCCTGATTTCCTGACTGCTAGTACCAACGATGTTAGTTGTGGAACCAAATAAGATGAAGTTGTTGACAGTTTCAATCTTTTCTCCATCTTTCATGATATTGCCAATCAGTACAGTAGTAAGAACCTTTGTTTTATTGTTGTTGAGACACAATTCATATTGAAAGCTATAGTCTTTGAGCTTCTGCAACAAATGCTTCAAGTCCTCCTCACTTTCAGTGAGCAAGGTTGTATAATCTGCATAATGCAGGTTATTGGTGAGCCTCCTTGTGGTCCTGATGCTACATTCTTCTCTATAGAGTCCAGTTTCTTGAATAATTTTCTCAGTGTTAAGATTGAATAGGTATGGAGAAAGGATACAATCCTGACACACCCCCTTTCTTAATTTTGAACCATGTAATGTTCCCTTGCTCTGTTTGCACCACAGCCTCCTGGTCTAGGTATAGGTTGTGCATGAACACAACTAAGTGCTCTGGGATTCTTCTAACATTCTTCTCAATGCTAGCCATACCTTGTTATGATTCACACTGTCAAATGCCTCTGCATACTTAATAAAGCATAAATAGACATTCTTCTGGTATTCTTTATTGCCAGCCAGGACCCATCTGACATCATATATCCCTGGTGCCATGGCTTCTTCTAAATCCTACTTGAACTCTGGAAGTTTCCTGTCTATGTACAGTTCTAGCCATTTTGGCATGGTCTTCAGCATTATTTTGGTTGCATGATATATTAAGGATACTGTCCAATAGTTTCCACAGTTAGATCACTTTTCTTGGGAATGGGAACAAATACGGACCACTTCCAGTCCATTGGCTAGACACCTGTCCTCCAAATTTCCTGGCGTAGATTGGTGAGTGCATCCAGGGATGCATCTGTTAATTTAAACAAGTCAGTTGGTAACTCATCGATTCCTGGGGCCTTATTTTTTGCCAGTGCCTTCAATGCAGCTTGAACTTCTTCATTACCACTGGATTTTGTTCATATGGTACTTCCTGAAATTTTTCAGTGTCAATTAGTTCTTTATGGTACAGTGATTCTGTGTATACCCTCTATCTTCAGAATGCACAATTACTGTACCAAAAAGAACTGATTGACACTGAAAAATTTCAGGAAATAACATATGAACAAGAGCCAATGGTAATGAAGGAAGAAGTTCAAACTGCACTGAAGGCATTGGCAAAAAAATAAGGCCCCAGGAATCTATGGGATATCAATTGACAGGTTTCAACCAACAGATGCAGCCCTGGACGTGCTCACCAGTCCATGCCAGGAAATTTAGAGGACAGTGTTGGCCAATGGCTGTTCCTATTCTCAAGAAAGGTAACTCAACAGAATATGGAAATTATCAAACAACATCAATAACACGTACAAGCAAAGTATTGCTGAAGACCATCCCAAAACAGCTAGAACAGTACATCGACAGGGAAGTGCCAGAGGTTTAAGCTGGATTTGGAAGGGGTTGTGGCACCAAGGATATCATTGCTGATGTCAGATGGATCCTGGCTAAAAGCAGATAATACCAGAAGAATATCTAGTTGTGTTTTGTTGACTATGCTGTGTAGATCATAACAAACTATGACTGACATTGAGAAGAATGGGAATCCCCAAACACTTCTTTGTTAAACAACTGAACAATAAAGACCTATGATGAAGGACCCATGGAATCTCTGAGAGGCTGAGTGTCCCACTGGGCCTCTGGGCTTCTGTTCCACCTCTGAGACTCCACTGCCTTCAGGTGACTTCTTGTAGGTGCTGCCAGGGAGCAGGCAGGTGGGAGTACCCAGAGCCCTGGTTCTGAACCCTCTGTCCTGGACTTGCTACATCATCTCTAGCAGGGCCTGTCCTTTTTGGGCCTTAAGTCTTCCCTTCTCCTAATAAGCCACAGCCTCCCTGGCCCTGGCAGGTACAGAAGATGATGCAGTGTTGATGCAGTGTGACCCCTGGAGGTCAGCTCCCCCATCGTGGAGAGGGTGTGGTAGGGAGGTGCTCTCTGTGACCCTGGCTGTGTCTCGTCACCTCCAAGGCCTGGAAGACAGACAGAACCCCTGTGCTTGGCCAGCGATCTTCAGATCAACACGGTGCTTGCCCCTGCAGCTCCAGGTTAGGTTCCTTGTCAGGGTCCACGAGGTGTCACATGGCCACTGCTTCTTGTTGTCCTCAGCTGTTTGGACATGAGATCTGCTAGCCCCAGGTTCTGAGATAATTTTAGATAGCAGCTCAAGTCTCAGTCACCTGCTTTCCCTTAAACAAAACAACCCCCCAAAACTCATTGCCATCAAGTTGGAGCCGACACATAGCTGACCCTCCAGCAGATTTTTCACCGGCTGTAAACGGGACAAGAGGAGATTGCCCACCTTTCTCCCCTGAAAGCACTGATGGATTCAGACCACCTGCCTTTGGGTTGTTAGCACAACTCCTTACCCACTAGGCCACCAGAGCTCCCTTGAATTGTGCAATTAATCTCCTGGGCATACCTCATCCTGTGTCCAGGCTCAGGGAGGCTGCTGCTGTCACAGAGTTCCTGATTGGACTTGAAAGTTCCTTAGAAGTCGTGCAACTCAATCTTGACCAAATAGTAGGAGCTTGCTTCCCAGCTTCCTGCCCCCAGCTGGCTTGCACACCCCTGGGAATGCAGAGCTCACTTCTTATCAAAGTACTTAATTTTGCCTGTGGCAGAATACTTTGATCTTCAGAATCTGAGGTTTACCTCTACCCTCCCCTGTTCCCACTTTAGCGCCCTGCTTGCCTGCCAGGAGGCTTTGATACCATGGCTAATAGTGCGGGCTTTGAGGTCAGTCTGTCCAGGCTCAATTTTGGCTGTGTGACCCTGGGCTGAGCTTCCATATGCCTGTGGTTTTTTTGTCTACAAAAAGGGGTTAATTACAATTCATACTCAGAGCGTTGATCACAGGGAGGATTAAAGCAGATAATTAGCTCAGAGCTTCAGCACTGTGCCTGGTACACAGGCAACATACCCTGGCTGTTATTGCAACTGACAGTGTAACTTGTTCCTGTTCATCCGCCCTTCTTCTGCCCTCCCTCGCCTGCCCCTCACACCATCCTGGGTGTCAGGCACTGGGTATCAGAGGAAGAACGAGGGAAAGGTCGGAGTGGAGGACCTCGTGGGTCTGAGTCAGTCCACCAGGACTCAGCTCTTTCTTTGCACCTTTCCATGAGCCAACCTTGGGCAGGTGGCCTTGTGTACTTTCTCACTTTCCTCATCTGTCAAAGGGACGTTTTGTTGTTGTTATGTGCCATCGAGTCGCTTGC
>NW_006399755.1:9653554-9658853 GCF_000299155.1 Elephantulus edwardii
GAACAAATCTCTTCCAGTCAGTTGACCAAGTAGTTGTTCTCCAGATCTCAACGAATACTAATGATAATTATCGCCAGCAATAATAAATGTACTGGCTTTGCCTGGGCTTGTTCTCAGTACATTACCTGCATCCTCTCACTGTGCTCTGCTCAAGGTCGCACAGCCAAAGCTGAGGTCACCAGCTAAGACCACAAGCAGGGTGGCTGCAGAGATGCCCTCTTCTGCCTCCTCCTGGTCTCTGGGGTAAGGTGGACTGGAAAAGGTCCCACTCAGGCCCCTTTTCTGTGGGATACCCTAGTCTGGTGGGTGGGCTAACACCAGGTTTTAAAAGGTTTTCCCCAATGTCCTTTAGAAGCCATCAAGATCAAGAAGCAGCATCAGGTATCACAATTATTGTTTTGTTAAATCCTCAAGACAAGCTTTTGGAGCTGACTCCACTGTACAGGTGGAGAAACTAAGGCTCTCTTGCACAGTAGTAAAGATGAGATTTGAATGGAGACCTGCTGAACGTCAAGGACAGTGCCCTCTGATCTGCTTGCTACAGCTGGGGACCAGGTTGAGTCTGTGATTCTGCCCTCTGTCCAGACACCAAATCTGGCTGGCCTGGGCACTTTGCTCTTCCCTCAAAGAAGTCCATTCATATCCAAGTCCAACACCACGGCCCTGCTCTCTCTGGTCGCATGGGAGCCCAAGCAGCCCCAGCTCCTCTACAGACAGGAACACGTCCCCGAGGTGGTGAGCTGGGACAGAGCCACTGTGACCTTCCTCATTCGCCTCTTGATGTCCGTCTGCAGCCCAGGCCCAAGACCCCAGGGACACACTGAAGGACTGTTCCTTGGAGCCAAGAAGCTGACAGGGGCTGGCAGTTCCTTCCTGTTCATGTTCTGCTTGCATTTCCCCAGAGACATGACCACTTAGAAACCTATAAATCCCAGACAGGGCTGAGGGCCCAGGCGAGTATATAAATTGGGACTTGTAAAAGCATAATGTTCCCCTCCGGACAAGCAGGAGGGGTGTGTGCCAGGAAGCTTGTGCTTCCCAGGATCTGAGACTTGGTCTTGAACTTTGGAGCCATAGGAGTGGGGGTCGGGGGTCGGCAGGCCTGATGCTGGAGACAAGCTGGTCCTGATTCTAGGCACCCTCAAGAAATCACTTTGATTATGTGCCTTCTCAGAGCCTCGATTCTTTTTTCTGTGAAATGGGGTAACACTTACCTTGAGATATGTCAGAGCCAGGTTTTGGATGTTCTTTGATATCCTGTGGGATTCACTGATATCCTGTGGGATTCACTATGCTGTTAACATGAAAAGATACAGCGGACAGAGCATGTGTGGGGGAGGGAGGTCTGTCTGGTCCTCCGCTCTCCCGTAACTGGCCTGCTTTGTAATGTAGGACCCATCCTAGCCTCAGATCTCATTTCCTCTTTTTGAAAATGAGCAGCCTGGCAGGATGACTGTATTCACAAATATTTATTGCCCAAAGTTCTGTGGATGTAGGTCTTCTTTCCCTGCTCAATTCTCTTACTCCACCCATCTAGTTAACAGGAGAGATCCCTGACTTCAGCAACCCCTCTGGGAGTCTAGTAGGTAAGGAGTTGCACTGCCCACCGAAGGGCAGTTGTTCAAATCCACCAGCTGCTCCACAGAAGAAAGATGGACAATCTTCCTTGGGATTTCCAGTCACTGACAGCCCACTGAGGGGTCAGCTGTGAGTCAGCTCTGATTTGAAGGCACATGACAACAACAACAACATAGACATGGGGGCAGGGCATCCAGAGGATATAACCTGGCATATCGTCCATTTCCCGCCTTGCACAGCTCCCTGATCTGACGCTGAGGTGGGTAGAGGCAGGGAAGGGGTTCAGGAAACAGAACCCCTTGTGGGCCCTCGGGGTAACTCAGGGTCTCTCTGTGGCACCATTCCCATGGGGACAATGAACCACTCATCCTCACCCTCTGGCCCTCCTTGTGAGACAACGGGGAGTTTTAGTTTCAATATGTCTTTACAAATGATGGTGGCGGATACCCTGTGCCCTGGGACATGGTCAGATGTCTGACTGGGGCCATATTTAGTTTTTTAATAAGGGACCAAAAAAAAGCACTGGTTGGGAAGGGGGCTTGTGGCCAGTTCTTCAGTGGTTTGTGAGCCTAAGAGACATGGTGGGTGTAAAGGTGAGAGGGTGTTCTGAGCATGCCAAGATGAAGAGGGGGCACTGGGGGGGCACTCGCACGCTGGGAGGGAAGGTACGATTCACTGAGCCCTGCTGTGCGCCTGGCTGCCTGGGCTGCGTCTCCGCTCGCCCCTTTGCTCCTTGGCTGTCTTTGTTTCTCTTTGTCCCTTTCCCTCCCTCTCTGTCTCTCTGAAATTAAATGGGATCCAACTGCCAGCTCCCTGTGTGTTCCCATGCTCACAGCCCCAGCCCTTTTCATTATTAATAGAAATATGTCCTCATTGTACAGCTTAATTCTGCTTATCTGGAATGGATTAAGGGCTCACAATGACATGCAGTATTGATTCTTGAGCATCCCTGTTAAAGGTATTTCACCACCAAGTAATTATTTCCATAAAATCAATGGGGGTGGGGGGCCTAGGGATCCCCGGGTGGGGAACAGGAGCCCCAGGTCCCCAGTCCAGGTTCCGACGTGCTATGTGACCTTGTGCCAATTACTCCCCATCCAGGGTCAGGTTGGCTCAGCTTGGGAGGTGGGACAGGAGTGTAGACACAGAAGGTGGGAGAGGCGATGTGGAGCTAGTCAGGTGGGCTCTAAGACCACAGTGGTGGGGAGAGTGCGCTGAGTAGGAACATGGGCTCTGGAACCAGGGGCCTAGGTTTGAACCCCAATCCTACATTTTCTGGCTGTGTTATCTGGGAGAGTGACTTACCCTCACTGTCTGAAATTCTGTGTCTACAATGATTCTGACAGTCAGTGATTCTACCAGCCAGGGTCTGGTAGAAAATAGAAGATTCTTTCAAATTGGGACTATTGCGTTTCACGCAGGCTCTGGAAGCCCCTGGGTCCACAATCAGTCAGCTCGCTTACTCGCCAGCAGGAAGGTTGGGAAGCTGAGTTCCTGCAGAGGTGCCTCCAAAGAAAGGCCTGGCCATCTACTTTGGAAAAAACAGCCACTGAGGACCTTACAGAGAGCATCTCTGCTGGGACACACCCAGGGTTGGCATGAGTTGCAATCAACTGGAGAAGTGGTTTTAATGAAGGGACTAACAGATACAGCTTTTCACAAACTGCACACTCCCAGCGACTCTGCATGGAACAATTCTATTGATGCCGTTTCCCCAGCAGCGTGTGCTCACTTTATGCTTCAGTGTCACATTTGGGTAATTCTCATACTGAAAACTTTTCCATGGTGATGTTGCGTGTGTAATGTGTTGTTGTTAGGTGCAGTCGAGCGTAACTCATAAAAACCTTGCAAACAGCAGAGCTGAACCCTGTCCTGTCCTGCGCCATCCTCATCGTCTCTGACACACTCAAGCTCGTTGCTGCAGTCACCGTGTCGATCCATGTGGTTGAAGGTTTTCCTTTGGTCGACCCTTGACCTCTCCAATCATGATGTCCCTCTGCAAGGAATTGCTGCTCCTGGAAACATGTCCAAAGTATGTGAGATGATGTTTTGTCATCTTTGCCTCCTAGGAGCACTCAGTTAGCTGCATTGCCTCTAAGACATCTATCTGTTTGTTCTTTTAGCTTTCTGTGGGATATTGAATAGTCTTCTCCAGCACCACAGCTCAAAAGCGTCAATTATTCTTCTGTCATCTTTTTTTATTTTCCAGCTCTCAGATGCTTGGCAAGTGATGGAAAAGACCATAGCTTGAAACAGATACGCCTTAGTCTTCAACTGACATCATTGCTCCTCAGTAATTTGGCGAGGTCTTTGATTGCAGACTTTTCCAGTGCAATACATCTCCATAACTCTTGTTTGCTGGTGCCAACGATGTTGATTGTGGATTCAAGTAAGATGAAATTATTAATTTCAATCGTTCCCCCATCTATATTTTCTATTGGTCCAGTGGTGAGAATGATTCTTTTCTTGATATCGAGATATAATCCATTTTGAAAACTATACTGATGGCCTAGTGGTAAAAATCTACACTGCCATTCAAAAGACATGTGGTTCAAATCTGCCAGCTGCTTTACAGGAGAAGGATGGACAATCTCCCCCCGCATGATTACTGCCTCTGAGGGTCACTAGAGGGTCAGCTCTGACTTGGCGGTACACAACAACAACAACAACAACAGTCTTTGATCTTCTGCAACAAGGGCTTCAAGTCTTCCTTGCTTTTGGCAAGGTTGTGGCCTCTGCATAACACAGGTTGTTTAGTTTTCCTCTAATCCTGATACCACATTCTCCTTCAGAGTCCAGCTTCTTGAATCTGCATACAGATTGAATAGGTATAGAGAAAGGATACAGCCTTGATGCACACCTTTCTTAAACACTATGCAGTGTTTCCTTGCTCTGTTTGGACAACAGCTTCTTAGTTTAGGTAAAGGTTTTGCATGAGCACAAATAAGTTTTCTGGGGTTTTTATTCTTGTAAATGTTAGCCATAATTTGTATGATCCACACGGTCAAATGCCCTTGCATCATCAATAAAACACAAATAATACGTACTTTGGTATTCTTGGCTTTCAGCAAGGATTCATCTAACATTAGAAATGATATCCCTGGTGCCATGACCTCTTCTAAACTCAGCTTGAACTTCTGGAAGTTTTCTATGCATTTTTCTAGCTGTTTTTGAATTATTTGCAGCATTATTTTGCTTGCATATAATATTAATGATACTGTTTGATAATTTACACAGTCTGTTGAATCACCTTTCTTGGGAATGGGAATAAATATGAATCTCTTCCTATCAGTTGGACAGGCAGCTGTCCTCCAAATTTCCTGGCATAGACTGTTGAGCACATCCAATGTTACATCTGTTAGTTGAAACATGCCAGTTGGTATCCCATCAATTCCTGGGTCATAATGTTAAATAAAATTTTACATGGAAGCTCAAAAATTTGTGTGATCAGCCTTATTGGGGTGGTCTGATACATGGAGCCTGCAATGTCACCAGCGTATGTCTGCAGTTACAAAGGGTGTGAACAAGTATCAGACAAACAAACACTGATTTCTGTGATAGTAACTCTCCCAGGCTCCACCTCCACTCAGATGAGGGAGGAAGAAGGATAGAGGGAGGAGGGAGGGAGGGGGAGGGGAGACGCTGAGGAATGGGGGAGCCACGGAGAGGCGCTGGGCGAGGGGGAAGGGATAGGATGGGGGGGCAGGGTCTGAGTGGCAGG
>NW_006399755.1:9659008-9672691 GCF_000299155.1 Elephantulus edwardii
GAGCGAGCTGCTCTGAGAACCTGGAGGCCATGGGCTGGGTGGAGGGAATGGCCTGACCTGAGACCTCCAGTAGAAGGGTGTGGCCTTCTGCTCTCACAGGCTGGAACCAGTGAGGAGCTCAAGGGAAGGCAGCCCTGGGTGCTGCCCACATGTGGCCTCCCAGGCCCAGCACAAGGTGAGTGACCTGGAGGGAGACAGCATTATCATGACTCAAGTCCTTTTGTTTTTCATTGCTGGGTTGAGCGATCTGAGCTCAGCCTCCCTCTCTATAGAGCAAGGGTTGATTCAAACTAACTAAAATTCACTGCTGTTTGAGTAAAAACTGACTCCTAGCTGACCCTCTGTTGAGTTTCTAAAGCTGTAAATCACATGGGAAGGGACTGCCCATCTCTCTTCCTGGGAACTACTGGTGGGTTCGAACTACCAGAGAAGTGTACAGCACAATGCTCTATGGGTTACAGACCAGCAGAGCTCTCGAGGGGGATGGCTCTCACCCTCTCTGTGACCCGCTGTGCCCACCTAACCCACCTGTGTGGTACAGAGGAGTCCCTCTGACCTGGGCTTGTATCCTTGGTGCTGCTGACAAGTCCTCTCCTTGGGGCTGTTTCCCCAGGACAGGGCAGGATCATGTGTGGAGGGCCTGGCACACAGCAAGTATGCCGTAAACACCATCTCTCCCTCTCCTTCTCCTTCTCCTTCTCGTTCTCCTTCTCCTTCTCTCTCTCCCTTTCCTTCACCCTCTCCCTCTCCCTCTCCTCCTCTCTCTCTCCCCCCTCCTCTTTCTCTCCCTCCCTCTCCTCCTCCTTCTCTCTTCCCTTCCCTTCCCTTCCCTTCCCTTCCCTTCCCTTCTCTTCTCTTCTCTTCTCTTCTCTTCTCTTCTCTCTTCTCTCTCCTCTCCTCCTCTCCTCTCCTCTCCTCCCCTCCCCTCCTTTTCTTCTCTTTTTTCTCTCTCCCCCCTCATTACTCAATTGCCAGTAAGCCTGTAGGTGGTGCTGGTGGCTGGAGCAGGAGTCTGCAGGGAGCCGGACCCGTGTGAGCCTAAGTCTCCTGAGAACTGGCTGTCTATTCCAGTTCTAGCCCGCTCAGTGTGGGCCAGGCTTTCCAGATCAAGGATGCCACCCTTGACCCAGTCAAGCTGTAGGGGAAGCTACTTAGCTGGAGCCGGTAGGCTTGCCCACACTTCCAGCACATTTCTTGTTACCCAGGGCACAGCCGAGGTCTGGCTGGGAGCTTATTCCCACCATCTGTGAAGCTGGTGCAGCAAGTAGAGGTCTGGGGCAGGTGGGTCTGGGGCCCAAGTTGAGTCTGTGAGTGGCAGGAGTGCTCGACTGCTAACTGGAGGGCTGGTGGTTTGAACTCACACAGAGGTTCTTCCAAAGAATGACCTGACACTCTACTCATGAAAGGTCACAGCCCTAAAAACATGGGGTCACCATGCAGCAGAGGTCTGCTACGCCCTCCTGTCATCTCTGGTTCACCCAGAGCCCAAGGCCCAGTCAGGCTGTTAGCTGGTTTTCTACACCTGCTGAGTTTGTGTAGATGTTTCGGTTTGGGGCTTAGGTTTTGGTAGGGCCTGGGGCAAGCCACTTAACTCCTCTCTTTGTATGCTTATCTCCTGTCCGCCCACATCATCCACTCTCCAGGAACAACTACAGAAATCTTTAGAAAATAGAAATCAAATACCACCCTCCTGTTCCAAACCCTCCAACAGCTTCCTCACAGGTTGCAGTCTACCTCACAGCCTTGTCCTAAGGATGGCGTCTGTGAGGCCCACCGTATGCACCTGGAGGCCATGGGTGCAGTGGGTGCACGTCTCCTGCCCACTGTCCAGTCCCAAGCCCGAGCTGGTCCCCATGTGGTTCAGGCCTCTCGAGCCCGTCAGGCTCCCAGCTCAGATGAGGCGCTCCTAGTGGCCGTCTCTAGGTTGAATCACACAGCAAAACTAGTCCTCTGTGTCATTTCCAGTTTTTAATGTTTTTCTTGTAAAACCAAAAATATAAAACTGGCAGGGGGACGGGAAACAAGTTCTATACATTTATATACACGAGGTCTGTGATTTCAAAACCAGAGTGGAGAGAGACAGAAGGCACAACCCAAGAAGTGCCACGCGGGTCCCGGATCCTGACAGCACCTCCGAGAACCGGCGGGGAGCCCGCTCACGTGGCAGGAAGCCTGGCAGCCGGGGTGGGGTGGGCACTACGGCCTGGCTGGGCACACGGTCAGGGTGGCACGAAGGTGGAGCAGAGCCCGAGGGAAGAGGACGGGTGGAGCCTCCCTTCAGGTGTTGGTGTAGATGGAGGGGATGTGACTCAGGCAGTGGTCAAAGGCCCCATTGGGGAAGAAACTGCAGTCCTCAGGGCTGTTGGAGACCATGTCTTCAGGTGGCTGTGGGGGCAGCGCTGGGCATGGGGCCTCCGTCAGGGCGTCGTAGCCTGTGGGCAAGGGGGAGAGGGTTGAGGCACGAGGTCATCCTGGCTTCCTTTTCCAGCTCTTGGCCCCCACTCTGCAGGCCCAGGGTCCCTCCTCACAGAGCCTTGGTGGGCCTGGTCCACTCTCAGCTCTTCTTGATGGGAGAGCTGGTAGATGGGGCTCAGGAGATAAGAACTCTATCTAGATCTAACGCTTTTTGCGGGGGCAAGAAAGCAGGAGACACAGGCCTGCGTTGATTTGGGAGTCTACCACTCAGAGCTATAACTTTGGAGGCAGAATTTTGGGAACTAGGCAAAGTGTGGGGGCAGGTTATTATAACTCTGCTCTCAAGGGCTGATCCCACCCCAGGTCCACCCTCACCCTTTCAGGTTCCCTTTTCCCCCACGAAGGGTAAGAAGCCCAGAGGGAAAAAAAAATCACATCCATCGAGCACGTATTGCGTTGAACAACGCTGTCATTTCACTGAGGCCTCACAACTGTCTCCTGGAATGAGATTCATTATCTCATGCCATAGAAGTAAAGCGTTCAGAAAGAACAAGACACTGGTCTACGCTTGTCTACACCCACACTGTTGGTAACTGGGGGAGTTTGCGGCCTGAATCCACTCTATCTAGCTCTCGAGATAAGAACTCTATCTAGATCTAACGCTTTTTGCGGGGGCAAGAAAGCAGGAGACACAGGCCTGCGTTGATTTGGGAGTCTACCACTCAGAGCTATAACTTTGGAGGCAGAATTTTGGGAACTAGGCAAAGTGTGGGGGCAGGTTATTATAACTCTGCTCTCAAGGGCTGATCCCACCCCAGGTCCACCCTCACCCTTTCAGGTTCCCTTTTCCCCCACGAAGGGTAAGAAGCCCAGAGGGAAAAAAAAATCACATCCATCGAGCACGTATTGCGTTGAACAACGCTGTCATTTCACTGAGGCCTCACAACTGTCTCCTGGAATGAGATTCATTATCTCATGCCATAGAAGTAAAGCGTTCAGAAAGAACAAGACACTGGTCTACGCTTGTCTACACCCACACTGTTGGTAACTGGGGGAGTTTGCGGCCTGAATCCACTCTATCTAGCTCTCGAGATATCTGGTTTACCCACTGTATATACCATCTCTCGGGTGGGGTTACTGTCCAGAAGACCCTAGATCTAAAAGAGGTGAAAAGGCCCATCCCTTGCTTAAAGGGCCCTGTTCCTGGACTGTTGTCACAAACTTGTGTGGCCGAAGGCAAACAGGCTTCAGTCTCCACATCTGTACAATGGGGCACAACTGCTCCTGAGGCCCCATGGCTCTACCACCATGCTGGTCTGGCTTCTGTCCTGTGACAGTTGGGGCTTGGTAGGGAAGGTGTGGGCAGTTGGAGGCATAGTTGCTGAGTCTGCTATCCAGGTGACTGGATGCCAGGCTGACAGTCAGGTGACAGGGAGGCAAAGAGGAGCCCTGGCAGGGGAGTGTGGATATAGCTACTTGTCCTACCTGAGATATTATTTCAGGGCGACCCACGACAACTAGAAAGTCCAGCTTGAGCTGGATGGTGGTGCAGGTAGTTTGATCTTGCACTGGCCCATGTGTGCCAACACTGAGCACGCTTACTTGTCTGTAGATGGACAGGGAAGGGAGACAGGCAGGGGCTCACCTGTGGCAGGTAAAGGTGCACTGAGGCTGTGGTAGCCATTGGGGCGAAGAGGGTTGAAGTTGTGGGCCTCCCCAGCCAGTCCACTCGCGCTGGCTGCTGGCTCGGGCATCCGGTAGCAGTCACCGTAGGAGAAGCAACTCTGGATGGAGTGGAAGCTGCCCTGGTAACCTGCGGAGGGCCGTGGGGCTGCGTTAACCAAAGGAAAGGTCTAGGGCAGGAGGGGACTGTCCCAAGTGTTGTGCTGGTCCGGGAGGGTCCTGCCCTCCAGTGTAGGCGTGGCTGAGGGAAGCAGATCCCGGAGATGGAAGTGTGCTAGAGGTTGGGCTGCTCCCAGCTCGGTTCCAGCCAAGGGGTCAGCTGAGGTGGCCTCCCGTGCTTGCACCAGGCTAGGTCGGCTGTGGCCGGTGTCAGCACACTGAGAAGGGGCTGTGGACTGTTGGGACAACCGGCTTCCTTCCCGGTCACTCACTGTTCTCCTAGTACCAGCCTTCCTCCCCGGTGCTGTTCCCTGCTGACTTCTGACTTCCTGTCAATGGGACAGACTTCCTCACTCCTGAGAACTAACCTCACCAGGATGCCCTCCTGGCTGGTCTGTGTCTGGGTTCCAGTGGTGACCCTTGCTGTCTCACCGTCAGCTCTGAGCACCACCTGCCTGTCCCAGGTGGATGTCTGTTCTGCTGGGGCCTGACAGTCATGAGCATTGGCAGCCAGGCTGCAGGCCAGAGCTTACCTTGCGGGCTGGGCAGAGGTGCGGTCGGCGGGCTCTGGAAAGGTGGGTAGGGAGGCTTGCTGGGGAGTGTGGAGAAGGGCTGGCCTCCTGGGGAGTGGCTCTGGGAGGACGGTGGCAGCGGAGGTGGCCTGAGCTCCTTCAGTGGACTGACCAGGGGCGAGAGGAGGCCAGGTCCCAAGCTAGAAAGCAGAGATTGTGTCAATGTGCAAGGCCTTGGGGCTCTCAGGGCCAGAGGCATGGCTTCTCTGCTTGTCCCCCTCCAGGGAGGAGTTGCTCAGCCCTCAAAAGCCCACCTACTTTAACTCTGGCAGTGCTGTTAGAAGAGGAAACTGTTGTTAGAGCATGATGAAACCGGAATGTTATTATATATCACTGGGTTGGAACCAACCCCAGAGCGGATCCTCTAGCAGGTTTTCAGAGGCAGTAAATACCACGGGAGGAGACAGCCCATTTTTCTCCCATGGGGCAGCTGGCCGATTTGAACCACGTGCCTTTGGGATGGAAGTGCAACTCCATAATACTAGAACACCAGACCTTCCTCAGATTGGAATAGAAATGTTAAAATGTTCTACATTTTAGAATACAAAGAGAAAAACTGACCAAGTGTCTAGGATATTTTCATACAAAGAGAAAAACTGACCAAGTATGTAGGATATATTCAAATCCCAACTGGGCAGACTGTTTAATGTCTCTAAGCCTTGATTTCTTCACAACATTGCTTCTTCACCACCTGGCACCCTGCAGTTCTCAGCCGCCTCTGAATTAGTCCCAGCACATGACACCATGTGCCATGGGAGGAAACGCTGCCCTGTCCTGTATGATTCCTGTAATTGGTTGTGGATCACAATATGATAAGATTCTCATTGACTGGTTTTTGGAAGTAAATTGCCAGGCCTTTGTTCCTAGTCTTAGTCTGAAAGCTCTCCTGAAACCCGTTCAGCATCACAGCAAAGGCAAGCCTCTGCTGACAGACGTGTGGTAGCTGCGACTGCACGTGACATGCATCTCCTGGGAACCGACCCAAGTCGTCTGCGTGGAAGACAATGAGAATTCTACAGTGAACTCCTATTGCAAGGGCTAAACGCCCGCTCCCTTCCATGCTTCACGGAAGTCCAGCACTCTAGCTCTGGGTGTGTAACTCTGGCCCCGGAGGAAGAGCCTAGACCGTTCACTCGCTAACAGGGGCATATTCACAACACTAACAGGTGCTGTTCATGGAGCCCTCACTTTATTTACTCCTGGCTCGAGACAGCAGTTCTAGTGTCCTTTCAGCAGATCTGAAAACCATGACTGCTCAGAGCTATTGTCCCACTTACGCCCAGCCTCACAGCACCAACCTTATGGGTTAGTGTGATGTTAAAACAGTGTAGACACAGCTTACAGTGTAGGGTCTGGTACATCATGAGTCATCACCATTGTCTGATTATCAGATTGTCGGGTCCACGTTAGGACAAATACACTTTGTCCTGCAGAGTGTATTTTAAGTAACTTTCTCTGGTCGCCATACCTGGGCATCTTTCTACCATTTGCATGTCTCCTGTGATGATCAGCTCACCACCTTCTTTCATACAGAGTTTGACTGAAAGGGATGCAGGACTACTTTTAGGCTCTAGAAGTTCATGCTTTGAAACAAGAGTATGTGGTCACCCTCAGCCTGTCTCGGCCCAATCGTGCTGAGTGGACTGTAGTCGGCAGGTTGTCAATCTTCCTCTGTGCTCCTGTTTACAGACCAAAACCACCCTGAGGTCAGCTGGGCTTGAAGGCTCTTGGGGTCAGGCTGAAGGCCCACAACCCATAAGAACGTGAAGTGAAGAGTGTGGGAGAGAGAAAAGCCGAGGGCGAGTCAGAGTCTCTACTCAAGAGTCTCCATTCTCTTGGAGTTTGTGGATTCACTGCACCATCCATGTGTATTACAGCTCCAGCATGTTACTCAAACCCGGCCTCTGAGACATGAGGTGTTAACCCCCTGGATGAGGCTACCTCAACCAGGAAAAGATCTGGGACAGGCTGGTGGGCTCCAGGTCTGCAGCTCCCTTGGTTTCCTCTCTGTTCCCTGTGCCATGAGAGAGAACCCTCCCTGACCCCAGCCCTCATTGCATTGCCACCATCAACATGTCTGGGAGCTCGCTGAGTGCAGGGGGAAGGTGGCCTCCAAGCTGTGACTCTGGCCACTGGGCTAGCAACCAACACATGATAGGTAGGGCACATCAGACTCTTTATGTGAACGAACTCATCAAATCTTGAGTTCACGCTCATGGGGATCCCTGGTAGCACACTGGCTAGGCAAGGGACTGTGAACAGGAAGGTCAGTGGTTCAGACCCACCAACCTGTCCACTGGCGAAAGATGTGGCAGCCTATTTCTAGAAGGTTCAAAGCCATGGAAACCCTTTAAGGCAGCTCTACTGTGTCCACGAGGGTTGCAATGAATTGAGACTGACTCAGTGGCAGTGGGTGTGTTGTGTGTTGTGTGTTTTGTGATTCCCCCCCCCCATCTCACAATGCCACTCTGGACAGGGTTTACAACACTGCTGTAAACCGTAGAGGCCTGTACACAAGCCACACGTCCTGATAATCAGTTCTCTTGGCTTAGGCTGGGCTGAGGCATGGCTGGGAGAGAGGATTCTTCTCCTCGGAGTGCTGCTGCCTGCCTGCCTTGTCCCTTCCCATCTCCACCCTGGCCCTGTGGCAAACTTTCTAGCTGGCACATGGCAAATGGCTAATATATGCTAACAAGTGGGTTTCTGAATCACTCTGCTACAAAACCCAGGGATCAACGCTGCAGAATTAAGGAGAACCAGAGCTGAAGGGAGAAAAACATGCATTTTCAGAGTTTGTTTTTCCTGTCTTGAACCTGCCAGAAATCCATATTTGCCACCTTCACAGCCAGTGAAATGAGACAGAACCCGGCTCTATTCACAGCAGACACTGAGGTGGAGGGGCTGTTCTACCTGAACCCCATGAGAAGACAGAAAAAAAATTGCCCTGTGCCCTCTTCTGAGTCATGAAAATGATTCCTAAATCAAATACTTCTTGCTTCAATTGGAACCTATAAAAATTAATATAAAACCTCACTGGCCTGGCAGACAGAGCACTTCATACCTCGCACGGGGCCCAGGAAAATCCACCCTGCATGGCGTCTTCTCCGCGCCAGGGTAAATAAATTTGGTCATGAAGTCAGGCCCTCTTAGAATATTTCTGAGTGAATCAGATAATTCTGTCAAACTGTTTAAACGTCCTAGCAAACCGCTGGGGCCACGAGGGGCTGTTCCCTGTTGACTTTGGCTGGAAAGGAAAAGGCTAAAGGCCCCCCTTTCCCACCCCCCAGTCCTCAGGGGATGAAAAAAGAAACCTCTTTAAGCGGGCCAGGCCAGGCTGGTGTCAGGCGTGTGGGCCTGCACTTCTGCCGCCCCACTGCAGGCAGGGCTGTGTGGGGTGTCCTGTGCTCCTGCCCCCAGGGCCAGGGGCTGCGGCCAGGTTGGGGGTCCCCTCTCTTGTCATCACTCTGCCTCTCGCTGCAGTAAACCTGCCTGGCACTTGTGTGGGCGGCCGGCAGGCAATGGCTCAGGCCAGCAGAGGGTACAGGCCGAGTGGGACAGGCCAGTGGGTAAGCAAGCCGGCTGTGGGCTAAGCTTGGTGGAACCTGTACTGGGTGACATACACAATGCCAAGTCGTGTAGCTGGCCCTCACCATCTCCCCAGGACAGTACTTTAATGCCCACCGCAGAGACAGGATTTCTTGAGTCCCTTTACTCATCCTTTATTTGTTTTGGGCTGCCTCATGAGGGCGCTCTACCTACACTTACAGTTGTTGTCTCCCGCTGCCCTGTGGATGGTGCCTCTGCCACAGGGAGGGAGCATCCCTGATGCCTCCTTCTCTCCTCACTGTTATTAGTTGCATGGGAAGGATTCTAACTTAGTAAAGGCTCCACATGTGTAGAGGAGAACTGCTCCAGCAGGCCTTCGAGGTTATGACTGCCACTGAGAAAAATGGTAATTCCAGAACACCTAATTATGTTCATAGAAATCTGTATGTAGACCGAGACACTGTTTGAAACAGAGTCTGGGAGCTATGTGTGGCTTAAAACTGGGAAAGGTGTGTGTCAGGGCTGTATTTTTTCTGTATACCTATTCAGTCAGGGTGCTGAGCAAATCATTCGAGAAGCTGGACTTTTATCAAGAACAGTGTGGCATCAAGATTGGAGGAATACTCATCAAGAACCTGTGTTGTGCATGTGACACAACCTTGATTACTCAAAGAGAAGAGGACCTGAGGGATCTGCGGCAGAGGATCCTGCCTTCAATATGGATTGCATCTCAAAATCAAGAAAACAAAAATTTTCTCCACTGGGTCAATAGACAACATCATGACAGATGGAGAAAAGACTGAAATTGTCAGCAGTTTCATCTTTCTAGGGTCCACAACAACACCCTGGGTACTAGCAGTCAGAAGACTGGGAGATGGTTAGAATTGGAAAAGTCTACTGTCAGAGATCTCTCCAAAGTCCTGAAGAACAATGATGTGAGTTTAAAGACTAAGGTGCATCAGGTTTAAACCACAGTCCAAACATTTGCTATGCATCTGAGAGCTGGATAGTGAATAAGGAAGAGAGAAAAAGAATTGATGCCTTTGAACCATGTGTTGGAGAAGAGTACTGAACATCCCACAGACGGCCAGAAGAGCAAACAGATGTGCTTTGGAGAAGGTGCAGCTAGAGTGCTCCCTAGAGGTAAAGATTACAAAGCTTCGTCTCACATACTTTGGGCATGTTGTTATGAGAGGCTATTCTTTGGAAAAGGACATTCTTGGAAAAGTAGAGTCACTGAAAGAAAAGACTCCACCCCCCCCCCCAACAAGATTGACTGATACAGTGTCTGCAGCAAAGGGCTCATTGATGATAAAGACAGTGCAGGAGAGGCCAGGGTGAGGATCGGTTGTTCATAGGGTAGCCATGGCTTGTACTCATTGGCACCCAACAATGACAGCCTTTGCATTGGCACTGCACTTCCTCACCACTAAGCCACCAGAGCTCAGGGAACCTTAGATCTTATCAATCCTGTTTTACTAATACTTTCAGAGGGAGCTCTAGTGGCTTTTTGAGTAAGGAGTTGTGCTGCCAACCTAAAGGCAGGCAGTTCGAATCCAAAAGCTGTTCTGTGGAAGAAAGATGAGCAGTCACCTCCCATACAATTTACAGCCTCTGAACTCTCACTGGAGGGTCAGCTATGAGTTGACTCTGGCTCAATGGTTGTTGTTTGGTTAATACCTTCTGAGTGTTTCTTCCTCCTCACACCCCTGGCACCAGGGCTTAAGGTGTGGTCATGCACCCCACATTCCATCTGCTCCAGAGCAATGGAGTCCCTGTCCCAGGACCTGACCATATAATTTTTGACATCCTTCAGGACAGGCTTGTGTTACAGCCTCTGTGAGCTGCCTCTGATGAACTCAATCCAGTTTGTTACCCCACATGATAATCCAGGTTTCCCCAAAAAGCACAAGATCTATGCCTGAATTGACCCATATAAGTTTCCTTCTTCCCAACCTCGTTACTTGGCCATCCCCTCTCTGACATCTTCTGCTTCTTGCCTGCCCCCTCAGCCCCCCGGCTCCGCTCAAGTGAACAGATTCTGCAGGTCTGTCCATCTACTGCCTCTCCACAGTGAGCTTCCTCCAAGGCTGAAATAAACTCTGGGTTTAGAACTTGCCTGACTCTGGGGCTAAAAATTTGTACATTGAATGAAAATGAATGGATGACCCAGCTAGGAGCACGAGTCTGGTGATGAGGCTGGTCTAGGGCCATGCATAGGCAGGTCAAATCCAAGGCCAAGGCTTCATTCAACCTTGGGAAGGAAGAAACAGGGTGGGAGGCAGGTCCTGAGACCAAGACTTGGGGACAAGTTCAATCAAGTCCTTGCCAGTGATAAGCAAACATGGCAGAGAGGGCATGGAAGGGCAGCGGGAGGGGCTACTAGGCCTTCCTCTGCCTATTTGCAGAGAAAACAGATTTTAGCAGCCTGGGGTGGGGGCAGCAATTAACACATTCACTATTTCCAGCCAACTAAGTGGCCGCAATGAGAACCACATTGAAAGCAGGAAGAGGCTGCCCCACCCTGACCCCCAGTGACCTTCTGTGAGAATTCCCAATGGGGTGGGCAGCCTTGTTATAGCCGAAGTAGCCAGGGATGGAGGTGAGACTCAGGCCAGCATCTCTGGAGTAGGCAGTGTGCAGTCTGGTCACCAAAGGGACGGCCTGAGCCAGGGAGAAGCTTGGCAGTGGCTGCTCCGGATCTAGGGAGTTGAGGCAGCATCTTCCAGAGCCTTCCCCAGGGGGGATGAGATGAGGCAGCAGTTAAGCCTGAGTGCCAATCCCACCGCCCTCACAGAATTGTGCTTCAGAAACAGTGGTCGTTGTCGAGACAATCAGAGGGTGTGCGGGACAACTGTCCTGCTTGCCTCCCGCAGGAGTGTCCATTTACTGCCCCACAGGAGGACTGGCTTGGTGTACATACCCTTCCCTGGTGCTCTCGGCCGTGGACAGAGGGGACAGATGATGGTGGTGGTGACTAGCAGCATCCAGAGGGTGGTGCCTGGATGGGACATCGTGCGTGGCAGGCAGGATCCCCGATGCCAGTCCGTTATGGGGGGCAATGGAGCCAGGATACACGCCTGCAGAGAAGCAAACAAATCCTGCTGGGCTCTGTCTACTCCCTAGAGGGACTGTGTGCACACGTCTGTTTATGGGAAGACAAGAAGGAAATTGAGCAAGGTTACAGTGATAGAAGTTTAGGGGTTCAAGATGCCAGTGCCAGCTTGCTCGGCTCGGGTAGAAGGCACTGTCAGAGCTGAGGGGGGCTGGCCCTCAGGGAGGGTCTGGTGGTTTAAGAGCAGACAGAAATGAAGAAACAGGACTCTGTGTGAGTCCAGAGGTAGAGAGGGAGCCAAGAGTGGAGAAAAACTCCAGAGATACAGACCCCAGCTCAGAGCTTGGAGGGGCCTTCTAACAGGGAGGGCTGCTAACGAGCTGTCTTTGGAGAGGATGCACTGAGCACCTCTAGAAGTGCACGAACAGTGGCGGGGTGTCTACTGTGAGGACTCCTAGGGGAGAATGAATGTCTGGGCTAGCTGAGTGACAGACTGGCCAGGGGAATCTCTGAGGAAGGCTGCCATGTACGGTTGTACAAGCTGTATGTTTCAGTTGAGGGGAGGAATCAGCTGGGCTCTAGCCTCAAATGCTAAATCGATTAAAGATACTTGTAGGGTGAAACCACCTTTGTATCAGAAAACCCCCAAAGCCACTTTCCAAACACCTTCATTAAGGAGTGCCACTCAGACCAGAGAACAGACTCATACCCTGGGATTGGTGTCTAAGAGGGAGTAAAGGTTGTGAGCTTTTAAAAAGTTCTATTTTTATCTGGGGGTGTGGGGGAAGGAGCCTATCTTTCAAACCGTGTTTAATTAGGCCATGCTTGTGTTATTAGAAATGATCATGATTTCCTCAAATCGATGCATCAAGTTGATGCTGTGTGAGAACATTGGCCCCCAGGGCCAGGCCCAGGGCAGTACCCACAAATGACTGGCTGCTACGTTTTTAATAGCATTCTGTTCATCAGACAGGGAGCTCCTGTGATTTTGTTTTCATTATTCTAGGAGGACCACTCTGAGAACACACGAGGCTCTTTTCAAGATGGAGAGGCAAGGAAGAAACCTTACCTTTTCAAGTGCTTGGGATTCTGAGGCTAGCTTGTTCAAGCCTGCAGTTCACGGAGTTGCTACAGGGGACTGAGTAGGGCAGTGGCAGGGAGAAATGTGAGTGACAGTGTAAGGATTAGCATTAGGGAGCAGTGGAGACTGTGGCAAAGTGGCGAGAACATGTCTCTTAGAGCCTAAATTACAGAGACACTAAGCCTATGAGGTCAATCTGTATCACCTGCAGTCCATAGTGGTGCAGGGGTTACACACTGGCTGCTAATCAAAACGTCAGTAGTTTGAAGCCATCAGCTGCTCTGCAGGAGAAAGGTGAGGCAGTCTTCTCTAGAAAAGGTTTGTTGTTTTGTACCATCGAGTCAGAACCAACCCCTAGTTGACCCCTCCATGGCTTTTCAGAGGCAGTTAATTGCATGGGAGGAGATTGCCCATCCTTTTCCCACGGAGCAGTTGGTGGATTTGAACCACGTGCCTTCGGGATTGCAGTGCAGCTTCTTGCCACTAGGCTGCCAGTTATTGAAAACTTCGTGGAGCAATTCTACTCTGTTTGACACCGTCGCAGAGGCAGAACTGACTTTATGGCAAGGGGTTTGGTTTTGGTGTTTGGCCTAGAGTTAAAGAGCTGCAGGCACCTGGCTATGACTGGTGAGATAAAGCCAGGCTCAGATTGCAAGCCTTACAGTAAATGAGCATTGTTAACAACAACTCATGAGGATCAAGAATATACCCATGTACCAGATGCTCTCTCTGTATTACCTACTTTACTCATCTCAATAGCTGTAGATGGGAGATAATATGATCTCTAAGAGTGCTCTGGAGGCCTAGTGGGTAAGGACTTGTGTTGCCAATCCAAAGGCAGGCAGTTCGAACCCACCAGCTGACTCTCAGGAGAAAGATAGGCAGTCTCCTCCCATGTGATTTAGGGGCTCTGAGAGCCCACTGGAGGGTCAGCAACGAGTCAGTTCCACCTCGGCAGCAATGAGTGAAAATATAACGTGACCCCACTTTAAGGTGAAGAAACTGGCTGAAGAAGAGAAATTATTTGTCCACAGTCACATTGTTGTTGTTGTTGTTATGTGCCGTCAAGTCACCTGCGACTCATAGCAACCCTATGTACAACAGCCCTAAACTCCGCTCTGTCCTGTGCCAATCGCACTGTCTCCAACACTCCCATCCCAATTATCCCAATC
>NW_006399755.1:9673806-9718349 GCF_000299155.1 Elephantulus edwardii
TTTTTGGATAATCTTCAGTAAAATCTTGCTTGCATGTGAAATCAGTGAGATTGTTCTGTAGTTTCCACATTCTGTTGGGTCACCTTTCTTTGGGATAGTGGCAGCTAATTTGGCCTGTCTCCCAAGTGATAGTGAGAGAAAGCCCATTTGAAGCTGGGCCCGGGAATTGGCACAGCTCAGGCTGGGGACTGGACACTGGACCAAGAGCCTTCAGTATCAGCCAGTGTGAGAGCCCAGCGCTCTGGCATGCACTGTCAGGACACCCCCAGTTCTCAGCCCAGCCCTAGCCCACCTCGCCTCGTGAACCTCTGCTCCCATGAGAACGTGCTCTTGTGTCCGACCGCTCATGGCCTCGCTCGGCCAGCATTTCCCGCCCTATGGCTTGTCCAGAAGGCGGCAGGGTGAGGGCGCAGATGGTGCGCGACTCAGTGGTGTTTTCAGACCGTGCTGCTCACCACTCTTCCCTAGCACCTCCTTGCCTGCCATCTTGAACCAATTTGGGAGCCTGACAGCTGGGAAGGCCTGGAATCCTGATAAATCCCCCTCCTCTCCCTCAGCCACGCTGACCTCATGCTTCTCACGTCCTCGCTGCTCAGCACATTACCCAGGTCTGCTAACGAGGGGCCTGCGGAGACGATCCTGTGGGTATCCTACCAGGCAAAGCTCTGGTCCCTCCTCCCGCCAGACAATGAAAATTCCACGCCACCCTCTCACTCTCCTGTTCTGGATTCTTCCGTCCTCGCGCTCCCCCTGGTCCTTGCTCTTGTCTGGTCCTTCAGGTCCTGAGCGAGTGAACGAGGAACATGCGAACATGTGAGTGCACAGTGGATGGGAATGAGGGTGCATCTTCTCGGTGAGGAAAGAGGGAATGGGGCCGCCTCCGGCCCAGCCTCCCCCAACGTGAACCACTTCCGGTTGTAAATCAGTCTCATCAATCATCAGCCGTGATTGCTTAACCTCTGGCCCTAACATCTGTTCTCAACGCTGAGGCCAGCATCTGTGACGCGGCCAGCAGAGGGCCTGGTGGGCTTGAAGCCGGGGTGGGAGGGGGAGCCAGGACCCCTGGATTTGCTTGATGGTCCTTCACTCTGGAAGCAGAGATCAGCCCAGAGTCTGGCACAGTAGCTGCTCCGTGTACTGTAAGCAGAAAGATGGACAATCTCCTCTTTGTGGATCTTGTTGTTGGAAGAGAGATGGGCAGTCTCCTCCTGTGTGATTTACAGCCTCTGAAAACCCACTGCAGGGTCAGCTATCAGTCGGTTCTGATACAACAGCACGTTAACACCACCACCACCACCACCACCTACATGTACAGTTCTTACAACCATTCCTGGCACATTTTCAATAATGAGTTATTCTGAGCTGGTTGCATAAAATAGATACACTTCTTTTTCACCATGCAAACAATTATGATGCTAAAATCATTAGTCACACAGGGTTGATGAAGTGATCAGATCCACAACTGCCTTTGTTCTCACAGCAGCCCTGGGAGGGAAACTGAGGCTCAGAGCAAGAGGACACCACTCGCCAACTGTCACAGCACAAGATCAGCAGGGTCGGGGCTGGTCAGCATCAGCCCTGGTGCCCCTCCAAGCTGACTGTTTTTCATTGGTGCATGGGTGTAGAGCCCCTTCTCAGGGGGCAGTGGACTGAATGAGACGTTTGTACAGAGACTGGCCCAGGAAAGTGTGCAAAGGCTGGCCTCGTCCCACCTCCAGGACAAGCCCTGAGCTGGCGCTGGAGGATGGACTTCAGCCTGGGTCTGCAGCTGCCTCTCCGAGTGATCCTGGCTTAGCCCAGTCCTCCTAAGGTAGTTCCTGATGGGGCTCTAGGATCTCGCCTTCCGGGCAGCCACTACCAGTCATCGCCAGCTCCCTTTCTTCTCCACCCATGCAATTTACAGCCTTGGAAACCCAACGGAAGGTCAACTATGAGCTGGTTTTGGCTCTCAGACAATGAGTGTGTGCCCTTGCTAAGTAAAAAAGCAGCTTCAGAATCCCTCCTAACACAGCTTTCTAAGCTGCCATTACCAGACACTGGGAGGTAGTATGGAGATTCAAACTTTTGTCCTTGGATTGGTCACCCTTTTGACCCTTCTAGCCCTGCCATTTCCGTGATTCTAAGACTCAGCGAGACGCACCCCAAAGTGGAAGGACTCCTCTTGCTGGAGGGAAGAGGGTACAGTCCTCCGGTAGGGTCTGCATGACCCCTGTGAAGACTAATACATGAGAAGGTCAAAAATCCTTTCAAGTCTGTAAGTGCTCTGACCTATCTGTAAATATAATGCTGCTTCAACATTGAAGGGAAAGGATAACAAGTAAAAAAAAAGTTAAAAATGGATGGAGTAATTCAAGAAGTCCCGGAGGGTGGGCAGAGCTCTGCGCTCGGATACTGTGGTTTCTCCGTGGTGGCCGTGGAAGAGGCCACGCTGCCCTTATCTGAGTGGAAGTCTCGTGCCACACAGCCAGGAATTCTGCTGCGGTCTGAGATCTGCCCAGTGGCCCATGGCTGCTGGAAGTGACAGACAGGTGCCTCCATGGGACCAGAGGCTTTGTGTGTTCAGCTGGAGAGGCCTGCGGCATTTCTAGAGTCCAGGGAGACCCTATCTCTGGGTTACAGAGTTCAGTAATGAGGTGGAAGTGGTTTTGGAAGAGTCATGATCTCTCTGAGAGGCTCAGTTTTCTCATCTGAACTAAGGAGCCACTCAAAAAAAAAAAAAAGACCACACAAACAAAAAAACCCCCAAAACAAAACCTTTCCACTTATTGCCATCAAGTCAGAACCAACTCATAGCTGACCTTTCAAGCGGGCTTTCAAAGACTGTAAATCAGATGGGAGGAGACTGACCAGCTTTATCTCACAGAGCAGCTGGTAGAGTCAAACTGCTTGGCTGTGTTGTTGACAGTGAAGCTATTTACCCTGTTGTTATTGTTGTTGTGTACCGTCAAGTCAGCACCGACCCATAGCTGACCCTCCAATGGGTTTCCAGAGCCAGTTAATCACATGGCGGGAGATTGCCTGTCTTTCTCCCATGGAGCAGCTGATGGCCTTGAACAGCATGGCTTTGGGATTGCAGCATAGCCTCTTGCCACTAAGCCACCAGCGCTCCCTATTCTTTATCCTCGTTGTTAAGTGCCCTCAATTCACAGATGACGCATAACGACCCTATGAATGAAAGACCTGAACACTTGTATAATGTTCATCGTTTCTCCAAGTTCATAGAGTTTCCAGAGGCAAGCTATTTTGGAAGTGGACGTCACTCCTGCTTCCAAGCTTGTTTTAACCAGGGAGCTCCACCAAACATTATTTACATACTGAAGATTAAATATGACTTCAAGTCAAGGTCAGGGCCATAATGGGCTCTTCCTGAAGGCGGCTCTTCCCTGAAGGCGGCTCTTCTCTCAGTGATCTTGACAGCATGAGTTAGCAGGAGTGTCTGAACCTTATACCCAGCCTCTTTTCAAAGTACTTAGGGTGGGACCACAGGATCCCCCACCTCAGCTCTGCTTCTGACCATCTGCTGGGGATTGGTAACTCTGGAATAAAGTAGACTCTGGTCCTGCCCTTGAGGAGATCACAGTCTGGAATGGGTCTAAGTGAGACAGGAAAACCCAGAGTGACAAACCAGAGTGCTTTGCAGTAGGACACAGGAAAGGCGGGAAGGCTTCCTGGAGGAGGCAGCAACAGGATAGATAGGTGGGAAGGCTTCCTGGAGGAGGCAGCAAGATGAGCCCTGAAGGAAAAGGTGAAACTAATTGTATTGAAAGGGGAAGCTCGCAAGGCATGTGCAGTGTCTTGGGGCGGGGGAGATGGAATTTAGGGCATTGAGGAAATTGTGTCTAGTGTGCCAAGAGACCACCAGGAGGGACCAGGCCCTAGAAGATCTTAGAGGTTGGACTGGATGAACCTGGGCATAGCGAGACTAGTGGTGAGTTGGAGAGGATGGGTTGAAGGTAGGGTATCAGTGAATAGGATGAGTTAAAGGTAGAGAAGCAGTGAAATCCAGAGGCATGGGATTCCTTCAATAAGGTGTGCCCTGTGTGGGCCCAATGGCCACCTGGTGACTGAGTCCCCAGAGAATCTTCCTGTGGGATGGCCAGCAGGGACAGGGCCCTCTTGCCTGTGCACCTGGCCATGTCTCCCCACCCGCATACCTGGGAGCAGCTCCTGGCTGAGGGTGCGGCCAGCCTTCCCATCACTGGTGGCCAGCTGTGAGGATGCGTGGAGTTGCTGCAGGGCCAGGCACTCGGTCAGGACGTCAGCCTCAGGGTCAGGGCCCATGTGCAGCTGGGAAGAAGCAGAGGGGGTGGGAGATTAGAGTGATATTACCCCCTGGCAACTCCTGTGGTAGAGGACAAGGCAAGAAGGACAGTGACTGCTGGGCAAAAACCTTGCTGTGCCCGGTTTCCTCATCTGTAAAATGAGACTAATGATTGCCAACCCTCTGTATACCCTGAAGGCTGTTGTAGTCCAGGAGCAGAGAGAACTAGATGCCAGAATGGGATTGAATGTGCCCAGATTTTATGACGGGATGCCCATATATGAGAGTAAACAGCCAGCTAGGGAGGCTGGGGGCCATCAGACCCTTGCAAGTCTGATTCCAAGGAAGGAGACAGGGAAAGAAGCATCCAGAGCCAGGCAACGTGAGGTGGGCTCCAGGGAGCCAAAGTCAGCTCACTGTCGGAGGGGTCTTGTATCTGCCTCAGTATTCCATAGGGGCCCATTGAGCTAAGTCAGTGGCTGGGGGAAGCCCAAGGAGGTGTGGCCTCAGTACAAAGCTGAGGCAAGGCCGTCAGTCGGCTGGAGCATTCTGCGGCTGCCCCCAGGATGAACTGTGAACATGGAGGGAATAAACACTTAGCACCAAGCCTGACACACAGTCCGCCCCTTCCTGTCACTTCTTGCCTCTTCTCCAGCTTTCTACCTCACTAGCACACACTACATTGGAAACAGTCCAGGGCAAGGGCCAGAAGACCTAGGTTCAAGTCTCACCCCTCCTCTTCTTACTCCATGAACAAATAATCTCTCTCATTTGTCTGCAGAAATCCATAGTCATCACACCTCACCCCACATCCAGGTTTCTCTGAGAAGTAATGAGATGATGAGCGGGAATGTGCTCTGTGAATGGCTGGCCGACTTCCAGCTGCCGGAGGCCCCGAGGTCACACGAGCACATGAGCACTGGAGTGTGAACTCTGGCCTGAAGCAGGCCCAGGCAGGGATGAGGACCAGAAGCCCAAGAGGAAAGAGCTCTGACTAAACCAAACCTCGGTTACCCTCAAAGGCAGATGTGAGCTCTAAGACACCTCAGGGTTTCTTCTTTCCTTCTCCCTATCTGGGTGTGGAAGGGTCAGGTAGGGCTTCTGGACATATGACCCATGAGGGGCAGAACCTGCATGGGAAGAGACCCTTCTTCCAGACAAATCCCACAGCTTGTCTACAAGCTGGATGCCCATGAGCTTGGCTTATCCAAACCCTCATTTCACCCGGACATAACAGATTCAGAGAAGGCAAGAGCCATGTCCCATGTCACACAGCAGTTGAGAGTTAGCCTCAAGGGTTTTTCCACCTTCCCAGGCCAGCAGGGCCAGGACCCAGCTCGGGAAGGCATGCCCAGCCTCTCCAGGCTCTCAGCTCCCTGACCCAGCAGCTGTTTTCCATGTAAATTAAGTTTCTGGCAAAAGAGGGCCAAGGCATGTTCTTGCAGACCGCAATGTCAATCGGATTAGGAGCAGCAGGAGAGGAGAATTAAGGAAGAAAAGCATTTCTAATTCTCTCTGAAACGCAGCAAGGCTGCCAAGGAGTTGTCATAATACAAGGGTCGCTTTACCCAGAAAGATACATCATCCCCAATGGCTCGTAATGGATGCTTATTGTTGGGAAGTTTGCAGCTCTGCAGCCCCAGGTCTCCGGGGCTCAGCGTGTGCCAAGCACGGGGCCTGGGAAAACCAGGGCAGAATTCTGGTCCTCAGGCGTCAGCAGATCGGGACAGAAGCCTCCCTGGCATGGAGCCCCATCCACAGAGCCTGGGCCGTTCTCTGCTCACTGCTCAGGGCCCTCAGCCACCCAACAACCATGGAAAAGCTTAGGGCCTGGAGCTACAGAGGTTGGAGTGGGATCTTGACCCTGTCACTTCCATGGTGCATGATTCTAGGTTGGCTTCTTAACTCTCTGAGCCTCAGCCTTCTCATCTCTAAAATGGGAATACAAATTGTCCCCATTCTGTAGGGTCTTTTTTTTTTTTTAAGCATGTTGCTGTTGTGTGCCATTGGGTCAGTTCTGTCTCAGTCACCCCATGTGACACAGCAGACCCGCCCCATAAGGCTCGCTTGGCTGTAATCTCCATAGACGTAGGTCACAAGCTTTTCCTGTGGAGGCAACTAGGTGCATTCAAATTGCCAGCCCTTTGGGTGGCAGCCAAGTGCTTGACCTATGTGCCACCAGGCTCTTTTCTTCAGGCTATGGTGAGGATGGGATCAGAGGCAGTCTATGAGGCACCAGACACCAAGCTGAGCGGGAAGGGCACGTGGCACCCTCGCTCACCCCTGGGATCAAAGCCAGGCTGCTATGTTTTATTCATGGCTCAGAGCAGAGCTTGGAATACAGCAAGTGCACAATAAATCTTGCAGGCCTTAATGAGCTCTTCCCACACTGCCATTTCTGCTGTGTTAGTACCCCGGCTCCTATGACCCTCCAGAGACATGGGCCAAACCCAAGTGTGTAAGCTTTGCCCCAAGTTTTAGCCGTATTTCCTCCTCAGCAGTGCCCACACTCCTTGTCCAAAACAGAATCCAGGTTTGTCTCTTGCCAACCTGCTTCTTGCCTGGTTCCTCTGGGCTCTTGACAAAGTGCATCCCATCTAACCCCTCCCTGACTCGGGGGTCTCATCCTAGGCTCCTGCGTGGCTCTCCTTGCCCAGCTCAGCAGCCACCAAGCCCAGTCCCTCTCCTCCCACAACCTCTGGCACCCCAGGCTAGGTTTCTCTTCCTTAGCTCTGTCTCCAACAACCTCAACCATTCTCCACATGTCCCTTAAAGCCACCTTTCTAAAGCTCAAGGTGGCATGTTTCTTCTTTGCTTAAGGCCCCTCAGTGGCACCCAGATCTCCTGAGGACAAGCCCCACACTCCTTGGTAGTTTCTTGTCTGTTGAGACTGGCCCCACCCACTCTGCTATGCCCACTGGGCCTCCACACACACAATGCTTCACTGCAGCCCCAGCCTAACACTGGTTACTCTTGGGGGGGCTTTCTTCTTACCTAGGACCCCACACTTGCTCTTTCCTCTAAATGTAATGAGAACATATGCCCACTTCTGTTTTGGGCTTTTACTCTGTGCGAGATACTATTCTAAACCCTTCACACTTATTTATATTCATTTACTCTTCACAACAACCTTTAAGGCAAGTCCTTTATTATCCCCAGGGACCAGCTGAGAGCACAGAGGATGAAGGCATTAGGAAACTTGCCCGAGGCCGCAGGGCTAGTGATGCAGCCAGGCGGTGGTGACCCAGGCAGGCTGGCTCAGGGCTTCCACTCCTTCACCCAGCTGCCGCCCTTTGACGGGCCCAGCACCCCTCATGCAAGCTCTGGCTATTCCTGGCACACCTCTTTTGTAGTCTTTATTATATTATGTAGCATTACCTCAAAGGCGACCGTGTTTTTCCATTTTTGCCTCCTCAATGCCTAACTCAGAACTGAAGAGCAGAGGTGATGGGTGAGGAGCTGGCGGGCAGCGTGTGAGCGGATGATACCAGCTGGCTGAGGGCCAGGAAGCAAAGGCTGTGGGAACGCCAGTGGACACGTGGGAGGGAGATGGGCAGATGGGTGGTCAGGCCCCTGTGGTGTGCGGACAGAGAATGCATGCAGGCAGTGTGGGTGCCCGGCCCGACGGCTGCATGGTGGGTGGGCAACTAGGGAGGCTTACCTTCTTCCGCACCTGCTGCTCTTTGGCGGAATGGGCCTTCACGTGCTTGCGGAGGGAGCTGGGGTCTGTGTAGCGCTTGGAGCAGCCAGGGATCTGGCAGGCGTACGGCTTCTGTAACAGCAGGGGCACGGTGAGTGAAGGGCAGATACCTGAGGAAGTCAGGCATCACCTGCCAGGCCCGGCTGTGTGGGCCGCAGTAGAGGGAAGACTGGGTGAGGGATGTGTTGTAGGATCAGGCCTGGCCGTGAGGGGTCCGCCCACCAGGTGCAGAAAAGGTGCCAGGTCTGGGAGCGAAGGAGGGGCTTTGCATTTCCATTCTCCCATAGCTCCCTGATATCCTCTCTCTGCGCTGCACTTTCTACTCTGCAAAAGAGGGCAACTGAGTTCTAAGGCTTGTCCAACTCAGATGCTGTTTGGTTCTGGGAAAAGAACACACTTTGTAGCTCACAGATGCAAAACAGTAGGCCCTGGATGTGGCGTAAAGTCAGAGAGGCTGCCTGAGAGGTGACAGAGGAGGAGGAGGAGGAAGAGGGCACAAACATAGG
Source organism: Elephantulus edwardii (assembly GCF_000299155.1). Taxonomy (NCBI): domain Eukaryota; kingdom Metazoa; phylum Chordata; class Mammalia; order Macroscelidea; family Macroscelididae; genus Elephantulus; species Elephantulus edwardii. Next base: position 9,682,274 of record NW_006399755.1, read on the forward strand.
GGCCTGCTGGGAGTGTAGTAGGCCCCAGGCCGGGAGGCACAGACTACACCTGCCACGTGATCCCAGAGTCCCCAGACTGCTCTCTGGACCATGAGAAAATTCAGACCCTATTCTCCACACACACTGGAGGCCAGGACAGAGCCTGATGTTAGAGAACATGGACTCTACCCTGTGGGACTTGGGACTGTACCTCCCCTGGGTCCACGCTGCTTATCTAGAAAATGAAAAAAAAAACCAAACTAAACTCCAACCCACCACACCCCTCTATCAGGCTTCTGAGGTTGTAAATGATAGGAGAACATGGCCTCATCTTGCCCCCATGGAGCAGCTAGTGGATTCGAACCACTGGCTCTTTGGTTAGCATCCCAACACGTAAGGCACTGTGTCATCGGGGACGCACTCTCACTGCCCCCCTCAGATTCCTGTTCTTACTGTCAGGGCTCTGGATCTCCTCTCACACTCCGCAGCCTTTCTCATAGGTCTGGCCACACCCCATCATCTGCTTAAACCCCCCTCGGAGCTCATTCTGGTGCCCCCAGGATAAAGGCACTCTAGTGGTGGTCAAGACCCTTTGTGACTTGCATTGTTATCTGTCTTCCAGCTGACATGAACTCATGGTGACCCCAGGTCTGCAGAACTGCTCTATTGTTTTCTAGTTGTAACTGTTTTGGGTCCTGCTCAAGTTTTCAGCCTCTTGGCCACCCCTAGCTGGGCCCACAGGCCTCCTGATCCTTGCCCATGCTTCAAGCCCCTCCCACCTCCTCAGGCTGCAGCTTCCAGGTGTCCACCCAGTCCTGCTGGGTCTGTGCAGGTGTCCCTTCTCTCTACTGGGTGGGCAAGGGACCTGCCAGACCCCAGAGTGTGACCCTCAGCTGTAACTGAACTCCCATGTGTATCACAGGGATTCCCCAGTACTCTGCTTGGGAACTGCGGCTGTCACTGGACCCTGAAATTCATAAAACTTCTCCTTTCTGAACACACCTAGTGGTTCCTAGTTCTCAGGACCCTCTGGCCTCTGGGCATGAAGGATGGGAGCATGCTTGGAAGAAGTGACACTATTTGGATTTAAGTACCAGGGATGGCTGTGCCCATCGGACATGCCCACATGGAACTGTCCCCAAACCTGAAGGTAGTTCTGCTCCTGATAGGTCTTGTTGGATTTCAGACACAGGGAGAAGTACTCATGGCCCAGGGGCCTCGAGGGGAGAAGAAGAAAGAGATGGCCATACCTGGGTGCTGCCGCGGAGAGTTGCCAGGTTAAAGAAATGGAGGAAAGCAAAAAGAGAGAGACAGACCAGTGAGCAGCTTGACTCTGCTGAAGGGACACTAGGCTGGGGGAGGAAAGTGAGTGCGCCTGCCCCCAGCCCCAATCACATACACACATCACAACACAGCCACATATACAAACACACAATCACACACCCCGCCACAGTCACATATACAAACACACACAGAGTCACACACACATGCATTCACACACCCTACACAGAATCACATGTACAAACACAAAATCACACACACACACTCCACAGTCACATGGACAAAGTCACACATTCACATATGTAAACACACAATTACACAGTCACGCCCACACCCACCCAACACAGCCATACATACAAACACACAAATATGCACACATAGTGACATATGCAAACACAGAGTCACACACACATACACACACACACACACACACACACACACACGGTCACACTCTGTCCTCCCACATCTCCTTACAGGCCCTGACTTCCCAACATTAGCACAGTCATTCTCTCCCTCCTGTGGGCCCTGTCCTGCCCTGAGCTGGCCCCAAGCCCTGTCCCTTGGGGATGCTGATACAAATCCACATGCTTTTGTCAAAAACGCAAACAAATAGCTCGCCTACAGACTCACTCTTCACTTGGAAAGAGGAAGGCGAGGCCCATCTCCATGTTTGTTTTTCCAGGGCCTGGTGAACACAGAACATTCCTCAGACCCTGCTGCCCTCAGGAAACCCCAAGATTGTCCCAAGCCAGCAGCCAACACCCAGGCTACAGTCCCTGCACAGGGCCCAAGGCTAGGGCAGCCTTATTAATGTTAATAAGAAGAATAATGATCATAATCGTGTGGGATGATGCCTTATGGCTCCGAGCACAGAGCCGGGCTGACAGAGGCTTCCTCGGTGCAGGTCTCTGCTGGGCACCTGCCATCCATGATCTCCTGTGAGTCTCATCCCTACCCTGAGAATCACACCCACTTCACAGAGGAGAAAACAGACTGAGGACTTTGCCCAGCACCTCACAGCTAGTTTAGGGTGTATAGATGATACTGGTGAGTTCCCCCTTTCCTATACATCTCAGAGTGGCCCAGTGGTAAAAGAGAGACTGTAAATTCCCCATCTTGCCTTGGGGATCCTGAGACCCAACAAAGGACTCTGGCTTCTTCATGTTCACACAGGGAGTCGGTGGGAGCCAGGCCCTGGAACTCATACTCAATGCCTGGCAGGATTTGATCAGCATTTGGTGCAGAAGTAAGCGGGCTGGATATGTGGAGACTGGTCTTTGCGCCACACACCACATGCAGAGTCTTCCCAGCCATCCTATCAGCTTCCCATTTTCCCAGTTCCCTCTTCTGAGGGAAACTGAGGCCCAGAAAGGAACAATGGCTGTCCTCTGACCTCTATGGGTAGGTGACAGCGTGAGGATCAGATCTAGGCCTGGTTTTCTCCAATCTGTCCTGCTGGTGGAGAGAACCTTATGCTCTTGATATCAGAGTTGATGTGGGGACATAGCTGGTTTTTCAAGACCCATCAGCCCTGAAGGGTGATGCTAGGAAAGAACAGAGCCTGTAGAGCTGTTACTTATATTGATCTTGTGGGAACTGGGCCTCCAGTGGGTGCTGAGTGTGGCTGCAGCATGCCCCAGGCTTCATGGGGACCTTTCAGGGAGATCCAAGTTTGAGATGATTCTGTAGATGCATTCAGAGACTGACTCAAACTCGTCCCTGGGACCTTGTTCACACACCAAGTAGGAAGCAGAGGCTTGCTGCCATGGGGCTGAGTCCAGGAAATGCAGTGAGGAGGGATCCACGGGGTAAGTCTGGGCTGGGGACCTAAGGCTTGAGAGATATTGCCAAGGCCCAGGAGGGGTGGTGTGGCTGGTGTTGGCTGTAGCATCTGAGAGACATAACTACAGGTACCTCTCTGTGTCTGGGTCGGGGTCCTGGGGGTCCCAAAGTTGGGCTTGTGAGAAAGAAATGATGGGAATAGAGAAATTGCTAGAACAACTCATCCAAGGCTCTAGCACAGTGTGTGACAATGGAGCTGGGTGAGGAGAAGAGCTGGGTTCTGGGTGGGGACAGGCCTCATCCTCCTGACTTGGGCCCCCTCTCCAGCAAAGAGCACTGGTCTTGACGTCAGACCAGGTCAGCCCACCGGCTCTGTAACAGGGGACGGATGGCTCTATGTAATTAAGTCTCCGTTTCTTTGTCTGCAAAACAGGGTGACTTCCTCTCCTCTAGACAGGATGCGCTCCCTCTCTTGCACCTCTAGTTCCTCATCTTTATAGTGGACAAGGCTGAAGGGGTTTAATGGTCACTTAGCTCTCCTGACCTTCCACTCAAACACCTGCAGGGAGAAGGGAAATGTGGGCCTCGAGCCCAGACTCAGGCTGCAGACTCTGTTCACCTGCTGGAACCGGGGCCACAAATCCTGCAAGGGGGCTGGTAAGGCTGATGTGTAAGTTCAAGTCTGAGTGAGTTCTGCCACTTTCCAGCTGTGTGACTGAAGAAAGCACCATAAGCCCCTGAGCCCTGCTTCCCTCATCTGTCAAATGGGCTCACAAGCCCCTGACTGGCAGGGCTGTATACATTCACAGAAGGTGATGGGGAAGTGCTCTGTAATCTGCTCAGGTCCACGTGCACAAAAAGGGACGCTTGTGCCTACACTCTGGTGGCACTGCCGTTAACAAGGGAAGGAGGTGGACAGACAGGCTTGCGGAGGGCTCAGGTCAGCACTCCAGGGCCTGGAGTCCTGGTTGCTACCTTAGCACAGGGCCCGTGGGCAAGGACGGTCCAGATGGGGTGGTGGTGGGAACAGCAGGATGTGGCTGCTCCAGGAGAGCTCCCACACTCCCTCCGTGAGGGTATACAAACATGCCAGAGTCAGGGCTTGTGGTGGGTTGTTACTCATGGGCTAAAGTACCCAGGTAAGTTGATGCCTCAGGAGACATGTGGCAATGTCCAGAGACATTTCTGGTGGTCACAAAAGGGACAGGGTGCTACTGGGATCTAGTAGACAGAGGCCAGGGATGCTACCTCTACAGTGTCCAGGACAGATTCCCTTGCTCCTCCCAGCCCCTCCCTTTGCCCCATGAATGATCTGACCCCAAACATCAATAGGGTTAATGGTCTAGTATTTAGAACGTGATGGGATCTGCCTGGACAGCGGATCCCACCCCACATTAGATGAGTGACAGGTGGGTGCTCACCCCCCATCCTCTCCCCCTCAGTCTCGCCCTCTGGGCCTACCGTGTCGAGGTGCGTGCGTTGGTGCTTGGCGCGGTCACTGGAGTTGCTGAAGGCTTTCTGGCAGCCTGGGTGCTGGCACAGATACGGCTTCTCGCCCGTGTGGCTCCTCAGGTGGATCTTGAGGTTCTCCAGCCTTGAGAAGGCCTTGCTGCACCCCTCAAACTGCAGGAGAGGCCAGTGAGGGGTGGTCACCAGCCCCCGGAAGGCCCACCACCCAGCCTGGAAATGCACCCCGTGGGGAGGCCAGAGCAGTAAGCCTGCCCGGCCCTCAGCACCCTCCACCCGACCCCGTACTGTGCGAGGTCTCCAGGTCCTCTAGCTCAGCTCCTCATGAACTGCTCAGGACCCAGACTCTAACTTGGAAGCCTTGATAGTTTCCAGGGAAAAAAAAATCACCCTTGACTGGGAAATGGACCAGTAGGGCTGGAGTAAAAAGGGATCTTTCCTTTTCTGGATCTGAAAGGAATCCCTTCCCAGTGCCACCTGGACACTGCATGCTTTTGACAGCAGCTCCGCCCGAATGGACATGAGCACAGGTGCAGAGGGAGCTGGGCTCCAAACCTAGGACCTGCTCTGTCCTCCGAGGCCTGGCTCTGCCCTCAACTTCTTTGTGCCTGATCTCTGTGGCTGCACACTGTGTGGCTACATCTCAGGGCTGATACTGAGGGTCTCAGGGGCCTGGAATGTCAAGGGCCAAGTCCATGCAGAATGCAGCGTTAGGGCTAATCCATGCCAGACAACAAGCACTCTTTGTTTCATTTGGTGGGTCTGCTATCCAGTGCTCCTAGTCTATGGGGAGACCGGTAGAGAGAACAAGAAAAAAAGTACAGTGGAAAGTGAAGTGGAAGGAAGAGTAGACATAGGGCCTTGGGCCTTGATCTGCTCAGACCCTCCTCTTGGGGCCCCAGGCCTCCCATCTCTGTAGCCGTTGCCCCACTCCACACACCATCCCTGGAAAGTCCTTAAACTTCTAAGCCCTCCTTCCTCCCTGTTCTCCACACAGAGATCCACAGAAGTCTCCTGATACCGACATCAGGTCCTGTCACTCTTTGCTTACAGCCCTGCTGGCCAGTGTAGCGTCAAGCTCCCGCAGCCTCCATACCTCCCTGCCTCTCTCCTCCCACCCCTGCTCCTTCAGCTCTCTTGGGGACCAGCCAGGCGGGCTCCAGCCTGGGTCATGCAAGCTGCTGTCATGGAATGCCTTCCCTTTCACAGCGACTCACTGAGTCCTTCCTCAGCCTTCAAATCCAGTTCAAACGCTGCCTGGTGGGTGGAGGCAGCTGACTCCGACCCCTTCAGTGCAGTGGGCTGCTGCTTTTCCCCACTGTGTAGCCATGCCACAATCTCAAGTCTGGGTGGTAGGCATGCCAAGTGACAACTGCAATGCACCAGAGTTAACCTCACAACACCCTGTGACATGCGCAGTATCAAAGTCCCCAGTTCGCAGATGAATTGATAGTGTGTTGTATGATGAAACGACCTGCCTATGACTGTCTAGTGGTAAGATAGTGGTAAGAAGCTGTGCTGCAGTCTCAAAGGCATGGGGTTCGAGGCCGCCAGCTGCTCTGTGGGAGAAAGAAGGGAAATCTCTTCCTCTAAAAAAACTGCTGGAGGGTCAGGTATGAGTTGGTTCCGCTTTGGCAGTACACAACAACAACATGATTTAGCATGCTGCCAAAACTGGACCCCAGCTTAGTTTGGTGCCAGGGCCCAGGTGGCTCTGCTATGCCCTAATGCCCTCGGGGATCATGTGATAGGGGAGGTGACCCTTTAGGGAAAAGAGAATTGGAGAGGCAGAGGCCTTCTGAGCCACCAGTGTCATCCAGTCATCCTGTTTAGAGGCCGATCTGCCCCTTACCAGACAACTCCGCCCTCCAAGGGAGGGGCCAGTATGGGCTCGGCAGCAAGCAGCCTATGATGAAAGGAGGACAGTGCTGGCCTGCTCGTCCACACCCTTTCTCTGGGCTTCGTCTGCAGGGGATGAAGGGGCAAGTCCTCACATGTGTCCACAGCTGGACTATGTGGCCTCTTTCTTTTGAGTTGGGCACTGGTTTGCTTTACACATAGCCCACAATGTTAAAGGGACTACACTTCAAATGGCTAACACATTCAGCTGTTCACTGGAAGACTGGTAGTTCACATCTACCCAGAGTTTCCTCAAAAATAACCCCTACAAACTACTTCTGAAAAACCAGCCACTGCATATACTGTAGAATGCACCTCTGGCCTGGTGCACCTGGGTCATGTGTCATGACTGACTTTGTGGGTCACCGAACCCTCACTAGTTATCTAGGCGTGAGTTTATGGGTGGTGGCTGGTGAGCACTGCGGGAGAGTTCAGAATCTGTAGTTCACTCAGCTTATCTCCCAGCCCTTGTAGGTCGGTGCCCAGGGAAGTTCCGTGCATTTGGTCATTTTGGGTACAGGGCAGCTTAGTTGGGCAACCTGGTTCCAACCCTAAGCTGGGTGATGTCAAGATTTAGAGAGGACCCAGACATGGGTTTCACCCTCCAGGATCTCAGAGCCTGAAGGGAGAGGCACACATAAACCACCCTAGCCAAACTGTGCGGTCAGAGCTGTGATGGGGGGCAGACAGCACAGACAAGGGGACCCAGATGGTGCCGAGTTTGGTGTGAAGCTGTGGGAGGTGTGTAGACAGTTACGTCAATATCGGTTCATCCACATCTTTCAGTCACTGACTGACCTGCTCCTTGAGCAGTGAGTGCGGTCAGGTGCTGTCGGGTCAGGACCGACTCATAGCTGACTGTCTATGCAAGTAAGGCTTGAATCCACCAGCTGCTCTGCAGAGAAAGATGGGCAGTCTCCTCCTGCATGATTTAAAGCCTCTGAAAATCTGCTGGAGGGGCAGTTATGGTTGGTTCTGACTCCATGGCACATAAAAACAAACCTTAGCAGGATGAGACAGGCTTGATTTTCTCCCACAGAATGGCTGAGGGATTTGAACTGACAACCCTTTAGTTAGTAGCCCAACACATAACCTACTACACTACAAGGGCTCTTCAGAGACTGAATTATTATTGTTGGGTGTCACCCAGTCAACTACAACTCAGAGTGACGATCTGAACTTTGCTCTGTCGTGCACCGTCCTCACCATTTCTGACACACTTGAACCCATCATGACCGTCACTGTGTCAATCCTTGTTGTTGGGGGTCGTCTTCTCTTTCTCTGACCCTCTGATGTTGTTAGGTGCTGATGAGTCAACTAGAATTCATTGCGACCCTATGAACTATAGATCTGAAATGTGCTCTATCCTGTGTTGTTCTCATCCTCTCTAGTACACTTGAGCTCTGTGACAGTAACAGTGGGTCTCATGGAAGACCTTGCTCTCTTTCACTGACCCTCTACCCTTCCCAGCATGTTGTTGTTGTTAGGTGCCATCAAGGTTTCCAAGCATAGAGACACTCAAAGGCCAGACCAAGAAGTCTGGACCCCAGGTGGGGCCATGGCAGACCCTTAAGAAAAGAAGAAAACAGGATCAGATAAGCAAACAAGGAAGACGCAGCTGAGAGGAGATGAGATGATGGGGCACTAATCAAGAGAAAGCACAGATAACTGTTGGAGACGAGGCTCGAGGGGCCACAGCAGAGACAGTGGGAAGACGTGGAGGTCGGAGCAGACCTTATGGGCAGATGTGAGACCAGGGACCTAGACACAGTGGCTGGTCCCGAGCGACCTGCCGTCCCGTGAAGACTCACACGACTGCAGGCCGCTTTCTGCTGGGGCTGGTCCAAGGCAAGGAGCCCAGAGCTGGGTTTTAGTGGCTGTTCTGTTCCCCACTTCCAGATGTGGTGCCTTTGCCATGCATCAAAACCAGAAGGAAATCCTGTTTGGGGAGTAAACAGGCCACAGCCCGGCCCCCTTGCTCTCCTGCAATGGCCCTGTGCCAAGTTCATCCCATCGTGAACGCGGAGCCTCGGCTGGGGAGAGGGGCTTCCTCTTGGCATCCAGCTCATCCCTTTGTTCCTCTCTGGCCTGTGCAGAGAGGTGGACATCTGAGGCAGAGAGGCAATAACTCCTTGCGTGCTGCGTGATTTTTCTGAGTTTGGGCGAGTCCAGCAGACTCTGGAGATCGGTATATCATTTTCTCCCCAGGAGTCTGCACGGATGTCCAGACCCGCCTGTGTTCAGCCTTCGTCCCTCCCAGGATACCCTCTCCTCCAACCCCCTGACAATTTAATTCATACATTTTTCAAAAGTCCAGGATCTTCAGCTAGGAGTTCAAGGGTTTTCCTTCCCACCACATCCACCTCACATGTGTCATGCAGGTTCCACATGGGGGTGACTGTCCCTTTCTGAATGTGTTGGGGACGCTCATGCCTTTAGGACGTTGCTTCAGCTGTTGCCTCTGCCTGGAGCAGAGTGTCTTTCCCCCATGTGTCCATTTAGGAACATCATCTGTTCAAGCACCACCTCCTCAGGGAAGCCTTCCCTTCCTCTCCCACCCCTTTCCTCCTCCCTGATCTCTTGCCTCTCTCATGTCCCAGCCCTGGGTTCGGAGGGTGAGTTAGCAGGTTCCCATTGCACAACAACTGCCTCCTAGGCAGAGGGTCTCAGCATTCCTCGAAGTCAGGGCTGGGATTCATTTATGGGGTAGAAGCTGGGGTAGAGATGTGATCCAAAGGCTTAAGGATTGGAGTTTCTGGGCATGGAGACGCAGGTGCTCACAAGCAGCCTCTTCTCACTCGCGTGTTCATCAAAGTGCCCAACATGTGCTCTCGCCCCCATGCCCACGTCCTCTCAGGGACGCTGCCCAGCCTTGTCCCCTGCTCCCACCTTGGCACTTCCCAGTGCTGGGCCAGGATGCCCTGATGGGAGTGGGCCCAGTGAAGGGGTGCGGGCTGGGATGAGGATGCACTCTGACAGAGCAGCCCCCCATTCAAGGCCAGCCTCCTGAGACAGGCCAGGGGCTTCGAGGGTATGTAGGCTCTGCCTGCGGCCATTAGCCAAGCCTCCTGTGGTCCCTCTGACGACACAGGCAGAGAGAATGAGGGCACAAGGCAAGGATGGCGACATTCACAGCTCAGCACCTACCGGGAGTGGGCTCTGCTGGGCCCAGCACTTGCACAAATGGGACCGTTTATCCTCCCCACAGCCCTTCTAGGTGCTGTAAAACTGAGCAAGCTCGGCTAATCGCAGGGAGTGGTTGTGAAAAGGAAGCAATAATGCACAGTATGCCTATCTTGGTGCCATGGTCCCAGTCAACCTCGCTGCAATAGCTGTCATTTAAATGATCGTGGAGCGGGGGACAATTTCCCCCACTATTGCTCCTCTGTAGAGTGAGGAGAGGTATGTAGCCACATCGGTCAGACATATGTGCGTGCGTGTGTGTGTGTGTGTGTGTGTGTGTGCGTGTGAGTGCGCACACACACAAAAGTATGTGTATATGTTAGCAGGTCATGTCCTGTCAGGCAGGGGCTTCGGCTTTCTCTCCCAACGTCCAGTCTCCATCACTGCTCCTTCATCCTTCCACTCATTCTCCTTTCCTCTCCCTCAGGCCTGGTACCTAGACTGTGTCTCACCATACTGGGCTCCCAAGGTCTAGGCTTGGGCCCATGTGGGATTGTCAGGCTCTGATTCAGGCTAGGGTCTAGGGTAGGCCTTGGAGCAGGCCGAGTACTAGGGGGGCAGGCTGAGTGAGCGGCACCCTGGACAGACCTGCTCCCCTCCCTTGGCATGGAAATCACAAAAGATTCATACCTCCAAAGCAAAGCAGATGTGTTCTGAATTCGAAGGAGGGCTGACCTGAGGACCTCGTTTACGGAATCTATACTCTGAGGACAGCCAGGATCTGTTGGCTCACACAGCACATCCCAGTTTCCTTCCAGGCCTGTTCCTACTGCCTCACAGCCAAAAACGACCCTCAAGACCATTCAGGGCCCAAATGGGCAGCCCTGACAGCCCCTGTAGCTCTAATGCTCTGTTGTTACTGTTAGGTGCCTTCGATTTGCATGACTCCTAGCAACCCTATGAACAACAGATCTGAACCCTGTCCTGTCCTGCACCAGCTTTATCCTCTCCAACACTGAGCCCACTGCTGCAGTCATCACATCAACCCATCTCATTGAGGGTCTTTCTCTCCTTCACTGACTATCTTTCCAAGCATGATGACCTTCTCCAAGGAATGGCTTCTCCTAATAGCAGCTCTGGTGGCTTAGTGGTAAGGATTTGTGCTGATGACAAAAAGTCATGCTGTTTGAATCCACCAGCTGCTCTACAGGAGAAAGATGGACAGTCTCCTCCTGTGTGATTTACTGCCTCTGAAAACCCCCTGGAGGGCCAGCCATGGGTTGATTCTGACTCATGGTTTACAACAACATGCCTAAAGTATGTGAGATGAAGCTTTGCCAGCCTTGTCTCCAAGGAGCACTCTGGTTATACCTTCTCTAAGACATATCTGTTCGTTCTTCTGTCAGTCTATCTGTTTGGAGAGGTCCCTGATGGCACACTTTCCCAATGCAACACATCTCCTGATCTTCTGAGTGCTGGCATCAATGGTGTTGGTGTTGATTATGGTCCAAGTGAGATGAATTATTTGACAATTTAAATCTTTTCTCAATCTATCATGATTTTGTCTTTTAGCTCAGTGGTGAGGATTATTTTTTCTTGATGTTGAGATGTAGTCTATATTGGAGGTGGTGTGTAGTCTTTGACCTTTTGCAGCAAGTACCTCAAGTCCACCTCCATTTTCAGCAAGCAGGTTGTGTCATCTGCATAATGTGGCCTGTTGATGAGTCTTCCTCATATTTTGATGTCACATTCTTCGTGTTGTTGTTGATTGCTGTAGAGTTGAACATAACTTATAGCAACTCTATAAACAAAAGACCTAATGCCTTTCTATAGCTATCATCATTTCTCTAAGTTCGTAGAGTTTCTGTAGGCATGTGGTTTAGGAATTGGATGCCACTCCTGCTTCCAAACCTGTTTTACAACTGGGAGCTCCACCAAACACTGTCTACAATGGGAAACCATTATGGTATTTGATACCCCAATGGCACAAGGTTCAGCATCACAGAAAACCCAGATTACCTCAGTACAGCAAACTGACAGAGTGATGTACAAAGTAGAAGAATGTCCCCCCAAACAGGATAGAGCAGGGTTTAGGGCTGTTGTACATAGGGTCGCTATGAGTCACAAACGACTCAATGGCACATAACAACAACAACAGTCTCACTTAGCAGGGATTAGGTGTTGTCAAGTTGAATATAGCTCATAGCGACCCTATGAAAAAAAACCCCGAACTCTGTTCTGTACTTAACATCATTTCTTTATGTTGATAGAATTTATAGAGTTCCCAGAGGCCTCTGATTTAGGAAGTGGAACCTGAGTCAATCTGGAAGCTCCTCCAAACACTGTCCATGATGATGATGTTCATTATGGTACTTGACACTATGGCACAATGTTTGGCATCATAGCAATTCCAAGTTATTCAGTACAGAAAATAGACAAATGGCTGTTGTACCACTTAAAGACCATTCATCATAACATTAATAAATTTGGCCCAAGGCCTCCCTTGGGCCTTGGGTCCTTGCTGGGTAAAATGGGCAAAAGTCCAGCCAGCTTACACCCACTTGTGGAGTGGGAAAAGAATCCCAATAACACAAACCAACACAAACCAAAACTTTCCTTATGTGACACCCATCAAGATGCAAGAAACCAACTTCTATAGTGGAACCAGTGCAGAGGAGTCTCCAGGCCAGCTGCAGATTTAACCTATTACTACAGAATTTTAAAGGCATAGAGTCCAGTTTTTTGAATGATTTGCTCAGAATACAGTATGAAAACTTTTAAATATTTTAAATGGTGCAGTGTTACCTTGCTGTTTGCACAGCAGCTTCTTGGTCTAAGTATAAATTTCATGTAAGCATAATTAAGTGAGGGTTCTGGAATTTCCATTCTTCTCAATGTTAGCTCTAATTTGTTATGATCACAGTCATATGCCTTTTCATGGTCAATAAAACACATACATTCTCCTGATAATCTCGGCTTCCAGCCAGGATCATCTGATATCAGCAGTGATATCCCTGGTGTTACGGCTTCTTTTCAATCTAGCTTGAATGTCTAGTAGTTCTCTGTCAATGACCTGTTCTAGTAATTTTTGGACACTCTTCAGCAATGTTTTGCTTGCAAGTGATCTTAATGATATTGCTTGATAATTACTACATTCTGTTGGATCACCTTTCTGGAGAATCAGAGTTTTGGGAGATCTCCCTACTCATGGGGTGGTGATTAATTCTCAAGCAGACCTGAAAGGCCTCACAAAATGACCTTCTGGAAATGGGACGAGCAGTAGGAAATTATGTAGACCCTTACCCAGATGCATGAACCAGGAACCTGTTTCTCCCTGCCTTCTGCACCCAACCAGTCATCAAACAAGGAAATATGACCTCATAAGCATCTTTCCTGCTCATCCTTTTTCTTTAGTTATACTGGTGTTCGCACTCCCCATGCACCATCCACCTCCCTGTCCTTCAACTTGCTTCTCCTAGCTCAATGCAGATAGCATCCAGACAACAGATTGAAGCCCAGAGATCTGTTCCATTTCCCCTCTGCTTAAAACCTTCCTGGATCCCCAGTGCCTGCTGTTGTTGTTCTCTACTGTAGAGTCGGAGCTGACCCATAGCTGACTGTCCAGTGGGTTTTCAGAGGCAGTTACTTGCATGGGAGGAGATTGCCCATCCTTCCCCTGTGGAGCAGCTGGTGGCCTCCGTGTGCCTTTGAGCAGTGCAGCTTCTTGCCACAAGGCCACCAGAACTCCCCCGTGCCTATCAAGTACAAATCCTCATTCTGGCTGGTATGATCTGGATCCTGGTGACAGCTTTGTGGTGTCCATACCCCCAATCCTCATCTCACACCACTGAGTTTTGATATCAGAGACCTGGATGCAGATCCTGCCTTCTTAATTCTCAACTCCATCATTATCGCTATTTTATTTTATGTATCTGAGCTCAGAGCCCTCATCTGTGAGCACGGGCATACACCAAGTGGTGGAGCCTGGCATATGGTGGCTGTTGTCCTATGGCCCAGGGTCCTGATGCCAACTCTGCCCACCCATAGAATTACACAGGTGTCTTTGTTATGGCATTTCAAAATGCACTTTGTTATGGATAATCAAATGCACAACAGATGGATTTGATTAGAAGAATGAATTCATGAGCTCCCAGCACCAGAAAGAGAGTGGCTGCCATGGGTGGTGGGTGCACAGAGAGGAAGGAGAAGCACCTGACAGTTCACAGAAATGTCAGCACAGGTACTTAGCATTTTACCTTAAAAACGCATCAACATTAAAACATCTCTCAAGACAGCACTATTGTTATTTTTGTTGTGTGCTGTGGAGGGAGAACTGACTCCTAGCTGACCCACCAACGGGTTTCCAGAGGCAGTAAATCACATGGACCGAGTGAAATAAGTTAGTCACAAAGGTCTAACATACATATCATATGATCTCACTTATATGAAATATCTAGAACAATGTAAAGAGATGGAAGTTGATTAGTGGTTTTCAGGAATGGGTGGGATGAAGGGGGAAAGTGAGGTTCAGTGATAAGGGGATTGTGTTAAGTGATTAAAAATCTTCAGGAATGGTTAATGGTGATGATGGTTGAGCAACGTGGTGAATGTGATTAACTGAACACGCGAAGCTGTAGAAGTGACAGTTACCTCTGTTATCTATATGCTTACTATCACTTAAATATATCCTTGACTGTATCTGGTGTCAAGGACCTCGCTAAATTGTTAAGGAGCAATGACATCAGTTTAAAGATTAAGGTGAATCTGCGTCAAGACATGGTCTTTTCAATTGTTAATGTGTCTAAAAGTTGGACAATGTCTGAAGAGGAGAGAACAATAAATGCCTTTGAGTTGTGGTGTTGGAGAAAAGTACTGAATAGATCATGGACATCTGAGAGAACAAACAAATAGGGAAAATGCAACCAGGGTGCTTGTGGGAGGCAAGGATGGTGAAGCTTCATTTCACATACTTTGGGCATGTTGTCAGGAAAGGGTAGTTCTTGGAAAAGGACACCACACTTGGAAAGACGGAGAAGCAAAGAAAGAGAGGAAGCCCCTCAATGAGATGGATGGACACAGTGACTGGAACAATGGGCGTGAGTACATCAGAGACGGTGAGGATGGCGCAGCATAGAGCAAGGTTCAGACCCATTTTTCAGGGGGTCGCTGTGATTCGTAGATGATGCCACAGTACATCACCACCACCATCGCCATGGCTAAGAGTGTGGGTTCAGATGGTCTTTGATAAGTTGCCCTGTTGGTGATGCTACTTCCCAGCTCCATTCTGCAGATGAGGAAACTGAGGTTCAGGAAGGTGACACAGCCATTAAGTAGCAGAGCCAGGATCTAAAAACTCCAACTGTTTCCTCAAGAGTCCTTACAAAAGCACCAAATACTGACAAAGAGGACCTGGTACTTACTATGATTCCCAGCTAGGTGCATGCCATAGGTGCCAGCCCCCAGGAAAGGCCAGGTGGGGCCCAGAGGGGATGTCAGAAAAGGAGAATGTTCTTCTTCTTCCTCCCAGGGCACACCCAAGGGAGACGATGCCACCACACAGAAGGCCAAGCCAGGGCTGCACAGTGGAGCAGAAAGTGTCCAGCCATCCACAGAACAGTGCCTTGAAAGGCCCAGCTCCCACATGTGGGGCATGTTATGAAAGAAGATTAAAATAACGGGGGAAAATACCCCGGGAACCGTGAAGCCCCAGACCATCTGGTGTTTTATAGCAACAGGCAGGGGAAAATCAGAACCTAATTGAAAAAAGTCCACTGCAATCCATTACCACTGCGTGCAGCTCACAGAACTGAGGGCTGGAGATGAAAGATGGCGGGGCGATTCCGAAGAGCTGGGGAGGGGGCTGCATCTTTTCCTCCAGGCCAAGCTTGACCCCCGGAGCTGGGGCTAGGGGAGCTGGAGAGGGAGGGCTGATGGCCAGGACATGCGCTGGGGCTCACTTCCTCCCAGCAGGAGACACGTCATTAAAATGGGCAGGGCTAGGCTCCCCCAGGGCCTACCTGAGCCTTCTCCCTCATCTGTAAGAGCTGTAGTGTGGGCGGGAGTGGGGTCATGTCTCAGCCCCGTGTCTGGCACTCAGTCGGTGCTGCGATGCTCCAGCGAAGGATGCAGGGCTGTTTCACATGTGAGGTGGAGTCACCAATCTACCAGCAAAGGCAGAGTCTTCAAATGCGGGCTCCACCACCGACAGCCATGGACCTGGGCCCAGTCACAAGTCACCTCTATCCTCAATATTCTCCTCTCTAAAAGGAAACGGAGCCGCTGCAAGAACACGCCCAGCACAGGAACTGGCACACAGTTGGTGTCTAATGAACGTCAAATTTCCTCCCTGTGGCTGACATGGCCCGATGAGGAGGGAGGTACTGTTTCTCATGCTCTGAGACGCTGGACATGGAGAACGAACAGGACTTTTTAGGGGACCAGGGCACGAGGTGGGGCAGGGGAGGAAATGCCTCCAGTTTTGGCATTTGCCAGTGACTTGCTTCTAAACAAACACATTTCTGGTTTAAGGGTAAAATATATTGGGTTACAATAGTCTGGCAGGCCTCTCAGGGATCAGCTTCTCATTTTTGCACAAACTTCTAATTTACTTTGCAGCAATTTCTTGGATGGAACAAACGATTGTTCTCCAAGATGTCAAATCATTCTGTGTTTGGCCAGCTGGGCGCCAAGGGCCACTCTGCAGCTCCTCATCCTGGGATGGGTTTCTACGAGGTCTCCTCACACTTGGTTAGTCTTCTGGGGAAGGTTGAGGCAAGAAGGAAAGGGGCCGATGTGGGAGAGTCCTGAGAGGTGAGGTAGGGACACTGAGCTGGACTGTCCCCTGGAGGGTCTCATGTCACCTGGAGCACATGTTGGTATCTGAGTAAAGGAGTGAACCTTCAGTTGATGTGCCAGAGGAGAGCCAATGACAGTGACAGCAGATATCACATTCCAATGTATCCCACTGAGCCAAGCTCTTTCTAAACACAATCTTGACAGTATTATTAAGCAGATCTACAGTTCTCTGTTGTTAAAGCGGCAGAAACCTGAGCCCAGAGAACATAAGTGAAGTGTGAGAGTTACAGAGAACATGAAGAATGGAGGCTAAGGTCCACTCTGGGCTCCATCCTGTCCTAGCCAGTCAAACTGAGGGGGGACCTTGAGGCCCCAGAATCTTGAGGGATTGTGTGCCCAGCTGCTCAGCTCACTAGGCCCTCAGAAGTCTCCAGAGGCTGGCTGAAGGGGGGTGGGGCCTGTGCAAGGCAAACAGCAGGGCAGAGGGAGAAGAGGGTGCAATGGCCACGGGTCTTGCCCTCAGCGCTGGCCAACCGTACCCATCATTGGGCAGAGGGTTCTCTGGCTTATCGAGTAGGTGCTGCAGACACCTCATCCCTCTGTCACTCAGGACACCACTGGAAGCTGTGGACAGGAAGGAGGTCCCTGATCCAGGGGGTTGAGGAAGTCCTGCCATTGAGGGCTGAGGGATTTAGGCCACCATTGTGTGGGGGTATGAAACCCTCAAAAGCAGGAGAAGGTATGAAGAAGGTGCCGAGTCTATGTTCGTGAGGACTTTACAGTCCCCAGTTGGACAGAGCTGAGAGGGTTCCCTGTGCTGAGCTCTGTGTGGACAGGTGTTTGGGACATGGAGCTAGAGCCAGGGCCTGGCAGGAAGCAGACAACACAGAAGGGCCAGCACAAAACACCAGGACATCAGCCACAGACTTACACAAACACACACACACACCCAACATGACACCAAACACGCAAAGACACAGAATTCAGAATGCCAACATACAAGTTAATATGCTCAGCTCTTCAGAGGGTCACTATGAGTTGTAGTCAACTTGATGGCACCTAACAACAACAATAACACACACACACACACACACACACACACACACACCCAACACCCAATCACATACCAAGTCCTAGAAACATTCTTCCTCACACACAATGACTCAGGCCACAGAGACACACAATGCACACATACTCATAAACACAAAGAGACATGCAGGGCCCATATCTAAGGCATAGAGGCTAGGGTATGACTGCAGGCCACACACCCACTCTCCAGACCCCAGGGGTACCAGCATCCACCCTGCCAGGGCACAGCATGTGCCGGAACTGGTCATGTGTCACGATGCAGGCCGTCCTGTGGTGGCTGGAACATATGCAGGGAGAAAGACATGCGACCCGTGAGGTCCCCATACCAACATCCGGAAACCACAGCACAGGCAGGCCCATCGCAGACCACTCTGGCACACCTCTCTGTGGCGCCAGGCGGGTCGCAGGAGCCGAGGCTGCCAATGGGAAGGGCCAGGCTCACTGTGCCTTTCCCTCCAAAAATGGCTGGGTTGGTCTACTTTGGGGAGTGCACATCCGTTCTAGACAAGGCCTCAGAGCACCCTAAGCCCCTTGACCTCTCTACACCAAAGCTCCATGTATGTGCCTTGCTCCTTGTTCTGGCCACAGGCCACACTCTCTAGGCCATTACCTGTGCTGTGTCTTCAGCTCATGATGTCTCTTTACTTGTCTGCCCAGTCTTCTCTGAGGCCTTCCCTCATCCTTCCCTTCCTTCCACCCTCCTGAGTGCCAATGTCACCTGGTCTACCCTCCCACCACTGTGGTGCTAGGCCTGGCGCCCGCTCCTGTTTGTGAACTGCATACTATGATGATTGGCTTGGTGCTTCTGCCTCCAGAGGAGCTCACTCCAGGAAGGGAGGCCAACAAAAGGTGCCACAAGCTGCAAAGCCACCCCACAATCCCCAATCTTCACAGCAAGCTGGCAAAGTGGGTGAAGCTGCTTATAAATGAAGGAAGACCCCTCTGAGACTGAGCATTCACCCCATCATCTGAAGTCACCTACATGACCCAGGTAGGATGTCTTTTTCCTGCCTGCATGGTCCCGATGCCCTGGTCCAACACCTCCTCTTCTCAGCCCGGTGAACCTCAGGTTCTCATGGTAAAATGCAATGATCCTCCAGCCTCAGAGTTCTACTTTAGACATCAGGGAGTGTCCTGCTTCCAGCATAGGTTGCTATTGTTATTATGTGCCATTGAGTCACTGTGATTCATAGAGATCCTGTGTACAATAGCTCTGAACCCTGCTCTATCTTGAGCCAATTTCATTGTCTTTGATACATCTACTCCCATTACCCCAGTCACTGAGTCAATCCATCTCATTCAAGGTCTTACTCTCTTGCACTGCCCCTCCACCCTTCCAAGCATGATGTCCTTCTCAAAGGACTGGTCCCTCCTGGCAACATGCCTAAAGTATGTGAGGCAGAACTTCAAAATCATCCCGGCCAATGAACAGCCTGGTTTCACCCTCTCCAGGAAAGACCTGTTTGTTGTCTTGGCAGTCCATGGTATGTTCAATACTCTTCTCCAGCACCACAAATCAAAGGCATTGATTCTTTCTCTACCATCCTAAGTCATTGTCCAGCTCTTTGATGCGTAGCAAGTAACTGTGAAGACCATGGCCTGGATCAGGCACACCTTAGTCTCTAGACTGACATTGCTGCTCTTCAGTACTCTAGAGAGGTCCTTGACAGCAGATTTTTCCCCAGTGCAATTCATCTTTTGATTTTTCCTGGCTGCCAAGCATAGGCTAGTACTCTGTAAATATTAGTCCTTTTGGGGTGTATCTCCCATATTCCAAGAGGATATAGTCCAAGATATCACAAAAAAAAATATCGGGAAGACCCAAGTTCAGCCCAAGATCTGCCATGAGGTCATTATGTGACCTCAGGCCAGCCTCTTGTCTTCTAGGGTCTTCAGTAGTGACCCCAGGGCCTGCCTAAGTAGGATGAGGTGGTGAGGGTGAAAGTGCTCTGTAAGCATAAACCAGGATTGCACAAGAGGCATCTAGATTCATTACTGCCCAGCCCTGCCTTGCCCAGCCCACACCATCCTGGGGTTGTCTGGGGAGGAAAAAGACTAGGAAATTCTACCCCAAAGCCTGGCAAAAACCAAGTGTTGGGTAAACAGGAATATTTACAAATGGGCAAGATGCAAAGTTCCTTCTCTGAGGTCCTGGGTAGGAGGGAGCAGCCTGTCCAGTGCATACTCAAAGCTCAGATTGCACCAGGAATTTCCCATGAAGCTTTGGACCCCACTTGTGATGGGGCAGCTGGGGCTGGACAAGGGCAGCCGCGGGCAGTATTCAGAACCAGCCTCGAGGGGCTGGGAAACAGAAGTGTGTGCAGCCGCGAGCAAGGCACTAGCTCTCATCGAAGGTGGAGGCCAGGATGTCTGCCAATGAGTCTAGCTCCTGGCGGTATGGAATTAGCAGTGGGATGAAAGGAATTATAGAGAGGATGAAAGAGACCAGGACAAGCTCAGTATGAAGACAGATTCTACCAGAAGAGGTGATGAACAACCCATTCCTAGAGACATGCAGGCAGGCTGCGTGTGTTCATGATGGCTGCTTCGAGGGTAACAAGATGACTCGTGGTATGGAAGTCCAGTAGTTCTAGATTGGGGGGGTGGCCTGTCACCTGGAGACAAGGGGTATAAACAGGCCAGGCTGATATGCCTCAGTGTCTTGGCACTGCCAACACTCCTTTACCCAGCCACCCACCAGATGCCCACTGAGTCACTCCATTCTGGGCTGCCCTTGTGCCCACAACTAGGGACATGCCATGAAAGCGGCCAATGCAACTTCACAGTGTAACCTCTGACCACTGATTGAACCCAGACCTAGGAGGTGAGCCCCACAAGCGCATGTGAACTAAAATCAGGAAGCACTTGCACAAACCAGCCAACCAAATGTCTCCAAACCTACAGCTGGATGAGAAGCCAGGACTATAGAGGCAAACCTCTCAGGTGGCTGAGCGCGTCCATCTACAAAGCATCTCAGCAGCCTGCTAAGAGGCAAGACAGGGCCTCTGCTTCTAAGACGGGGAAACTGAGGCATAGGTGGAGAAGGGAATTGTCTCAGGATGACTCTCGGTCAAAAGTGGGTCTGCTGCTCTTTCTAGAGCTCTCTTTGGTAAGAATATAAAAGAAGAAAATTGGCTAAAGGCAGAGAGGTGAGGAGGAAAGGAGTGAGGGCTTTGGAGACTGTCATCTAGCAGCGAGTTCTAATCCCCTGTGGCCATGTCTCCTCAGAGTCAGAGCGCGGTGGGAACGAGCTGAAGAAACCATATGTACGTGACGCAGACAAGTCCTCAGTACAATCACTCATGATTGTGGAGCCTGAGCCTACTTACAGCTGACCCTCCAGTCAGTGGGTTTTCAGGAGGTTGCAGCTTGTTTATCTATCTCTCATGGAGCTGCGGATGGATTTAAACAGTTGGAGAAGTTCTGCTTTTGGGCTAGCAGTGCAATGCCCTATGGACCACGTCACCAGAGCTCCCGCGATACATGGCAACTCGCTCACTGTCGTCAAATTAGAACCAGTTCAGAGCTGAGTTTTTGGAGGTTGTAACCTGTATATGAGAAGACTGCCCATCTTTCTTCCACAGAAGAACGGGTGGATTAGAACCACCTGTCTTTAGATCAGCAGAACAACTCCTCACTTACTAGGCCACAGTAAGTACCTGTTACTGCCACTCAAGAGGCTGAGAAAAGGAAAAGGCCCAAATGCATGGGCTCAGAGATCTCACTCTGTGGCTTCTCAGCAGCTGGGAGCTTTTGCCACCTCTCCCTCTCAAAAGACTGTCCCTAATGACATCAGTTATAAGTTGGATGTGTGCCTTCTGCTGGGCATACAGCCCATCCTGTTCTCATGGGAGGCTTTTATTTCAGGGGAACCGGGGGGAAAGCCCCCTAGACTAGACCCTCAAGACCTTAAACATCTTTGTTAGTTCCCTTTCCCTGCCAGGTCTCAGTTTCCCTTAGCTGTCAAATGGGTATCTGTCAAATGGCACTGTGCCTCTATTCAAGTGCCTCAGGGAGGAGATGACTTAGCAGAAAGCTGAGAAGACAGGAATTGGATTCTTGGCTTGTGGGTTTCAAAATCCAAAGCCCGAGGGCCTAACAGAAAGAACTGTGGGACAGAGATGAGTCAGCCGTGGTTCATACTTCAGATTTTTCTGCCATAAACTCAATCTGAGCATGGAGCTTGGCCTAGAGTGGGCATTTGTGAATGTTCATGAATGAAAAACCAAGCAGCGAACAGAAGAGCCTTGAGGGGAATGTGGAGCAGGACGGGGAGGGAGCTGGCTGCTCAAAGGCCGTCCCTAAATCAATGGTGTGGGAAGAGGCCTGGGGGGAAGGAACAGCAAAGAGACAATGACCAAAGATGACAGAAGAATGGCTGCTTTTGAGTTGTGGTGCTGGAGAAGAGTACTAAATCGACCCTGGACTGCCGAGAGAATGAACAGATCTGTCCTGGAGAGGGTGAAGCCAGGCTGCTCCTTGGAGGCAAGGATTGTTAAGCTCATCTCACATGTTTTCAGCATGCTGCCAAGGAGGGACTAGTCCTTGGTGAAGGACATTGTGATTGAAAAGGTGGAGCGACAGCACAGGAGAAGAAGACCACCGATGAGATGGACTGACATGGTAACTAAAGTAATGAGGGTAGCTGTGTCAGAGACTGTGAGATTGGCTCAGGACAGAGCAGAGCTCAGAGCTATTATGCATAGGGTCACTGAGTTGTGGTCAGTGGCAAACAACAACAAAAACAACATATCTGATGCTCCAGCTGGTGGGGGCACTATGAGAGAGATGAAAGGGGAAGCCAAGCAAGGATCCCTAAGAACGAGCTGTCCTTTCCTCTTTGGGGCCAAGAACTGAATGTATGCACAGCTAGGTTGGTGGAACTTTGACCACGGGCTTCTTCACAAGCAGGACCTGAAGTGCCCAAGACTGGCTGGAGGTGCCCTGAAGCCTCAGGGAGGCCTACACCCAGTACACCCTGAGCCTGAGCAGGACCCAAGGCAGCCTTCTTGAGGGACAGGAGACGGAGCAAACACAGGAAGGATGCCGGATAGCTCAGCAGGTGGCCAGTGGGAAAAGCACTCTGAGAACCTATGGGTTCACCCCTACATCCCAGAACTTGGATGTATCTGAGGGGGAAAAGCAAGGAGTGGTCTACGAATGCCTGAGATTGGCTACTCAGCATAAAGGAGCTCAAGAAAAAAAAAATTACAGTTCCTTTTCTTTTCACAGGAGCTCTGGTGGCTTAGTGGTAAGGAGCTGCACTGCCAACACAAAGGCATATGGTTCAAATCTAACAGCTGGTCTGTGGGAGAAAGATGGGTAGCCTCCTCTCATGTGGTTTTGTTGTTGTTGTTATTTGCCATCAAGTTGAGTACGACTCATAGTTACGCTATGAACAAAAGATCTGAACCCAGTCCTGTCCTGCTCCATCCTCACACTTCCTGACACACAAGAGCCCATTGCAGCAGTCACTGTGTCAATCCACCTCGTTGAGGGTCTTCCTCTCCTTCAATGACTCTCCACCCTTCCCAATATCATGTCCCTCTCCACAGAATAGCACCTCCAAGCCTCATCATTCTTGCCTCCAAAGAGCATTCTGGTTGCACCCTAAGACATATCTGTTTGTTTTCTTGGCCATCCATTGAGTGTTCAATGCTCTTCTCCAATACCACAACTTTTTTTCTGTCATCCTTAGTCATTGTCCAGTTCTGAACAGGAGCCAAGGGTAATTAAAGAGGAAGTGAAAGCTGCATTGAAGGCATTGACAAAAAAATAAGGCTCCAGGAATCGACGTGATACTAGTTTCAATTAACAGATGCAGTCTTAGATAAACTCATCAGCCTATGCCAGGAAATTTGGAGGACAGCTGTCTGGCCAATGGATTGGAAGAGGTCCATATTTGTTCCTATCCCCAAGAAGGGTGATCCAATAGAATGTGGAAATTATCAAACAATATCATTGATATCACATGCTAGCAAAATACTGCTGAAGATCTTTTTTAAAAAACTGGAACAGTACATAGATAGGGAATTGCCAGAAGTTCAAGTGGGATTTAGAAGAGGCCATGACACCAGGGATATCATTGCTGATATCAGATGGATCCTGGTTAAAGTAAGGAATACCAGAAGAAGGTCTATTTGTGCTTTATTGACTATGCAAAAATCATGACAAGTTGTGGCTGACATTGAGAAGAATGGGAATCCCAGAGCACTTGATTGTGCTCATGAGGAACCTATACCTGGAGCAGGAGGCTGCTGTGTGAATGGAGCAGGGGAGCACTGCATAGTTTGGAACTGGGAAGGGTGCAGCAGGGATACATTCCGTCTCCATACTTATTCAACCTGTATGCTAAGCAAATTATCTGAGAAGCCGGACTCTATGAAGAGGAATGTGGCATCAGGATTGGAGGGAGACTTATCAATAACCTGCGTTATGCAGATGACACAACTTTGCTTGCTGAAAGTGAGGAAGATTTGAAGCACTCATTGCAGAGGATCAAGGAATGAAGCCTTCAGTATGGATTGCATCTCAAGATCAAGAAAATAAAGACTCTTATCACTGGTCCAATAGGCTGTGTCATGATGGGTGGATAGAAGACTGAAACTATCAACAGCTTCATCTTGCTTGGATCCACAATTAACACCCTTGGAACAAACAGTAAATAAGGAGACACACTGCACTGCAAAAATCTGCAGTTAGGGACCTTTCCAAATTATTGAGGAGTAGTGATGTCAGTTTGAGGACTAAGGTGTGTCTGATTCAGGCCATGGTCTTTCCAATTACTAGCTATGCATTTACTTTCCCATGTGGTTTACTGCCTCTGAAAACCTAGCTAAAGTTGGTTGTAACTCAATGGTGCCTAAGAGCATTTCTTTTTCACACCCAAGTTTATGGATGAGATTCAGAGCTCTTTCAAAAGGAACCCAACTGTCCTCCTCTCTGGGATATCGGGTCAGAAGTGAGGGGGTGTGGAGAGGGGACATGGGGACAATTATCACCAGGGTGCTCCCAGAAGCCAGGCCTGTGCTGCGCCTCTCTACAGAAGCATCACCTTGATTGAATTTCACATGGTCCTAGGTGGAAGGTGGAGTGATCGTCTTTCGCAGAGAGGATACAGTAGCTCTGAGAGGGCAGGATTGGGCTCAGGGCATCCAGGAGAAAAGGGGAGCACTAGGATTGAGCCACTGGTGGGTATGGGGCAGGGTGTCCTATAACTGGCATGGCCCTGGGAGTGGTCATTTGGGAGGACTGCAGGTCTCTAAATTCTTAGATCAGTTAGGACAGGGACCTACTACTCTTATTCAGCCTTACTTTAGTGCAACACAGGGAGTTCTGGTACTATATCCTGTAATGGGCTGCATGGCTAATCCAAAGGTCTTGTTTTTCCAGGGGTTCAAATCCACTGGCCACTCTCCTCTCTTTGTGATTTACAGCATCAGAAACCATTCAATGGCAATGAGTCGAGCAGTGCGAGACAAGAGTTAGAAGCTGCACAAGCAGCAAGTGAAGGTGATTGTGATGATGAATTGGTAGCAAATAGAGATTGGTTCACTTATTTCAAAGTGAGATCACATATAACACTGAAACACAAGTATAAGTTGTTTTTAAGTGGATGTAAGATGTTTGTAACCTGGGGACTTATGACATCACATCACCACTCTTTCAGGGCTGTTGAGAGTCAGATGGCTCCAACACATCACTTTCTGAAACTCCGGTAGAGATGGAGACATTGAGGCCCAAGCTTCAGAGGACAAAGAGTTCATGACAGGACAGAGATAAAGACCCCTGGCTCCTTGGGAAAGCAGTTTGGGACAGGGTTCACAAACCTGACTTGTCTGTGGCACAGCTGACTAGCCTGCAAACCTATGCACTCACCAACTATTCATTCATTTCTCTGCTCACCGATGCGACAGCCCTTGCCCCTGTTCTTATACTGCATTCAGTAAAAAGCATAGCTCTCTACAGATTTAGGAAACGTTGGGCCACAGAAGAAAAAACAATTCGAAACTAAGAACTATGTTTCCAGGACATCAGAAAGTGCAGTTTGATTCTACTAGCTGTTATGTGGGAGAAAGATGGGCAGTCTCCTCCCCTGAAGCTTACAGCCTCCAGAAACCAGCTGAAGGGTCCAGGTTCTGACTCGATGGCACATAACTACACACTCTTTATCCGATTCTCTGAGGGTGTCTGGATGCCCTAAAATGCAAATTCTTCAGTTATTCAGGCTAACATGGTTGGAAAATTCTGGGAGGGTCTAGGGGAGGTGTCCACCCCCTCTCACCTCTGGGATGATCCAGGGTCTGAGAAGGATGCATGCCTTCTGCCAGGCCAGGCAGCCCGGCCTGCTCTCGTGGGAGGCTTTTATCTCAGGAGGACCAGGGGAAAACACCCTGTGGTCACCGTACTGTCAGTGAGCAGCATACACTGAAAAAGATTACATCCATATGATAATGCAGGAAGGGTCCTTAAGGAGAAACATGCAGTGGGCACTCCACAGAGCATTGAGGCGATTGCCAGGAGGGACGCTCAGAAAGCACGGAGCGGCCCAGACGCCTGGCCGCGCGGAGGGAGCTGCCTGACTCGGGGGCATGCCTGGAATTCATTAGCATTATGTCAGGAATAATGTAAAATTAAAACATTTAGCTTTGGCTTCTAAAATTAAGGAAGACAAAAGGAGAAGGATGCCATTGTGCTGAGCTGCTCGGCTATGACTTGGGCACCAATAAATTATAGAAAATAAATCACTGCTTTGCACTTGGGCCCAGCCAGACCCTTGCGGCTGCCAGTGGGCCCAAGAACTGTGATGAAACTGAAGTTTGGTGCTGGGGAAGAAAACTGGAGCGTGGGTGGGGCACAGGGACCAGGGAGACACGGGTTCTGTTGCCAGGTTGTCACCCTCAGGCTGGCCTGTCTCCCTCTTGATCCCTAAATCTGTTATTTACTCTGCAGCCAGACAGATCCCTAAATTGTAAGGGTTTTTTCGTTGGTGTTTTTAATACCACAGATCTCTATTGATAGCCTTTGGGATACCACCTAAGCTGATCAATCTGGAGTTTCCAACCTTACACAGGCTGGAACCCAGGAAGATCCTCATCTTGGCTGGCTGCCTGAGATTCTTATTCCTTCACAGAGCTCCAGGTACCTAAATTACTTGAGGACCCCAGAATTACATCCATCTGTGCTTCTGCAGGGAGTGTCTGGGTAATACAAACGGTGTGACACACTCAGCTGCTAACCTGGAGGTGAGCTGGAAGAAAGGCCTGGTGACCTACTTCCAAAAACATCAGTCCATGAGGTGGAACCCATGATGCTTAGACCCTCCAAGCCTGGAGCTTAACTCACTCCCAGGGACCAACATTCAGCCAAAAAATAGACAGGCCTATAAAATGAATAATAACACCAGGGGGGAGCCCACTTCTTAGAATATCCTCCATATGAGACTGAAAGGACAGCATGTGCCCCTAAAACAAAGCTCAGAAAGCAGGAAGGGGTCCCAGGCAAGAAGGACACATGGAAATGGGAGATCAGAGAAGTGGGAAGAATTCTGCTAAAGTGTGGGATTGCAGTCAATCATGAAACAAAATATGCATATAAACTGTTGACTGGAAAACAAATTTGCTCTGCACACTTTTACCTCAACGTTGTTGTTAGGTACCATTGAGCCAAGTACCACTCACAGTATCCATATGAATAACAGGTCTGAACCCTGTCCTATCCTGTGCCACCCTCCTTATTGCAGACATATTCGAGCCCGTTGCAGCAGTCACTGTGCCAGTCCATCTGGTTGAAGGCTAATTAAATGAGGTAAGTTATAACAGAATCAATCCCTGCAAGTTTTATGAACACAGTTCTACTCTAACACATTGAGTTGGGGTCTCCTTGTCTGGGGCCTCTGTATAGGCTGGTCCCTCAGTCTGGAATTCCTGTCAGCGTTGGAGTTCAGTTCTAACAATGGCTCTGCTGCTAAGGTTAGGGGCTTTGGGAGATCCTGGAGCTGAGTCCTCTCTGGATCTCCAGCATCCAGCCCAGGAGACAGCAAAGAGAGGAAGCATGGAAGGTTGCAGGATCCTCAGGGGGTTTATGGAAATAGTCTAAGAAAGAGCAAAGCAATCAATCTCAGTAGAGCATGAGTGAGAGGAAAGGGAGACACCTACATGGCATCAGGGGTGAGACAGGGCAGCTGGGGTGGGTGCCTGGGAACTGGTGACTCACACAACCTCAGGGATGGGGTGGGGGAGGCAGCTCAGAGAGGGCAGGACTTGCTGGGAAGACTGTCTTGGGGCCCAGTTCACAAAGTGTGACTTGTCTAGTAGCCACTCATTCATGATACATTTATTTATTCATGTCTTCACTCCCTCATTTGCTCAGGTAAATTGCATACAGACAGATATCCAAATAAGTTACCAAACAGTATATACACTATGATTCTATTCTAGGAAGGAGTATCATTAGAACATACATGGAGAAAACTTGGGAAACATTATTCCAAAATGTTAAATAGTGGTTGGTTCTGAGTAATATATATTATAGTTAGGAGTAGCTTTTTCTTTTTTTTTCTCTTGATAGTTCATTTTCCACTCCTTTGTGTTATATTTAGCTTCTTTATATTTTTTATACTATTCTGTTTTTCTGTAATGTGTTTTCATAGCTAGGTCTAGGTTGCAAGTCTAGACCTCCCTCCCTCTTAGGTCTGAGTGTGACTTTGAGTGACTCATCTGGAGCAACAGGACACCAGAAGTGGAGCCAGAAAGCTCTGTGTCCTGTGGCTCTTGCTTCTTCCTCCTAAGTGACTTTCCTCTGAACTCAGTGTCCTCAATACCAGTGTAGAGACAACATTGTGAGGTGATAACAAAGATCGAGGAAGACACGGACAGAAACCAATTTCAAAATGACCAGAGATGAAGTGCTTCATGGTGACAGCTGTGTGTTTGCATCAGGGAACCAAGACCAACCCACCCAGATGCACTGAGGGATTCAGATGTCCTGCGCTCTGAGTGACGTCATCACATTCCTGTTTCACATGTGGTCGCCAGTGAAGACTGAAGAGTCTCTGAGATAGAGTGACCGATTTAATTACATGGTGGTGACAGAGGTGCTCATTACTTGGCTGAAGAGCTGCAGGCAAGTCAGAGTCCAAACGTGGATGGAGAAGGGCAGGGGATCTAGTTCACTGTCTAGAAATCAAGAGTTGAGAGCACCTGGGGAAGTGGGTGTTTCTTCAGCACCCATCTCAAAGCCTCACTGGGATGCGTGAGGACACATCTCAGGGCTGGCTGGAAAGTATGGACTTTCGGTCCGGCTGACCTGGGTCCAGCCCTGGCTCTCCTGCTTATTAATTTGTGTCCTTCCTTAGCCATGTTACTCTCTGGTCCTGGACTGGCTTTCTATAAAACAGAAGATGTAACTTCTCCCCTAAAAGTCTGTTGTAAGGATGACATAAAAAATAATAGGGCCACCCACTTGGGGTGTGGGGCAGGCCTCTGTCTATTGTCAACTGACCTGTGCCTCCTACAACTCCAAATATTATTACAGATTTTATTCCCTCTCCTTGTGGTTATAATTTGGGAACGGGCTTTCTTTGTTATGTTAATGAGGCAGTCTTTGCACAGAGTGGGTTATTAAATCAGTCTTGTTGGAGATAGAAACTGAGTAGATTAGGCAGAGAAAAGCAAGCAGATATGGTGGAAGATGGATGCCAGGCCACAGAGAGGTCATTAAGGAGCCAAGTAACAGAAGCAGGAGAGACAAGGACCTTCCCTAGGGCCAGAAGAGAGAGGAAGCCTCCCCTCGAGCTGGCACCCTGAATTCAGCATCCAGACTCTGGTGATGTAGTCTGTAGTGAGCTGCTCAACTAATCCAAAGGCTGTGTCTCTCTGATGGTTCAAATTCACCAGAAGCTGCTTGGGAGAAAGATTGGCAATCTCCTGTGTGATTCACAACATCAGAAAATCCACTGGATGGTCCGTCTGCTAGGAGTCGGTTCTGACTGGATGACAATGAGTTTGAAGGGTTTTTGTTTGTTGATTTTTTAAGATTCCTACACTGTTAAGAAAGGGAGCCCTTGTGGTTTGGTGGCAAGAAGCTGCGCTGCAATCCCGAAGGCACATGGTTCAAAGCCACTAGCTGCTTCGTGGGAAAAGGATGGACAATCTCCTCCCGTGAGATTAACTGCCTCTGAAAACCCGCTGGAGGGTCAGCTATGGGTCAGTTCTGACTTTACAGTACACAACAACAACAACAACAATAACACTGTAAGAAAAGAAATTTGTTCAAGCAACTCACTTGTGGTGTTTCTATTACAACACTACTAGATAATTAAGACACTAGCCATCGATAGCACTCATGGCAAGTGCACAGGGAATGCTGCTGTGCCTCTGTTCTGGTGACTCTACCTAGAAATATCCCACTTCACCTGCCAAAGTCCTGCTCATTTCAAGCTTCCACTAATAAGCCACCTCTTCCAGGAAGCCTTCTTTGACTCCTCTACTTGGTTAGGGCTGGGTCCCACAGCTCTGCCTTTCCTTCCATCACAGCCCCCGGAACTCATCATCCTGTCAGTGTCTGCCAGGTGTGAGAGTTGAGTCAGACGTCAGACACAGGATGGCACTGGCCCCACTGACTGGCCTCTCTTCTGCATTCAAATCCTGACTCTCCCCCATTCTGGGACTGGAGTACACATCTAACCGCTTTGGAACTTGGTAAGAGACTGACCATACACAGTGGGCATTGAAGGCATGCTGGCAGACTGGAAAGAGCTGCTGAATCAGAATTAACCACCTTTGTCTCATCTCACCTCCAGGAAAAAAGATATGTGTTCTTCCCTTGCTCACTGTTCCCAAATCATGGGAGGTCTGAGCTGAAGGGTTTTTAGAGACAATTTTTTACATTTACATTGTACAGATGAGGAGACTGGGGCTAGAGAAGGAGGAGCGCTGGATCCAAGACTGGATAGCAAGGTAGGAGTGACGCCGAGACAAGAAAGCAGGTCTCCAGACTCCTAGCCCAGTGCTCAGTGGCCTTTGGTCCCTAGGAGATGTTCCTTGTCACACTGAGAAAAAAGGCAGCCCTAGGCCCAGGCTTTACCTGGCAGGTTGGTAAAAGCATCAGGGGCTGCTGTCTGAGGCACCTGCTCGCCACCTGTCAGCACAGAGCTAGACTTGACCCTGGGTCCTGAGAGCTATTCCTCTGCCCACTGCCTATTCCAACCTTTAATAGATGCTCCTGCATTTGTCAGGCAAAGCTCCTCCCAACACATCCAGCCTTGAGAACTGCACCAGAAGTCAAGGCTCCACCCTGCAGCTCCGCTCATGTCTGGAGCCAGAGGGGAAATACATCCTGGAAATACATCTGCTAGCTGCAATACAATAGGCGTCCATCATCTTTGGAATGATTGTAACTCTGGAACATAAAAGTTCGTGAACCAGGTCAGGCTGGGTCTGACAAATTCTATCTCCCTGTCTCTTTGTCTCTCTCCACTGGACTGCCACTCAAATGACAAGAGCAGCTCCTTAGAAACATGGTTCAGAGAATCCATTTCTATCTCCTTCAAGGAACAGCCAAAGAAGTCTGTGAGCAGGTGACTGGGAGGATTTGCGTTTTCTTATCTATGTTTTGGGAGCTCTGGTAGCCTAGTGGATAGAGTTATGCTGTCAACCCAAAGGTACGAGGGTTTGAATCCACTAGCTGCTCTGTGAGAGAAAGATAGGTACTCTCTTCCTGCATTATTTACAATCTCTAAAACCTGCTGGAGGGTCAGCTATGAGTCCGCTTCAACTTGCAATGAGGTATCTATGTTTTAATGAATTTTTCATGTTTTCTGCAATAGCATACAAAACTTACAAATAAGAGATTCAAGGAGGGACAGCTGCTTCTCCAAACCCCTCCCAGCACCCGCACCTATGGCCATGTGGGTTAAATCTTCCCTCATGCTAACAAGCTCTAACTGGACCCTGGGTCTGCTCACTGCACCTTCTAGGCCACTCCACACTTTAAAGACAACTCTTCCCCAGCCACTCAGGAGGACCTGGAATCCAAGTCTGTCTGCTCCAGGAACCTCCTCTTTTTTTTATCACATCACCTATCTCTCCTCTCTGGGCCTTGGTTTCCCCATCTGTAAAAGAAAGGGGAAGAGGTTGAAGCTGATCCTACAGGTCCCTTCTGGCGCTGACAAGCTGCACCTATGCTTGTCCCCCAGAGCACCTTAAGGTAGCGCGCAGGTGGGTGAGCTCTGCAGGCCTTGCTACTCATATCGACACAGGATTTCGACTTCATCTTTCCAGCAAAGACTCCTGTCTCTGCATACCTCTGACAGAAGTGGGCCCACCTGCAGCACCAAGGCAGCTGTTATCTGCAGAGGGTCAGCTATGAGTCGTTCCTACTTGAAGACACACAGCAGCCATGTGGGTAGAATGGGGTGCTTGTAGCAGAAAGGGAGCAGGGCCACACACACACAATGCGTGAGCTGGGAAGAGACTTACACCTCAGCCTTAGCTCAGCCTGTGTCACAGTGTTCATTTGACTGATGTCCCAGCTCAGGCTCTTACTGCTTGGCCAAGCTGCCTTTCAATGCAACCAAAATCACGAGACTGGCTTTTGGGAACAAGTCTTCTGGGAGCTGTTGGGTGTGCTTTGGCAAGATAAGGGTTACATGCAGCATCTGCCCTGCGAAGACAAACGCGGGGGAAGGTCAAAGGTGAGCCAGGTTTTCTGGTTTAGGTTCTGTTGCGTGTCTTTTTACCTCTTATCTTCCACAAGGCTTTAGTAAAGTCATTTTGTCACAAAATTATTGGGATGTAAGTCACACAGTCAACAAACTCACCCATTAAAAGTGCTCACACAGTTGTGCAACCATCACCACAGCCAGTGTTTCAGAACATCTCCATAACTTGAAAAGGAATCACAGACCCATTCGCAGTTACTCTCTATTCTTCCTTTCCTGAACCCCAGGCTGAACTGCTTTCTACCCTATAGATTTTCCTGTTCTAGAAACTTCATTCACATAGAAAAATAAAAATATTTTATTGGTCTTTTGTGTCTGACTTTTCACTTAGTATAATGCTTTCAAGTGTCATCCATGCAATAATATGCATCAGTACTTCATTTTCGTGGCTGAATACTATTCCACTGGAAGCTGCAATCCATACTAAAGGCAAGTCCCTGGTATTCTGCAGCAAGCATTTCTTCCTTTCAGCAAGTAAGGTTGTGTCATCAGCACAATGCAGGTTGCTGATGCTTCTTCATCCAATTCTGATGCCACATTCTTCTTCATAAAGTCCAGCGTCTCAAATGATTTGCTAAGTATGCCAACTGAATAAGTATGGAGAAAGGATATAACCCTGGCACATACTTTTTCTGATTTTAAACCATGCAGTATTCCCTTGTTCTGTTCAGACAACTGCTTCTTGGTTCATGTATATAAATTCACATGAGCACAATTAAGTGCTTCTCAGTGTTACCTATCATTTGTTACAATCCACACAGACTACAGCCTGGGTTACAAAAATCCTCACCACTCAACCAACAGGATAGATGGAAAAAAGACTGAAATAGCAAACAATTTCATTTTACTTAGATTCTAATCAATACCCATGGTAGCAGGAGTGAAGAAATCGAGAGACCTCTCACCGTGAGGGAATCTGCTGTCAAGGACCCCTCCAAAGTTCTAAAGAGCAAGGTTTCTAAGGTATGCCTGATCCAAGGTATGCTCTTTTCAATTGCTTCCTATTCATCTGAAAGCTCAACAGTCAATAGGAAGACAGGAAAAGAATCAATGCCTTTGAATTGTAGTGTTGGTGAAGAGCATCGAATATCCCATGGACTGCCAGAAGAACACACACACCTGTTTTTAAGGAAATACAACTAGAGAGTGCCTCAGAGCACAGGATGGTAACATTTTGTCTCGTTTACGTTAGGCATATTTTTAGGCAGAACTAGTCTATGAAGAGACATGGCATGCTGGTAAAGACAGAGAGTTAGCAAAAGACAGGAAGATCCTCAACAAGATAGACTGACATTGTGACCACCACAATGGGTTTGAGTATGAGAGCAACCATGAGGCTTGCACAGGGGTGGGTAAGGTCAGATCTGCTGTTTTTAGGAACCCTGTGAGTTGATCTGGTGACACCGAATAACAGCATTCCATCGGATGAATGTACCACATTGTATTTATCCATTCCTTTATTGCTGGGCATTTAGGTTGTTTCCTTTTTTTTTTTTTTTTGCTATTGTGAATAATGCTTCTAGGAGTATCCATACACAAGTTTTTGTGCAATGTAGATTTTCCTTTCTCTTGGGTAGACACCTAGGTGAAATTGCTGGGTCATATGGTAACTTCATGCCAAACTTCCTGAAGGACTGTCAGACTTTCCCAAAGCAGCTGCACCATTTCATATTTCCACCAGTAGCAAAGGAGGTTCCAATTTCCCCACATCCTTGCCAACACTTTTGTTGCCTGCCTTTTTAATTACATCCATCCTACTGCATGTGAAACAGTATCTGATTGAGGTTTTGATTTACATTTTCTTAGTGAGTAATGGAGAAGCTCTGGTGGTGCAGTGACTAAGCACTCAGTTGCTGATGGAAAGATCAGTGGTTCAAACCCAGCAGCTGCTTTGTAGAGGAGAGATGTGTCAGTCTGCTTTCATAAAGACCAGGCTGGGAAACCCTGTGAGACAGGGCTCTTCTCTCCTAGGAGGTTGCTATGAGTTGAAATCAACTTGAGACAGTAGTGGGTTTTAACAACTTACGACACTGAACCTATTTCCCTGCATGTATTAGAAATCTGTATAACTTCTCTGGAAAAGTACCAGTCAAAATAATAGTATTATTTTTAAATTGGACTATTTATCTTTTTATTTCTTTCATTTTCTTGAAGTCTCAGAGTAGTGAAGATGACTGAGTGATCAGCTACTAACTGGGAGGTTGGTGGTTTAAATCCACCTAGAGACATGTAGGAAGAAAGGCCTGTTGGTCCTTTCTTGTTACTGAGTTAAATATAAGAGTTCTTAATATATTCTGGGTACAAGTCTTGTACCACATAAATGATTTCCAAAAGTGAAGTTATTTTTGAGCTAAAACAAATCATTGACTCGATGGCACCTAACAACAATAACAACGACAGAGAGCTACGCTGGCCTAGTGGACAGAAAAAGTTATGTTACCAATCCCAACATAGGTGATTTTAATCTGAGGCCCTCAGGTCGGGTTCAATTGTTTTCCTGTCAGACATTCTCTAGGTGTATAGCACTGGTCTGTGCATTGCTGTACAGAGCTAACTCGTGGTTGCCGTGATGCTAAACACTGTGACACCGATGTGTCAAATGTGATAATGGTTACCCAGGGTGGAGAGTGTTTTGTGGAGCTCCCTCATTAAAACAAGCTTGAAAGCAGGAGTGGCATCTACTTCCAAAATGGCTTGTCTCTGGTAACTCTATGAACAGTGCTCAGGCCCTTTGTTCATAGGGTCGCTATGATTCATCTACGACTTGATGGCACCTAACAACAACTACAAACCAAATAAACATTGTGAGTGCTTACTATATGCTTTGTAGGTACTTAAGTGTTTTAATTCTTACAACAATTCCCTGGGATAAGCAGAGTCACGGCCAACAACAGTCCATTGAGGCCATAGAAAGTGGCAAAGTGGACCTTTTGGGCATTAAGTGAAGGTCATGTGCCCATCCTTGGACCACAATATCAATTCAAACAGTAGAGGAGCAGCAGTGGCAGGAGACCCCTGTCCAAGGGGCAAGATTCTCATGACAGACACTAGACCCATCAGGCTGAGTGGCTTTGCAAGGTTTTCTGTCTCTTTTGTCAACCTTGAGGGATCATAGCTATGCACATTTGGCTTGGGTGGGAAAGGAATTTTCTCCACAAGGGATTCCAGACTCTGACTCTGGAACTAAACCACTGCAAATCATGGTTGATGATGTTTTCAGCCGTTAACACCAGAGGGAGCCCAGCCCATTAACACATTAGCGAGTGAGCACCCTTGGCCTCTCCTACATTAAGCCCCAGCTGGTGGGAACAAGACATTAGAGAAGACAGTCCCTGGGGAATGCAGGATTAGATGTGATTCTGCAGAGACTCACACCGAGCTGACCTCAAATTACCCTTCACCACATCAGTTCTGTAAACCTCCTCAGGCCAACACAGGAGATCAGGAAAGCTTTACGCCAGAAGATAGTCAATCACTGGGGACACAACAGGTGGACTCTAACATATTAGGTGCTGTCAACTATGACTCATAGCAACCCTATGCACCCTGCCTTATGCTCCATCACCCTCCTGATCTCAGATACATCTGAGCCCATTGTTACAGTCACTGTGTCAATCCACTGTGTTCACAGTCTTCCTCTAAAGAACTGTGGAAAAGAATTTCAAATTTACAAAGAGCCTAGACTTATTGGACCCATTGGGGCTGGAAAGATGCTCAAGACTATCATCCTGGAATATTCTTTAAATCTTGAAATTATTCCTTGAAGCCATTTCTAAATAAACCCAGTTTAGCTCAAAACCTAAAGAATGCCATGCTCAAATTATGCATGGTTTTATGTATATATATAGTTGTTGTTGTTATGTGCCGTCGAGTCGCTTGCGACTCATAGCGACCCTATGTACAACAGCCCTAAACTTTGCTCTGTCCTGTGCCAATCGC
>NW_006399755.1:9719614-9736848 GCF_000299155.1 Elephantulus edwardii
ACACACACACACACACACACACACACACACACACACACACACGATGAATGTGTCTGAGAGAATGACATGAGGAGTGTGTTGGATGTTAGGCTGCTCAGTGAATGCTGAATGTGTCTGTCTGGGCGTGGTGTTAGAGGTAGTTTGGGTGTCTGGCTGCTTAAACACAGAGGCATGTGTGTATACATGATGAGTGTGTATCTATAGCATGCATTCACCCAACCACATCCCCAATATATACATCCTTAACTGCGTAAGCACTTGCCATCCACACAAAAGCCACACACACTCATCCATAGACTTGCATTCAACCAGAAAACTCCCTAACCACACAAACTCTGATCCCAGCCTCAAACACAGATTCTGTAGCCATATACATCTCAGCGATAATGCAAACCTCTCCCTATCACACCCTTCCTCCCACCACATACAGATGCAATCACACAAACACACATACTACCTAAATACAAAGCTTAACAGGCACCTAGGAGCATTCAACCACACATAAACATGCCCCTCTCGCCACAAACAATGACACAAAGTCCCTGGGCTCTCTACTACTAGTTCTCCGGTCCTCCTCAGAAACCCCGGCATACCCTACTCTTAACCCATCTTAAACATCTATGGGTGAAAATCATGTCCCTTACAGAGTGGGCCCAGGCACGTCCCTGTGAGTGCACGCAAGCCCCCAACACCTCCCCCAGCACCCCAGGCCGCTCCTGCACACGGCAGCCTCGGCGCGGCAGCCCCCACCAGGCCTTCCTCCTCAGGTCCCCTGGCTGCATTCCTGCCTGCTCCAGGGGTTTATTCTGCCCTTGTTCATTGATGATTAAAATACTTTGAAGCCAACCACAAAGATTGTTGTCTTTGTCTTTCTTTTTTATAAAAACCAACAGATGCGTTTGGGGACCTCTGATTTTCCTTCAGGGTGATTTACATGACCACAACCAGTTCTTGGAGAAGAAAAGCAAACATTCCCGTGGCCTAATAGAAACATTCCCCTCCACCATCCATCTTCTCGTCCTGCTCAGATCATTCCCAGGACGGCTCCCCAGCCCCCTCTACTCCACTTAGCGGCAGAGGGACTGGAGGAGAGTCTGGATGG
The DNA here is from genome assembly GCF_000299155.1 of Elephantulus edwardii. NCBI lineage: Eukaryota > Metazoa > Chordata > Mammalia > Macroscelidea > Macroscelididae > Elephantulus > Elephantulus edwardii. The sequence continues at coordinate 9,720,717 of NW_006399755.1, forward strand.
ACCATGGACTGGGCCACCAGCCACACATGAGACAAGTCCTATGACAACTATCTCTTTTCATCATCAACCATGATGAAGGGAGTTGGACAAAGAGAAACTAGTGATCTCAGTGACAGGAAAGGATGATTCCACGAGTCCTTGGGCCAAACGGTCAAGATACTCAGCTGTCAGAGGAAAGGTTGGCTGTTCAAGTCCACCCAGAGAGACCTGCTGGGCCACTGCACTGGAAACCCTTACACACATAGGGTTGTGGAGTTGGACTTGACTTGACAGCAACTAGATTTAAGTCCCACAGCCTTGGGAGGTAAGCACTAAGGACCATCTCCACTTTCCTTATGAAGAGACCAAACTTAGAAGAAATAGCTGGAACATTTCGAAGCTTCAACTGGAGCAGAATTAAACTAAGTTACTGCAGACTGTAGACTGGTATTTGAATCCACAGTCCAAGATACGGGATCACTAGTCTCCGCTATCTTCCTCAAAATCCCTGTGCTCCATCCAGTGGGCACAGATTAGCTCATCTGGCAGCTGACGTCCACTCCCACACCTTGAGTCCTGGTGAACACAGTGCCTCGGAACTAGATGTCCAGGGAAGTGCAGCCCCAGGACCACAGGGGCTTGTGGGGTTTCTAAATCCAGCCTTGCCCCGGGACAAGACTCCACTCCAGAGCCCAGCAGTATGCAAACATGTCAGTCTTGGCACATGCATTTGCTGAGATGGTATGTCTGATTTGAGGCAACCTTCTCTCATCCGTCCACCTGTCCATCTATCCAAACATCCATCCATTCCTCATCCATAGGTAGTAAGTAATACAGCTACTCACCAATATTCACTTGCCTACCCAATCAATATTTTTGTTAAGTGCTTAACAAGATGCTAGGCACTGTTCTAGCTGTTGGATGACAGTGATGAGTAAGACAGTGGTCTCTGCTCTTGCATATCTTATATACTAGTGGAGTGATAAAGATTTCAACCAACTAGGGAGATCATTACGTTAATAGCAAACCATATATAATCTATAGGAAAATAGATGTGGGCTTGTGATGTCATTGAAAAGCCTTCCTCAGTGTCCTCAAATAGAAAGGACATTCTTCCTCCCAAAGTTTGACTCCAGTGTCTCTGTGTAGGGCTCCTCTTCCTCAATACAATAGTAGCTGCTCCCCGAGGCTGCCTCTCGGTTTAGGGAGCATCATACTGAGCCCATGAGACTCTTCTTTGTTTCCTTGGATGTCCACATCTTTCAATGGCCCAGCCCTCCTGAATTCACATCCAGGATCTCATCTGAGCAGCCCCAATACAAGAAAGGGAGGGTATCATGTCATCCCCTTTGTTTTGAAAGATGAATAAACAGAGGCTCGAAGACATAGAACAATCACCTGAGGCCATACAGTGAGTCACAAGTGGAGTTAGACTAGAACACAAGACCAAGTCATGTCCTCCCAATGTTCAGGGGGCAGTACCACAGCCCTGGGGGGTAACGTCTGGATGGCTAAGACAATAGCAGACATAGTGCTGGGCTTTTTACATACATGTGTATAAAATTGGAGCGTTCTGGTGGCGTAGTGCATAAGAAGTTGCATTCCTAACCCAAAGGCAGCTCCTCTCTGGCAGTCAGAACCCACCAGAGGCTCCTGGAGCAAACTGGAGCTCCTCCCGTGGGGTTTACAGCCTCGGAAATGTAAGGAAGGGTCTGCCAGCAGTGGGCTCTGGCCTGAGGGTGAAGAGAAGGGGAGAGAGTATAGAAAATTAGAGAACCAAAGCTCAGAGAGGAGATGTGATCTTCACACAGCTCTGACGAGGAGCCAGGCGTTGACTCAAGTTGACCAGAGCTAAACTCGTTCATTCAGGTAAGTGCCCCATTCTGATGTGAATCTGGATTCTGAGTTTGAGCCCAAGCCTATGATGACAAGGACACTGAAGAAGGGTGTGAGTGGGAATAAGAATGGGGTCACATCAGAGAAGCAGTAGCACAGGCAAGCCACGTCTGAGCAGCTGGGTGACCCTTCCTTTAGCCACCATCTCCCCGGGGCACAGGAGGACTGCCCTATTCCTGATGTTCCTTCTGGTCCTTCGAGGTCAGTGAACAACACTCCATTCACTTCCTGGACTCCTGGAAGGACCTCTGGGGCTTGAATGAGTGCAGAATGGAAAAGGCTTAGCTTCCTCTAGGCAGACTTGGGGGCTGCCCGCTGGGTAGGTTCTCTAGCCTCAGTGGTTCATGAAGCTGCCAAGTTACATCCAGAAAGATTTATATAGACTCAGAGACAGAGTTACAGAAGGACTGGCTGCCCAGCTCTCTCTATTCCCGAGTAACTTGCCTGCACCACCCTCGCCCCTCCACTCCTTGCCTCAGTATAGTCCTCACCCATTCTTGACACAGCAGCCAGCAGCAGCTCTCTAAACCACACGGCCCCCATGCCTTCTAGAAAGCCCCCTGCCTGCCACGTCTGGCCTCTATGGAGCCCACTATCAGGCTTCCTCAGCCTCCTTTCTTTTCTCCTGTTTCACACCCACCTTGTTTACACCCTACATCCTTGTGCTGTCTCTCTAGACTGGAAACCCAAATCCAGCATTCATTTCTTATTTACCTTGTATCCTCGGCGGTAAAATCAGAACTCAAAGTACAGAAATTAATCAGGAAGGAATCGGTGCTCAATGCTGGCATTGCTAAGAGGCCCAAGATGACTGGGGGGCGGGGGGTGTCTGTTGTTAGCCCCGTAGGGTCTTGCTGTTGGTCAGGGATCCTAGAAAGGCAGCAAAGGGCAGAGACGGGGAGGGGGAGGACGTGGGGGAGGCTGGGAGAGATGACTCCTCTGGCCTCTGTGATGTTGGATGAGGAGTCCCGACTGGAACCCACATCTATGACTCATTTTGGTCACTAAATGACTAAGTCACTGTCCTCCTTGCAGAGCAATGTATTAGGATCAGATAGTCCCTCAGGCCACTTGATTCTGTAAATCCTCTAAGGTAAGACTTTGTAGGGAAGAGGCTCTCAAAGCTGCTGAAAAGAGTTGTGAGATCACCAGTGTGTGTGGTGAAAAAGCCACTCTGGCCATGGAAGATGGCCTGAAGGGGACCAGGTGAGGCCCTGCGGAGGGGGTGGGGTTGCATGTGTGTAGGGATGGAGTAGGTGTATGTGTTGCTTGTGGAAATGGGCTTGACCCTCCTCAGTCCACAGGTCTGTATGTCTTGTCAGTCTTCAGGCAAGGGCAGAAAAACAAGTCATGTATTATATATATATCAGCATATATATATGCTGTTAGGGACCTCTCCAAAGTACTGAAGAACAATGGTGTCTCTCTAGAGACTAAGGTGCGTCTGATACAGGCCATGGTCTTTGCTGTCACTTGTTATGCATCAGAGAGTTGGACAATGACTAGGGAGGATAGAAGGAGAATTGATGCCTTTGTGTTGTGGTGCTGGAGAATAGTATTGAGGGTACCATGGACTGCCAAGAAAACAAACAGATTCATCAGAAAGGGTTAAACCGGGCGGGTCCTTGGAGGCAAGGATTCTGAGGCTCCATCTAACATACTTTGGACATGTTGTAAGGAGGGGCCGGTCCTTGGAGAGGGACATCATGCTTGGGAGGGTGGAGGGACGACGGTGCAGGAGGAGAAGGCCCTCTCTGAGGTGGATTGACGCAGTGACTGGGGTAATTGGGATGGGCGTGTCGGAGACAGAACGATTGGCACAAGACAGGGCAGAGTTTAGAGCTGTTGTACATACGGTCGCTATGAGTCACAAGCGACTCTACAGCACATAACAACAACAATATATATGGACTACTCACCTTCAGAAGCCAGGTGCACTGGGCAATGACACTGGATCAAAACAAGAAGGAGTTACTTCCAGGCATGGGAGGAGAGAACTGCAGACCCCATCTATCTACCACTGAGGGTCAGTGTGAACTCTTCCCACTCAGCACAGAGTACACAACACACAGGTCCGCATACGCAGAGCCTCTCACCCCTAGGCACTGGGGTGGCTCCACAGTCAGATTAGAATTGCAAACGAACTGTCTGGCTCATCTGGCCGAACTCACCCCTGACGTGTTGAGCACCCCAGTCCTTTGTACAGCTTGTCATCAAGTCCTCAGAAAAACCCCAGGTGGTTGGCATTATTACCATGATCGCCATTTTAAGGATGACAAAACTGAGACAAAGAAAATCATGTAGCTTGCTCACGTTCATGCAGATAGGAAGCAGTGTCAGTTGGGATTTGACTCAAGCGGTCTGGTCCCAGAGTTGGTACAGAGAGGCTGAGGAGGCTGGGCCGTCAGCACTTGGTAAGTGGCTAGATGAATGGTACCGAGGAAGATTCTAGAAATGTTTTGTGGGGATCTGAGGGAAAAGCAGGGAGAAACCAGCAGGTATCCAGATGCGGAGGAACCAAACCCCGCGGCTGAGGTTGGCTGGATACACAGCTCAACCCTCTGACTCCATCAGGTGTTTCATTAATGAGGGACACAGGAACAGGTCTCACAGCCACTCCGTCCCTTTGAGCTACTTTGAAATATCTTGTCACTCATTACATTTCTGAATACCTCTCCTAATTAATTTCCTGTAAAATCAGACAGCGTAGGTAAGTATATGTATCTTTTTCCCAATGAAGCACGTTATGGTACCTAAATGGTTTTTTTCAAGTTGTTTCCAGTCTCTTGCAAACTTCAGATTTCTAAATAACCCCTTATCCATTCCATATGCCTCTCTGAAGTCATTGTTAACAGAACAGAAGAAAACACATAAATAATCTGCCCTTTTGCATGAAAGTACAACTGACTCCAGTTACTGCCAATCAAACGTCATTAGGAAAGCCTCAGAATCAAAGCGGGATGGAGCTGCTAATTAGATGAGGGAGGAGGTTCTGGATGCTTCTGGCCCTGAATTGAGCACTGTTTGTCAGGCTGAAAGGGCAGCTGTCAAACAATGCAGCAGGCGAACTTTGGCTCGGAGAGAGCAGCAGCACATGGATGGGGTGAGTGGGGCAGAGGAATACTTCAAAAGGTCTGACAAAGGGAGGGGTAACTAAATTATCCCACTAGGCAGGCCTGAGGTCGCTGGAAGCGCCATTCCTGGAGTTCAGGCCCAGCTGTCAGTAGTATAACAGTCTTTGGAAGGCAGCTCTGTAAAGGCCTCCAATAGCATCTCTTATTAGTTTAAAAGATAACGTCCACACTTGTCTGTGTGTACTCCAAGTTCTGCATGATCAAGCCCTGAATGATCTTTCTAGTCTCCTGTGATGCTTTCCAAGGACCATGGGTGGCATGAATGACTTATACTGGACTAATAGCATAAAGGTTGGTGGTTCAGATCTACCCAGGAGCACCACCACGGAAGAAAGACTGGGTGATTTATTTTCATAAAGATTCCAAACCCCAAACCAAACCTGTTGCCATCGAGTCAACAGTGCTGTTACAGGATTTTCAGGGCTGTACCCACTGCAACATCTTTGCCTCAAGGAAGAGCCGGTAGACTTGAACTGCCAATCTTTCTGGTTACCAACCAAGTGCTTTAACCACTATGCCAGGGCTCCTTAAAGTAAATATTACAATCAAGGAATATATGGGGTCACCATAAATCAGAATCAACTTAATGGTCACAGGTTAGTTTCATGCTTTCATGTGTTTCTTCTCTACCCCAGGCCTACACTCTGACCCCCAAAACATGACACTTCTTTGCTCACACTATCCCCACTTGTAACAAACAAGGCCATCTCACACATCTTATTGCTCCCAGTGTCCTCGGTGCATCTGTCCATCACAACATCACCCACACTGGCTATTTTCTGGGTTTCTCACAAGACTTGTGTTCTGTTCTGGGCCTGGTCCAGAGGAACAGTCAATAAAAACTGGATTGGCAAAGGAATGATGTACCCTTGGGACAAGCTGTCTTCCTCTCAAAATTTAGAACCCTGTATATATAGGACCCAAAGGAGCACAAACTGTTTGCATACAAATCCACCCAGAGGTACCAAAGAAGAAAGGCCTGGTGATCAGTTTCCATTAAGACTGTTGTTGATACTCTTAGTTGCTGTCAAGTAAATGCCAACTCCTGGTGACTCTATGTGTGTACAGAGGAGACTTGCTCCTAAGGGTCACAGCCAAGAATATCACATGAAGCAGTTCTACTCTGACACATGGCTGCAGCCAATCAATGGCAGTGGCCTTGAATTTTCAGTTTACCTATAGAACATCTTCAACGTGTACCCTTACACTGCAGACCACCTAGGACCTCTCCAGATGTGACCAGAAACAAGACCAGCGCTTACCAAGCAAGACACCCCTACAGCCCCACCTCACCCCCGTCTGAAAGTAAATATCTGCTAGGTAGGACGCCAGCCTGGGCTCCTCAATGCTATCCAGACAGAAACTCGAAAACCAGGGAGATATAGATCCCAAAATGTTGGAGGATTTGTACAGCAGAGAATCAGACTGAGAATAAAAAGGGCCTGGGACATTTTCATTTGACAGCAGTGAATTTTTTTAGTTTTAAAACCAGGAGAAACAGTAACTTGAAATGCAGGGGACTTTGCTATTTCTTTCTGTTTTTCTGTGCAGAGCTCGCCCTGTTGGAGGACAGCTTTGCTGTGTCTTTCTTAGCTGAGCCCATTCTCTTACAGAGCAGACTTGCAGTGGAGCCTTAACGGTATGGGGTGGACTGCAGAGAGGACTTCTAATGGCCTAGCACCTGCAAGGTCACAACCTTACCTTATTATTAGTTCACTCTCAGACCAGCTCAGGGTCTTAGACTTGCACTGTCTTAGAAGGACTCTGGGTCCCCAACTTCAACTCCCTCCTCTACTCTGTTGACTGTTCACTTATCCAGCCCTAGTGCTTGTCCTTCTGAACTCTGGGCCTTGTCTTGGTTCTGCTCTGTTGGAGGCTTCTCCTGGTATCTAACCACCAGCCCTGCACCTCCCTCCATTCTCTTACTGTGGACTCCCTCGTCCCTGTCCTCCGGGTAGCACCTAACTTCCTCAATTCAGCACAAAGGACTGATCCTGTTCTTAGCGAGCTTCCTTTTCATCAACCTCCCCACCCCACACCCGGCTCCAGCCAATCTTGGCCACCTGCAATGACCCTCTGACATGCATGTGAGAGCTCTCCTATACTACCTATGTGCTTGGAGACGGCTCCCTCTTCTAGAACAGCCCTCTTTCTCATTTGTCTACCTGGAAGTGTTATCTCCTCTGGGAAGAACTCTGATCTCCCAGGCTAGTTTATGGGTCCCTCTATGTCCCCACGGAAGGAGGAGTGGCATCCACTTCCATAATAGCTTGCCTCTGGAAACCCTATGAACCTGGAGGGAGGATGAGAGACACCCAAGCGTTGAGGACTCTCCTTCATAGGGTCGCTATGAGTCACCTGTGACTCGACGGCACTTAACAACAACAACTATGTCCCCACAGTTACAATCTCAGTTCTGAACACACAATAATAGGAGTAATTTTAAATTTCTATTTTCCTGTGGGCAGGGTCATCGCCTTAGTAGAGAGGAAGGATAAAACACAACACAAACATGGATAAGCTCACAAACAAAGCCAGACAGAGAAGCTAGCTTTCCCAAGTCCCCAGAGAGCAGCTAGGCCTGACTCATCTGTGTCCCAGATGAGGGTCTGACTGAGGGAACTGATGAACAAAAGACCCCTAGAGGTTCATGGCCTCTTGCCCAATGCCCAGAGCCAGCCACTACCTCCACACCTCAGTGATTCCACTGTCAAAGTCAAAGTCATTTTCTTGGAGTCAGATCTGACTCACAGATTTAAATTGAATGCCTTTGGGTTGGCAGTGCAGCTCCTTGCTCACAAGGCCACCAGAGCTTCCTGATTCCACATAAGACAGTTCTAATCAGGAGAAAGTTTACAGGAGTTGATGCTTGTTTCCCTAATGAGCCCCTCCTCCGTCATCATGAGAAGGGAAGCTGCAGTGAGAAGGCTAGGGGTGGGGGATGGGACAGGTGACATGGGAGAGACAGGATCTGCATTTGTCTGGTTGGTCAATGGACATAAGGAAATAACTGACTTAACCAAACATTCAGCAAAAGCTTGTTGAGGGCCTGCTATGTGTCAAATACTGGTGTGTTTGTGCACATAGTAGGTGTTTTAAGAACATGGCTCCACTGAAGTAGTAGTTATGGGTCCTTGCACTGACTTCAGAGTGTGAGCACACACTGAGCTCCCAAGCCCAGTCGTATGAAAGACTACTGGCAATTTTTACTTCCCTGACTGGACTGGACCCTATGACACCCCTCCTCCTGGTAGGCAGCCAGGAACTGTGCAAAGGAAGGCCAGCGCCATATTGGATTTCTATCTCTTCCAGGAACTCCACAACATCTCAGTCTAAAATAGCATACAAACAACTGCTTCCTATGTATCTGAAAGTTGGGCAACGAATAAAGAAGACTGTGGAAGACTGGAAGCCTTTGAATTGAGGTGCTGGCAAAGAGTCCCAAATATCCCACGGACTGAACAAAAGAACAAACAAATCTGTTCTAAAGCAAGGACAACCAGAGTGCTCCTCAGAGGCAAGGATGGTGAAACTTCCTGTCACTTAATGTGGGCCTAGTCTCAGGAGGAACCAACGCTTGGAGAGAGACATCATGCTGGGAAAGGAGGAAGATCAGAAAAAAAGAGGAAGATTCTCAGCAGGATGGGGTGTCGTAGTGACTACCACAATGGACTGGACCATGACAGAGATGATGAGGATGGTACAGGACAGGGTATGGTCCAGACCTGTGGTTCACAGAGTGGCTGTACATTGTAGTTCACTCAGTGGCACATACCAATCACAACCATTACTGCTGGCACTGTGATGGACTCTCTGCAGCCACTGTCTAGTTTGATTCTCCCAAGGGAGAGACTGTTTAGTCTTCCCAGGTCCCCTGCTGGACCACTAGCCAAGTTACAAATGAAGAAGAGGAGGCTCAGAGAATCTATCCTCCTCGTCCATGGTCACCGAGCAAACAACTGAAAACAGGTCCTTCTTTCCAGTGATCTCCTAAGGATGCTTTAACAAACAGCTAGGGCAAGGAGGCTCCAGTCACAGGTAAACGGAGTGACAGGCAGTTAAGAATATGCTGCATTTACAAATGGGGCCTGATTTTACAAGACTCCAGCTCGAGTTTCATCATAGCCCAGGACCTGGAAAGTCTGCATAATCCTGTAAGGCGCTGAGTTTCAGCTACAAGACGGCTGTGACTGCTAATTAGATCCTCAGCCTGTACTGTAAATCAGCCCCGAGTGTGGGCACCCAAATGTAATCTTTGCTCAAACAGGCACTGTATGTCTTTACATTATTGTTGGCCAGCCATGGCCATCAATAATTTCAGTGTTACCAAGTTCATAAATCTGCCCTCGCTCTGTGGCTGGCAAACGCTGCCAAGAGAGAAGGCCGTGCTCCCAAGGTAAACAGTTGGGCTGGCAGCTGCCTCCTGACCAGCCAGGAACTAGAGCAATGGGCCTGGGGTGGTGGGCTGGCCGCCGCACTCAGGAGGCCTCAGAATGTGCTGGCCCTGCCTGAGGCTGAAGGGAGTCATTGGGACCAGTGGTCCCAAGTCATCATCCCAAGGCATGGAGCCAAGGAAGCTTAGGCCTGTGGGAGCCAGGGTTTCTGGACAGATGGAACATGCTGATAAACAGGCCCAGTCAGGGAAACTGAAGGATACGCAGCCACACCACGTACCTCCTTGTTATGGATGGTTAAGGCAGAACCGACTCATAGGTAACCCTCCAGTGGGTTTTCAGAGGCTGTAAATGACATGGAAGGAAACTGCCTATCTTTCTCCCAGGGATTTAAACAGGGTGCCTGCAGGTTGGCAGTGTCGTTCCTTACCTCTAAGCCACCAGAGAACAGGCAAGTCTCTCCATACCCCAGTGAAGCGGGCATCACTATCCCCGTGCCAGAGGTAAAGAGAAGAGAGATCATAAAGTATCGGTCATTTGTTCACACAATCAGCCAATGGTGAAGCCACACTTTCAACTAAGGAATTCCTAGCTCCAAAGTGTCTTTCCACATACAAAGTTTCCATCAAACACATAAAGAGAGGCCCTGAGGTCAGAAAAGGTCACAGAGGACAGGAAAATTTGTCCACCAGGAAGAATGAGATTATGATAAAAATGATGAGATTATGAGGACAAAGGGATTGTTACTGTTCAATACCACTAGGTAGACTATGACTCATAGCCAATTTATGAGTAACATATCAAAACCTAGGTCTATGGTGTGTCAAACTCATGATTTCCATCATGTTTAAGCCTATTGTTGCAAATATCATGTCAGTCTATCCTGTTGAAGTTCTTCCTCTCTTTTGATCACCCTCCACTTTTCCTAGCACGATGTCTTTTTCCAAGATCAATGGGATTAGGGGGCAGATGGACAAAGCATTTGAGTTTGAGATGATGCCAGGACATAGCATTGTGGGGAAACAGTGAAGTTCCCACCTCTGGAGACGAACACAATTGTGGGCAATTCTGTCTTATGCAAACACTACAGATGTGGTTTCAGCACGATGTGGTGGAGACTCATTGTTCATGCCTTTGATCATTGTCTGCTCTCTTTGTATACTAGATTCTTGGCAGGTGGCAAAAGACCAAGGAGAACGATAAGAATCAGTGCACATCTTCAAGAAGTTCTATCGCACAGGGAGCTGAGTGGGGAAGAGGAAACAGGACAGCAGGAACTCTGCTATTTACAGATGTAAAACAGAAACAAAACAGGGAATGCTAGAGAATTCAAACGCCAGGACCAGGACCTCCGAGGTGACTCACGATGATGAAACACATTGCTGCGCCCGCAGCTCACCCACTGACTCTTAGAGACAAGCAGGCTGGGAGTCCTGGAACCAGCACCTCACATCATGAGCTGAACTGGCTCACGCTCACCCAGCAAGAAACTTCCAGAGTCATAACCCTCCCTTTTCTTCCCAGCCCCATCTCGGAACTCCCCACTGCACCACACCGCCCCTCAACCAACAGGCAAGCACCCGCCCCGTCCCTTACTCTCTGGTCTATCCATCGATACTCTCATTTCCTCTTCCAATAACAACATGACCATAATGGTAAGAAAGAGGGCTCGTAAACACTTGAAAGCTCAATTTCCTTATTTGTAAAACACAGATGATGACAGGATCAGATCTGTTAGAGGACGGGATGAAATAAGGCACGTAAAGCACTCAGCAGCACGGAAGATCAATATATAGCTGTTATTCTTAAAACAGCACTTTCATAGCGCTTTGCCATATATTATTTCCTATGGCGATCCTTAAAACAGCTTGTGGGGAAGTTATTATTGGTGACAATTTTATAGATGAGAAAAAATGGGGGTTTAGTGAGAGTATGTAACCTGACAGTTTACTAAATCTGGCCTTTGAGCTCTCCTGTTGGGAGGGGGTAAAATCAATCCCATATTATACATTAAAAGAGGTTGCTTTGATTTTTGGTTGGTTGGTGGGTCTTTTAAAAATGTATACTGCTTGGATCATTGGAATTAAAGAAGATCTCAGAAGACAAGGAAGGTAAGAGCAGAAGGCCAAGAGTTAAACTAGAGAGGTGAGAGGTGGGGTTCCCCTGAGTGCAGACAGGATTTGGGGCTGGACCCTCAACCCTGAGACTGAGCCTGGGGAACTGGCTGGGTCCAGAGTTTAGCTGATTCTGAGTGCCCTTTGGCTTTAGACAGAAGCCAACCTTTACCCTGTAGAGAGAAGTATGTTCAATACAGTCCTCCAGTTCACAAAGATCCATCAGTGAATTCTCATTCACACATCACCCAACACACATAGGGCCATAAACTGACCAAAAATATGAAAAGAAAAAAAAATCACAAAATTAAGACTCCTTCTCCAAGGATTCCTAATGGTAAACTTTTTGGTAACTGAATACTCATAGTTAACTTCCAGTGGGGTTTTCAGAGGTTTTAGACAGCACAGGAAGAGACTGCCTCTCTTTCCCGTTGAGTTGCTGGTATATTTGAACTGCCAGAGAGGGATCACCTTTGGGTTACTGAAACTCACTATCCTCTAGACCATTACAAATGATAAGATGCTATGGATGAGATGTTTAAATAAAGTAATGATGGCTTCACAAAAATTAGCAAGTAAGAAGGGACTGTTAAAAACCAACCGGGCAGACTCGAAAAGGACCAAATAAACTTGTGGAAATACAAAAGAAAGTATTTTGAAATAGAGTTCAGAGAATGAGCTGTTAAACAGCAGATTAGACACAGCTGAACTGGAACAAAGAGCTAAAAACATTTCAGACTTCAGATCAGAGAGATACAACTCAAAACCTCACTGCCATCGAGTCAGGACTGACTCGCAGCTGTCCCTCCACTGAGTTTCTGAGGCTGCGGATCACAAGGGAGGAGACTGCCTGTCTTACTCCTGTAGAGCAACTGGTGCCTTGAAACCCTGAGTCACGGCCTTCGGGTTAGCAGTGAAAAGTAATTCCATACTTCAGATCCGAGACGCAAGTCGTCTGGAAATAAGAGATATGGAAATGTGTACTACATCTTTAAATAAAATGTGTACTTGTTGTTGTTATGTGCTGTCAAGTCACTTGTGACTCATAGAGACCCTATGTACAAGAGCCCTAAACCCTGTTCTATCCTGTGCCAACCTCATTGTCTCCAACATACCTACTTCTCACTACCAAATCACTGAATCGATCCATCTCATCGAGGTTCTTCCTCTCCTGTGCTGTCCCTCCATCCTCCCAAACATGATGTCCCTCTCCAAGGACTGGTTTCTCTTTGCAACGTGCCCAAAGTATGTCAGACAAAGCTTCAGAATCCTTGACTCCAAGGAGCATTCCGGCTTTACCCTCTCCAGACAAACCTGTTTTTTCTCCTAGCAGTCCATCGTATATTCAACACTCTTCTCCAGCACCACAGCTCAAAGGCATCAATTCTCTTTCTACCATCCCTAGTCACTGTCCAGCTCTCCAATGTATAGCATGCAATTGTGAAGACTAAAGCCTGGATCAGATGCACCTTGGTTTCCAGCCTGATGTCATTGCTCTTCAGTACTCTAGAGAGGTCCCTGACAGCTGACTTTCCCAATGCAATTTGTCTCTTGATTTCCTGGCTGCTGGTACCAAGAGTGTTGACTGTAGAGCCAAGCAAACTAAAACTGTTATCTCAGTCTCTTCACCATCCATATTGATGCTGCCAATTGGCCCAGTGGTGAGAATCTTTGTTTTCATATGTTGAGCTTCAATCTGTATTGAAGGCTTCATGCAGTCCTTGACTTTCTGCAGCAAGCGCTTCAGGTTCTCCTCAGTTTCAGCAAGCAGGGTTGTGCCATCTTCATAACGCAGGTTGTTGATGAATCTTCCACAAATCCTGATGCCACTTTCCTCCTCGTACAGCCCAGTGTCCTGGATGATTGGTTCTGCATATAGACTGAAAAGGTATGGAGACAGAAAACATCCCTGATGGACCTCCTTCCCAATATTGAACTATGCAGTGTCTTCTCGCTCTGTTCTGATGACTGCCTCTTGGTCCAAGTATAGGTTTCACATAAGCATAATCAAATGTTTGGGATTCCCATTCTTCTCAGAGTCAGCCACTGTTTGTTGTGATCCACACAGTCAAATGCCCTTGCATAGTCAGTGAAGCACAGATAGACATTTCTCTGGTACTCTCTGCTTTCAGCCAAGATCCATCTAACATTAGGTACAGTATCCCTAGTACCATGACCTCTTCTAAATCCAGCCTGCACATCTGGCAGTTCTCTGTTGATGTGTTGCTTCAGCAGAATCTTGCTTGCATGTGATATTAATGATACTGTTCAATAATTTCTGCACTCTGTCGGGTCACATCTTTAAATAAAACCTCAAAATGGAAGAGAAGAAAACGAACAAGTGATATTTCAACAGGTGTTGCAACTCATAGCAACCCGATGAACAACACTATCAGAACCTAGCCCTGTCCTGCATCCTCTGTCATACTCAAGGCCATTGTGGCAGTCAGTCTATCTCACTGAAGGTCTCCTTCTCTTTTGCTATCCCTCTACCTTTCCCAGCATGATTTCTCTCTTCAAGTACTGGTTCCTCCTGAAAATTAGCCCAAAACATATGAGTGGAAGTGTCACTCTCTTTGCCTCTATGGAGCAGCACTCTGGTTTCTTCAAGACGGATTTGTTTGTTCTTTTGACAGTCTATACAATATTCAGTGTTACTTGTCAGCACCACAAATAAAAGGGATTGATGCTCCTGTCATCTTTATTTATTATCTAACTTTCAGGTGCATAGGAAGCCATGGAAAAGACCATGGCTTGGATTAGGTGCACCTTGGTCTTTAAGCTGATGTATCATTGCTCTTTAGCATTTTGGAACGAACCTTGACAATAGATTTCCCCAATACAACCATCTTTTGACTTCTTAACTGCTGCTACCAGAGGTGTTAATTATGGATTCAAGTAAAAGGAAATCATTGACAACTTCAATCTTTTCTCCATCTATCACGATGTTGTCTAATGGTCTAGTGGTGAGGATTTTTGTTTTCTTTGGTGTTGAGATGTAACCCATATTGAAGGCAGTAGTCTTAAAACTTCTGTAATAAGTGCTTCAAGTCTCCTTCACTTTCTGCAAGCAAGGTTGTATCATCAGCATAACACATGCTGTTGATGAGTCTTCCACCAATCCTGACATTACATTCTTCATCTTTTTGAGAAGCTATGGTACAGCTTTTCAAATGATTTGCTCAGCATGCAGAGAGAAAGGACACAATCCTGACACACACCTTTCCTGACTTTAAACCACGCCCTGTTCCATTGCTCTGTTCACACACTGAACAGTTAGTGTCTAAGAATTTTCTAGGAATACAAGGAGACAAAATTCAATTCAAGGAGACAAAAGCATTTACATCTACTTCTTGTTGTTAGGTGCCATTAAACTGACTGTGATTCACAGCAATCCTATGAACAATGGACTTGAACTTTGCCCTGTCATGTGCCATCCTCATCATCTCTGATATACTTGAGCCCACTGTTACAGTCACTGTGTGAATCCATCTCATTGAAGGTCTTCTTCCTTTTCACTGACGCTTCACCTTTCCAAGCATAATACCCCTCCTAATGATATGCTCAAAGTATGTGAGATGAAGTTTGGCCACCCTTGCCTCCAAGAAGCACTCTGGTTGCACCTTCCCTAAGATATTAGTTTGTTCTTTTGTCAATCCATGGGATTTTCTGTCCTATTCTACAATATCACAATTCAAAGGCATAGATTCTTTTCTCATCCTTAGTCACTATCTAATTTTAAGATGCATAACAAGTAATTGAAAAGACTATGTCTTGAATCAGATGCACCTTAGTCTTTAAACTGACATCCTTGCTCTTTAGCACTTCGAATAGATCTTTGAAAGCTTATTTTCTTAATACAATACATCTTTTTATTTCTTGACTGTTTGTACTCTATTGTGATGTTGCATATTGGTCCAGTGATGAGGACTGGTGAGGACTTTTGTCTTCTTGTACAAGTGAAAATTCCAAATATTAAATGTAGATTTTAAATAAAAAAAGGAGTTCTGGCAGGCTAGTCATAAGAAACTGCACTGCAATCTCAAAGGCACGTGGCTCATATTTACCAACTGCTCTTTGGGAGAAGGATGGACAACCTCGTTAGTAATTTACTGCCTCTGAAAAGTTGTTAGAAGGTCAGCTATGAGTCACTCCTAATTTGAGGCACACAATAACAAAAACTGCAAAGGAGAGAAAATATAGATGAACCACAGAGAGATACAATTAGACTGACAGTAGACTTCTCTATAACAAAATTGAAAAGTGGGAGGAAATGGAATAGCATCTCCACAATGCCAAGAGGAAATTATTATCAACCTGGAACTGGGTACCCCAAAAAATGACCTTTCAAAATGAGGGTTAAAGACACTTTTAGATTAAAATAAGCAAATGAAAATAATCAGAGAGAAAGAGAGAGAGAGAGAGAGATAAAAAGAGATTATTGATTTATGGTTTCATTATCACTCAAGAGACTTCCGAAGGGAAACTTTTAATAAGATGAATGACCCTACAAGGAAAATACACATGTGATGTGCAAATAAAATTGAGCCATGTAAAAAAGTGAAACATTGGTCTAGAAAATGCTACTCCGGTCTGTGGAGTTAAAAAAAAAAAA
>NW_006399755.1:9737798-9740894 GCF_000299155.1 Elephantulus edwardii
AAGCGGTGCAACAATGAATGCATGAAAACCCCAAATCTCTGTAAATGTTCATTAAAACTAATAAAATTTAATAAAAAAATAAAAAAAAATAGTCAGCACTAACATAACATCATGTAAATTAAGCAGGAGAGAGTAAAGACAATGTTCTATGATCTCTACGTTGTTGAGGAGGCGGCAATACATTATTAACTTTAGGGTATTTTACATTAAGAATGCAAGATTAAAATTCAAAAGTAACCACAAAAAGAAAGGAATTAGAATGCATATATTAAACAAAAGAAAACAAAATCTCTTCATCAAAACCAAAACTATCAAAAAAATTTAATACCAAATTAAAAAAAAAATCTATTGTCATTAAGTGGGTTCCTACACATGGTGACCAGCACTACCAAATATAAAGCAAAACCAAAACCTCATAGTCATTGAGCTGATTCATATCTATAGCGACGCTATAGGACGGAGTTTAACTGCCTTGTTGGGTTTCTTAACAAGGGAGCTCTGGTGCACTGCCAACCCAAAGGCTTGAGATTTGAATCGTTGGTGGACAACAGCACCAATAATAACAAATCTGAATGCAGCAGACTGCCTCACCAGTCTTTCTTGGAATGGCTAGTGAGTCTGAACTATGCACCTCTCAGTTAGTCTTCTAAGACCTAACCCACTATATCACAAGTTGTTGTGTACTATTGAGTTGGAACTGACACACAGCTGACACTCCAGTGAGTTTTCCTTTCCCACTCCCTGGCCCCCAGCAGATTTTCTGAGGCTGTAAATCATATGGGAGGGGACTGTCTGTCTTTCTTCCACAGTGCAGCTGGTGAACTCAAACCATGTACCTTTGGGATAGTGGTGCAGCTCCTTACCACTCGCATTAAACCACCAAAGTTCCTTAAAATTAAATATAAAAACATGTAAAAACACATTACTAATCACAGTAATAAAAAATGGACTAAACTCCAATTAGAAGAAAACTTGTCAACATAAATAAAACAGAACAAAATCTCTCCAGACATTTGCTAATTAAACACACTCAAAACACAAGGTCATGAAAAAAGTTGAAATTCAAGAGATAGAAAAAGATATAATATGAATACTATGCAAAACAAAGTCAGTAAAGTAATATTAATGAAAAGGTTTTAATATACTATCAATATAGTTAATTTACATCTTTAATATTAATGTAAAGGTTTTATAAACTTGATGATGTGCTAAATATTGACAGGAATGCAGAGTGAAATTAACAAGTGATACCATGAGTTGTAAATCAGCTTGACAGTAAATAACAATCACCATCATCACCACCACCTTGGTGTGTGACATCTGTCTCTCAATTATTAATATATATATATAAAAATAAAATAGTAAGGATATAGAATACTTCTGGGAGCCCTGGTGAGCTAGTGATTAGGAATTATGCACCCAACCCAAAGGTAGGTGGTTTGAATCCACTAGCTGCTCTGTGGGGAAAAAGGAAAAAAGGACAATCTCCTTCCAAATGATTTACTGCCTCTGAAAACCTGATGGAGGGTCAGCTATGCATCAGTTTTGACTCGAAGGCACACAACAACATAAAATAGTTTAGTAATGCAACAAGAATGTAAACCTTTTGATCAAATATAGAATATCTAGATTCTCCTTAAGCACATATGGGACAAAAAATAAGATCTGCCTTCTCCTAGGTCATAAAGGCTTACAACATACAGATAAATGTTCTTAAACTACCTACTCCACTGAACTCACTGCTGTCAAGTCGATGCTGACTCTCAGGACCACCACAGGACAGAGCAGAACTTTGTCTTGGAGTTTTCAAGGCTGTAAATCTTTACAAATGCAGATTACTTTATGTTTCTCTCACAGAGCAGTTGGTAGATTCAAATGGCCAACTTCTGGTTAACAGAACAATCTGTAATCTATTGTACCAATGTCTGAATGTTACATATAAAAAAATCTGAAATGCTATGAACAGTTAATAAAGGGGAAAAAAATCTGTAAATGATCACACTAGGAAAAAAGAAAGGCCTGAAAGTTTGTAAGGAAGCTCACTCAAGAAATCTGAAGAGACATCAGAACAAACTTAAAGGAAAAATAACCTAGAGGAAGGAGATAATAAAGATAAAAGCAAAAATTAATATACCAAAACACAAAGACACAATAGCAAGAATCAACAAAGTGAGGAATTAGTGTTTGGAAAGACTAAGGAAAGAGACAAACCTCTGGCAAAATGAATTAAGTAAAAAGAGAGCAGGCACAAATAAATATTATTAGGAATGAAAAGGGAGACAGAAATACAGATGCAGCAAAGATTAAAAAAAAAACCAAACAAGAGAACACTATGACTGATTTCATGCCAATAAATTTTAAAACATATATAAAATGGACAAATTCCTAGGGGGGGAAAAGGAGACTTCAGAAGAAATAGAAAGCCTGAAAAGTCCTATGCCAAACAAAGTAATTGAAACAGTAGTTTAAAATCTTCCCACAACGATAACATCAGATTCAGAGAGTTTCATAAGCAAGTTTTACTAAATTCAAAGAACACATCATTCCAATCTTATACAAACTTCTTAAGGAATTGGGAAAAGGAACACTCCTCAATTTAGTCAATGATGCCAAAAAATTCTGATATCAAAACCAGCTGAAGCAAGTGTGAGAAAGAACTGTAGACAAGTATCATTCATCCTGCAAAAGTCTTAAACTAAAATATTAAAAAACTGGATTTGATTAAGTATAGAAAAGATAACATTATGACTTTTTTGGGTGCATTCTTACAGAGTGAGAATGATTAAACATTTAAAAAATTTGCAAATTTCTTTCACTACATTAGTAAATGGAACTCTGTTGGCCTAGTGGCAAGAAGCTGTGCTGCAATCCCAAAGGCACGCAGTTAGAGGCCACCAGCTACTCCATAGGAGAAAGATGGGCAATCTCCTCGTGCAATTAACTGCCTCTGAAAACCTGCTGGAGGGTCAGCTATGGGTCAGTTCCGACTAGACGGTACACCACCACAACAACATTTGTAAATATCAGAACTATCCCTGTTTCTCTATTAGTCACAGGGTTTTCAGGGAGGAACCTGCCTGCTCAACATTTCTTTTT
>NW_006399755.1:9741769-9760195 GCF_000299155.1 Elephantulus edwardii
GGGTTCCAGTTTCTCCACAACCTCGCCAGCATTTGTTGCTTGCTGTTCTGTTAAATTTTACTATTTTTACTGGGGTGAGATGATATCTCTAGTTTTATATGGAATGGAAAGAAGCCCCAAATAAGCAAAGCACTCCTTAAAAATAGAAGAAAGGTAGGAGGCATCTCAATCCCTGATTTCAAATCGTACTACACTGCCGTGGTGGTTAAGACATCATGGTACTGGTACAATGACAGACACATAGATCAATGTAATAGAATTGAGAACCCAGAAATCAGCCCACCTACCTAAGGTCAACTGATTTTTGACAAGGAGATGAAATCAGGTAAGTGGGGAAATGACAGCCTTTTTAACAAATGGTGTTAGCAAAATTGGAAAAGTATCTGCAAAAGACTCAAGCAAGATCCACACCTCACACCATATATATGACCTAGGACTAAAATCAAGGACTATAAACTTTGTTAAAGAAAAGTTTGGAAGAACATTAGAAGTCCTAATCCACAACATGAAGTCTTCCAAGTATTCTGAAAAATCTACAACCAGGAGAGGATAAAATAGATGAATGGGACCTTCTAAGAATCAAATCCCTATGCACATCCAAAAACTTCTCCAAAAGGGTAAAAAGGAAAGCCACAGACTGGGAAAAAGTATTGGTAATGACATGTCAGATAAGGGACTTATATCTAGAATGTATAAAATACTTGAGCACCACAATAAGATAAAGGTAAATAATCCAATAGAAAAATGGGCACACAATATGAACAGACACTTCACCAAAGAAGACATTCAGATGGCTAACAAGCACATGAAGAAATGTTCAAAACCCCTAGCTCTTAGAGAGATGCAAATCAAAACAACTATGAGATATCACCTCTTCTGTCTTTGTAATGATGGTTTGCACTCTTCTTGGATGATACCCTTAATATCCTCCCACAACTCATTTGGTCTTCACTCATGTTCAAGGCCTCAAACCTGTTCCTGAGATGGTTCTGAAATTCAGGTGGGATAGACTCAAGGTCATATTTTGGTTCCCATGGATTCAGTTTCATTTTCCTCAGCTTCAGCTTGAACTTGCATATGAGTAGTTGGTGATCTGTTCCACAATCAGCACCGGGCCTAGTTTTCACAGCTGATATTAAGCTTCTCCAGTAGTTCTTTCTGCAGATGTAATCAATCTGATCCCTATGCATACCATCAGGTGAGATCCATGTGTATAACCTGTGTTTATGTTCCTTCAAAATTGGGAAGGACATATGCCAGTGATGTGTCCTATTTCCATATCTTTTCAGCCTGTATGCAGAACAGATTATCTGGGAAGTTGGGGTCTATGAGGAGAAGTGTGGTGTTAGGATTGGTGGAAGATGTATCAACAATCTGCATTATGCAGATGATACAACCCTGCTTGCTGAAACTGAGGAGGACCTGAAGTGCTTGCTTCAGAGGGTCAAGGACTGCAGCCTTCAATATGGATTGAGGGTCAATGTCAAGAAGACAAAGATTCTCACCACTGGACCAATTGGCAGCATCAGGATGGATGGTGAAGAGATTGAGATTGTTCACAGCTTTAGTCTTCTTGGCTCCACAGTCAACACTCTTGGCACCAGTAACCAGGAAATGAAAAGACGTATTGCAATGGGAAAGTCTGCTGTTAGGGACCTCTCCAAAGTACTGAAGAGCATTGGTGTCACTCTGGAAACTAAGGTGCATCTGATACAGGCCATGGTCTTTGCAGTCACTTGTTATGCGTAAGAGAGTTGGACAATTGCTAGGGAGGATAGAAGGAGAATTGATGCCTTTGAGATGTGGTGCTGGAGAAAACTACTGAGTGTACCATGGACTGCTAAGAAAACTGGAGAGGGTTAAACTGGGCGGTTCCTTGGAGGCAAGGATTCTGAGGCTTCGTCTAACATACTTTGGACATTTTGTAAGGAAGGACCAGTCCTTGGAGAGGTACATCATACTTGGGAGGGTGGAGAGACAGTATAGGAGGGCAAGACACTCTATGAGGTATATTGATTCAGTGACTGGGGTAATCGGGATGGATGTGTTGGAGACAGTGCAATTGGCACAGGATAGAGCTGGGTTTAGGGCTGTTGAACATAGGGTCACTATGAGTCCCAAGCAACTCGACGGCATGTAATAACAACCACCACCACCATATGAACAAGAGTAAATGGTAGTGAAGGAAGAAGCTGAAGCGGCACTGAGGCACTGGCAAAAAATAAGGCCCCAGGAATCAATTGGGTATCAACTGACATGTTTCAATTAACAGATGCAGCCCTGAACGTGCTCACAAGTCTATGCTAGGAAATCTGGAGGACAGCTGCCTGGCCAAGTGACTGGAAGAGATCCATATTTGTTCCCATTCTCAAGAATGGTGATCCAACAGAATATGGGAATTATCAAACAGTATCATTAATATCACATGCAAGCAAAAGTATCATTCAAAAATGATGAGAACAGTACAGACTAGAACAGCCTGGATGGATCCTGACTGAAAGTAAAGAATACGAGAATAATGTCTATTTGTGCTTTATTGATTTGCAAAGGGATTTGACAGTGTGGATCATAACAAATTATGGTTAGCATTGAGAAGAATGGGAATCTCAAAATACTTAATTGTGCTCATGTGAAACCTATAACTAGACCAAGAGGCTGTTGTTCAAACAGGGAAGAAACACGGCATGGTTTAAAATTAAGAAAGATGTGCATTAGGGTTGTAGCCTTTCTCCATGTCTATTCAATATGTATGTTGAGCAAATGGCAAATAACACAACCAAGTTTGGGGAAAGTAAGGAGGACTTGATGCACTTGCTACAGAAGAGCAAAGAGTATTATGGTCTTCAATATAGATTGTATCTCAATATCAAGAAGACAAAAATTCTTATCTCCAAACCAACAGGGAGCCCATGATAGATGGAGAAATGATTGAAGGCGTCAATGACTTCATCTTTCTTGGATCCTTGTGCTCACAACCAAAACTCTTAGTACTAGCCATCAGGCGATAAGGTGATACATTGCACTAGGAAAGTGTGCAGTCAAGGACCTGTTCAAATTATTGAGGAGCAATGAGGCCAGTTT
Source organism: Elephantulus edwardii (assembly GCF_000299155.1). NCBI lineage: Eukaryota > Metazoa > Chordata > Mammalia > Macroscelidea > Macroscelididae > Elephantulus > Elephantulus edwardii. Next base: position 9,744,851 of record NW_006399755.1, read on the forward strand.
GAGGACTAAGGTATGCCTGATTCTGGCCATGGTCTTTTTAATCACTTGCTATGTAGGATGACAGAAGAAGAATTGATGCCAGTGAGCTATGGTATTGGAGAAGAGTGCTGAATAGACTGCCTCAAGAACAAACAAATATATACTGGAAAAAGTGCAGCCAGAGTGCTCCATGGAGGCAAAAATAACAAAGCTTTGCCTCACATTCTTTGGGAATGTTGACAGGAAAGGCTATTCCTTGGAGAGGAACATCAGGCTTGGAAAGGTAGAGAGTCAGCAAAAGAGAAGACCTTCACCCAGAAGAAATGACACTGACTGATGCAATAAGCTCAAGTGTGTCAGAGATTGTGCAAATGGCACAGAGTAGGACAGAGTTCGGATCTGTTGTTCATAGGGTTGCTATGAGTTCTGCTTGACTCTTTAACATATAACAACACTTGTAAATTAAAGTTTAATTGTTCACATAACTTCGTTGTATTTAGAAAGAATGTTTGATAAAATCCAATTTTCATATATTTCAAAACTTTAAAAAATTAGTAGCAAAAAGGAGCAGCTGTAATCTGATGGATAGATCTACAAAAATGCTATGTTGTGAAAAGAATTTTCACAGAGGAAGATTTTTGGATGGCCAATAAACACAGGAAGAATTGCTCAAAATCACTTGCAATATGAGAGATGCAAATCAAAACCAAAATGAGATACCCTCTCACTCCAGCAGCAGTGGCAAAGTTCAACAGGACAGCCAAGTAGTAAATGTCGGAAAGGATGTGGTGAGGTAGGAACTCTTCTATATTGTTAGTGGGATTGTAAAATGGTACAACCACTCTGGAAGGCAGTTTGACGCTCCCTCAATAAGCTGAACATATAAATTCCATATGACCCTGCTATTTCACTGCTTGGAATATACTCCAAGAGAATAAGAACTGAGGTACAAATGGAGACTTGCACACCAATGTTCATAGCAGCATTAGTTGCCATCACAAGAACATGGAAACAGCCCAATGTCCAACCATAATAAAATGGATTGAGAAATGATGGTACATTCACATGACAACATACTATGCAGCATGTAGAAACAATGATTTTGTTTACCTAATTTGGGAGGGAATGGAGAATATTATCCTTAGTGAACTAACTCAGTCCCATAAGTACAAATAGTGTTTAAGATCATTAGAGTAGAACAAGTATGAGGCTCCAAGCAGGGAGGGAAGGGCAGAAGCAGAGGGGTGAGAATGGGGGGAAGCTTGCTAGCCATAGGGTCACACAATTTGATGGGTGGAGGGGAGGTGAAGGGAATGTGAAAGATATGATATAAAAAACAATGTATTTGAACTTCGTAAATAAACCAGTATATATTTTTTAAAGCTATGTTATTGTTTTTGTTATGTGCCATCGAGTCTCCTGTGACTCATAGTGACCCTATTTAAACAGCTCTGAACCTCTGACTGACCCCAACACACCTAATCCCATTGGTCCAGTTATCATGTCAATCCATCTCAATCAGGGTCTTACTCTCCTGCCCTGTCCCTCCATCCTTCCAAGTATGATGTCCTTCTCCAAGGACTGGTCTCTCCTTGCTATGTGACTAAAGTATGTGAGATGGAGCTTCAAAATTCTTGCCTCCAAGGAGAAACTTGGTCTCACCCTCTCCAAGACAGAATTGTTTGTTCTCTTGGTAGTCCATAGTATGTTAAAGACTCTTCTCCAGAACCACAACTCCAAGGCATCAATTCTTACTCTGTCACACTTAGTCATTGTCCAGCTCTCTGATGCATAGCATGTAACTGCAAAGACCACAGCCTGGATCAGGCGCACCTTAGTTTGTAGACTGATATCATTGCTCCTCAGCACTTTGGGAGAGGTCCCTGACAGCAGACTTTCCCAATGCAATTTGATTTTTTTCTTTCCTGACTGCTGGTGCCAAGAGTCTTGACTGTCGAGTCAAGTAAGCACAAATTGTCAACCTCAATCTCTACCCCATGCATCATGAAGCTGCCAAATGATAGAAGTCTTTGTCTTCTTGATATTAAGCTTCAATCTACATCCTTGACCTTCTGCAGCAAATGCGTCATGTCCTCTTCTGTTCCAGCAAGCAAGGTTGTGTCATCTGCATTTCGCAGGTTGTTGATGAGTCTTCCTCCAATCCTCATGCCACATTCCTCCACATTAAGTGAAGCTTCCTGAATGACCTGTTATGTTTATATATATTGAAAAGGTATGGAGAGAAGATGCATCCTTGATGCACAGTCTTCTTGATCCTGAACCATGCGGTGTTTCCCTGCTCTAACCACTACTTGCTGGTCCAAGTATTAGTTTTATATAAGCACAATTAAGTGCTCTGGGATCCCCATTCTTCTTCTCCAGGTTATCCACAATTTGTTGTGATCCACATAGTCAAATGCCTTTGCGTAGTCAATGAAATACTGATAGACATTCCTCTGGTATGCTCCGCTTTCAGCCAAGATCCATCTAATGTTGGTCTCTTCTAAATCCAGCTGGCACATCTGGCAGTACTGATCTACTGTTCCAGTTGTTTCTGGATAATCTTCAGAAGGATCTTGCTTGTGTGTGATATTAGTGATCTCGCTCAATAATTTCCACATTCTTTTGGGTCGCTTTTTTTTTGGAATGGGAATAAATACAGATCTCCTCCAGCCAGTTGGTCAGGTCTTCTTCCTCACTAATAAACAGGCCTCCTTACCTACTAGTAACATATCAGAAGCAGTTAAAAGCAGGAACAATATAAGACTGTATCATTGTTACTTTTCAAGGAGATGAAAGAGTATAAAGATTGGGAAAAAATCATATTTATTCACATAGGTGATTGTACTCAAATTCCAAAAGAATCTACACTAAAAAAAGTGATAAAGGAGCTTTCTACGAAGAAGGCGCTGAAAGCGAAGAAGGAAGCCCCTGCCCCTCCCAAAACTGAAGCCAAAGCAAAGGCATTGAAGGCCAAGAAGGCAGTCCTGAAGGGCGTCCACAGCCAAAAAAAAAAAGAAGATCCGCACGTCACCCACGTTCCGGCAGCCTAAGACGCTGAGACTCCGACGGCAGCCCAAATACCCCCGGAAGAGCTTTCCCAGGAGAAACAAGCTTGACCACTATGCCATCATCAAATTTCCCCTGACCACTGAGTCAGCTATGAAGAAGATAGAAGATAACAACACACTTGTGTTCATTGTGGATGTCAAGGCCAATAAGCACCAAATTAAACAAGCTGTAAAGAAGCTCTATGACATTGATGTGGCTAAGGTCAACACTTTGATTAGACCTGATGGAGAGAAGAAGGCCTATGTTCAACTTGCTCCTGATTATGATGCTTTGGATGTTGCCAACAAAATTGGGATCATTTAAACTGAGTCCAGCGGGCTAATTCTAAATGTAATAAATTTTTCTCACCAAAAAAAAAAAATGATAAAGGAATTTGGTAAGATGGCTGATGTTAAGATAAATATACATTAATGAAATGTATTAATATTAGTGTTGTGATGGATTGAATTTTGTACCCCTAAAGTGTGTGTCAACTTGCCTGGGTCATGATTCTTGATGGTTTGGCAGTTCTATAAGGATTTACTTTGACAGTTCAGTGATATAATCACCCTCATGCGTGATCTGGTGTGATCAATGAGTTGTAAGGGAATTAGAGTGGGATGCAACACTCTTACTCAGGACACAGCCTTGATGTGATGTAAGAGAAGTTTTCTGGGGTAAGATGGCCTGTATCAACTTTTATCTTGTCATGTTGTTTATCTTGTAGGTGCTTTCAAGTCTCCTATGGCTCACAGTGACCCTATGCACTTTGAGTTCTTTGAGGAGCTGAACGTTGCCCTGTCGTGCACCATCCTCAGGAGCTATGCTATGCTCAAGCTACTGCTGCAGTCACTGTGTCAGTTTATCTCTCTGAGGGTCTCCTTTTCACTGATCCTCCACCTTTTCCAAGATATTATCTTCTCTCAAGTATGGGACCCTCCTGACAAAACGTTCGAAGTATGTGAGATCAAGTTTCACCGTCCTTGACCTTAAGCAGCATCTGATTTCACTTCTTCCAAGACAGATTTGTCTGTTCTTTTGATGGGTCTGTGGCATATTCAATACTCCAAAGTCAATACTTCAGATCCTCCTTTAGTCTTCTTTCATTGTTCACATTTCAAAAGCATACGAAGCAATTGTATCTCTCTGCTAGGAGAATAAGGGAGTTCTGGTGGCCTGGTGGCAAGAGTTCATCCTAGAGAGGGTGAAACCAGGCTGCTCCTGAGGCAAGGATTTGGAATCTCCATCTCACATACTTTGGGCATGTTGCAAGAAAGGACCAGTCCTTGGAGAGCAACGCTATGCTTGGGAGAGTGGAGGGACAGTATAGGAGAGGAAGACCTTGGATGAAATGGATTGATTCAGTGACTGGGGTAATGGGGGTAGGTGTGTTGGAGATAATGAGGTTGGCTCAGGATAGAACAGGGTTCAGAGCTGTTGTACACAGGGTCAGTTTGAGTCACAAATGACTCGATATCACATAACAACAAGAACAAGAACAATGAAGCAATTAAAAACTATGCTTTAAATCTGCCACACTTTCTTTAAACTGGTCTCTTTACTTGTTAGTACTTTAAAGAGGAGGACCTGATAGCACTCTCTTCTTCATATAGTCCAAACTCCAAACTCAAATGCATTGCTGTCGAATAAGAAAGATCTGAGGGAATAACCCGCACAAGAGAAGCCTGCCCGTCTATCCCCTACAGAGCTGCTGATCTAACACAGAGGTGAAGCCTTTGGGTTAGGAGTGCAATTTTCAATGGACTTTCAAAGTCCAACTTCTTGAATTATTTGCTCAGCATACAGATTGAAAAGGTATGGAGAAAGAATACAATCCTGACATACACCTTTCCTGATTTTACATCCTGGTGTATTTCCCTGCTCTGTTTGAGCAACAACTTCTCAGTCTATGTATAGGTTTTGTATCAGCACAGTGAAGTGTTCTGGAACTCCCATTCTTCTCAATGGTACCTATAATGTATATGATTCACAAAGTTAAATAACTTTGCATAGTCAATAAAACACAAGTAAATAAGTAGTATTTTCTGCTTTCACCCAAGATCCGTCTGGCATCAGCAATGTTATCTGTTGAATCCAGCTTAAATTTCTGGCAGCTCCTTGTCTGTTAATTTTTTTACGACAATTTTACCTAGTCCTGCACCATCCTCTGTCTCACACATTTTGGGCCTGTGGCCAGAAGGGCCTAAGAGGGTCAGTGCAGAAGGGTGAACACACTGGATGAGGTGGACTGACACAGTGACAGTAGCAATGGGTCAAGTGCACCTGGGATGATGATATTGGCTCAGGGTAGAGCAAAGTTCAGAGCCACTGTACATGGGGTTGCTATGATTTGTAATTGACTTGATGGCACATTGCAACAACAACATTAACAATAGTAACATCCTCACAACTGTTGCTAGGTCTTAACTCATGGTTGCATCCAGTGTCAAATTTCATTGAGAACAACAGAAACAACAAAAAAATTCAATGCCATTGGTTTGATTCCAACTGATAGTGACCCTTCAGTTGGTTTCTGGGGCTGAAAAGCCTAACAGGAGGAGATACGTCTTTCTCCCTTAGAGCTAGTGATGGCTTCCGACTGCCTTCTGGTTAACAGCACCACATGCCCCAGAGATCCTTATCTCACTGACTGTTTTCCTCTCTTTTTCCTGACTCCCCACTTTCCTAAACCTGATATTATTCTCCAGGGTCTAGTCCTACCTGATAACATGCAGAAATTTTGGCATCCTTACTTCTAAGGAACATTCTGGCTATACTTCCTCCAAGGCAAACCTATTCATTCTTCTGGTAACTCACGATGTATTTACTATTCTTCACCAAAATCACAATCTATCAGTGTCCATTCTCTTTTTGTCTTCCTTTCTCATTGTCCAGCTTTCACATGTTTATAAGACTATTAGAAATATCATGGTTTGAATCAAGTGCACCTTTGTCTCCAAAGGTACATCTTCTGCACCTGATTTACCCAATGCAATATGTTTGATTTCCTGACTGTTGTTTCCATGAGCACTGATTATTGATCCAAGAAAAAGGAAATCTTTGACAACTTCAACTTCTTTGCCATTTATCATTCAACAACTAAATGAACATCATCAAGCTGTTCATTAGCTCGACTGTAAGGGTTTTAGCTTTCTGATATTTTTTAAAATTTATTATTCATTTCAATGAAAATTTACAGAAACTTTTGATTTCCATTTATTCATTGTTGCACTTTTCTTCCCTCCCAACCCTCCCCCCAGTACACTACCCTCTTGGAAAAGTAAAAGAAAAATTCTCTCTTTGTTTTACAAACCCTCCCCCCAGGTCCACTCCACTATGCAGCCTTTGCCCTAGACTCCCATCATGACAAAAATACCTAATCACATATCCCTTTGAAACAGTTTTCTCCCTCATCTGTTTGAACGCAGTATACATTATTGAACCCATCTTTCTCAGTCTCCCCCAACCCCGAGGTCAGTTCTGTTATACAACAGTGGCACCATGCAGTATTTGTCCCTTTGTGACTGAGATACTTCACTCAGCATAATGTTCTCCAGGGTCACCCATTTTGAATAATATTGCATGAGTTCATTGTTTTTCAATGCAGTGTAGTATTCCATTGTGTGAATATATCACAGTTTCTCTATCCATTCATTTGTTTATGGGCACTTAGGTTGTTTCCAACTCCTTGCTATTGTGAACAAAACCGCGATAAACATGGGTGTGCGTATATCTGCTTGGATGTCAGTTATGGTCTCTTTAGGGTATATTCTCAGGAGTGGACTTGCTGGGTCAAATGTTATCTCTATTTGCAACTTTTTGAGAAAGCGCCATACTGCCTTCCACAGTGGTTGCACCATTTTACACGTCCACCAACAGTGAATAAGGGTTCCAGTCTCTTCACGACCTTGCCAGCATTTGTTGCTTGCTGTTCTGTTAAATTTTGCTATTCTGACTGGGGTGAGATGATATCTCATAGCTGTTTTGATTTGCATCTCTCTTTGAGCTAGGGGTTTTGAACATTTCTTCATGTGCTTGTTAGCCATCTGAATGTCTTCTTTGGTGAAGTCTCTAGTTTTCTTATCTTTGAAAGTAACTGATACTGAATGCTGTTATTTGTTAACTTCATTAGTAAATTCTTCAAGTTACCTTCTCTTTCAGCAAGCAAGATTGTGTCTATTACATATCTCAAGAGAGTGAAGGAGTTTTCCTCTAATTCTGAAAGTACATTCTTCTTCAGAGAGCTCAGCTTCTCAAATTAATTGTTCACTGTACAATAAAATGAAAGGATACAATTTTGACCTTTCTCAGTTTTAAACCACACAGTATCCTCCTCCCACTCTTCTCTTAATCCATGTAGAGAACATGACACAGAGAACGTGTGTCCATCCACATGAACACATTTAAGCATTCTGAATTTCCATTCTGTGAAATGTTATCTATAATTATAATTACATTATAACTGTAATTATTCATAGTTGAATGTCTTGGTATAATTGTTAAAACAAATACACCTCTTTCTAAAGTGTCCTCTCTTCTTGGTCAAGATCTATTAGGAGTAACATGTCTCATTCCATGCCCTCTTCTGAATTCAGCTTGAACTTCTGACAGTTCCCTGTCGATGTATGGATACAGTTACTTTTGAACTATTTTTAGCAAAATTAGGACAGTATATAATGATGATAATGATGTAATGACAGTGCTGTTTTTTGGTAATAACCAACTAGATGAAAATGAAAACCACAAGATGGCATTTCACACCCACAATAGGCATAACATATTGTAGGTGGAGAGGTAAAATGATACAATTATTTTTAAAAACAATTTAGCTGCCTTCTCTTTGTTGTTGTTCTTGTTATTGTTAGATGCCATTGAGTCAAGGATGAATCATAGTGACTCTATGAACAACAAACAGATCTGAACTCTGTCCTATCCTGTACCATCCTCACTATTTCTGACACACTTTAACTCACTGTGCTAATCCATCCGGTTGAGGGTCTCCCTCTCCTTTGCTGACCCTCCACCTTTCCAAGGATGATGTCCCTTTCCGAGGAATAGTTTCCTCTAGCAACATGCCCAAATATGTGAGATGAAGTTTCACCATCCTTGCCTCAAGGAGCACTTTGGTTGTACTTTTTCCAAAATGTGTGTTGATTCCTTTGGCAGTCCATGGGATATTTAGTACTCTTCTCCAAAACCATAACTCAAAGGCATCAATTTTTCTTTTGTCAACTTTATTCACTATTCAGCTCTCAGATGCATAGTAAGTGATTGAAAAGACCATGGCCTGAATCAGATGCACCTTAGTCTTCAAAGTGACATCATTGCTCCTCAGTAATTTGGAGAGGTCCCTGATAGCAGATTTTCCCAATGCAATATATCTCCTAATATCCTGATTGCTGGTATCAAGGGTGTTGATTGTGAATCCAACCGAGATGAAATAATTGACAATTCCAATCTTTTTTCCATCTATTACGATATTTCTTATAGATCCAGTGGTAAGGATTTTTGTCTTAACGTTGATGCAATGCACCATAGTAAAGGCTGTAATCCTTGATCTTCTGCAGCAAGAATTTCAAGTCTTCCTCATTTTCAGCAAGTAACATTGTATCATCTACATAATGCAGGTTATGGATAAGTCTTCCTCCTTTCCTTATGTCATATTCTTCTTCATAGAGTCCAGCTTTTCTAATTACTTGTTAAGCATAGAGATTTAACAGGTATGGAGAGAGGATATAACACTTGCATACTTTTCCTGACTTTAAACCATGCAGGGTTCCCTTACTCTGTTAGCACAACTGCCTCTGGGTCTAGGTATAGGTTTTGTATGAGCACAATTAAGTTCTCTGGGATTCCCATTCTTCTCAAAGTTAGACATAATTTGTTATGATCCACACAGTTAAATGCTTTTGCATAATCAATAAAACACAAATAGACATTTTTCTCGTATTCTCTGCTTTTGGCCAAGATCCATCTGGCAGCAACAATGATATCCCTGGTGCCATGACTTTTTCTAAACCCAGGTTGGACTTCTGGCAGTTCTCTGTTTATGTGGTGTTCTAATCATTTTTTATATAACCTTCAGCAATATTTTGCTTGCATGTGATAGAAATGATATTGTTAGAAAATTTCCACATTCTGTTGGATCACCCTTCTTGGGAATGGAAACAAATATAGATCTTCTCCAGTCAGCTGGCCAAGCAGCTGTCCTCCAACTTTCCTGGCATAGACTGGTGAGCACATCCAGGGCTGCATCTGTTATTTGAAACTTGCCAATTGGTATTCTATCAATTCCTGGAGCCTTACTTTTTGCCAGTGCCTTCTGTGCAGCTTGAACTTCTTCCCTCATTACCATTGGCTCTTCTCAAAATTTTTCAGTGTCAACCAATTATAATTTTTTAAATTGTGATTTTAACGAAAGTTTATAGAAAGGCCAGGTTTTCATTCACTCATTAATTCATTGTTGCATTTAACCAATTATTTTTGCTGGAGTGCTTCTGTGTGTTCTTTCCATCTTCTTTTGACATTTCCTGGATTACTCAAGATTTTGCTTTAGGGAGCTCTGGTGGCTTAGTGGTAAGGAGATTCTCTGCCAACCCAAAGGCACATGGTTCTAATTTAGCTCCTTACATCCAGCAATTTCTAGTTACAAATCCTAGAAAAACTATTCTACAGGTTCAGAATGAGATGCCAACAAGGATGTTCACAGCAGTGCTGATTATAATAGCAGAAAATGGAAACAACTTTAGTGTTCATCAACAAGAGAATTATTTGTTTGGATCATTCATGCAAAATGAAATTACACAGTAGTAAAAATGAATATGTTATAGTGACAAAGTATAATTTGGCTAAGCTCTTAAAAACACAGAACTAAGTGAAAAATGGAAAAGACCACATATAATATGGTGCTATTTTTACAAATCTTTAAACAAAGCAAAACTAAACAATACATTGTTTAAGGAGATATATATACACACACATATATGATGAAATCATAATGAAAAACTCAAGAGATTACTAAAAAGAAAATGGATAGTGCTTCAGGGAATTTATGGATGCTCCTTTTGTTACACTTGATTACTTGCACATATTTCTGCATATTCTTTTGAATGTACTAAATATGATATAATAAAAAAAATTTGAGCATGAGTAAGAGCCCTGTTTGGAGTTAAGCAATACTAGTTCCTAGTACAAATTCCAGCATCTGCACTTTCTAACATATGATCTTAGAAGATCTCTTCCCTAAATCTATTTCTCTCTAAAATGGGTACACTAACTCTTGCAGGGTGTTGACAGGGTTAAATGTGCCAATCCTAATTTAGCAAAGTATCTGGCATGTATTAAGCATGAAGAAGTGTAGCCAGAATACTGCTTAGAAGTGAGGATGGTTCCACGTCCTTTGGAATCAATCCCTGCAGGACACAATGACAGTAAAGTAGAGAGCGAGTGAAGGCCCTCAGTAACGTGATTGGCTGGAACAACGGGCTCAGTCACAGTGACACTGTGAGGGTGGCGGCAGACCAGGTGGGGTTCCTTCTGTTATACTCAGGATTTCTATGAGTTGAAACCCACATTGATGGCGTCTAACAAGATGAAGCGTAAGTGTGTGTTACTTTTATTATCATTATTAATAATTATAGACAAAGTCAGTGACAGAGCTCTGGAGGCCTAGTGGTAAGAAACTGCTGCAATCCTGAAGGCACATGGTTCGAATCCACCAGCTGTACTGCAGAAGGATGGGCAATCTCCTCCCATGTGATTAACCATTGATGAAAACCCACGGGAGGGTCAGCTATGGGTCGGTTCTGACTTGATGGTACAAAACAACAGTCAGTGACAGCACAGAAACCCTGGCCATCCCACTTCCCAATACAGTGCTTTTGCCACTATGTCAGCCGCCCTCTTTACTTGGTGCCCTCAGCCCCTGGGGACCACAGTGGGTTAATCTCAGCCTCATCAGAGGAGCAACCACATTGGGTGGCACCACAGCCAAGAATCCCTGTGAAATCAGGGGACGTTTACATTCTTGGTGGATTAAAATCCTTCTCAGGAACTGCAGAAGCCTGTGGGCTCTGGTGATTAATAGCCCAGCCTAGTGCTGAGGGCCCTGGGAGGACACTGGCTGCAAACAGGAGGGATGGCACAGGCACCACTTGGACTCACATGAGCTCTGGGGACACAAAGGAGCCTGGCAGTGGGGCGAAGGAGGAAGGCCAGCGGCTGCAGACCCTCCACAGTGAAGAGTACGAGCTCTAACCCCCCTGACTGTCCTGATCCTCTGCCTTGTTGGGAGACCCCAGGCTCAAGATGCTGCCTCACTGTTCCGAACTCCAGTCACTCATTCACAAAACAGCCTTGGGCTCATCTGTGATAATGTGCTTAGAACAGTGCCTACCCAGTAGGAACTCAATCACTTTAGTTTTTACATATTTTGGAGTCATTTTTGTATGCACAGCAACTCCATAGAGAAAAACTAACCCATACAGTTTTCTAGGCTGTAATTTTTTTTTTTAAATTTTACTGGTTTACTTACAAAGTTTGTATACATTGTGTTTCACACTATTATTTATCCACATTGTGTTTCATACAATAATTCCCATTCATTGTGTTTTATAAAATTAATCACGGAAACAGCCCAAAGGTCCAGCCATAACTGAATGGCCTGAGAAAATGTGGTACATTCACATAATAAAATACTATGCAGCACTCAGAAGCAATGACTTTGAAAAAGACTACATAACTTGGGAGGGACTGGAGAACATTATGTTGAGTGAACTAACTCAATCTCTTGAGGATAAATACTGCATGAGACCACTATTGTAAAAATAGAAGGGTGACTAGTAAAACATGTAGAGATCCAAGGGGGAAAAAGGTGGGAATAGAGGTGGTGAGGATTGAGTAGGGGTGAAATCACAGGGGTACAGAATTTGGTGGATGGAAAAAGCAGGTGAAGGAAATGAGAAAGATCTAGAGGGGACCTGGTAAGATAGGCTGTGATTTTTTTTTTAATAGATTTTAATGAAAGTTTATCAAGAACTTGGATTTCCATTCATTAATTATTGCAAGTTTTCCTCCTTGTCCCCCCTACCCCGCTCCCCAGTTTGCTTTTTTTCTTTGGAAAAAAGTTCTTTCATTGTTATACAGTCCCAACCCACCCCCCAACACTTCACTCTACAACTCTTATTCTGGACTCTTCTCAAGGCTGTGATTTTTCCCCTTTTTAAAATACTTTTTATTATTAATTTTAATGAAAGTTTACAGAGACTTTGGATTTAAATTCATTCATTGTTTCACTTTTCTCCCTGCCCACCCCTCCCACCTAGTTCGCTCTTCTCTTTGAAAAGTAAAAGAAAAATTTTTTCATTGTTATACAATCCCTCCCACCAAGTCCACTCCACTATGAGCCTTTATTCTGGACTCCTGTCATGAAAATAATACCTAATCGTATATTCCTTTTAAACTATTCTTTCCCTCATCTGTTTCAATGCAGTATACATAATTTATCCCATCTTTCTCAGTCTCCCCTCAACCCTGATGTCAGTCCCGTTTCACAACAGTGGCATTATGCAGTATTTGTCCATTTGTAACTGAGATATTTCACTTGGCATAATATCCTCCAGGGTCACCTATTTTTTTTAATAATAGTTCATGAGTTCCTTGTTTGTCGATGCTGCATAGTATTCCATTGTGTGAATACACCACAGATTCTCTATCCATTCGTTTGTTGATGGGGACTTGGGTTGTTTCTAGCTCTTTACTATTGTGAACAAAGCAGCAATAAACATGAGTGTGTGGCAGTTATGGTTTCTTTGGGGTATATTCCCAGTAGTGGAAATTTGCAATTTTTTGACAAAGTGCCATACTGCCTTCCATAGTGATTGCACCATTTTACACTCCCACCAAGGGTGAATAAGTGTTCCAGTTTTTCCACAATCTCGCCAGCATTTGTTGTTTGCTATTCTGTTAAATTTTGCTATTCTTACTAGGGTGAGATGATATCTCATAGTTGTTTTGATTTACATCTCTCTTAGAGCTAGGGATTTAGAACATTTTTTCATGTGTTTGTTCACCATCTGAATGTTTTCTTTGGTGAAATGTCTGTTCATATCCTGTGCCCATTTTTCAATTGGGTTGTTTATCTTGTTATGGTGCTCAAGTATTTTATAAATTCTAGCTATAAGTCCCTTATATAACATGTCATTACCAAATATTTTTCCCCAGTTTGTGGCTTCCCTTTTTACGCTGTTGGAGAAATTTTTGGATGTATATAGGGATTTTATTCTTAGAAGGTCCCATTCATCTATTTTATTCTCCCTGGTTGTAGATTTTTCAGGATGCTTGGAAGACTGTTTATGTTATGGATTAGGACTTCCAGCGTTCTTCCAAGCTTTTCTTTAATGAAGATTATAATTCTTGGTTTTAGTCCTAGGCCCATGATCCACATTGAGTTGGGTTTTGTGTATGGAGTGAGGTGTGGATCGTGCCTTAGTTTTCTGCAGATAGTTTTCCAATTTTGCCAACACCATTTGCTTAAAAGGCTGTCATTTCCCCACTTAACTGATTTTATCTCCTTGTCAAAAAATCAGTTGACCATAGGTAGATGGGCTGGTTTCTGGATTCTCAATTCTATTCCATTGATCTATGTGTCTGTCATTGATTGTACTAGTAGACCACCATGGCAGTGTGGTAGGATTTGAAATCAGGGAGTTAGATGCCTCCTACCTTGTTTCTCTTTTTAAGGAATTCTTTGCTTATTTGGGGACTCTTTCCATTCCAAATGAAACTGGAGATGGCATTTTCCATCTCGTTGAAGAATGGGATTGGTATTTGTATTGGGATTGCACCTAATGTGTAGACTGCCTTTGGGGTAGTATTGTCATTTTTCACAATATTGAGTCTTCCTATACATGAGCAAGGAATATTCTTCCATTTCTCCAGGTCTCTTTTTGCTTCTTGTAGTAATGTTTTGTACTTTTCTTTGAATAGATCCTTTGTGTGTCTAGTCAGATTTACTCCCAAGTATTTAATATTGTGATTAGCTATTTTGAAGGGTATTGTTTTTCTTAGCTCTAGCTCTGCATTCTCTTTGTCACTGTAGAGACATCCAATTTTTGTATGTTGATCTTATATCCTGCCACTTTGCCGAACTGGTCAACTATGTCCAGTAGTTTTCTTGCTGAGTCTTTAGTTTTCTAAGAATACTATCATATCGTCTGCATTGTTGTTTTTGTTATGTGCCATCGAGTTGCATGCGACTCATGGTGACCCTGTGTACAACAGCTCTAAACTCTGCTCTGTCCTGTGCCAATCTCATTGTTTCCAACACACTCATCCCAATTGCCCCAGTCACCAAATCAATCCACCTCCCAGACGGCCTTCCTCTCCTGCACCGTCCCTCCGCCCTCCCAAGCATTATGTCCTTCTCCAAGGACCAGTCTCTCCTTATAACATGACCAAAGTATGTCAGACGAAGCCTCAGAATCCTTGCCTCCAAGGAGCAGCCTGGTTTAACCTTCTCCAGGATGAATCTGTTTGTTTTCTTAGCAGTCCGTGGTACCCTCAACACTCTTCGCCAACACCACAGCTCAAAAGCATCAATTCTCCTTTTATCCTCCCTGGTCATTGTCCAGCTCTCTGACGCATCTGCATAGAGAGATGATTTCACCTCCTCTTTGCCCATTTGGATACGTCTTATCTCCTTGTCTTGTCTTATTGCTATTGCTAAGACTTACAATACAATATTGAATAAGAGTGGTGATAGTAGGCATCCATGTCTATTTCCTGTTCTTAAAGGGAATAAGGCTATGATTTTTATGGAACAATATTGCCAAGTCTTTCTTCCACAGAACCACTGGATGGATGAACCATTAAACTTAAGGTTAGCAGCTAAGCACTTAACCTTTGTGCTATCAGAGCTCCTTCCATCATGTTTAGCTACAATGATTTCACTGGCAATGGTGCAATCTGACGACCTAGTGGGCAGAGAGTGGCACTGCCAACCTGAAGATGGAATCCCTCAGTGGCCACACAGGAGAAAGATGGGCAATCTTGTCCTGTGTGATTTACAGCCTCTTAAAACCTATTGGAAGGTCACTATGAGTCGGTTCCAACTCAACAGCAATGAGTAAGTGAATGGTTCCATTCAGGTGGGTAGGGAATCAATCTCAAGGGTTATTAGGATCAATTTGCTAGTTTATTTCCTTGAGGATTAGAACTCAATATGGGAAGACTGTTTATGTTGTGGATTAGGACTTCTAGTGTTGTTCCTAGCTTTTCTGTAATGAATTTTATAGTCCTTGGTTTTAGTCCTAGGTC
>NW_006399755.1:9762692-9788533 GCF_000299155.1 Elephantulus edwardii
TTAATAAAATATAATTATAGAAATAAAAAAAGAAGAACTCAATCTGGATTATATCAGTATCCTGGGGCCCAAAACCCAGCACAGAATGAGTAGCTTCAGGGAATGTTTGCTGAGTTAAATTACCAAATGCCAGGCTAGTCATTTCCCCCACATTTGTGGATGAGAATCTCACCCCTTCTCTCCATGGGCAAGATCCTGCTTGTTTAATAGTTTTTCTTGGTACCAAGCTGAAATCTACCTGCAGACAGCATCTTCTTTTTCAGTTTTGAGAATGGGAGGAAGTAATAGGGGGAGAAGCCCCCCTCTCTGTGTGTACCAGCTCATCAAGGCCTGCATCCAGCCTGCTTCCCCTGGTCTTATAAAGGCCACATTCCCAGAGACAGGCTGGTATGGACACATAGGCAGTTGTACAGACATGCACACCCCAGATATACAGGGACACTGTCACACGCTCACTGGAGGGAACACACAGGGCATGCTGGCCCATGGAATCACACCGTTTAATGTGTCCACAGACACTGATACAAGAGCACATGTACATCACATACACCCCACTCTCCCACACACACAGGCAGAGGCACATGTATAAAACACGGACTTCAAACCCACTTGAGAATGCTAGGACTCAGGAGACAGGGGCAGACCCCTTGGGGAATGAAGGGCTCTGTGTGTTCCTAGAAACGACTAAGAGATGGTTCAGGCTAATGCGGCAGACCACAGGCTTCCCCCTTCAATTGCTCAGCAAGCCTGGCATCCAAGGGGCTTGTTTAGAAATGGTATAAACAGTCGTTCAGGGCATAGTTTCTGCTCTATTCCGTGCCACACAAATTGTTGCACAAATTGCAAAACAATGACAATTAGAGCAGAAATTGCTGCAGGCCAGCTAGCTTGTGCAGAGACCTTTACTGTCCCCTGCGCCAACCCCACTGCCTGTTGGAGGGCCCCAGATAGCAGGATACTGGGGTCTGGGCCAGGGCTGGGGAGGGCAGCACCTCTTGTCTCACTCACCCTGAGACCATGTGCACTCTCGACCTCCACTTCTGAGTCTTGGGTCTGAGTCCCTTGAGGCCACTCTTGGTGAGTCCCTGGTCAACCCAGCTCTGGGTCTCAGTTCTCCACGTCCTTGGGCCTCTGCTCGATTCCTTTGCCACTGACCACCCTGACTTCCTTCCTCAGGTCCCATGTCTCTCTCTGCCACCAGCATTTACATTCCCTGACATTGTGTATGTACTCCATAAATGACAACTGAATGACTGGTTGAACCCCCTTTCCCACTCTGGAACACAGGCATCATTACTGCCATTTGAAGCAGACCCTCCATCCTGGTTTCCCATGTACACAAATCCCCTCAGGGTCAGCTTCTGGAGTAACACCTGAACTATCATTCCATAGAGGAGGAAATGGAAGACCTAGGAGGGAAAAGTAACTTGTCCACATCACAAGACCAGGTGTTATTACTTACTGTTAGGTGTCATCAACTTAATTCAGACCTAAGATGACCCCAAGTATGAAGAATGGAATGGCTGTGACATTTCACAAGCAGATCACTAGGCATGTCTTACAAGGAGTGTCTGGACGAGTGTGAATCACCAACTGTTTGGCTAATAGTCAGTGCTTAACTGTTTATACCACCCAGGGATCCCTGGACACAATGACTAATTAGCTCCCAAGTCCATGTGAGTCACGTTACTCTGATTATTGCTTTGGCTCTGCTTCACAATGCAGTCATGAGGCCAGGCAGGAGAGTCCCATCAAATGTTCTTCCTCCCATGGTTCATCCACACTTGGGAGTGCTCTTTGGACTGAGGTTCCCTGCGCCAGGGAGCTCCTAGACCCAGAGTAACAGAGAGAGAGGGAGAGGGAGAAAGAGAGCAAGGGGAGAGAAAAAGAGAGGAAGGCAGGCAAGGAGAGAGAGAGGGAGGGAGAAATTTATTAATATGGAAGAAAAGACAGATGATGATGAGAAATAGTGGCAGCAGAACCAGGAGACTGTGTGGTGGCCTTTCTGGCCCACTGAGCAAGAATGCTGAGCACCTCTGGGCAGGAGGCATGATGGCAGAGTGGGGCTTCTCTGGGCACTTGATGGAGCTAGGACTTACAACACTTGCCTGAGAATGCCCTGTGCAGGCTTGGAGACAGAGGGCAGGGTCTAGCTGTGCTGATGAGGCACTGTCTTTTGAAAACTGCTCCTGTTACTTCTAAGTCGACTCTGATCCTGCGCAGTATCTTGTAACTTCCCACAATCATGAGTATGGTCTGTGAGTTCTGGGTGGCCACTGCAATAAATTCTAAAAGCCAGCAGAAAAGTGGAGGGGTTAGTAGAGATGGCAGTTGGTCTCTGAACTGGTACAAAGGCTGGAGGGAGAAGGCACTCATGCAGCTTCCACCTCATAGGAATCGACTTTGAGCTACTGATTCTTCTTTCCTCCTTTGAAGTTAGATGACATTTTTACACCTGGCTATAGTGTCAAGATGTGAATTTAATGAAGAGTGGTAGGATGGGGAGGGCTGAGCTCAGCTAGGACTTGACGACAGGCCAGTGGAGGGCTGGCTCCCCGAAAGCTCAAGCTCTTTCCAAGGGAGGGGGTGTCTCTATTTCAATAGACAGGGCAGTCACTTCAGGGTCAATGCAGTAGTTCCATGCCACCTACCATCTCAGCAGGGTTCTGGGGCTAAGGTGGAAAAGCTCTCTCCAGCAGCCTATATAAATCTGGAGGCAAAGGGGTTATTAAACCCTGGGAAAATATAACAAAAGACACTAAACATGTTCTTGGAAAGAACCTCGAGCATTAAGTTATTACCTATTAGCTTACAGGAATGAGGCACAGAGTGGAGTTGATGTTCTGTGTGAGCCTTCTGGCTCTTAGAAGGCACATGACACAAAGCACCCGTATCCACACACATCACATACTTCCTCCTTCAGTTCAACGGGGTCTAGGCAGCTTTCTGTCTATAGACAAAGCCCAGCTCTCCAGCTCAACAAAAAGCCAAGTCCAGCTCACCTCTCCAGCTGCTTGCCCATCTCTCTCCCCTCACCGCATGTTCTGAGCCACTTGAAGCTCTTACCTTCAGGCCTCTTATGAAGCTGTTCCCTCTCCCTGAGACACTTTCCCCATCTTCTTGAGCGTGGCTAACTCTTTTCTGAAGTCCCTGGGTGGTACAAATGGTTAGGCACTCTGCCATTAGCGGCACGGCTCTTGGTTCAACCATTCAGAGGTGCGTTGGAAGACAGATAAGGTTATGTGTCTCTGAAAAAATAAGGCAGCGAAAGCCCCGTGGAGAGGTTCTCCCCTGCACACACAGGGCTGCCACGAGGCAGAATCAAATCAGCCACACCTAAGCCAACTCCCACATAGCTCGCTTCCCATAGGCTTCCCACGGGTCGGGTCCTCTCCGGTGTGCTCCCATCTATGTTCCTACAGAGGACCCCCACGCTCTTCTAACTTAGTTCACAAGCCTGTCCTCCTCTCCAGACTGATCACCTCCAGAGCAGAGCAGGGAGGGCTCCTGCTGATTGCTCAACACTCAGCAGTAGGCAAGGCCTTGGGCCGGCATTGGGTGATGAATGAATGAATGCATGAATGTATGGACACACACATGCAAATATAGCAGTGCAGACACAGAAGCTGCTCAGACCGGGCCCTCATGTCTGCCTGGGCTCTGGGGACGGCTGCATGAGGACCTCGTAATGACTTTTCATTAGCCCAACAGTGACGACATCTCAGTCTGGGGCCTGTACTCCTTCCTGGAAACACCAGGCAAACACACAACAGCAGGCCAGGAATGAGAATTCTAGGAGACCCAGCAGAAGTGAACAACCCTCAGCTCCCTCAACAGTCTGGTCCAGCAAGGCCACTGTGAAATGGCAACCTTGATGGCCACTCCATGCCTCTATCACACCCACGATTCCACCCAACTCTTACAGAAAAAGCCCAGTTTTCTCTGCTTCCACACCTTACATGTTCATTGTGCCTTTTTTTCCCTCACAGAAGTCTACTCTCTTTACTCACAAGCTCCTTGAGAAGTTCCCTTGGACCCCTTATTGTTCCCAATTAATAAAGACTCTGTTCCCTTCTTCAGGCTTCTTTCTCAGCCCAGGTCCAGCCCCATCCAGAGTGACTTCTCACTGTAGGCTTCTTTCCTGAACAGTCCCTCCTCTATCCCAACTCTACCACCCTTTTCCATAGTTTGGGCTCAGAACATAGATTCACACATCTTACTCAGAGGCCAGATGCTGGGAATCTATCTTAGCTCCAGCGTTATGTGTGTGACTACGGTTTTATGGTTTCGTTTTTTAACCTGTTTCTCAGTCCCTTGCTTGAAAAATAGAGGCACTGATCAATATCTATGGTGGCAGCAGTCAAGAAAGAAAAAAAGATGTGTTGCACTGGGAAAATCTGCTGTCAAGGACTTCTTTAAATTGCTAAAGAACAAGGACATCAGCTTAAAGACTAAGGTGTGCCTGATTCAAGCCATGATATTTTCAATTGCTTCATAGGCATGGGAAATTTAACAATGACTAAGGGGACTAAAGAAGGATTGGCACCTTTGGACTGTGGTATTGGCAAAGAGTACTGAACACCTCAAGAACTTGCAAAAGAATAAACAAATCTGTATCGTAGGCAGTGCAACCAGGATGCTCCTTAGAGGTAAGAATGTGAAACTACTTCTCACCAACTTTGGACTTGTTGTCTGGAAGTTCTAGGTGTTGTAAAAAGATACAATGCTTGGGAGAATAGAAGGTCATAGAAAAAGACGAAGACTGTCAATGAGACGGCCTGACAGTGGCTGTAACAATGGGCTTGAGCATGGCAGAGACTGTAAGGAGGGGGCAAGGTTTTGATCTTCTGTTCAGTGGGTGGCTATGTGTTGGAGGAGATTCAACAGCATCCAACAACAGCAATCTGGATAGTGGGTTCATTATATAAAATGCCTGAAATAATAAAGGACTGTGGCTATGTTGACCCCCTTTACCACAATAATCTTTCCTTCCAACTCATTCACCACTAACCATTCCTATCTCCTTGCCTTCACTTCACTCTCTGCCCAGAGCCAACACCTCTCCTTATCTTGCCAGCCCTTCCAGCTACTCATCCACTACGTTCTAGCTCATGGGGTAAATCAGCTTCATCTGCTGAGAGCTCTCTTTATTGAGTGGACATCTAACCACAACAATTGCCCACATGTGTGTGCGTGTACAGTGTCAGCAGCCACTACAGATTCAAGAGTTCCCCTTCGTACCCATGCCTCTCCCATCAGGCCACCCTGGTCCACTATAGAGTCAGTTTGCCTCTCGTGTCTTCCAGTGGCCTTTTCCAAATTTCTCCAGTCTCAGCCAGACCCTCTCATCCATATTCCAACAAACCCAGAAGTGGCCCCAAATGCTCCTCCCAATCATGACACTCTTAAACCCACTCATTTTACTCTCTCTCTCACCACCACAGCCTGGTCCTCCTTGTTCTCTTCCTCAACTCCCTAAGAGAGGTCTGGTGGCTTAGTGGTAAGAGCTGTGCTGTGAACCCAAAGGTAGGTGGTTTGAATCCACCAGCTTCTGTGCAGAAGAAAGATGGGCAATCTTGTGTATTTATAGCCTCTAAAACCTCACTGAAGGGTCACTTATGAGTCAGTTACAATTCAACTGTACACAACAACAACAACTCAGCTGGGCTTTAAGTCCTCGCTACAGTGCTCAATTACAGTTTTATTAATACCTCACACAAACAAAACCTTGATAAAAATTATTTTTAAAATGTCTCGAACAGTACATTGAAGGAAATTGCCAGATAAGCACCAGAAATTCAAGCTGGATTCAGAAGAGACTGTGGCATAAGAAGTATCATTGCTGATGTCAGATGGATCTTCTCTGAAAGCAGAGAAACAGACAGATGTAGTTTATTGACCATACAAAGGCATTTGACTTGTGGATCATAACAAATTGTGGCTAACATTGAAAAGAAAATCCCAGAGCACTTAACTGTACTCATGTGAAACCTAGACCTAGACCAAAAAGCTGTTATTTGAATAGAACAAGGAACGCTACATGGTTTAAAATCAGGAAAGATGTGTGTTAGGGCTGTAGCCTTTCTCTACATCTATTCAATGTCTATGATGATCCAGCAAGCTGGCCTATACGAAGAGGAATATTGCATCAGGACTCGAGGGAGACTTATCACCAACATAACATTATCTGTTATGCAAATAATATAAATGTGTTTGCAGAACGTGAAAAAAAATTGAAGCGCTTACTGCAAAAGATCAAAGACTCCAGCCTTCAAAGTGGATTACATCTCCACATCAAGAAAACAGAAACCCTCACCACTGGAGTGAGTGGCACCACTGTGATAGACGGGAAAAAGATTGACATTGTCAACTAGATTATTTCACTTGGATCCACAATCAACAGCTAGGGTGGCAGCAGTCAAGAAATCAAAAGACGTGTTGCATTGGGAAAATCTACTGTAACAATGAACTTGAACATGTCGGACACGGCGCAGGGTAGGGTTAGGCTCAGATCTGTTGTTGTTCTGCTGGGTGCTATGAGGAGTAGATGACTTGATGACACCTAGTGACAAAAACAATGATCACAGTAACTAAATGAGTATAGGTTTTTAATAAAATCCATGTCAATTTAATTACAAATAGATCTTATCATGTAAATAACCACGAATGGACAGCACTTTACAAGGAATACAATTGACTGAGTTGAGTTGATAAGTGGACTCTGGTGGCCTAGCTCACAGGGAGTCCTGCTGCTAACCCGGGGCCATGCCTCTCTGGTGGTTCAAATAACCAGCAGCTCAGATGGAGAACGATGGGCAATTCTCTTCCAGCGCAATCTACAGCCTTGGAAACCCACTGGAAGACCAGCTCTGAGTTGTTTCTGAACTGCTGACAATGAGTGAGTGAGTGAAAAGAGAAAGCAATAGACTAGAATATCAGAGCAGGATTTTGCTGACGCTTCCCCTACTCACAAAGGATGAAAATGAAGCGCCAAGAAAAGAGGCGGCGAAGCAAGCCTTGGGCTGTACCTCAAGCACTCCCACCTCTGCAGGCCTTGTACAGGTGCTGACAGACCATAATCCTTGTAGCAACTCATGAGAATGTATTCATTTAATTTAAAATCAGGAGAAAAAGAAATGAACTCAATGCAAAGGACATGTTTTAAAAGATAATATTACTATATGTCTTTACACCAATTCTGTTGTAAAAACATGCTTTTTAATATATTTTATGGAGGCAGGGACCCATGTGCTGGGGCCAGCAAACCTCGCGGTGTGACCCTTTTTGCTGAAACCACCTCACCAATGGCAGCATTCCTGTTTCCCACCTGCCTGGCTGCTAGGGGGCCCAGGCCCACTCCACACTTGTCTCTCTGACAGGCTCCAACAGGAGTAGAGGTTCAGCATCTTCAGGAACCTTTCAGGGAAAACAAGGCCTTGCCAGGTGAATCTAATTTATACCCTGAAGTAACCACCTCAGACAGCTCTTGAAAGGCCAAACCCACCCGCTCTGGCTGTGGG
The DNA here is from genome assembly GCF_000299155.1 of Elephantulus edwardii. Classification (NCBI taxonomy): domain Eukaryota; kingdom Metazoa; phylum Chordata; class Mammalia; order Macroscelidea; family Macroscelididae; genus Elephantulus; species Elephantulus edwardii. The sequence goes on from NW_006399755.1 coordinate 9,770,213, forward strand.
AGAAGGATCTCTGGTTAGTTTTGCCAACCAGTTGTCAGGATAAACCTTCCTGGGTTCACAATGTGGAGACAATTAAACGGCTGGTGTTTTTGAAGGCACGAGCTGCTAACTTCCTGACAGGGGTGTTGACTGCGGGCAGCAGACCCTCTGTTCCTATCAATTCAAGCAGGGAGCAGCCCAGCTCTCCTCAAGACCACACCTCATTTCCCCCAGCACGCCCATGGCAAAACCAGTGAGGTGCAGGCAGAAGAGAACTCAGCAGAGGTGAGGCAGGTAGACAGCCTGCCCTGAGCTCTGCTGTGACCCAGTTCCCTGGGCCCCTCTGCTGGCCACTGCCTGTCCAAGTCACTGTGTCCTCATTGGGAAGATGAAACAACAATCCTAAAGAAGTCACTGAGGATAATACGGGACAAACAAGCTCAGACGGGCAGGACTAACATCTCCTCGAACAGATAAGTAAACTGAGACCAGAACAACAGTAACAACAACAAAATAGCTTGTCTAGGCAAAATCATCGTGAATTAGAGCTTAAATGCAGAAAGATGGATTCCAGAAGCTACAGGGGCAGGGCTCAGGTCTTCCTGAAGTCTCTGCTGGCAGATTTGCCTGGATTCAAGTCCTCTTACCGGTTATGGGACTAGTCCCTACAATGGACTAGGAGGACAATCTGCCTCATAGGGCTACTGGATATATGACATGAGCAAACTGATGCCTAGTACCTGGTGTACAGGAAACAATAAAGCTGGCCTGTCAAAAAGCTGTCTTTTTTCTGTACTGTTGCCCCTCATTATTTTTTCTGCCCAGTGCATGCAGTCACTTCAGAGCCTCTGGTCCTGACCCAGCTCATTCATCCTTTCTCAGAGCAGACAGAGATCGAATGCCCCAGTGTCTTCCCTCCTTCTCACTGTCCCCCACCCCTCACATAAATACACACATGCACACACACCTTCCCTAACTCCTCCCTCAGACCAGCTACCTTCCTGTGCTGGGGAAACAGAGCATGAAGACGCCTTGGATTTGTGGTGTTGACTCTTGATACAACATGGTCTCCCAGTACAGTAAGTGGAAGGATCGGCCACACACTCACACAAATCTCAAACTATGCGTGACTGGTTTTTGAGGAGCTCCAGTAACTGACTGTGGTGTTGGCAAAGAGAACTGAATCTCCCATGGACTTCCAAAAGAACAAACAAGCCTGTCTTGGAAGAAGTTCGACCAGGGTGCTCCTTAGAGGCAAGGACGGTGAGACTTCATCTGACATACTTTGGACACGTTACCAGGAGGGGCCAGTCCTTGGAGAGGATATTGTGCTTGGAACAGTAGATGGTTACGAAGAAGAGGAAGCCCCTCAATGAGATGCAGTGACTAACGATGAGGACAGTACAGCCATGAGGATGGTGCAGGGTTGGCAAGGTTCTACACGGTTTGCTATGAGAGAGAATCCACTTTATGGCATCTAACAATAGCCTCATACAATGCCAGATGTTCTGGATGAACCAATGAAAAGACAGAATCATCAGTTCATGTTCAATTACAGGAAAAATTATGATGACCCAGAGGGCATCCAGGAATAGTGGGAAGCCAGGCACTGGACTCTCAACATTTAACTTCCCTATACCTGTTTCCTCATCCATATAATGGGATAGTGATACATACCTACCTCTAAGGACTCGGAAGAAAACACCAAGGACTTATCTGTTATCTGGAAAAGAGCACATTCTTACCAGTGCCATTTTCCTTCTTCCATCAGACTTTAAAATTGTTGTTAGCTGCTGTCAAGCCAAGTACCAAGTATTCATAGTGGCCCTAGACACTGCCCTGTCTCTGCCATCTTCATCATCTCTGACACACTATAGTCCACCGCTGAAATCACTGTGTCAATCCATCTAACTGGAGGTCTTCCTCTCCTTTGCTGGCCATATCCACCTTTCCAAGTATGATGTCCCTTTCCAAAGAATAGCCTCCCCTAGCTACATGTCCAAAGTATGAAAGATGAAGCTTTGTTATCTTTGCTTCCAACAAGCACTCTGGCTGCAATATTCCTGAGACCTATCTATTTGTTCTTTTGGCAGTCTGTGGGACATTCAGTGGTCTTCTCCAACACCACTTCAAAGGCATCAATTCTTCGTCTTATCATCCTTATTCACTGTCCAGCTCTCAGATGCATAGCTAGTGACTGAAAAGACTAGGCATACCTGAACCAGGCATACCTTAGTCTTCAAACTGACTTCACTGCTCCTCAGCATTTTGAAGAGGTCCCTGACCATGGACTGCTGCTACCAAAGTTGTTGACTGTTGAACCAAGTAAGATGAAATCATTGACAGCTTCAATCCTTTCTCCGTTTGTCATTAAGGTAATGGTTGTTGAATAGTTTTCATCACTTTTCATGCAGTCTTGGTTACATACTTTGTATTTAACAATGTTAGATTATACTCTTGTCCCATCTTTGCATCTTGGCCATAAAAACGGGACCAGCATAGACTTAACTAATGATAACAGCAGAAGTGGCAAGTGATTATTGAACATTTATTACATGGAAGGTTTAAGCATACATTTCTTTCCAAGCAATTGACACAGCATGGGAAATCAGCAAGAGCTCTTTCCCTCTGGACCTCTGTTTCCAAATTTATAAATGGGTATGAGTCAGATGGTTTCTAAACTCTTCTCTGGGGTTGATATTCTGTGAGCTTGTGACCTTGGGCATAGCCTCTCCTGTGCTCTTATATTAAGAGTTCTTGATTCCCCCTAAAAAAATATGTTACAGACTCTAACATTTATTCCCCATGGTTATAACCCTATTTAGGGATGGGTTGTCTATGTTATGTTAATTATCAGGAATTAGCATTCAATGTATATTAAGTCCATCTCTTGAGATATAAAAGAGATTAAACAAGCAAGGATGAGGGAAGGGATTCAAGCCTAAGAAGACTATCCTGGAGCTCAAAAGAAACAAGGACCTTTCTCCAGAATGAATAGAGAGAAAAAGACTTTCCCTAGAACAGGTAACCTAAATCTGGAATTAAAGTCTTCCAAATTTCTGTTAAAACTGTCCACTTGTGGTATTTATGTTACAGCAGCACTAGAGAGTCAAGACATTTTGGTACAGGAAGAACAGGGTGTTGCTCACAGATATATAGAATGTGGAAGCAGTTTTGGAATTGGGTAACGGATAGAGGCTAGGAGAGTTTTAAGGTGGCTTGATTGCCTTGAAGAGTCTGCTGGTACAATTAGGGAGAACTCAAAGGCAATTTTGGTGAGGGAGCAGAAGGAAGTTAGGAGAGATCTAGAGACAGGCTCTGTCATCTTGAATACATATGGTGCCAACACAGAGTGTTGCTAGAAATGTTGACACTAAATTTGCTTCTGGTGAGGTTTTAAAAGAAAATGAACATTTACATGGACAAGAGAGGAAAAGTGATGCTTTTTATGCAGTAGCAAAGTACCTGTCTGAATTAAGTTCACAGGTCTGATGTAAGGTAAACTGTAAGCGATAAACTTGGATATTTCGTTGAAGAGATTCTAAGCAAGATCTTAAAGGGGTTGTTTGGTTTCTCCTTGTTGCTTATAGTAAAATGTGATAGGAAAGAGATGGACTTAAAAATAAGGCATACAAAATAACTTATGATTTAGAAAATTCTGTTATACAAAATATGGACATGTGTCTTAGAATGTTCACCCAGGATATGGCTAAATGATCCTTTGTTAAAGAAATTTAGCCTGTGATTGATGGATCTAACCAACTACCAGAATTAAAAAGCCATCAACTTAGATTTGAGGGGACAGTGAAAGGATGAAAGAAAAGAACAGTGTTGCCTCTTGGAGTTCTACAAGCAGGAAATAGGCAAAGGCAGTTTTTTCATGCCCTCTGAGAAAAGAAAAGGACCATCACCGCAGTAGCATGGATCTCAGCAGAACTGCTGGAAGGAGTAGGAAAAGCAAGATTGTGGTATCAAAGGGTTTCCTGGTTCTCGAAGGATGGGACAACAAACTCCTAAGTCCCAGAGATCTTCATGGATTTAATGGTTCTAGAGAGGGGCCTGCAGTTGAGGTGTGCCAGGGAGTGAGGCTGCTGCCTCAATCTGAGATGATGCAGCAGCCATACCTCAGAAGAATGAGGTCTCCTGGGGCTATGACTCAGATGGAGTAGGAGAAAGGGGCACGAGCCCTGGTGGCTTAGTAGCGAGGAATTGCACTGGCAACCCAAAGGTATGTGGCTCGAATCCACCAGCTGCTCCATGGGAGAAGGATGGGCTATCTCTTTCTGTATAATTCACAATTTATTGCCTCTGAAAAGCCACTGGAGGGTCAGTTCTAAATTTACAGTACACAACAACAACAACAACAAAGCCAAGGGATCAGAGTTGCCACCCCAGAGAACCTGGAAGATGGAGATGAAGCTTGAGGCTAAGGTGCTTCTACTCTGAATCCTGAGGGTTGGCCAACACTCAGCATGTAGAGGACAGGCATTGCCCAGATGGCTTCAGAGAAGAATGTCCAAGCTTTGAGAGTGGATGTAATTTGTTTTACTGGGTTTTAGAGTTGCTTGGTGTCAATTCTTCCTTCTTTCTTTGCAATTTTTCCTATTTGTAATGGAAATGCCTGCCTTGTGCCTGTTCTACCTTACTCTTTGCAAACAGATACCTTAAATTCTAGATTTCACAGGTTCATCGTGAAGAGGAATTTTGCTTCAGGATGGACCATGTCTAACATCTCATTGATATTTTATTTGGATGATTCTGAAGATGAGATTTTTGGACATAGAGTTGATGTAAGCCTTTTAGGATGACGAGATGGAGTGTATATGTTTTGCGTGTGTCAAGGACATGGATTTTTTTTTTTGGTGGGGGACAAAGGGTAGACTGTTACGGATTGAACTGTGTCCTCCAAAATACATGTGGTAAATCCTAACCTCTATGCCTGTAGGTATACTCCCAATTTGAACTCATTGTCTTTGTTTTGTTAATGAGGAGGGATTCCTATAGGTTGTCTCTTGAGTCAATATCTTTTGAGACATAAAAAGGGATTAAATAAGCAAGCAGTAGGGGCACAGAGAGAAGTCAAGTATGTGAAGATCTCCTGGGAAGGGAGAGAAAGCCTTCTCCAGATCTTACATCTGAGTTCAGACCTCTAGACTCCTAAACTATGAGACAACAAAACTATTCACTTGAGGTAGTTCTGTTACAACATTAGACAAGGCAGGAGAGAGACTGAAGCAAGAGGTCAAGGAGGAGGAAGGAACACACATGTGTTGAGCGGCCAGGAACAAATATGTATGGGCCTCTTAAGGGAGCTCTGGTGGCCTAGTGGCAAGAAGCTGCACTGCAATTCCGAAGGCACGTGGTTTGAAGCCATCAGCTCCGTGGGAGAAGGATGGACAGTCTCCTCCTGTGTGATTAACTGCTTCTGAAAGCCCACCAGAAGGTTAGCTATGGGTCAGCTGTTGTACACAACAACCACAACAACAATGGGCCTCTTGACACGTGAGCTCAAAGGATTTTAGGAATTCTAGAATCCAAGTCTTCCATTTTAGAGAGGAGAGAACTGAGGCTCTAAGGGGTCTGGTGACATGTCTAGAACCACAGGCAGTCTGAGTGCAGAGCTGGGGCAAGAACTGGGCTCTGAACACTTGGCCAGTCACATCTCTACCAAAACAGAGGATCAGAGACATGAAAACTGTTGCTGTTATTGGCAGCAGCTGAGTTACTCAGACTCAAGGCAACCCCAGAAGGTTTTCAAGCCTGTGACCTTTCAAAAGCAGACCATCAGACCTGCCTTCTGAAGTTATTTTTGGGTGATCTTGAACTGCCAACCTTTTGGCTAATGGTTGAGTGCTTAAATTCTTGCACCACCAAGAGACACCCACCCAAAACCTAGGAGAGCCTTGCCTCTAATCAAAGTCCATGCATGGGCGAGTTGGACAATGAGTAAGGACAACTGAAGAATCGATACCTTAGAATTGTGTGCTGGCACAGAATGTTGACTACACCATGGACCACTAAAAGAACAAACAAATCAGTCTGCAGCAATAGACTTGGGCATGGCAAAGACTGTGATGATGGTGCAGAATACAGCGAAGTTGCCATCAGTTGCTGGCTGGCTGCGTCGTCTGGCTATTTGAAGAAAGGAAGGGGTGGAGAAGTGGGGAAAGGCAGTGGAGAGAGTATGTAGGTACATGGCTGGGTGGGTGGGTCTTTGCACAAATCCAGGCTGCATCTGGGCCCAACATTCAGAGTGATCTATCATCTTGCTTCCCAAAGCACATGAGAACGTGTGATGTTTGCAAACCAAGGAAGCCTAAAGGCAGTGCTTCCTAACCCACATGCTGGCGAAAGGGAGGGTGATTCCGTCACAGGGGGACTGCATGTGCCACCTCCTGCTGTGGGGCCTGGGGCAAGTCATCTTCCCACCCTGGGCTGCAGGTCTCCCACGTATGAAGACTGCCGCAGGGAGTTAGTGAGGAACGTAGCAGACAAGATTATCTAGAAGGCTTTTCCTCTAGTATAAACACAACACAAGCCAGTGTTCTTTTGAATGTGGGAGGCTGTGGTGGTACAGAGAGGCAACTCACGTCAGTCATCAGCACACTGTAGGTGATCAATAACCTCCGAGTAGAGGGAAGGAGTGAGAGCTGGACAAAGAATAAGGATAATAGAAGAAAAACAGATGCCTTTGAGCTGTGGTGTTGGAGAAGAGTACTAAATATCCAATGGATGATCACGAGAGCAAGAATGTCTTGAAGAGGGTGCGGCTGGAGGGAAGCATGATGAGGCTTCACCTCACATACTTTGGACATGTTGCTAGAAGGGGCTATTCCTTGGAGAGGGACATGATGATGGGAAGAGTGGAGGGTCAGTGAAGGAGAGGAAGACCCTCATCCGGGTGGATTGACAGGCTGACTGCTGCAATAGGCTCTTGTGTAGCAGGAAGTGTGAAGACGGCACAGGATAGAACAGGGTTCATATCTTTTGTTCATGGGGTCACTGAGTCGTACTCGACTCAATGGCTTCTAACAACAAGTGGGCAGGACTGAGCTGGGCATCAAAAGAGTTGCTGTTGCTATTAGGAGCCGTCAATCAACTATAACTCATAGCAACCCTATCAACAAAAACCTCTGAACCCTGCCCTATCCTGTACCGTTCTTACTCATCAGGGGGCAAAGGAGTTGTTGGTTTTGTTGTTATGCCCCTTGAGTCAATTACAACTCACAGTGACCCAACGAGCAACACAGCAGAACCCTGTACCATCCTCACCATCTCTAACGTGCTTGACCCCATCGCTGGCCATTGGAACAATCCACCTTGTTGAGGGTTTTCCTCTTTCTCTGACCCTCCACCTTTCCCAGCATCATGTCCTTACATAAGGTCTGGCCCCTCCTGACAACAAATGGAGCTGAGCATTCATTATCTCTCTCCGCAATCTTCAATGAAACAAAGCCCCCATTCAGACATCAGTTCCCACATCTGCACAGAACAGAGGCACAGTCCCAGGCAGTCCGACTCACAGCTGCACTGAGAGCCACCTTCCCTTGTCCTGGGTGTCCGTGGGGAGGGACACAGCAGTGGGGAGTGGGGAGTGAGGAGAGAGTGGAGAGGGGTGACTTCAGGAAAGTCCCCGAGGCACAGTAGCCCATTTTCCTGCCTGGAACAGAACTTGCGATTCAGTCCCTCTTATGTTCAGAGGCCATTAAGCCTGGTCAGAAATGAATGCACAGGCTAGATTGACTTCCCAGACTCCCAGCCCAGCAGATGCTGGCCAGCTCAGCCTTGTGGTTTAGTGGAAATCTGGAAGACCAGTGTGGGAAGTAAGATAGGGTACAGAGTGCTGGGGTACGTGGCTTCACTCTCTGGACCTCAGTGACTCCATCAGTAAAATGGGGATCCTGACACTTTGCATTCCCTAGGACAGCAAGGCCCAGCAAAACTGTACCTCAAGGCTTGCCTGTGTCCACATGGAGCAATTATTATTTTCAGCTTGAAAACTATGACTTGGGGATCTGACCACAAAAGGAGTTTGGGGGGTTGCTCATGGGGTGAAGAGACACTCAGAGGGTACTTTGAGTACTCCATGTCCAGAGTTCCCTATGGTGTCCCAGGAACGCACAGCCGTACTGAGACCTCCCACCTCCTTTCTGAGAAATCCGCAGCCCAGCACAGATTTTGCTGGCTCTCAAAGCCTACCCACTCCCATAGCCGCCTTACTGGAAAGGCTGGGAGAGTAAATGGAAGAGGCTCCCACAGGCTGCCCTAGAACAGGCAGCCACCTCCCAACCACTTGGAAACTGCCATTTGCCAGGCAATAAAGTCTCAGGGATGGACTCTCATTGTATCATTACCCATGTAAGAAGAATGTATTGAGAGGAGGCAGAGCCGTGCAAGGCAGCACTGTAATCACTTACAGACTATAGAGGCCCCAGTCCTGGCACTGGGGGAAGATTTATTGTGGGGATGGACGGGAAACAAAGAACAGTTGTGCAAACTTTACGGAGTCACATAATGGGAAATGCCTTTTCTATTTCCCACTGGTAAATGTGCTGGATGCTATTTCCAAAGGGGGCCTGAGCTCTGTTACCAGACCATGCGCAAATACCATGCCCTGGCAAGTCCTTCGGTTTGACCTGGCCTGGCCTATGGGTGCCCAGGCTGGCTGGCAGCCAAGCCCTGCTTTCTGAGGGCATGGTCCACCCTGGGTGCACAGGAGGAGCTGGAGAAGAAGAGCTTAGGTTCTGGTGTCCCTTCCTGGACCCTGGTGTCCACATCTGCCTGTCACTCTCTGTCCGATGTACTCTCCACACTCTAGACATGGATAAATTTTAACTGTGACTATGTCACTCTTTTGCTTAAAACCCTCCTATTATCCTCTCAGCTGCTTTCAGGGTAAAATCTGAGTTTTTCAAACTGAGTTGTGCAGCCTTTCAACCCCAGTCTGACAAGTATAGCTTACATCAAAATTTTGGAGGTGCTATTCCCTTCCCTTGCTCCTGACAGCCTCAATTTCCAGGATGTGCTCAGGGGTCTGTGCCTGGAAAACTCCTACTCATCCTTAAAAGCCCAGTTCTCATGATGCCCTGGAGGAAAGTTCCCCCTCTGTGCTTCCATCAAACCAAAAAACAAACCCATTGTTGTTGATTCTGACTCTTGATGACCCTATGTGTGTGGAACAGAACCGCTCCATAAACTAATCTTACGAAAGTAGATTACCAGGACTTTGTTCTGTGGTACTGCTGGGTGGATTTTTTTTTGTACCAATCTTTTTATTAGTTATTATTACCATTGAGCCAGAATCAACTCTTAGCTGATCTCCGGTGTGGCGGGGGGTGGTCAGAGACTGTAAATCACACAGAAGGAGATTGCACATCTATCTTTCTCTAAAGGGGTAGCTGGTAAATTTGAATTGCCTGCCTTTGGGCTGGAAGCCCAATGTCTTTATCCACTTGCTCAGTTGAATGTAAACCATTCATATCTAGCTAATTTTCTTCATTTGACTTTGCACTGCTGTATTTATCACGGGACCCTGGATGATGTGGGTAGCAATAAGGCTTTGTTGCAACGTTGAGGGTGAAGGGGAACAATACAGATGAGCCTGAGGGTCTCTCCTGATGGGAGGGACAGAAGGAGAGGCTAAAAAGACACTCTACCCCTTCTCTCAAGGAGTGTTGGGGTGTCTGAGTCCCTGAGGGTCATCTGGCCCATTGACCATTAAACAGAAGAAGACATACACAGAGAGGTCTGCCACTGCAGAAGTCCAAGGGAGGCACATAAACCCATACGCCATTCAGCACAGATAGGTCCTATTAATGTTCAATCATGGAGTTTACCACTTCCAGGATGTTCCTCTCAGAGAACACGGTCTGGATACTTTCTTACAGTCACTGTTGATTTTATCTGACTTTCTCTTTCCAATAAGAGAAATAATTTCAATTCCATTTACATTAAATCCAAGTTTTTTTTTTATTTTATTATTGTAAATTCAGTTCAGAGGGCTGTGTTTTTCTATCCTTAATTTTTTTCATATTTCATACAGCCGTGTTGAGTTCACAAAACTTGGCCAGTGTTCCTACTCCCTCAAGCCTGGTGCTCCCAGGAATTCTCATCTCGGAGAGAGCATGGGTTTGATCACTCAAAATAACTAACCCCACCAATAGCAAGGGCTCCTGTATTCAAGCACTGAGATGTGTGCCTTGTACATATGTTCTCATTTAATTCTCACTGCAATTCCACTCTTTACAGAGACAGGAAACAGGCTCCGCGAGGCCCCATGACAGGCGTTGGCTGGTGAAGGGGCAGAGAAAACCCAGTGTTTAACCCAAGTGCTTAGCCATTGGCTCACCAATTCCCAGTTCAGATAGCTAATGGGAGAGGGCTGAGTGGGGGTGGGTATGTGACTGAGTCTGCTGTTGTCGTTAGGTGCCATCGAGTTGACTGTGACTGATAGCGACACTGTGAACAGCATATCTGAACCTTGCCCTATCCTGTGCCATCCCCACACTTGCCGCAATGTCCCAGATCACATTATAGTCATTATGTCCATCCACCTCGTTCAGGGTACTCCTCTCTTTGACTGGCCATCCAGTTTTCCCAGCATCATGTTTTTCTTCGAGGTCTGGCCCCTCCTGACAGCATGACCAAAGCATGAAAGGAGTTTCAACATCTCTGCCTCTAGGAACACCCTGCACATCCTTCAAGACAGATGTGCTTGTTCTTTTTGGGAGTCTGTCAATATTCAAATACTTTTCACCAACACCACGATTCAAATGGAGGCAAAAGTGAGACACCTGAGAAACAGGTGTAAGAAAGAGGTGGGAAGGAGGCAGGCTGTGGATCCAGGAGAGCTCCAGGCAGAGGTCTCAGGGTCAGGACCTACACGTGGGGCCCATAGAGCTAACAAGCTACACTCTTAATGGCAAGTATAACTTTTCTTTTCTACTGAAAATTTCCCCGGACAGTTAACCATTTGTAGTTCACTTAACTCTGTGTCATGGATTGTGTTAAACACCTCACTGAATCCTTGGAACAGTCTTGTTCCCTCTATTTTAAAGAACAGAAAACCAGGGTTCAGAGGTCACTGCACATAATCACAGGTTGATGTTAGAAATCAAAATATAGTTTTTGATTCAGGTTTTCTTGCAGAGGAACTTCAAACACTAGACGAAGGAATGAACACGGTAACCTTTAAAGTCCGATTACCTTGTGGCTTTCTAAGCAACAGCTGTGTAGAGCAGTGTCCAGGCAACCTCATTCCACACAGCAGAGAGGCCAGGGACCTGCCTTCTGCTCTGGGGAGTGGGCTCAGCTCTCTGGTGCCAAGGCCAGGTCAACTGCATAGAGTGTGTGAGTGTGCAGTGCCCAAGATCCCTGGACCACACCTGGAATGCTGTGATGGGAGAGCAAGAGACACAAGGCCAGGAGAGCATGGAGAAGGGGGAGCCGAGGAGGGCACGCTGAACAGGGCTGTAAAGGATAGTTAGGAGTTCACCAGGCTAGAAAAAGTATTCCAAAGAAAACAGCAAAACCCCAAGTGGTTGAAAGAATCTGGAGTGAAGAGAGTCTAAGAGATTGGGTAGGGTGGAAGTTTCAAGGCAGGGGAAATAAGGCAGATGTCCTCAGGCTCTTGTTAACTGACAGGGTGGGCCTGGAACACCCACATTCCCTCCTAAGGCTTTATCTTCCCCAGGTAATAATGATGGCAAGTGTGAAAATTGGCACAATCCCAGGAGGAGTCATTAAAAAAGTGATTCTAGATATCACCCTGAAGGCTGCCTTAGCACAAGTTAAGTTTCCCTACGGTGCAGACCCCACTTCCAAGGCAGCGAGACTTGGAGGCAGCTGGCCTGGCCTCTCTAAGCTACTTAATAGTGAGATTCATTAGGACAAGGGTTCTAAACCAGGTTCTATCTCGCAGCTACTTAAATTTGACCTGAAACCCAACCTCCCCAGGCAGGGTGTTTGTTTTCAGGTGACTTATTTACTTGAAGGGAGCTCTGAAGGTAGTCTGTGGCAAGTAGCACTGCTAACCCAAAGGGTGTATGTCTCCAGTGGTCTGAGTTGACCAGAGGCTTTGAGGGACAAAGGTGGGCAGTCTCCTCCCCTAATGATGTAGAACCCTAAAAACCTGGTAGAGGATCACTATGACTCGGGACAGACTCAAAGTTGGTGAGTGTGAGCTGGAATTGAATATTTACTTGAAATCTGGGGATCTGTCTTACTCCTCAACCCACGATGAACTCTCCCTACAAGACAGAACAGAGACCTTGCCCAGCCAGCAGGGCAGAACCAGTGACAGGTGAGCCATCAGCAAACTTCTAACTTGACCGGGGCTTGGCTGGGTATGACTCCCTCCTGTGATCCCAGTGGTCAGGGCTTGGTGAGACCAAACCCAGTTTGCTGAACGACTTTCAGATCTGGACAGTCTCCTGATATTTTTAAATAGACTGATGATTCTGCTTGGGAGGTGGCTTGGGTGATGGCTTGTGCACAGTCTGTGGAATCAACCTGAGACCTGTGTTCCAATCCTGGTCCTTGATACACCCTTGAGGGTATAACCTTGGGCCTCAAGTGGACTACTGTTTGCCTATCTTCAGAATGGGGATCATTTCAGTTTCTAAGAATGTTCTGTAGATCAGATCATGCTCATCTATATCTGATTTATATAGGTGGAAATTCTATATAGACTGAAAAGCATCCAACCAATGCTTTAATGTTCCGAACCCCTGAACTGACTTGGGTGAGGTGACACAGGCAGGAATGGAGGCAGCCTCCTGGCTCTGCACCCTCCTCCATCATCCAGCAGATTCATGGCAGCTTCGTACCATGATGCTCAAAGTCTCTCCTCATAGCATCTGCTCTCTGGGTCTCAGCACAAGGCCTAGCATGCAGTGGGGCTCGAACCTGCTCCTGGGTAAGGAGAATTCTTCAGAGGGAGGATTCTTCCCCATTTGAGGGTCACTTTATATGTGTAGAAAAGTGCTGGTGGCACCGTGTATAATTTATCGGGCTGCTAACAGAACCGTTAGCAGTTCATCCACCAACTGCTGCTCTGGGAAAGATGGGCAGTCTTTTCCCATAAGGATTTACAGCCTCAGAGAGACAGTGGAGGGTCACTGTTAGTCAGAGCTGACTCAAAGACAGTGGGGTTTCAACCCACACCTAGGAATTCTGGTGATACCATGGTTAAGGCATCTGGCTACTAATCAAAGTTTCAGTGGTTGGAACTTGGGATAGAGGCAGCAGTGTTTCCATAAAGATTCCTAGCCTTGGACACCCTGCGAGAACTCTACCTCCTCTCACAGGATCTTATTTGGAACGGAACTGATGGCAGCGGGTTTTTTCCATATTTAAATCCTATCCATTTTTCAGTTTCCAGTCCTGCAGGGTAATATCTATTTGCTGTTCAATCCTGGGCTTCTCATGAGCTTCTCTGGGTCTCTGTCTCCTCTATCGTCTCTATAAACATGATGGAGGTAAACTGGTAGACCTGCCTGCCCAGGCATTTGAGCTTCCTGGATAATTCTCTGGCAATAACCTGTGATACTGAGATGAGCCAGAGTATCTTCTGGCTTCAAGGGACACCTAGCCACAGGGCTAGCCTTAGGATCTTCCTGTGTGTACAGAGAAGATATAGTCAAGGACTGACTGCATCCCTGTGATGGGTTGAAGACTGAGAAGCACGGAGGGCCACAAAGGAGGAGGAAGGGCAGAGGAGGCTGGTGAAGGCAGCATGCTTTTAGGATAGTCTGAGCCAGAACAAGCTATCTATCTGTGGACTACAGTTTATCCTTCTATAAAATGGGTACAGCAGTACTTAGGCTAGACTCTTTAAAGCTAATATTGCTATGACATGAATGAAAAATGTATGTCTCAGAATATAATAGTTCTTTCTCTTTACTGCTCCCAGACCCTCACTGATATTCAACTCACTACTTGGTGGGATGGGTCAACAGACCTGGTCACATCTATGCCCTGCCACCTGGAAGCCCTTAAGACCTGGGAATGATTTAGCCTCTCTGGGCCTCTGAAATTTATATTTCAAGTATGGTAACATGTGTACAATTTAAAAGAGGAAATTTTAACTGTCTTAAATGTACAATTAAAGGGCATTCATTATATTCATAATGCTGTGAAGCCATTACCACTCTGCTTCCAAAACACCCCAGACAGAAGTCCTCTCCCCATTAAGCACTAACTCCTCTCACTCCCAGCCCATAAGTAACTATTAAGAAAATTCTGTCTCCATGCATTTGTCTATTCTAAGTATTTTCTGCAAGTGGTATCACACAGTATTTATCTTTTTTGTGTCTGGCTTGTTTCATTCCACTTCATGTTTTCAAGGTTCATCTCAGATTGAACGTGTAGCAGAACTTTACTCCTTTTATGGCTAAATCATACCCCCCTGTATAACCACGCTGTGTTTATGAATTTATCTATTGATGGACACTTTTGCTGCTCCACCTTTTGGCTAGTATGAGTAATGCTGCAATGTGAGTTTCGGATTTGTGCCGAGCATTATACTGGGTGGGAAGCTCTGGTGGCCTAGTGGGTAAGGAGTTGTGCTGCCAACCCAAAGGCAGCTGTAATCGACTCGTCGCTCCACAGGAGGAAGATAGGCAATCTCCTCCCACACAATTTACAGTCTCTGAAAGCTAGACAGTAAGCTATGGGTCAGTTCTGACTTGATGGCATACAAGGACAACAATTGCAGTGGAATGTGATGGTGAACGGCAAGCACTGAGCCAGCATATAAGAATCTCTGAATCTGAGGAAGCCGCAATTACATCTACTTCTCTTTCACTCGTCCCTGTGCTCAGGCTGGTGTTGCTCAAAGTGGAAGTGGGAGACTGAGACAAGCCAAAATGGGAAAATGGAGGCCCAGGATTTGGGGAGATTCAAGTAGGTCTGGCCAAATTGTTTCTGAGAGACAGCTCGTGTTCTAAGTTACTTATTCCATGAAAGGGCTGGTTGAGGCCAATCAGTGATGCTCAGCTTTCAATCAGATATGTTTCCAGGTACCAGGTTCAGGAGTACCCAGAACAGATTACAAAGAAGCATGAGCGATGGAAATCAATGCCAGAGCAGATGCAACTGTCCAAGGGATCTGGGCAGGAAGTAGCACAGCCCCAGCTTCACCCATTCCAGCATCTCCCACCCTATGAGGGCACTGTCTGGACCTGAGCAGGTGACCTGTAAGTGACTGAACAATACACACACACACACACAAACAACAAGGGACTCTACAGACACTAGACTGAAAGGCCCACAGAACTATCTGCATGTGTGACAGCCCCGCCCACTTCACAGATGGCAGAGGCGACTGGATTCAGCTGACCTCAAGTCCAGGCTCCAACACTGATTGTCCAGCAGCCCTTGGTAAAACGCTTTCTCTTTGGAGCCTCAGTTTCCTCATCTATGAAAATGTCACACATGAACCTGTCTGAACTCCTAAAGTAACCCTAAGGATCTCCTGTGGTGATAAATGTGAGAGAGCATAATGGGGGGTGGAGGGGAGGAAATCTACTCAATTAAGCACTTTCTCTAAGGCTGGGGTCCCTGGGTAGCACAAATGGTTTGAGCTACACTATAAGAGGTTCCTTTGTGAAGCAGTTGGATTCTGGAGGCTAGGTTGTTTTGATTTAATTAAAAGTCAGATGTAAACTGTTTGGTTGTTTTTTATTTCATAACAATCAAGTGTAAGCGGATTGGTCATTTGGATTTAGTTAACAATCAGCTGTGGGCTGGAAGCCTCTTGTTTAAATCAACCAGGAACTATACAAAGAAAACTACAGAACATTTTTGCAAGACACAAAAAAGACCCAAAGAAATCGGAAAATGTGCCCTATTTATGAATAGGAAGACTCAATATTGTGAAAATGACAAACCTACCAAAAGCAATGTACATATTCAATGCAATCACAATACAGATTCAAAATTCATTTTCCAAGGAGATCAAAGTGGAAATTGTCAAGTTATTTGGAGAGGCAAGAGACCCCAAATAAGCAAAACACTTCTGAGAAACAAAAATGAAGTGAAAGGCATAGCACTCCCTGACATCAAAACCTACTACACAGTGGTAGTAAAAAAACCAGCATGGTATAGGTACAATGACAGACACATAGATCAGTGGAGCAGAATTGAGAACCCAGAAATAGACCCAGATATCTATGGTCAACTGATATTTGACAAGGAAATAAAATCTATCAAATGGGGAAATGACAACCTCTTCAACAAATGGTGCTGGTAAAACTCAACTGCTACCTGCAGAAAGCTGAAACAGGAAACACGTCTCACACCATACAGAAAAATCACCTCAAGGTGGATCAGAGATTTGGGAGTAAAGCCCAAAACCATAAAGTTCATAAGAAACAAACTGGAATCAAGCTTAGAAGCCCTAGTCTACAGTATAAAGAGACTGCCAAATACAGCCAGAAATCTGAACAGGATAAAATTGATGAATGGGACCTTCTAAAGAAACATTAAATCCCTGTGTTCATCAAAAACTTTTCCCAGCAGGGTGAAAAGGAAACCTACTGACTGGGAACAAACATTTGGCAATACTATCTCAGACAAAAGT
Organism: Elephantulus edwardii; assembly: GCF_000299155.1. Lineage (NCBI taxonomy): Eukaryota > Metazoa > Chordata > Mammalia > Macroscelidea > Macroscelididae > Elephantulus > Elephantulus edwardii. The sequence continues at coordinate 9,786,774 of NW_006399755.1, forward strand.
CTCATAATGAACATTTATAGAATACTCCTGGACCTCCACAAGAATAAGACTGATAACTCAATTAAAAATGGGCAAATGACATGGAAAGAATTTTCACAGAGGAAGATATTCAAATGGGCAACAGACATAGGAAGAAATGCTCCAAATCACTGGCAATAAGAGAGATGCAAGTCAAAACCACAATGAGATACCATCTCACTCCAGAAGCAGTGGCAATGTTTAACAGGACAGCAAATATTAAATGTTGTAGAGGATGTGGTGAGATAGGAACTGTTTTACATTGTTGGTGGGATTGTACAATGGTACAAACACTCTGAAGGCAGTTTAGTGCTTCCTCATAAAGCTGAACATAGAAATTACATGTGACTCAGTTATTCCATTGCTTGGAATATACCCCAAGAAAATGAGAACTGAGGCTCAAATGGAAACTTGTACACCAATGTTCATAACAGTATTATTCACCATTGCAAGAACATGGAAACAGCCAAGATGTCCAACCACAAACAAATTGAGAAGTTGTGATATATTCATACAATATATAGTTCACAGCACGCAAGAGCAATGATTTAGTAAATTACTACCTAACTTGGGAGGGACTGGAGACCATTATGCTGAGTGAACAAACTCATTCCTACAAGGACAAATACTGTATAAGTTATTGTTGTAGATTTAGTATGCAGATCCAAGATGGAGATGAGGGTGGAAATAGGTGAGGATGTGTGTGGGGAAGAGTGTTAATCATAGGGTGGCTAGGGTGAAAGAAATGGGAAGGATTTTTTGTGAAAAACAATATATTCAAACTTTGTAAATAAGTCAGAATAAAACTGTTGTTGTTGTTGTTGATAGCCTTTGAGTTGAGCATGATGCATAGTGACCCTATGAACAAAAGGCCTGAAGCCTTTTTGTAACTATCAACATTTATCAAAGTTCACAGAGTTTCCAGAGGTACGTTGTTTAGGAAATGGGTGTCACTCAAAGAAAAGAAAAAAATTAATCAGGACTTGGTGGGTAGGCCTTTGTATTTAAAAGTTGGTTGAGCCCTGACTAAGTCTCCAGTTTGAAGCCTCCTCTGTGTGTGAAGCAGTTGGATTCTGGTGTTAACTGTGTTTGGGGAGTGGTACAGCACTTGTCTGTCAGTTTGCTGTACTGAGATAACTTGAGGTTGCTGTGATACTAAAAGCTGTGCCACTGGTGTATCAAATGCCATAATGGTTACCCACGGTGGGCAGGGTTTGGTGGAGCTCCCAGATGAAGCCAGAAGTGGAAGCAGGATTGGCATCCACTTTTTAAGTAACAGGTCTTTTAAAACCCTATGAACACTAGAGGAACAATGATAGAACAGGGCTCAGATCTCTTATTCATGGGATCACTTTAAGTTGTACTCGACTTGATGGCACCTAACAACAACAACAACAACACTAACTTAAAGGTTGACAGTTTGAACTCACCCATCAACTCCACAGAAGAAAGGCCCATGTTTATCACGGCTTTTTCACAATAGCAAGTAGTTGGAAATAACTTAAGTGCCCATCAACAAACGAATGGATAGAGAAGCTATAGTATATTCACACAATAGAATACTACACTGCATTGAAAAACAAGGAACTCATGCAATATTATTCAAAATGGGTGACACTGGAGGACATTATGCTGAGCAAAATATCTCAGTCACAAAAGGACAAACACTGCATAGTGCCACTGCTGTAGAATGGGACTGACATCAGGGTTAGGGTAAGAATGAGAAAAACTGGATGAATTAT
>NW_006399755.1:9788701-9806640 GCF_000299155.1 Elephantulus edwardii
TTTTTCTTTTACTTTTTAAAGAGAAGAGTGAACTGGGGGTGGGGGTGGAGTGGGCGGGGAGAAAAGTGCAACAATGAATGAATGGAAATCCAAAATCTCTGTAAATGTTCATTGAAATTAATAATAATAAAAAAGTCAACAATTCGGCTTTTTGAATCACCAGAATAAAGAAGCATTGAACTGCAAAAAAAAAGTCAACAATTCATATTACTTGTTTTGTGACATTTAGAATATTATAGAACTTCTCTATGCTTCAGTCCCTCATTGTCAAAATAATAAATAATAAATAATAATAATAATAAACACTTATCTAGAATTTACTACATGTCAATGCTTTTGTAAGTGCTCACATATGTTAAACTACTCAACTTACTACCATCAAGTTGTTTCAAACCTTCAATCAGGTTTCTGAGGCTGTAAATCTGTACAGGAGCCTGTCCATTTTTTTTCTTCAGAGCAGCTGGTGGATTCAAACCAACTGACCTTTTAGTTAGCAGTGCCAACATATAATGCTCTGTGCCATCTTGTATTAATGCCTTTAATTCACATCACAAATTTAGACACAGGCACTATTCTTATCCTCATTTTATAGATGAGGCAATGAGGCACAGAATGGCTAAGTAACATTTTCACCTAAAATGTAAGTGAACTGAACTGAGAGCCTAATAATAACAATTACCTCAAAAGGGTATAAGCATAAAATTATGAAAGGCATTGTTGTTGTTCTTGTTATGTGCTGTTGAGTCACCTGCAACTCATAGCAATCCTGTGTACAACATCCCTAGGTAAACTCTGCTCTATCCTGTGCCAATCTCACTGTCTCTGACACACCTACCCCTATGACCCCAGTCACTGAATCAATCTACCTCATAAGAGGGTCTTTCTCTGCTGTGCTGTCCCTCCACCCTCCCAAGCATGATGTCCTTCTCCAAGGATTGGTCCCTCCTTGCAACATGTCCAAAGTATGTTAGACGAAGCTTCAGAATCCTTACCTCCAAGGAGTAGCCTGGTTTATCCCTCTCTACGATGAACCTGTTCATTTTCTCAGCAGTCCATGTTATATCCAATACTCTTCTCCAGCACCACAGCTCAAAGGCATCAATTCTCCTTCTATCCTCCCTAGTCATTGTCCAGCTCTCTGACGCACAGCAAGTGATTGCAAAGCCCATGGCCTGTTATCAGGAGCACCTCAGTCTCCAGAGTGACATCATTGCACTTCATTACTTTGGAGAGGTCTCTAACAGCAGACTTTCTCATCACAATACATCTTTTAATTTCCTGGCTGCTGGTGTCAAGAGTGTTGACTGTGGAACCAAGTAAACTAAAGTTATTTATTAACAATCTCAATCTATTCACCACATAGAAGGCTGCAGTCCTGGACCTGCTCAGATTCAGCAAGCAGGGTTGTGTCATCTGCATAATGCAGATTGTTGATCAATCTTCCTCCAATCCTGATGCCACATTTCTCCTTATACAGCCTAGCCTCCCGGATACTATGTTCTGCATATAGGTTGAAAAGGTATGGAGATAGGATACATCCTTGGTGTATACCCTTCCAAATTTTGAACCATACAGTGTTTCCTTGCTCTATTCTGATGACTGCCTCCTGGTCCAAGTATAGGTTTCACATTATCATGATCATCATGTATTCTGGGATTCCGGTTCTTCTCAGAGTCAGCCACAGTTTGTTGTGATCCACACAGTCAAACACCTTTGCATAAGCAATGAAACAAAGATAATCATTCTCCTGGTACTCCCTGTTTTCAGCCAAGATCCATCTAACATTAGCTAAACCCAGTCGGCACTTCTGGCAGTTCTCTGTTGATGTGCCATTCCAGTCGTTTTTGGATAATCTTCAGCAGAATCTTGCTTGCGTGTGATACCAATGATACTGTTTGATAATTTCCACAGAAGCTACAAAACTCTTCCAAGTTCAGGCAAACTGCACAGTGAACTGATGTTACATTAAACACCCCCACCACAAGTTCACAACAAACCAGAGGACTACAGCTAAGACAAGCCTATGGAGTTCTGTCAAAGATAGGAAAGTCATAAGCCAAAACGGACTCGATGGCAAGAAGGTGTTTTCGATTCTCTCATATCATCATTTAACTCCTTCATTAATAATAAGGCTGAAAGGCAGGACTTTTGCAGTTGAGCCTGTGGTTCAGAAAAGGTAATGCACCTGCTTGAGGTCACAATGCTAGTAAACAGCAAAACCTGGGCTATGCACTTCTATGCCTGAGTCTTACACACTAGGCTTAGCCTTATGAAAATTGTTCATAAAAGTGCAGAATTGCTGTCATTACTATTTTCACTCATAAAACCCAAGGTAGGAAAAGGTTTTGTTAGGAGACTTTCTCCTCCTCCACTCTTTTTCTTGACATGGAGACAATCAAACTCTGCCCTCTGCTAATTTCTGCTGTCTCAGACAATCAGAATTCCAGGCTGTCTGGGAGAGCCAATCTAAGAAAGCATGAAATTAATCTTTTCAAAGTTAATGTCTTCGAGGCGTCGCGTCACTATTTGGGTTGGACCTAACTCTTGCTATCGTAATGCAGATGAAACCCCAAATTTAATAAGGCTAAGACAACTGGGGCCATGTAAGAAACCTAACAGGATATTGCAAAGAGATTAGGGAGCTTCCTCCGGATGGCATGGACTGGCCTTGCAGAGGGCAGGGTGGGGGCAGGGGCGGTGGGTCCTGGGGTGGGACTGGCCTGAGGACAGAGCTGCCCAGGCAGAGGGGAGCCTGGCTCCTCTTGGCCCTTCGAGGCACTGCCTGGTGGAGGAGCTGAGGCTCGCAGGCTAAATTTAAACCAGCTGCATGGATGGGAGTGTTACAGTTGAATGGGGCGGGGGAGGCTTACCTCATGAAAGAACTGTGGAAACGGCGGCTGGAAAGATAATAAAAGGATTAACTGCTATTTTAGTGGGCCATTTACTCTTCAATCAAAATGTCTCATCTATTTCCTGTTCTCCAGAGGCTCTGGGTCCAAAATTCCTTTGTCTATTACAGCACTTGGTAGCAGAGGGCTGTCATAAGAAATTAATAATTTAACAGGAAAGGGAGATTTTGTTTATCTGGGTGTGGGCTGTGGCCAGCCCCTTCCCCTGGGTTACCTACTGCTCCTGTGTCATTAGCAGGGGAGCCTCCCATCATTGGGGTGGGAAAGGAGGATTGGGGAGGAAGTGCAGGAAAGACTTCCCACCAGGTGAGTCCTCTGTTACAGGTTTCCCAAAGGTGCCCCCATCAGGTCCAGCCCTCAGACCCCCACCCCCGAAATAATCAATTTAAAGGAGAAGGATCTAGCCCAACAAGAGCATTACAGCTTAGAAAGAGATGGATTTATATTCTACTCCGCTGCTTCTGAGTTCTATCACCTTCCGCAAGTTATTTTTATCCTTGTTACTGTGATTTTAGGAGCTCTGGTGGCAAGAAGGTACGCTGCAATCGTGAAGGCACACGGTTCAAAGAAACCAGCTGCTCTGCGGAAGAAGGATGGGCAATCTCCTCCCGTGGGTTTAACTGCCTCTGAAAACCCTCTGAAGGGTCAGCTATGGGTCAGTTCTGACTCTGTGGTACACAACACATGCACACACACACACACACACACACACACACACACACACACTGATTTTACTGCTGTTACTCTAATCCACAAGGTGACAGAACTGCAACAATGGACTTAAGCAGATCAAGAGATATGTATATGTTGCAGGACAGGACAAGTTGTTCTTAGGGTGTTGTTCATAGGGTGGCTATGAGTCCTAGTCGGTATAACAAGTTTACTCTTATGGTTATTGACCTCAAACCAGGGTGGGAATTCAAGTTTTCAGCAGGGGTTGAATAGCTTCATTTTTGCCTAAAACTCTTACTATTATTATTGCTTGCTATTGTTTTATTTTATCCAAATGTGTGACTGAGGGCAAATTATTCAGAGTCTCTAAGATTCAATTTCCTCCTAACAATAGGATCTATTGTATTTTTTGAGAACCACATGGAGTTATGGCTAAAGATGGCACTCAGAAGCTGACTGCTGGTAGTATCATGACCTAATCCCCAAATCCAAATTATTGAGGAGCAATGATGTTAGTTTGAGGATTAAGGTGTGTCTGATTCAGGCCATCATCTTTTCAGTGACTTGCAATGCTTCTCAGAGCTGGAAAATAAATAAGGATGGCAGAAGAAGAACTGATGCCTTTGAACTGTGGGTTGGAGAAAAGTAGAGAATATATCCCATGAACTGCTAAAAGAACAAATAGATAAGTCTTGGAGAAGATGCATTCAGAGTATTCCTCAGAGACAAAGATGACAAAGCTTTGTTTCATATACTTTAGGCATGTTATTAGGAGAGACTAGTCCTTGTAGAAGGACATCCTGTTTGGAAAGGTGGGAAGACAGCAAAGGAAAGGAAGACCCTCAACCAGGTGGACAGACACAGAAATTGCAGCAAAGAGCCTGAGTGAGACCAGAGATTGAGGATGGCACAGGACAGGATTGGGTTCAGAACTGTTCACAAGGGTTGCTATGAGTCTTCCTCAACTTTAGGGCACTTAACAACAATAATCCCGAAGTCCAGAAGGGAAAAAATGAAGTGTTCTTGGAGTAACACGTTTGAAGTCCAGTCAGACTACACCAAACTTTATTTTTTAAAAATATTTGGTTTTACAGGATGCCTGTAAAGCTTAGACACAATAAAGAGTGAGTATAGGCATGGTTGGGATATCACTTCCTCCATGACGCCCTCTTGGTCTTCCCTCTCAGACCTGTGCATCCCAGACCCTGTCACTGATTTCCAAGCCCATCTCTAGCCATGAGGACAAGGACATTAGCTCATGCAGCTCAGTTCTTACTGCCACACACAAGCTGTGTGTAGAGTTTGCTAGGTGGAATGACACCCTGGCCGACTGTCTGAGGAGGGGAAAAACCTCAGAGAGACATTATGAAATCTCACTGAATAGCCTTGGCTTACACACTGCCCCTCCATAATCTAGATCATAAGATAGGTGGGAATGTTAGAGCCAGAATCAGGCAAAGTCAGACAGAACCGAGGAGGGGTGGGGTAGAGGGAATGTTGAGACAAAAACCAATGAGGTGGGGAGGCAGAAGCTCATGAATGGCAAACCGTAGAGTCATGAAAACCAAGAAACAGACAACATTAGACATAGTGCCTCTGTCCTGATATGTCCAGGAAAGGTCCCTCCTCCAAGCATACTAATTAATGTTTTAGGCACATGAGGGACATCAAGAACAATGGACTAAAACTACCCACCAAATCATCCAGATGCAGGAGTGACCTCAAGAACACTGGAACAGAATGCCCAGTCCATGACATCATCCCATTGACCCAGACTCAAGCCCAGAAACACTTCAAAATGCGGTGTCAGCCAGTGACATCAATGTACAATTCATGTAACCCAACGTTTTCCTCCATTTCTTTACTTCCAGAGACTGACTGGTCTCAGAGAATCTCTGAGACGTACCTTTTCTAATAAACTATTTTTGCTTTTCCCTTCACTCCTGTCTCCTCACCTTTCCTCTCAACTGTGTGTCTAGCCAAGTGCTTGGCCCACGCTGGGATTCTTTTGAGCAGGACATATCCTGGCTAAAATCACAGTTCATCTGCAGTCGATCCTCCATTGTCTCCTGTCTGGTTCAATTCTTTGTCAGGGCAAGGATGATCAAACCAGGACATTCCCCTCATGGTAATAAGAAGACTAAGATCAATACCCAAGCAGGGATGGTGAAAACATGTGAAACTGTTCACTACGGGTTTGTAAGTAAGTGCACATTCACCCTGCTTACTAGGTATTCTGGCCCTACCAGGGATTATCAATTTGAAAGGGGCTCTGAATCTGTATGAAGGTAGAGTGGGGTTGAGAGAGAAGTAGATGCCAGCTATACATGAAAGTAGAATCATCAATGTGGAAAAATGTGAAATTGTTCACCACAGATTAGTAAATAAATGTATGCTTATATTGCTAACTGGGGAATCCAATACCATGTCCAAGGTCCCTAATGCCCAATACAGGTATTCTCGAGTGCTCACAGAAGGCCCCTTGTGAGAAGTCCCCTGACAACACACACCTCTGCCTCAGCCGCAGAGCCCCCAAGGAGGGCAGGAATGGAGAGCTGTAGTTCAGCGTTTTTTGGTTCCAGGGACTCAGGAAGACAAGGACACTGTCTCTTGGTCATCTTTTTCCATGGAAAGGTCTGCCTTTCAGCAAGCCACAGATCACAAAACCCAACAAACTTGACAACCACAGGTACCAGTCCAGCATCAGCTCTCCCTCAAGCATACCCTCGGCCCAAAGGCAGATGCTAACGTCCAAAACTCAGTGCTCCAGCTACAGGCACCCTCCCACTCCCACTGCTGTGCACTGGTGGTTCACTTCTGTCTATAAAGGGAGCTCCTGCTCAGCCATCAAGACACAGCATCCCTGAAGCAGAATAAGCTCAACCAGATGAAGGCTCAGCTCACAGTCCCACAAGCAAAAAGGGCCCAAGGACAAACACCTGGCTGGCCAGAGGATGATCATTTTTAGGCCACTGGCCACCAATGCGTCCTGCCTCCTATTTGGACCTTGTGACTGCCTTTGGCTCTGCATAGGCTTACTCCCACTATGTGTCTGTCCCTCTGCACCTTGGGGCTGAGCAATGACTTCAGAGTGGGTGAGTCCAGCAACAGTGGCAGTATGCAAATGTGGGAGACTTCAACCTTGATTAGGACGCTGGCTCCTTTAGAACAGGCTTACCCTTCCTCGGCCTCACCAATGCCCCAAGAGCTGGTGGCCCATGTGCCTCGACTGTACAGACTGCCCCAGAAGCTCAGCCCTTCCACTGCCAGGCAGGTGCCTCCCCTTGTCAGCTGGATGGACTACAGAGGTGGGCACAGCAGCTAGGTGAAAGCTATCAGGAGCTAATATTATGTCCCCTGCTTCTGATATAGATGTCTATCAAAGTGAACACAGAGCTGACCAGTCAGAAGTCCAAGTGTCTAGAGTTACTGTGTGTGTTTGTGTCTATCTCTGGACACACAGTCAGAACACTTATGGGCCTTACTTGCTCACCCTAATCCTGCCCTGTGGGGGCCCCACAGCTCTCAGGCCAGAGGTTTGTGAGGACCCCGTGCTCAGGTGGATGCCAAGCCTGTTGGTAGGCTGTTCCTTGGGGAGGGTGCTGGGGAAGACCCAGTGCAGGAGAGCGTGCTCCCCACGCATCATGTGGCCACTGGTGGCTGGGACAGGGAGCATGTGCATGTAGCATGCACACGCCCTCAGAGCACACGTCACCACCGGCTAGCATGTATGACATCACATGTGTGGTATACAAAAGCACGTCTAATGCCTCCAGGAGGGGCTTGGGGCACAAGGAGAGCATCCTTATTGCCAAAGTGCCCACAAGAGGCCTCTGACCAGTAGCTGTGTCCATGAGCACTGGTTTCTTCCTCCTCAGCCAGCCCCCAGCTAAGCAGTGTCTTTTGACCTCTCCCAGGGTGGTGAGGGACAGGTGCTGGCCTGCCGGGGTGTGGCCTGCCTGCTGGTGGGAACTCACCATGCACTTGTTGGGCTTCTCGCCAGAATGAACCCTCATGTGGATGAGCAGCTTGTAGCGGGCGTTGAAGGGCTTGTAGCGCCTCACGCAGCCGTCCCAGAAGCAGGTGAAGTCCTCGCCCTTGCGCTGGTCGATGTGGCTCTTCTCAATGTGCCGCACCAGCTCCTCCTGCTGCTCATAGGCAGCGCAGCAGTCCACCCAGCGGCAGGCCTGCTTCCCCACCACGACCCTGCCCACCAGGCCTCCAAGCCCTGGGCGGGGAGGCAACTGAGACAGGGGGTAAGGGGGTGGCAGGCCCTGCTGGTGAGGCCCGAAGAGCTCAGAGAACTCGTCCATAGGCTCCTGCTTCAGGAAGCCCCCCTTCTGGCAAGCTTCGAGTTCCAAGCCGCCCTCATGGCTTTCACTGACTACCGGGCCAGGCCTGACCCGCCTGGGTGGGCTCCCCAGGTCTCCTGGCAGAGGGGGGCTCCGGAGTCCATTCACACAGGTGGCCAGAGGTGCCTGGGAGGAGCGGATGATGGAGGTGAGGCTGAGGCTGTCGGAGGAGGCACAGGGCGAAGAGGAGGCCGAGGAGGTGGTAGGCAGGCCCAAGAGGCAGCAGCGCTTCAGGCTGCCCTCAGGAAGATGTGCCTCAGGTGGGGGGCCCAGACCAGAGCTGGGCTCACTGTCCAAAAGGTAGCAGGAAGGTACAGGGTTGGAGAGGCCTCGGCCCGAGAGGTCCAGGTCTGGGTGCAGGCTGGTGACTGACGGGGCCCGGCAGTGCGTGGACAGGGGTGTGTGAGCTTCCACCATGGCCTGGTAGTCGGGCGGGGCCTCCTGCTTGATGTGCTGTGTGGTGGGGAGGCCACCATTCACATATGTGGCCTGTGGTCTGGGTGACCTGAAAGACAGTGGTCAGAGGGTATGTGAGAGGGTGGGTACTCTAAAGAGCATGGTCAAAAGCAGAGAACCTGGAGAAGCCCAGAGTCGGGAATCAAGGCTCAGGAGCGGACTAGACACTATCTGCTTGGCAAAGATGGGGCTGAGAGAAAACAAAGAGAGCTGGGGAGAGAGTGCAGGAAAGACAGGTGTTCAAGCCAAGAAAATGTGGTGAAAGTCATCAAGGAACACTGCTTCATCCTTTAACCGAAATCTGGCCACCAGTGATGTACCTATGACAGAACACTAATACAGCCAAAAAGAGCAATGGTGTTCTGATGCACCCACAGCATGGATGAACCTTGAAAGCTTTGTGCTGAGGGAAATGTCTGTCAGCAAAGAACAAGTACTGTAAGCTCTCACTTCTAAAAACAAGTACATCTATAGAAACCAAAATCTACTAATGACTATCAACAGTTTTTGCTTAGAGGTCTATAAGTTTATGGTATGGAATAATTTATGTGTGTGTGTGTGTGTGTGTGTGTGTGTGTGTGTGTGTGTGTGTGTGTGTGTGTGTGTGTGTGTGTGTGTCTAAAATGGTCATGTAACAAGAAGAATAAGAGAGGTCTGTTGGTCTAGTGGTAAGAAACTATGCTGCAATCCCAAAGGCAAGAAGTGCAAATCCACTAGTCACTCCATGGGAGAAGGATGGGCAATCTGCTCCCGTGCAATTTGCTGCCTCTGACAACTCAACAGAGGGGCAGCTCTGGGTCAATTCCGATTAGATGACACACAAGAAGAAGGAGAGTGCAATCAATGTCCTTAAATCAAATGAAGAAATTATTGAGTTGGTGAATGGTTATATAAGCATTCACTATAATAATTTAAATTTTAAAAATCCAGCCATTTGCGCCATACTATACTGTCTCCACGGTCTGACCTCTTTCCTCACACATTCACACTAGAAAATTCTGCGGGAAAAAGACAATGCCTCCAGAGGGACATCCAGACACAGCTTGTTCTAAATACCCAGTGGTAAGGATTTGCACTGCCAACTGAAGGCAGAGGTTTAAATCCACCAGATTCTCTGCAGGAGAACAATGGGCAAACTCTTATTCAATTTACAGCCACTGAAAACCTCTTGGAGGATCGGCTATGAGTTGGTTCAGACTCTCAGCAACAATGTCCTTTAATTTCTGTAACTCTTCGCCCCACTTATGAGACTGTTACTTTTGTGAGGTCTACCTCTAGTTTTCTACTGTTAATGTCATTGTGTTGGGGGATTTGGAGGATGAGAAGAATCTTTAAATAACTGCGGAAAAACGTCTCAGGGGAATGTCTTAGAATGTGAAGTCCCAACACTGTGAAACAGTTACTGCATGAAACCACAATTTTGGAGAAATGTTGGGGTGGGGATGGAGGACAGGTCAGTCAGGACAGCAACTGGGTGGCAGGAGACCCGGGCTCCAGGTCAGACTCAGCTGCATCAAAGGGCACAAACTCGTGCAAGTTACATTATCTCTGTGAGACTTTCTCCTCTGGCACATTATTGGGATACTTTTTACCAGAGTGAGGATGGTACAGGGCTGGGTTTTGTCACCTGTGTGGCATAATGGTTTCCAGACAGGGTCTTCTCATATAGGGGTCCTTTCTCATATAGGGGGCTTTTCTCATATAAGGAGCCCTTCTCTCTGCTAACTTCACAGAAGGCTTAAAGGAGTCAAGGTAATTCCTACACCTGTACTCTCACCATCACAGGTTGACTGAAGAGGGGACAAGCACTGCTAAAGACACTGACTCAGACTCATGACTGAGTTGGAAGAGACTCATGGCTGACCCTACCAATGGGTTTCCAAAGCTCTAAATCACAAGTTACATTTTCCTTCTTTCTCCCAAGGAGCAGAAGGTGAATTTGAACCACCAGAGAGGTGTGGGTTAGCAACTTCCTGTGGACTAAACTACCAGTAAAGCCACCAGGGTCTAGAAAGGCAATGGTGAGCTGAAGGGAGAAGCTCTCTGCTGGGTGGTTGGGCAGGAACAGACTGAAGAGGGGGCGGGGGCAAGACAGAACTAGTTAGGATACACCATGTTGACTTCATCCCTGCCTGAGTCTCAAAGTCCTCACCTGTGAAATGAAGATTAATCCTGTGTGAATAGTAACAAATTATGTATCATATTTAAATAAATGTGATTCCAAAACACTCAAATGGCTCATGAAAAACCAGCTCACACACAGACCAATGGTTTTACTTCAGGAAAAGACATGTGTCAGGGTTTCTCAGTGTGAGAAAAGATGGGCAATCTCCTCCTATGAGATTTACAGCTTCTGAAAACTGCTAGAGGGTCAGTTATAAGTCAGTTCCAGCTTGATGGCATGTAACAACAACATTGCTAAATAGTATACCAGGAACCGTGTTGATGAAGCTGTTAAGCATTACGCCACAAACCAAAAGGCTGGCTGTTCAAATCAGCTGCTCTGCAGAAAAAAAGATATGATGATATGCTCCAATGAAGACGACAGACTTGAATAGCCTATGAGATCTACTCTGTCCTATGGGGTCACTAAGAGTCAGAATCAACTCCAATAGCACACAGCAAAAAATATACTCAGGCTGAAATTGGAAACATACTTGGTCCTATAAATCAGGAATCTTGCCAATATTAAAAAAAGGCTATAGGGTATGTAAAACTTCAAAGAAAAACTTTAAAGAATGGTAAGCATCACTATCCTTCCATTTAATAATAACTCATATTGCAATGGCCCTGCTGGAATGTCAGTTTTATCAGGGGAGACCTTTCTTGCTTCATTAAAGCATTCCCAGTAGGCACAGAGTAGGTAGTTGGCAAGTGGCTGATCAATGAATGAACAGAAAGTTGGTAATGGGTCAGTTTTAGAAATTTCTGATTTGTGAAATAGATGTCAGTCAATCCAGCAGCCTCAAACAGCAGGGTTAGGGCGCTGGACACTTGGTGGGTGGGCACAGAGGCCTGTTTGTGTCTGATTTCAATCTCTTATCAAACCTCTGCAGAAAACATAGCACAGTATGCAACTGCATGAAAGTTAATGTAGAGGTGGGTGCTGTTAGAAATATGTAAGCAATTAATTGAGACCCCTTGAATTATTTCTTGAAATCTTAGACTTTATAGCTATAGATACGATCTTATTAGTAAATATGGTTTGACTAGACCAGATCAGACCACCACATTAGGACCAGACCATCTTGCTTCCTGGAGACCAGACCAGCCTACCTCGTGGAGACCAGAACTGGCCTGTAGCTGCCCTGTTGTCCTATACCAGGAGCACTGATACCACAGGAAAACCATTTCCTCCATGAACACCACCTTGGTACTACTGGCCCATCTCAGAGCCAGAATTTGAGCAGTGGACCCTTTGGACTCTGCATAACTGTGACAGTTGTCTGGTTGAGAAGGCTGCTAATTCACAGGAAACTTCTCTCCCTAACTGAAACAAGATTTCCCTTGAGTAAAAGATCAGAGAGAAATTCAGGCAGGATTAGCTGCCCTTCCCTCCTCTGGAACAGTTAGATCCTGAGCCAAGATTATCAGACCAAGGGCCTGCTGAGGCCCCAGGTATGAAAAACTCTATCACAGCAATGACATGGAAGAAGCAGACTATCTCACACCCTACACAAAACCAAATCAAAATGTCATCCCCCAAAAGTGATCAAAACACAGAATCAATGGGTTTCCTGGAGCCAGAAAGTCTGATAGAACTTTCTGACCCAGATTTAAAAAAACAGAAAGAGTGAATATTTTCAATGGGTGGAAAACAAACTCAAAGAATTACACGTGTCTGCAAGCAAAAGGCAAGAGGAACTTAAAAAGAAATCCAAGGTAATGCATATAAAACAAGGTATTAAATGCTCTGAAAAAAACAAGAAACAGCAATTCAGCGTACACAAGCTCAAGAAATATATGAACAGACTTGAAGATAGTACACAGACCAGCAAAATAGAAGATTGAATTCTCAGAACTGATCTGCTAGAACAAAAAGCAGAATCAAAAAGGAAGGAAAAAGAGGAAAGCCTAAGAATAATGTGGGACATCATCAAAAGGAATAGGATGCACATAATTGGAATCCCAGAACAGGAAAAAGCAAGTAAAGGCACTGAGAAAGCTGTGGAAGAATTATTGGAAGAAAAATTCCAAGCATAATGAAGATGGAGAGAATATACATACAAGAAGCTGAGCAAACTTCATATAGAATTGTTGTTGTTGTTGTGTACTAGTGGGTTTTCATAGGCAGTTAATCACTTGGGAGGAGATAGCTCATCCTTTTCCCATCAAATTGTTGGTGGATTTGAACTGCCTACCTTCGAGATCACAATGCAGCTTCTTGGCCACCACTAAGGCATATCATAATCAAATTTTCCAGCATCAAAGATAAGGAGAGAATTCCAAAAGCAGCTAGGGAGAAATGAAGAGTAACCTATAAAGGAGAGCAAATAAGACTAGGTGCTGATTTCTCAACAGAAACCATGTGAGTAAGAAGACAATGAAATGACATATATCAAACATTCAAAAGACTACAACTGTCAACCAAGAATATTTTACCCAGCAAAACTGCCCATCAAATATAATGGAGAGATCAAGATATTCTCAAAAAAGCAGAACCTAAGGGAGTTTGAAAAACAAGACCAGTGTTGCAGAAAATAATGAGAGAAGTCCTTCTTACAGAGATGCCACAGAAAGCAGGATGGACCAAAGTAACCAGCAACATCATCAAAAAGAACTTAACAAAATGACAGCAAAAACATCTTGCCTCTCAATAATTATACTGAATGTGAACGGTTTAAATACACCAGTGAAGAGAAAAAGAGTAGCAGATTGGATTTTAAAAAAAACAACAACCAGCCCAAACCCATAAACGTGTTGTCTACAAGAGTCACACCTGAAAAGTGAAGATAAAAAAGAGTAAAAATAAAAGGGTGGGGGTAAAATATACTGAACTAATGGCAACCAGAAAAAAGCAGGAGTAGCAATATTAATATCTGATAAAAAAGATTTAAGCATAAAAATCATCACAAGGGACAAGGAAGGTCCTATAAAATGCTTAAAGGGTAAATAGAACAAGAGGACATAACCATAATAAATATCTATGCACAAAATGATAGAGCTACAAAACACAAAACAAACATTAATAGAACTGAAAAGAGAAATAGACACTACCACAATAGTAGTAGGAGACTTCAATACACCACTCTCAAGAAGAAATAGAAATACCAGAAAGAAACTCAACAAAGATAATAAAGAATAAAACTATACAATAAAACAATTTGCTCTCATAGATATATACAGGCTAATGCACCCCCAAAAAGCACAGTATCACTTCTTCACCAATGTGCATGGAACAAAATCCAGAATAGATTATGTTCTAGGTTATAAAGCAAGTCTCAATAAATTTAAAGACATACAAATTATACAAAGCATCTTTTCAGACCACAATGCTACAAAATGAAAATTAATAACAAGAGGATAAAGGAGAAAAAAAATCCCCATACATTTGGAAGTTGAACAACACCATGCTTGAACATGAGTGGGTACTAGAAGAAACAAAAAAGGAAATAAAAAGTTATTTGGAACAAATGACAATGAAAATACAATTTACCAAAACCTCTGGGAAACAGCCAAAGCAGTAATTGTTGTTGTTGTTGTTTAATGCCGTCGAGTCGTAGACGACTCATAGCGAGCGACCCTATGAACGAACAGCCTGAGCACTGTTCATACATAGAGTTTACAGAGGCAAGCCATTTTGGAAGTGGATGCCGCTCCTGCTTCTAGAAAGCAGTAATTAGAGGTAAATTTATAGTAACAATCAAATGCATCAAAAGGGAAGAAAAAAAAATTCTTTAACCCAGCATCTCCAACAAGTTGAAAAAGAAGAGCAAGAAAACCCAACACCCTCTAAAAAAATTATAAAAATTAGGGCAGAAGTAAATGAAATAGAAAACAGAAAAGCAATTGAAACCATCAACAAGACCAAGAGTATGTTCTTCCTCATATGTCCACAAGTCAAGCAGATTAGGTAAAGTCCAGGGTCCCTGGGCCTTGTCCTTTAGGAAGCAGTGTCAGGAGACACCTGACAGGTGGGGATGGGCACATACCTGTTGTCAGAGTGTGGGAAATGCAGCAGCCTCTCGAAGGCCTGGGCATGACCACACGGTGGTGGGGTTCCCGAAGGAAGAAACAGGCCTGGGCGGCAGGTGGGGCCAGGACATTCAACAAGGTCCATGTCCAGCAGGTTCTTCTTCTCCGAGGCTGGGGTGCAGTGTCCATAGCTCCCATTCACTGAGCAGAGAAAAAGGAGAGAGAAAATGAGTGGAGGTGACCTGCAGAGGAGCACAGAGAGGCTGGTCCTGTGATACAGTGATACTGTGATACAGTGTGGATGGTATTCATATTAACCCAATATTAATTCAATTCCATGTACATCCAAAGTACCTGAGATACCATGTGTACTTCCCATGATCATTCAGCAGGATTAGCAATGAAATCTCTAAGCTTATGATGCTGATGCACAGGCTGCATTAATCATTATGCACAAATTATGTACCTGGCACTCTGGTTGTTGCTGTGAGGTGCCACTGAGTCAAATAAGACTCATGGTGATCCTATGAACAACAGATCTGAATCTTGTCCTATCTTGTATAATTCAACATGCTCCCTGATGTGTCTGAACCCACTGTTGTTATCACTGCGTCAATGTATCTTGTTGAATGTTTTTCTTTCTCTGAACCTCTATCTTTTCTAGAATGATGTGCTTTTACAAGGCTGGTCCCTCCTGACATGTCCAAAGTACGTGAGATGAAGTTTCCCCGTCCCTGCCTCTAAGAAGCACTCTAGTTGCACTTCTTTCAATTCATATCTGTTCGTTCTTTTGGCAGGCCAAGGGATATTCAGTACTCTTCCCCAACACCACAACTTAAAGGCATTGATTCTCTTTCTGTCATCACTATTCACAATCCCATGTCAGATGCATAGCAAGCAAATGAAAATACCATGGTTGGGGTCTAGCGCACCTTAGTATTTAAACTGACATCATTAGTCTTTACTATTTCTAGGTGCAGAGAAAACGGGTAAACAATACAGATAAACTCTTGGTCCCTTGGGGGTGACAGTGTATTATTCCCACATTGTGCTTATTTGAGATAATGCGAGAAAATACACTGGAGTTGGTGGCTTGAGAGTTGGTGATGCCCAGCAGGCTGAGCAATCTTAACTGAAACAACATATATTACATATATAGCACTCTTGTGGCCTAGTGGTAAGACACTGCACAGCCAATGCAAAGAGGCACATGGTTCAAATCCATCTGCTGCACTGTAGGAGAAAGATGGGCCATCTCCTCCTATGAGTTTTACAGCCTCTGGAAAATAGCTGGAAGGTCAGCTGTGAGATGGTTCTGAACAGACAGCACACAACAAGCAACAATACAGCAAGCAGTTCGTGCACATGTGAGCCCCTGGTTAGTGCCAATGGTTAGGTGCTAACCAGAAGGTAGAAGGTTCAAGACACCTTAGAAGAAAGGCCTGGTGATCTATGGGAAAAGTCGGCTATTGAAAACTCCTTGAAGCATTGTTCTACGCCTAGTTATTGTTTCTAAACTCTCTGGAGCATTGTTGTACTCTGACACACATGAGGTCACCTAGTTATTGTTTTAAAATGAGGTCACCTAGTTATTGTTTTAAAGTCACTGCCGTGCAGCCAGAACTAGCTCGTGGCTCATCTCCAGCAGGTTTTCAGAGGCTGTAATTCCAGGGCAGGAGATGGTGCATCTTTCTCCTGCTGAGACACTGGTGGATTTTAATTGCCAGAGAGGTTTTGGATTAACACCACCAGAGCTCTGCTACTGGTTAGCTACTTATTAAACAGCATTTGTTATCACCAAAGCTCAATCATCGTTGTTTTACAAATTGCACTCCTCCATAAACAGTACAGAGTTATCTATACCTGTGTTATCCTCCATGGCTCTTTGACATCCTAGTTACCTTTAGCTCTGCTTTGCTCAATTCCCTGGACCTTTATGAAAATTAACTAAGGCACAGTTGATATGAAAATATGAATTCTGCCTCACAGTGACCCTATACGATAGCACAGAAGGGCCCCAATGGGCTTCTGAGGCTGTAAACCTTTACAGGAGCCCACCATCACAGAAAGCAGGATTTCT
Source organism: Elephantulus edwardii (assembly GCF_000299155.1). Classification (NCBI taxonomy): domain Eukaryota; kingdom Metazoa; phylum Chordata; class Mammalia; order Macroscelidea; family Macroscelididae; genus Elephantulus; species Elephantulus edwardii. The sequence goes on from NW_006399755.1 coordinate 9,805,306, forward strand.
CTCACAGAGGAGTGGCAGGTAGGTTTGAACTACTGACATTTTGGTTAACAGCCAACACTTGAGCCACTATACCATCAGGGCTTTTTGTTGATGTGAAAGCCTCTGAAAAACTATATAAAGTGTTATAAAAAGCAAGATATGGTTATTATAAGCCATTTCCCCCTTCTATAGAGGGGCTATAGAGTAAGGAGATTAATCTGGACACTACTTTTAAAAGCTGTTCTGCCCTGCTACCTCTCAGGGTTACCTGGTGGAGGACAGGCCACAGGCTTCCGGGCCTGATACACCTTCGGGTGAGAACCTCTGCCCCAAACTAACTCCACAACTCAGAGAAGTTTGTCCCTTACCTGGCCCTTCACTGCCCTGTGCAGTCACACCAATTCAGCATACATGCTGTGAGGCTCTGGGATTGAGTATAAAGTCCCCACACAGGACCGGCACCTTTGGTTGTTCAGGGAAGGATGTTGTTCTTATTATGAATCAGCACTTTGAAAAACATACACTGCTTTCCAGATGAAGAATAAACCTAAGTCTTTTCTAGGTACTCTCAAGACTGTTAGACATGGTGTTGGGGAAGAATGCTGACTATATCATGAACTGGCAAAAGAACAAACACAGATGTCTTGGAGAAAGTGCAACCAGAGTGTTCCTTGGGCATGTTGCTAGAAGGGGGTATTCCATGGAAAGGGATATCATGCCAGGAAAGGCAGAGGATCCACAAAAAGAGGGGTCTCATGAGATGGACTGACACACTGCAGCATGGGCTCAAGTGGGTCCCAAATGATGACAATGATGCTGATGACAGGGTTCCAATTTGTTGTTCATAGGGTTGCTATGAGTCATACACGACTGAATGGCACATAACAACAACAAGACTGAGCAAGACAAACCATTACATACAGAAAAGAGTGAATTCCAACATTACCACATCCCTGAATGCAACCATGACAACAATGACATCTGTTGAGGAGTAAGCACTGGCTCAGGACTAGTGATCTCCACAAATTAGCTCATTTGAGTTTGACCACTATCTCCTGAGGGACTTATTATTATCACCCCACTTTACAAAGGAGAAAACAGAGACCAGGGATGTGAAATGACACACCCCCAATTACACACTGAGTATGAGCAAAGCCCTCAGTCCACGCCTGGGGCCCAAGCCCCACATCCATCTTTTCTTTTCTTTTTTCTTCTCTGTTCTTTTTTCTTTTCTTTTCTTTTCCCTTCTTTTCTTTTTCTCTTCTTTCTTTCTTTCTTTCTTTCTTTCTTTCTTTCTTTCTTTCTTTCTTTCTTTCTTTCTTTCTTTCTTTCTTTCTTTCTTTCTTTCTTTCTTTC
>NW_006399755.1:9806740-9844276 GCF_000299155.1 Elephantulus edwardii
TTCTTTCTTTTTCTTTCTTTCCTTTCTCTCCCTCTCTCTTTCCCTCCCTTCCTTCTTTATTTCAAGGTCAGTATCTTGATAAAACATAATAACAAAAAACAACAATAAAACAAAATCCAAGTCTGTATTATGTTTGAGCTAAAAGTTTCTAGAACAAATTAGTTTTCTATTCAACAGTTTAGACACATTTTGTTCTGTGTTGTTTGTTGCAATCTCCATGTAAAAGCACCCATTGCATGTCATGCCTAGGTTTCCCATTTGGAAATCCGTCTTTCTTTTCTGCTCTTACCTGCCTTCTGAGTTTTGTTTTGATGCATTTTTAGAAGTAACATTTGCTGTTGTTGCTGAACATATACATAGCAAGGATATACCAAATCAACAACTTCTATATGTACAGCTCAGTTATATCAACTATATACTTTTTAAGCTGTGCAATCATTCTCACCTGCCTGTTACAAATTAATCCTCCAAACTTAAAAAATACCACCAAAAAACAAACAACCCCTCCCCCCCCACACACACACAAAACACCACCACCATCATAACAAATCCCAACATTCCAACTCATTTCCTTCGAGTTGTAACTGACTCCTAGCTGACTCTCCAGCAAGTTTTTGGAGCAAATCATATGGGAGAAGATGGATCATCTTTCTCTCAGGGAGCCACTGGTGGATTCGAACCACCAGATATGTGTCCTTTGGGTCAGCAGCACAACTCCCTACACAGAGCTCATTGCTCTTGTCAAGCTTCCTGTCTAATCTTTCAAGTTGTCAACTTGATCCCATATAAATACAGTGAAACTTGCAAAAGTAGAACAACTGTAAAGTGGAAACCTGTCAGGTAAAGAAAACACAAACATTGTTCACTAAAAGAGTGAGAAAAAGCACTAAGACATAAGCACCCTGTCAAAGGTGGATAACTTGCGGTACCTGGAAAAGCCAGGCATCCTGTCAAGATCCAGCTCTCACCGTTTCACCATAGTTCTTCAAAGGAGCAAAATGCTCAAGGCAGACATTCGTTATTAATTACCTATTGTTTGTAATCCTTCTTTCTTAATCGCTGTGTAATAAGAAGTGGCCAGAGAGGGCCAAAAGTTCAACCCCATACCCAAGGACCCCCTTGTCCAGCCCTAACTCTAGCCCACCCTGAAGTAGCCCAGGATGGTCCCTGTGGTATGGCTAAGTGCTAACAGGCCACAAGCTGGTGGTTCCAGACAGGTACCAGACATGCAGTGACCAAGCACTTTACAGTTTGTGGCAGAGAATGCACTTCTCCCAAGGTCACACAACAGTAAAGGGTTCAGATGAGTCCTCAGTTCCCAGGCCCAACAAGCCAGTTTGAGGTCTCGGATACACATCTGCTGGCCCTGCGCTCTGGGCCCCTTCTCAGCCTATGTCCTGGGCCTGTGTCCTGCAGCGTGGAGGGCTCACTCTTGATAGCAGTGACACTCCTCGGCCAGCCCCTCACAAGCTTATTTTTCTTAATAACTTCACTTTTTTAATTAAAATGAAATCTGTGTTAACAAATTTGAAGTGCCTGAGTTAATGAGAGCAGGCTGCTGCTCGTTTAATTCCACTCTTTGTGGCTCTGGATGGATTTTCTAAATAGTTTCTGTATGCATTTTTATGGCCCCATTGAGGCAAGCTCTGGAACGAGGCCTCAGAAAACTGTGGATAATTTTATGATCATTAATAATATTTGGAGCAAAGAGAGTTTAATCATCATGCAGGGCGGATCTGCCAGGACCTTTCTGGCAGACTCTTGGAGGGTCACTTCTGAGCTGTGTTCAGGGACCCACGAGGACTTTTGGGGTATCTGGGTTACATACTCTGTTCCTCTCTTAGGAGGATGTGTGGAGAGATGGAAGGAGGACATTCAGAAGAGTGAGAAGGCCCTGGCATTTGTTAAGCCCTTATTAGGTGCTGGACTTAGTCATATCTCACAAGTGTCCCTCCCTGGGAAGAGGCACAATATGACCATTTTCCAGATGAGGAAAGCTGAGGTTTAGAGAGATGCCCTGAGCCAGGTTCAGGGGTTTATGAGAGATGGAGCCACAATTCAAGCCAGTTCCTGCAGACTTCAAAGCCCAAGTCCTGTCTTGCTGCCTCTCAGCCAGCTAATGATTAACTGGGCTCCAAACAAGTATTCCTATCTTTGATTCAAATAAAGGCCATGTTAGAGAGGCTCTGGGGAAGTAAATGCTCTGCCTGAGTAAAGCAGTAGAATGATCCCTTCATTTTAATCTTCACAAAACCTCTGGTAGGTGAGCAATAACATTCCTTTGAGAGACAAGCACACAAAGGTTCATAGAGGTTAAGTGGTTACCCAGGGACACATAGGATGTAAGGGTCTGAGGTGAGATGCAAAACCATCACCTCTGTAGAAAGAAACCACTCAACAAAAAAGTGGAGTCTGTTGGTTTCTTCTCCATTAGCCACACTAAGAGGCTTTCCCCGAGGGAAGCAAATAAGTCAGCGTTATGAGAGAGGGAGGAAGAAGTTTCTCTGGTCATAGTAAACACTGCTTGGTGCTCTAAGCTGTTGAGTCCTTGTCTGCTGTGACCCTCACAAAGCACTTGGTTAAACATCGACCTCCTCACCTCCAGGAGGGACACTGTGCACCAGAGCCACCATGTGGCCACCCGAGCTACAGAGTAACTGAGTAATTGTCCTCTTAGCTGGAGTATATATCCACATCTTCCAAAGCCCATGCCAGGCTCTGCTCCATGCTACTTGCTTTCTCACGGAGTGAAAAGCAGGACTTTGAACCAGTTCAAGTTAGGTTGGTCATAGTTAATATACAGAAACCGAAACAGACTTGAATTTGTAAAACGTGGATACACCAGAACTGAAAAGGGAAAAAGATTACAGATTGAAACCCTGGAATAGGAGACTTGAAGGAAGCATAAAGAGCCCTTTTGGGATTCTGGTGCAATAGACTGGATTTTCCCTGGTCTGTGGAGAATGGCAGATCCTCAAAATTGTGCGGTTAGGCATCACCTTCATTCGAGCTGGGCACCACTATTACTGACTCTGCCAGCCAAGATATTTTGTTGCTAGATAATAGAAATAAAAACCCTAGCAAGGCATAGATCTGTAATATTTTCTGTTCTAGTTAACATTCCAGTTCATCTACACTTTCTAAATTTGGGCCCATTCCAGTTTCATTTCATTGGTCTGAATTGGGCAGAACCAGTTTGAAGCTTTTATTGAAAGTTAAACCAGAGGTTGTAGCATTTATCCCAGATATGCTGCTACCATTGAGATGACCTGAATATCATCATCACTGCCCATAATGGGCTTAAGCCTGGTAGGAAAACTCTCCTGTTCTGTCTGTATCTTCCCTCACTGTCCTCAGGGAATCACTAGGCCAGATGGCTGAAGTCCCATTCCTGCTGATTTGCCATCTCTGATAACGGAGGGTGGAGTCTTTCTCTAAGAAGGCAGAGGTGAAGGGGTGGGGTTTGGGGAGCAAACTGATTCAGCTGCCCTGAGGCTGGCAATGGGGTACTTTAGGAAGGGGTTGGTGGGGTACTTTGGGAAAGGGGTGGTAACTGCTGACCTTGGTCTCCCTTTGTGCATCAGGGAAACAAGAGATAACAATGGATTTGGCTTTCCCTATGTAAAGAGCTAAAAACTCTGGTTTTGAGTATCATAATGGTAGATCTGGTGACATAGTGAAGAAGGCACCAGAGATATCATTGCTAATGTCAGACGAATCCTGGCTGAAAACAGAGAATTACTGCTGTTATGTGCCGTAGAGTTGCCTGTGACCCATAGTGACCCTATGTACAGCAGCCCTGAAGCTTGCCCTATCCTGAGCCAATCTCAATAATCTCAACACACCAACCCCTATTGCCCCAGTTACTATATCAATCTATCTCATCCAGGTCTTCCTCTCCTGCACTTTCCCTCCACCCTTCATGATGTCCTTCTCCAAGGACAGGTCTCTCCTGGCCACAGGCCCAAAGTATGTGAAATGGAGCCTCAAAATCCTAGCCTCTAAGGAGAAACTTGGTTTCATCCTCTCCAAAATAGACATACTTGTTTTCTTGGCCATGGTATGTTCAAGACTCTTCTCCAGCATCACAATTCGAAGACACCTATTCTTCTATCATCCTTAGTCATTGTCCAACTCTCTGATGCATAGCAAGTAATTGTGAAGACCATGGCCTGGATTAAGCATACCTTAGTCTCTGGATTGACATCATTGCTTTTCAGTACTCTTGAGAGGTCTCTGAGAGCAGATTTTCCTAACACAATTTGTCTTTTTATTTCCTTACTGCTAATGTTAAGAGTATTGATTGTTGAGCTGAATAAGCTGTAATTGTTAGCAACCTCAGTCTCTTCTTCATCTATCATGGTGCTGCCAACTGGCTAGAGGTGAGAATCTTTGTCTTCTTGATGTTGAGCTTCAATCCATTTTGAATACTATAGTCCTTGACCTTCTGCAGCAAGTGCTTCAGGTCTTCTTCAGTTTCAGCAAGCAAGGTTGTGTCATCTGCATAACGTAGGTTGTTAATGAGTCTACTTCTAATCCTGATGCCACATTCCTTCTCATAAAGCCCAGCTTCCCGAATGATCTGTTCTGCATATAGATCGAAAAGGTATGGAGATAGGATGTAACCCTGATACACTCTCTTCCTGATTTTGAAACATGCAGTGTTTTCTTGCTCTGTTAGGAGACCTGCTTCCAGGTCCAAGTATAGGTTTCACATAAGCACAATCAGGTGTTCTGGGATTCCCATTTTCCTCAAGGTTAGCCCAAATTTGTTGTGATCCACACAGTCAAATGCCTTTGCACAGTCAATGAAACACAGATAGACATTTCTCTGGTACTCTCTGCTTTCTGCCAAGATCCATCTGACATTGGCAATAATGTCCCTAGTGCTATGACCTTTTCTATATATAAGAAATTTATATTTTTGCTTTATTGGTTATGCAAAGGCATTTTAGAAGAATGGGGATCCCAGAACACTTTATCATGTGCATATGAAACATATACCTAGACCAAGAAGCTGTTGTCCAAACAGAGCAAGGGAACACTACAGGGGTTAAAATCAGGAAAAGTGTGCATCAGGATTGTATCCTTTCTCCATATTTATTCAATCTGTACACTGAGCAAACTATTTAAGAAGGTGGATTCTATAAAGGAGACCGTGGCACCTGAATAAAAGGAAGATGCACCAACAATCTGCATTATGCAGATGATACAACCTTGCATGCCAAAAGCAATGAGGGCTTGAAGTGTGTGGTGCAGAATATCAAAGAATACAGACTTCAATATTGACTGAACCTCAACACCAAGAAGACAAAAATTCCCACCACTGTACCAATAAGCAGTAGCATCATGGATGAAGAAATGGTGGAAATTGTCAATGATTTCATCTTACTTGGATCCACAATCAATACCCTGGTACCAGCAGCCAGAAGATTAGGAGGTGTACAGCATTAGGGAAGTCTGTCATCAGAGACCTCTCCAAATTTCTGAGGAGCAAGAATGGCAGTTGGAAGTCTAAGGTGCTCCTGATTCAGGTCAGGGTCTTTTCTGCCACTTGCTATGCATCTTAGGGACAATGAATAAGGATGCCAAAGAACTGAAGCCTTTGAACTGGTGTTGGAGAAAACCACTGAATGTTCAAAAGAGCAAAAATATTTGTCTTGGAGAAAATATAGCCAGAGTGCTTCTTGGAAGTAAAGATAACAAAATTTTCTCTCAAATATTTTGGGTATATTGCTAGAAGATGCTATTTCTTGGAAATAGACATCTTTCTTGGAAAGACAGAGGGTTAACAAAAGAGAGGAAGACCCACAACAAGATGAATTGACACAGTGACTGCAGCAGGAAGCTCAAGTGTGTCAAAGATGATGAGGATGGCACAGGATAGGACACGGTTCAGATATGTTGTACACAGGATTGCTATGAGTCATACCAACTGGATGGCACCTAACAACAACAGTGGGTAAGCAGTTGCACTGCCAACCCAAAAGCAGGCAATTCAAATCCACCAGCTGCTCCGTGGGAGAAAGATGGGGAATCTCCTCCTGTGTCATTTATAACCTTTGAAAGCCCACTGGAGGGTCAGGTATGAGTCAGTTCAGACTTGACACTTGACAGTTTCCAGAGAGAGAGAGAGAGAGAATGAAGGAATGAATATGAGAATCTAAAGAGAGTTTCACAGCTGACTCAAAAGTGGTGCCTCTCTGGTGATTTCAATCTACCAGTGGTTCCACGGGAGCTCCTCCAGGGTGATCTGCAGTCTCAGAAAACCTGCTGGAGGATCAGCTTTGATTTGGTTCAAACATGACTTCAGCATGGAAAGAAGTTTCAGGAGGTGAGGAGTTTTGAAAGTGAAGAAGCCCCGTGTTCTTTATTTATAAGATGGTGAGATGTTGGAGCTAAAATGTCAGAGCTGAAATCCAAAGGCCATCCATTCACAGATGAAGAGACTAAGAATTAGAGAGGAAAACTACCTGCTTGAAGTTACATGGCAAATTCACAGTAGAGACCCTGAGACAAGGTAAGGACTTGGTTTGGTTTCTCTCTAAGCCTCAGTTTACCATTTTAAAAACTGTGGTAACACCCAACTCACAAGGTCATGGTGACAATTGAGATTATGAACACACTACATTAGGCATGGCACCTAGCTCACAGCAAGTAGTGATATGAAGATATGAAAATAATGATAATGACAATTATTTCTTCTCCTATTTCTGTTCATGCTTAAGGGGAAGCTGGGAGGCAGGACCCTGGAGGAGAAGCATTCTAGCCCTAGAAGGGCCAGACCTAGATGATCCTGCAATCGAAAACAGAAGGACCAGATCCCAGCGCACAGAAGTCACCAAACACAAAGACCCAGAAGTTAAAATGAGGTCACAGCCACAAATCTGAAGCAAATGGCTGGAGTTACACACCAGAGAGGTTTGCAAATTACCCTAATGACTTGGCGACAAAGCAGCACCACATATAAGGTGACTCCCCACAAGAATGTTAATTTACACTGAAACCTGCCAAGTCTGCACGAGAGGGGACAAGGATGCATTCAGCATCTCGGGCCCAGATGCCGCCTCCCTGGCAGCCCAGGAGCCGGCAAGATGGCTGCCTCCTTGCTCGCCGACAAGCTGATCTGGTGCCAGGCTTAGTGTTAAGGTGCCACACTTCACAGTTTACAAACTATTACACAACTGCCCACTGTGGGCTTGCCTATAACCCTGAGGAGTTGGCTATGCAGTCTCTCAGCGGGTAAGTAACTTGCCAAATTTGCACAGCAAGTCCAGGGCTCTGACTTGAGCTGGGTCTCCTGACTCAGCCCTCTAGTCACAAACTCCACCCTGAGTACTCTAAGCGGCTGATGTATCACTGAGGCAGCCTGTATGTATACAAACAATGGGTAAACACAAGAGTGAGCTTATGTTCCAAAGAAGTTTTATTCAGAAAAAAACCAGATGGCAGGTAAGAATTGGTGCCTAGGCTGTACAGACAAGGTCTCTGAAGTTAGAAAGCCAGGAAAATGGTAATCTGAAGCTGAGCTGAACTTTCCTGCATCTGTAGAATGGGGAGAACAAATCCTCCTCACCAGGTGTAAGCCATGGCAGTAAAATTGTCAGAGAATCCACAGCCATGGCTTTTTCTAACTTATTGCACAAACAGAAGTGAAAACAGGGACCCAGAGAGAGAAAGAGGCTGGACACTATACAACTGGACCCCTCTGGGGAGGTTTTCCCTTCATTCCTGGCAAATGATGAGGCTCACAGTACTTGCTTAGAAATAGAGTGTGAGTGTCTGGAAGGACTGTTACAAATTCATTTTACACTTATTATGTGCTAGAGAAGAGTACTGAACAAACCATGGACCACCAGTCAAACTAACAAGTCTGTCTTGTAGAGGATAAAACCAAGTTTCTCCTTGAAGGCTAGGATTTTGAAGATCTGTCTCACATACTTTGGACACATGGCCAGGAAGGACCAGTCCTTGTTGAAGGACATCATGCTTGGAAGGGCAGAGGGACAGCACAGGAAAGGAAGACCCCAGATGAGATGGATTGACACAGTAACTGGGGTATAGGTGTATTGGAGTCAGTGAGACAGGCTCAGGTCAGGGCAGGCTTCAGAGTTGTACACAGGGTTGCTATGATTGGCAGGAGACTTGACGACACATAATAATGTACCAGACAAAGTAAGATCTGGTGCAATTAACTGCCTCTGAAAACTTGCTGTGAGGTCACCTATGAGTCAGTTTCTGACTTTATGGTATACAACAACAACACAACATGTGCCAGACAGTCTATGACCAGGAAGACCTGGTGCACTGACTGGAAGAGATTCCTATTTGTGCCCATTCCCAAGAAAAGCAATCCAAAAGAATTTGGAAATTATTAAACCATATCACTAGTATCACATGCAAGTAAAATACCTGAAGATTATCAAAAAAAGGCTGGAACAGTTCTCCAAAGAGAAGTGCTAGAAATTCAGGATGAATCCAGAAGTGACCATGGAACGAGGGGTAATACTGTTGATGTCAGATGGATCTTGGTTGAATGCAGAGAATACCAGAAGAATGTCTATTTGTGTTTTATTGACCATGAAAAGGCATTTGACTGTGTGAATCACAGTAAATTATAGCTAACATTGAGAAGAATAGGAATTCTGGAATATTTAGTCGTGATCATGTGAAACCTAGACCAAGAAGCTGTAGGCCAAACAGAGCAAGGGAGCGCTGTTGTTGCTGCTGTTGTTATTTGTCTTCAAATCACCTGCGACTCATAGCAACCCTATGCACAATAGCTCTGAACCCTGCCCTATCTTGAGCCAGTCTCTTGTCTCTAACATAGCTAAGCCCATTATCCCATTTAACTGCATGAGTCCATCTCATTCAGGGTCTCCCCCTATTGTGCTGTCCCTCTACCATTCCAACCATGACATCCTTCTCCAAAGACTGGTCCGTCCTGGCAACATGCCTGAAATGTGAGACAGAGCTTCAAAATCCCTGCCTCTAAGGAAAAACTTGGTTTCACACTCTCCAGGACAAACCTGTTTGTCCTTTTGGCAGTCCATGGAATGTTCAACACTCTTCTCCAGGACCACAGCTCAAAGGCATTGATCCTACATGGCTTAAAATAAAGAAAGGTGTGTGACAGAGATGTATCCTTTTACCATATCTTTTCATTCTGTATACCCAGCAAATCATTCAAGAAGCTGGACTTCATGAAGAAGACTACTGCACCCGGATCAGAAAGACTTTTGCATCAGGATTAGAGGAAAACTCACCAATGACCTGCATTATGCAGATGATACAACCTTGCTTGTCAAAAGAGAACTTGAACCACTTGCTGCAGAAGATCAAAGACTACAGTCTTCAATATGGATTACATGCCAATATCAAGAAGACAAAAATCTTCACCACTTGACCAGAAGGTAACATTTAGATAGTTGGAGAAAAGATTGACATTGTCAACAAGTTCATCTTGCTTTGATCCACAACCAATAAATACCCTTCACACCAACAGTCAAGAAATCAAAAGATGTACTGCATTAGGTAAATATGATGTTAAAGACATCTCTAAGAGAAGCAAGGACGTCAGTTTACGGATGTCAGCCATGGTCTTTTCATTTACTTGTTATACAACTGAAAGTTAGACAAAGACAAAGGATGACAGAAGAAGAAATGATGGCTTTGAGTTGTGGTGGTGAAGAAGAGTGTTAACTATCCCATGAACTGCCGAAAGAACAAATATGTCTTGGAGAAAGTGCAAACACAGTGCTCTTTGGAGGCAAGGATGGTGAAGGTTTGTCTCACATATTTTAGCCATGTTGTTAGTAAAAGCTGGACCTTGGAAGTAGACATCATGCTTGGAAATGTGGAGGGTTAGTTTATGAGAGCAAGACTCTCAGTGAGATGAATCGATACAGTGACTGCAGCAATGGGCTCCAGTAGAGCAGAAATGATAAGAATGACAAGGTTCATATCTGTTGTTCATAGGGTTGCAATAAGTCGTAGTCAACTCCATGGTACCTAACAACAACAAAAAAGTTTCAGAAACATTGTGGTGTAGTTGTGTTAAGTGTTAGGTTGCTAACTGAAAGGGCAAAGGGTCAAATCCATCATTGGCTCTTTGGAAGAACAGTGAGGCTGTTTCATAAAGATTTATTGCCTCAGAAACCTGATGGAGGGATGCCTAGAGCTGGGAATGACTTGACAGCAGTGGATTTACAAGCCAGATGGGAGTCTCTGGGTGGCAAAAATGATTAAACATTCAGCTCCTAATGAAAAGGTTCAAGGCTTAAATCCAGCCAGAGGCACCTCAGAAGAAAGGCCTGCCTATCTCCCTTGTGAAAGATCAAAGCACTGAAGACCTCGCAGAGCACGGGTCTACTCTCAAATGCATGAGCTCTCTAGAAGTAGGAATCCATTCAACTGCAACTAATTTCAGTTCTATGTCACCAAAGGGACTCGGAGACCAGAAAGCTTTCATCAGACATACCCAAGCCCAGGTCCTGCTCCTCCACGAACTTCCTGCTATTTACCTCACCCTCCCAGCCTCAGTTTGTTCATCTCTAAAATAGGACAGAAATTCCAGTTCCACAAGGTGAGAATTACATGAGATTTTACATGTGTGGCCCCTGGTCATGTATCTGATCAGAAGCAGCACTGGATAAAGACGTCTTCTTGACAAGCACAGGAGACAAGGTCACAATCTTCTCCTGAGTTCAGAGGCTTGTGCTCCAGGGAAGTGAGTTCCAGCTGTCACAGGCCCATGAGGTTCTATAAGTCTCCCTCCCCCAGGAGTATGAGCAAAGGTTTGCCCCTCTCTGAGCCTCAGTGTCTCCTCTGATAAGTGGGGCAGCTGGGATAAAGTGCACTACCCGACAAGGCCTGGGCAGGAGGCACACAGCGGAGTCATATCAAGAAGATGCTATGCTTTTTTTTTCTTTTACCCTGTTGGAAAAAGGTTTTGACGAGCAGAAATTTCATCTTTAGAAAGTCCCATTCATCAATTTTATCCTCTCCAGATTGTGCATTTCTGGCTTTATGTGTCAGCCTCTTTAGACCATAGACTAGGCCTTCTAAGCTTGGTCCCAGTTTGTCTCTTATTAATTTTATGGTCTGGGACTTTACTGCCAGGTCTCTGATGCACCTTGAGTTGATTTTTGTGTATGATGTGAGATGTAATCCTGTTTCAGCTTTCTGTAGGTAGCAGTCTAGTTATTCCAGCACTATTTGTTGAAGAGGTTGGTATTTGATAGGTTTTATATCCTTGTGGAATATCAGTTGACCATAGATAGCTGGGTCCATTTCTAGGTTCTTGATTCTGTTCCATTGGTCCATGTATTTGTCACTGTATCAGTACCATGCTGTTTGGTAACTACCACTGTGTAGTAGTTTGTGAGGTCAGTGAATGCTGTGTCTCCTACTTCAGTTTTGGTTTTCAGAAGTGCTTTGCTTATTCTGGGTCTCTTTCCTATCCAAACAAACTTGGCAATTTTCCTTAAATCTCCTAAAAAAAATTAATTCGGTATCTGGATTGGGATGGTATTGAACATGTAGATTGCTTTTGGCAGGGCTATCATTTTCACAATATTGAGTCTTCCGTCTATGAACAGGGAACCTACTGACTTGGAACAAACATTTGGCAATACCGTCTCAGACAGGGGGTCTCAAAACAAAAGTTTACAGAACACTCTTGGGCCTCCAGAAGAAAAAGACTGATAACCCAATTACAAAATGGCAAAAGACATGGAAAGACATGTGTTTCACAGAGGAAGACATTCAGATGACACTGACACATGAAGAAATGCTCCCAATCACTGGCAATAAGAGAGATGCAAATCAAAAGCACAATGAGATACCATCTCACCCCAGTAGCAGTGGCAAAATTTATCAGGGCAGCAAGCAATAAATGTTGGAGAGGATGTGGCAAGATAGAAACTCACACATTGTTGATGGGTTTGTAAAATGGTATAACCACTGTGGAAGGCAGTTTGGTGTTTCCTCAAAAAGTTGAACACAGAAACTCCGTATGGCCCAGCTATTCCACTACTAGGAATATACCTCAAAGAAATCAGAGACACAAACAGAGATATGTACACCAACGTTATTTACTATCACAGAACATGGAAATAGCCCAAATGTCCAACCATAATTGAATGGATTGAGAAGTTCTGGGACATTCATGCAATGGAGTACTATACAGCACTCAGAAGCAACAATTTCTGGGTTTTTAAACATTTTATACTGATTTATTTACAAAGTCTGAATATATTGTTTTTCACAAAAGATCCTTCCCATTTCCTTCACCCCCTCATTCACTGAATTGTGCAACCCTATAATTAACACCCCACACCCTCTGCTTCCACCTCCCCTTCACTTTGGATCGTCACACTCATCCTACAATAATGGTTTTATACAGCATTTATCTTTGTGGGACTGAGTTAGTTCACTCAGGTGATACTCCTCAGTCCCTCCCAAGTTAGGTAGTAATTTACAAAATCAAGAAGCAATAATTTTGAAAAACACTACTTAACTTGGGAAAGACTGGAGAGCATTTTGTTGAGTGAACTAACTCAGTCTCAAAAGGACAAGTACTGCATAAAACCACTATTGTAAAACTAGAAGGGTAACTGGTAAAACATGCATGGGTACCCAAGTGGAGGAGGGTGGGAGCAGAAAAGTGAGGATGGGTAGGGGTAAAACCATAGGTTTGTACACTTTGGTGGGTGGAGGGAGGGGATGAAGGAAATGGGAAAGATCAGCTGGGTCCTGAAAAGACAGAGTTAATATGGGCACAATCCAATGGTGATTAATTTTATGAAACATAATGCATGAGAAAGACTGTATGATACATAATGTGAATGAAGAATAGTGTGAAACACAATGTATATGAACTTTGTTGTAAGTATCAATAGAAAAGAAAAAATGGTAATGTGATAGAATTGAATTATTATTATTATTATGAAAGAAGATTATGCTTCTGCTTCTTTTGTCTAAAGAAGGTGAGGGGCACATTCAACCACAAGCAGCAGGAATGATGCTGAGTTTGTGTCTTCCTGCCTCTCTCATCACTCGGATTTCCTTCCTCACAAACTCCTGACCACCAACTGGAAGCGGGGATTTCTGAAAGAAGAGAAGTAAGAAGGTGGGCAGTCCTCATAGCCGGCTAGCAGGAGGGACACTCTGACACCCACAGCTTTGCCTGGATCTCTGGGGCATCTTTGCTGTCAGGGGGCCTGTAACCACAATAGGGCCTCCAGGCTGCAATTCTGATGTTCAAGGCCTCATGTCAGGCTGATGGCTGCCTGCAGTCCCTAATCCCAGACTGCAAGAACCCTATAAATTCCTCTTTAATGTGAACCTAGGTTTATTGGGATGTGGTTTAGTGAAACCTGAGCTGGCTCACCTTAGAATGGTGCCACAAAGAAGAGTGATCCCATGGCTCTGTTCTGTCCATGGGCAGGAAGTAGGAAGCCCAGGGCTGGTTACACATCAATGCCCAGGGACATATGTGCATAAACACATTCACACATGCTTGTTATACAAAATTAGAAATGTACCTACGCGTCAGTTAGAGACAGTTATCACCTGTAAAACTGCAAAACAGAGGGAGCTACAGCATGACACAGAAACCTCTGGTGCTTCTCTATGTATGTTGCTGTGATTGTTGTTTTTGTTATGTGCCGTCGAGTAGCCTGCAACTCATAGCGACCCTATGTACAACAGCCTTAAACCCTGCTCTGTCTTGTGCCAATTACACTGTCTCTGACACATGTACCCCCATTATCCCAGTCACTGAATCAATCCATCTCATCAAAGGTTTTCTCTTTCACTGTCCCTTCACTCTCCCAAGCATCACGACCCTGTCTAAGGATTGGTCCTGACTTGCAACATGTCCAAAGTATGTCAGACAAAGCTTCAGAGCCCTTGCTTCCAATGAACAGCTTAGCTTCACCCTCTCCAGGAAGAATTTGTTTGTTCTCCTAGCATCTGTTATGATGCCACCAATTGGCCCAGAGGTGAGAATCTTTGTTTTCTTGACTTTGAGCTTCAATCTATATTAAAGCTGAAGTCCTTGACCTTCTGTAGCAAATGCTTCAGGTTCTCCTTAGTTTCAGCAGAGTCACTGTACCAAAAGGAATTGAAGAATTTAATAAAACAACGTATGAGCAAGAGCCTGTGGTGATGAAGGAAGAAGTTTAAGCTGCTCTGAAAGAACTGGCAAAAAATAAGGCCCAAGTAATTGATCACATACCAACTGACATATTTCAACAAACAGTCACTGCCCTGGATGTGCTCACCAAGTTGTGGCAAGAAATCTGGAGGACAATCACCTGACCAACTAACTAGAAGATATCTATATTTGTTCCCATTCCAAAGAAAGGTGACCCAACAGAGTGCAGAAATTATTGAACAATATCATTGATTTCACATGCAAGCAAGATTCTGCTGAAAATTATCCAAAACTGACTGTAGCAGCACATCAACAGAGAACAGCCAGAAGTCCAGGCTGGGTTTCAAAAGGCAGTGGTACTAGGGATATTCTAGCTAATGTCAGATGGATCTTGGCTGAAAGCAGAGAGTACCAGAGGAATGTCTATCTTTGTTTCATTGACTGTGCAAAGACATTTGACTGTGTGGATCACAACAAACTGTGACTGACTCTGAGAAGAATGAGAATCACAGAACACTTGATTGTGCTTTTGCGAAGCTGATACTTGGACCAGGAGGCAGTCTTCAGAAAAGAGGAAGGAAATACTGCATGGTTCTAAACTGTACGCCAGGGATGTGTCCTTCTCCTTACCTTTTCAATCTGTATGTGGAACAGATTATCTGGGAGACTGGGCTCTATGAGGACAAATGTGGCATCAGGACTGGAGGTAAAATCATCAACAATCTGCATTATGCAGATGACACAGCCTCTCTGTGTATACAGATACACATATCTATATGTATCACTATCAATCAGGAAATAAAAGACGAATTACATTGGGGAAGTCTGCTGTCAGGGACCTCTTCAAAGTGCTCTAGAGCAATGCTATCAGTCCAGGGACTAAAGTGTGCCTGATGCATGGTCTTTCCAATTACTTGCTAGGAGCTGGACAATGACTAAAGTAGACAGAATTGACGCCTTTGAGCTGTGGTGCTGGAGAAGAGTCTTGAACATACCATGGATTGCCAAGAGCACAAATAGGTCTCTCCTGGAGTGGATAAAACCAAGTTTGTCCTTGGAGGCAAGGATTTTGAAGCTCTGTCACACATACTTTGGGCATGTGACCAGGAGGGACCAGTTCTCGGAGAGGGACATCATGCTTGGAAGGGTGACAGGACAGTGCAGGAGAGAAACACCCTGGATGAGGTGAATTGATACAGTAACTGGAGGCAATGGGGGTAGGTGTGCCTGAGTCAGTGAGACTGGCTCAGGACAGGGCAAGATTCAGAGCTATTGTACATAGGGTTGCTGTGAGTCACAGAAACAGCAACAACATCTAGAAACATATGTGACAAAAAGACTGGGTGGTGTAGATTGTTAAGCTGCTAGCTGAGAGACTGGAGGGTTTCAAGTCTACCAGAGGCACATTGGAAGAAAGGCCTGGTGATCTACTTCCCCCAAATCTCAGCCACTGAAAGCCCTGTGTAGCACAGCTCTACTCTGACACACATGGGTTGCCATCAGTTGGAATTGGCCCCAAAGCAACTGGTTTTGGTTATACACTTTTTCCAGAGTCTGGTAACCTCTCAGCCCCAAATCCATCCCATGTAACAAAACAGCATGAATAACAAAGGTCATAAAGGTGTGTGTCAAGCACAACAGGAGGATCTTTCCAAGCCAGAATACTATTCCTAACCCCATTTTCCAGATGGAGCTGGGAGAACAAGTGGCATGCCCAGGGCCCTGTAGCTGGTGAGGGATGGAGTCAGTGTGCAGCCCCAGTTCTATCAGACGTGGCAGGCAGTCCTGACCCCTATGCATTCCACATCACTGTGGATTTAGAGTAATTCCGCTAAGTGTTACCTTGGTATCAATTCCCTATTGTCACCTCCCAACTACAAAGATTACCACTCACTTTCCTAACAGCATCTAATCTATTAAATCCCTTTTGGACTTCTGAAATCTAGTCGCTGCATTCTTGTTATACAGCATTATGTCAGATCTAAGCCATAGTTGATTCTCCCACGGGTTTTCAGAGGTAGTAAAGCAATGGAGAGTGTCTCTCTCTCTCCCACGGAATGCCTGGTGGATTAGAGCTGTGGGTCTTTAAGCTGGCAGTACAACTCCTTACCAGTAAACCACCAGAGCTCCTTACTATATTCTTAGGTTTTAAAATTTCCATTCTATCAACTTTTAATTTGTTTCAGCTCTGCACTAAAATTCCTCATCAGTCATCTATTTTCTTGAACATATGCTAATGGAAAGGTCAGTGATTCAAATTCACCAGTGATTTAATGGTAGAAAGATGAGCAGTCTCCTCCCATAAAGATTTGCAAGCTCAGAAATCCAATGGAAGATCGCTATGGCCCAGAATCAGTAGCAATGAATGGGGTTTGTTTTGGTATTAACCACAGAATTGGAGGTAGACTCATCAAAAATTTGTGTTATGTAGATGACACAACCCTGCTTGCTGAAACTGGGGAGGACCTGAAGCACTTGCTGCAGAGGGTCCAGGACTAAAACCTTCAGTATGGATTGAAGCTCAACATCAAGAAAAGAAAATTCTCACCTCTGGGCCGATTGGCAGCATCATGATAGATGGTGAAGAGATTGAGATTGTTGACAGCTTCAGTTTGTTTGGCTCTACAATCAATACTTTTGGTACCAGCAGCCAGGAAATTAAAAGACGAATTGTATTGTGAAAATCTGCTGTCAGAGACCTCTCCAAAGTACTGAAGAGCAACAATGTCAGTCTGGAAACTAAGCTGCTCCTTGAAGACAAGGATTCTGAAGCTTTCTCTGACATACTTTGGACATATTGTAAGGCAGGAGCAGTTCTTGGAGAGGTATGTCATGCTTGAGAGGGTGGAAGGACAGCACAGGAGAAAGATGAGATGGATTGTTTTAGTGACTGGGATAATGGGGGTAGGTGTGTCAGAGACAATAAGATTGGCCAGGGATAGAGCAGGGTTTAGGACTGTTGTACACAGGTTGCTATGAGTCTCAGGTGACTCCATGCCACATAACAACAACAACAATAACAATAACAACAATAACATGTTAAAGCCCATGTCGAATAACTCTAATATTTGAACCACTGTGAGTTGGGTTTAGGGAGCTCTGGTGGCTTAATTGATAAGGAGTTGCACTGCCAACACAAAGGTACACAGTTCAAAATCACCAGCTTCTTCAGGGGATAAGGATGGGCAGTCTCCTCTAATGTGATTTACAGCCTCTGAAAAATCCATGGGAGCGTCAGGAATTAGTCAGTTCGGACTCTACAACAATGAGGTACTGTTTTATTTTGATTTGGTTTTGATCAAAGTTTTTCCTCTTTCATGCTGCTATCTCCTGGTATGGCTGGTAAAATATTAAGGAATGGCCAAAACAATATATGAAAATCAAGATGCTCTGATCTTTCTCCAGAGAGACTGCTGCTGCTTCCTGAGAGGACTTGAAAGAGGAGAGAAATCATCTTACTCCAGGCTGGGTTTTACCTGTGACTGAGCTTCTGTCTTTATAGTCTGCCCTCTTTCTGGTTCATCCTTTCTCCCACACTGTTGCTTTTCAGAAGCCCCACTTGAAAGTGGGCGGGGGGTGCCAACTCTCCTCCTCCTTAACTGACCTTGAACTTCAGCATTTGTCTGCTCAGCACTGGAGGCTGCTGAAAGCTAAACTGAGCTTCTCAACCTCTTAGCTGCCATGCTCTGGTGATTTCTTATTCTGTGCTGCTTAAAATCAGCGAAGGCCTTGGAAGTAAAAGCAACACTGAAAGCTGGGCTTGGGTTTTGACACTGCCTGTCTCGCTGGGATCTTGGCTCCTTAAATCCTGCCTATCTCTGTAGTCTTAAACTCTAATTTTTGTCTCCTCGGAATCACAAGGCTGCAGAAAAACCTGCTCAGGTCTGGCTCTTGTCTGTACATCACTTACAAACAGGCCAAATTCTGAAGGGAAGCAGCAGCAGTCAGATCACCTGGTCTGTTACCTTTTCTTCCAGAACCTTGGTCTTTTGACTTCTGGTTGTCTTTCAATTCTTGTATATGGAGTCACAGAATCAAAGAATACTAAAAATGTTGAAGATTTTATTACCTTCTCTCCAAAAGATTATGTCCATTTTTAACAGTAGCAGTATAGAAAAGTACCTGTTTTCCCAATCTCTGGCTATACTAATATTCTCTCTCTCTCTCTCTCTCTCTCTCTCTCTCTCTCTCTCTCTCTCTCTCTCTCACACACACACACACACACACACACACACACACACACCAGTTCATTTATCAGCTCAGAATCATATATAAGAATAGAAGATTCTTATGTGCTCATGTGAAACCTATATAATAAAGACCAAGAAGCAGTTGTCCAAACAGATGTGGGAACACAGCATGGTTTAAAAATTAGGAAAACTGTGTCTCAGGGTTGTATTCTTTACCCATACCTATCCAATTTATAGGCTGAGCAAATCATGCAAGAAGCTGAATTTTATGAGGAAAAATGTGGCATCAGGATGGGAGGAAAGCTCATCAACAACCTGTGTTATACAGATGACACATCTTGCTTGCAGAAAGTGAATACGACTTGGAGCACTTATTGCAGAAGATCAAAGACTACAGCCTTCAACATGCGTTAGATCTCAACATACAAAAGCAAAAATCCTCACCACTGGGGTAATACATAACATCACGATAGACGGAAAAAGATCCAGGCTGTTAATTATTTCATTTTACTACAATTCACAGTCAGCATCCATGGTAGGGGCAGAAAAAAAAAGACACGGTACGGAAAAAAAAATTGGCTATCCAGGACCTCTCTGAAGTGCTAAAAAGCAAGGATGTCCGTTTAAAGATTAAGGTGCACCTAATCCAAGCCACAGTATTTTCAATTGCTTCCTATGCATCTGAAAGTAGGACAATGAATAAGGAAGACTGCGGAAGAAGTGATGCCTTTGACTTATAATGTTCATGTAAACTCCTGAATATCTCATGGACTTCCAAAACAACAACAACAACAACAATAACAACAAAAAGTGTGTCTTTAAGTGCAAAAGCAGAGTGCTCCCTAGAGGCACAAATGATGAAACTTCCTCTCCCTTATTTTGGGTATATTTTCAAGAGGAACTAGACTTACGAGAGATACTCCATTCTGGGAAAGGTAGAGGTCAGTGAGAGAAAGGAAGACCCTCCATGATATAAGTGGACCAGGAGAAACAGACATGCCTAGTGGCACGGTGGGTAAGTGGTTAAGTGACTGCAATCTTTATAATAACAGATCACCAGACTTTTTCTCCTGTGGAGCCACTGGGTAGGTTCAAACCACCAACCTTTCAGTTAGCAGTCAACCACTTAACCACTGTGCCACCGGGGAATATCCATATCTCATGGCCTTCAAGGTGATTCTGATGCCTAGCTGACCCTCCAGTAGGAGGTTGTAAATCACATGGGAGAAGACTGTTCATCTTTTTCCTCAGGTGCAGCTGGTGGATTCGAATTAGCAGAGAAGCCTGATCTTAGAGTTAGCAGTGCAGTCAGAGCTCATTCTTCCTAAACCCATCCATTCCCCATTTATCCTCAGACAAAAAGAAGAATGCGCATCACCCCTTGTTGAATATGTTAGACAAAAGATGCAAGCAATTGCTAATGTCTAGTTGTTATGGACTAGTGAGTAGGAACCAACTTCTAGCGGACTCTCTAGCAGATTTTCAGAGGCTGTAAATCACACAGGAAGAGACTTCCCACTGTTCTCCTATGGAGCAGCTGGTGGGTTCGAACCTCGGGGTTTTGGGATGGCAGTGCAACTCCTTAACTCTTAGTTTTATTTTTATATACATGCATCATAAGACATCTTGTTGTTGTTGTTGTTGTTGATGATGATGTTATGTGCCATTGAGTAATTTGTGACTCAAAGCAGCCCTATGAGTCAATCTATGTCAACCTGACTGTCTCTGACACACCTACCCCATTACCCCAGTCACTGAATCAG
The DNA here is from genome assembly GCF_000299155.1 of Elephantulus edwardii. Lineage (NCBI taxonomy): Eukaryota > Metazoa > Chordata > Mammalia > Macroscelidea > Macroscelididae > Elephantulus > Elephantulus edwardii. Next base: position 9,826,855 of record NW_006399755.1, read on the forward strand.
TCCATTTCTTCAAGGGTTTTCCTCTCTTACGCTGTCCCTCCACCCTCCTAAGCATGATGTCCCTCTCCAAGGACTGGTCCCACTTGCAACATGTCTAAAGTATGTCAGACAAAGCTTTAGTACCTTTGCCTCCAAAGAGCAGCCTGGTCTTACCCTCTCCAGGAAGAATCTGTTTACTCTCTTAGCAGTCCATGGTATATTCGATACTCTTCTCCAGCACCACAGCTCAAAGGCATCAATTCTCCTTCTATCATCCCTAGTTATTGTACAGCTTTTGGACACACAGCAAGTAATTGCAAAGAACATGGCATGGATCAGGTGCATCTTAGTCTCCAGACTGACATCGTTGCTCTTCAGTACTTTGGAGAGGTCTCTGACAGCAGACTTTCCCAGTACAATTCGTCTTTTAATTTCCTGGCTGCTGGTACCAAGAGTGTTGATAGTGGAGCCAAGCAAATTGAAGCTGTTAACAATCTCAATTTCTTCACCATCTATCATGATGCTGCCAATCAGCCCAATGGTGATAATCTTTGTTTTCTTGATGTTGAGCTTCAATCCATATTGAAGGCTGCAGTCCTTAATCTTCTGCAGCAAGTGTTTCAGATCCTCCTCCTTTCAACAAGCAGGGTTGTGTCATCTGCATAACACAGACTGCTGATGAGTCTTCCTCCAATCCTGATGCCACATTTCTCCTCATAGAGCCCAGTCCCCTGGATGATCTGTTCTGCATATTTACCAATGAGTTTAATTTGTTACTGATTATTCTCAAGTTGATTTTCACTCATGCAGATCCCATGTAATCCATGTATGCTGAGTGGGCCTTTTCAGGGGGTTCCAAGGCTGTGAGTTTTTTAAGAGATTATTAGACCTGTCTTTGGAGGCTCCTCAGGGTTGGTCTGAACAGCCAGAATGTTGGTTAGTAGTCAAGCTATTAGCCATCTGCATCACCCAGGAACTCCATCAAGGTTTTAATTACAGGGAAATATTTAAAATAATCATCTTCAATGAAAAGAGCAAGAACCAAAATTGTATACATAGTAAAGTAACTTGCATAGTCAAAAAGTGGAAAATCAACACATCGTGTGTTAAGAAATCATTCATGCACTAAACACACGTCTGCTGGATGCCAGGACTATTTGAGGCATAAAAATATGGTGGTAAATGAGACAGGAAAAATCTCAATTCTTGTGACACAGACATTTTGATAAGGCAGAAGATTATTTCAAAATAGATGAATATATACAGAACCAGGTGGCGATAAATGCTGTGAATCAGAACAAAGTCAGTGGAGGGAGATGATGGTAGTTCAGAAAGGCGTCACCCAGGGGTGACATCTGAGCCAGAGTGACAGTGACAGGAAGAGCATTCCAGATAGAAGGAACAGCAAGCACAAAGGCACTGGACAGGTGTGTTCTCCAGGGCAGGAACACGAGGAAGGCAGGTGAGGCTGGACTCCAGTAATCAAGGGTGAGGGGGGTGGACAATGGGGCCACGAGGAAGCAGGGGCTGGTCTGTGTGCCATTGTGAGGATGCTGGGTTTCAGTCAAGGATGGCAGGAGTAAAAGTGTGGAGGATGGCAGTAAGGAGCAACCAGACCTGATTTACCACATGCAGTGATGTCAGAATTTTGTCTTATAAAAACACTGAAAAAAGAAAAAAGTCGATGCATAAAAGGCAGTGATTTTAGGATGAGGACTGTGTTATGGATTTAATAATATACCCCCCAAATGCATGTCAACGTGGCTAGGCCATCCTTCTCAGTGTTATGTAATTAACCTCCATTCTGGGATTTGGTGTAATTATCCAATGTCTTGTAAATCCTAACTTCCATAGTGCTAAGGAGGCAGGATTAGAGGCAGTTACGACAATGAGACAGGATACAATCTACAGGATTAAATTGTACCTTGGCATCTCTTTGAGATTAAATAAGAGAGCAGTGGGACCTGACTAACACCAAGAATGAAGAACCGTGCGTGGGGTGTGTCCTGTGGATCTGGGGTTGTGATCTGAGAATCTCCTAGACACAAAGAAACAGAGAGATTTCCAAGGGATACCAGACCCACAGATGTTCAACAGAGATAAAAATTTCCCCAGAGTTGACGGGGAGAGTAAGCCTTCCCTGTGTTTGAACTTCTAATTTTCTAAAGTGTAAGAGAATAAATTCATTTGTTAAAGCCATCCACTTACTGTATTTCTAGCAGCATTAGTTAACCAAGTATTTTTACTCTGTGTGTCTACAGGGTGTATGTGTGTGTGTGTGTTGTTGTTGTTGTTGTTGAATGCTGTCATAGCCAATCTCTGCCAGGGCAGGGGCACTATGGGGCACTCACTGTGCTGGCCCTCATGACAGCTTTGGAGGAGAGAGGAGTTCATGTGGGATACGGGGTCTGACAGGAGATGCACACACCACCCAACACCTCCTCAGGACCCTCAGCTTCCTCTTTCCCAGGGCTGAGTCTTCATCCATCTCTGTCCCCTCTTCTCTCCTATCCCATCCCAGTCTCAATGCCTCCCCAGTGTCTCTAGCGACTTCCCTGGGAAAAGATTTTCTGACACCAGGGGTCCTCAGGTACACAGAGATTGAGTTGAAAGAGGAGGACAAAGTCCAAGGAGCTGGAAGAAGAAAATATTGAACATGTTCAGCAGATTTAACATCTTCTAGATCTGCCAAGAGAATAAACAGATTTGTCCTGGAGAGGGTGAAACAAGGTTGCTCCTTGGAGGCAAGGATTTTGAGGCTCCATCTTACATACTTTGGCCATATTACCAGGAAAGATCAGTCCTTGGAAAAGGACATCATGCTTGGAAGGGTAGAAGTTCAGTGTAGAAAAGGAAGATTGTGGATGAGATTGATTGACAGAGACAATGGGGTCAGGTATGTCAGAGACAGTGAGGTTAGCTCAGGACAGGGCAAGGTTCACAGTCACAGCCCATACGATTGCTATGAGTCATAGTCGACTCAACAGCACACACCAGCACCATGCCAACACCACAGCAGAACTGGGTCAAAGTCAAAGTCATTGCCATAGACTTGACATTAACTCATAGATGACCATCCAATGAGTTGTCGAAGCTGTAAATCACACAGGTGGAGATTGCCCACCAAGTAGATGACGGGTTTGAACCACCAGAGGCTTGGCTTTAGGTCAGCAGTGCAACGCCCTACACCAGCGCTCCTTACAACCGCTGCAGGAATGAACTGTACTAAATGCAAACAAAGAAAATATCTATTTTAAAATCTGCCAAATTGTAAAATATTTTGTATTGTTTTTATAATTAAAACACTATGGAAATAAACCCTAATCCTTGAGAATAAATCAAAAAGAGCAGAACAAACGATTTCAAAGGGCTGCTCCAGAAGACAAGGCACAGTATTAAATGAGCAAATATCCTGGGGTTAGAAAATCAAGAGGTTAGAATACATTCAGCACTTCTCAAGATGAAAGAACTGAAGAAAAGAATTCAAGTCTGAAGTTTCAGTACTAAAGAAATCTATGAGAAAATAATAAATGACACTTGAAGTATCAAAAATAGGCAGAAGGCAATAAAATAACACAGAATCATTTTATAAAAGAGAGGTGGTCAAAACAGAACCATTTTAAGAGGTAGGATATGACCAAAAGCCAATGATACTAAAGGAAGAAGTCCAAGCTGTGATGAATGCATAAGAAAAAAAAGGGAAAAAAAAGTCACAGAATTAATAGAATACCAAGTGAAGTATTTTAGGGAAATCAATGCAACCCTGGATATGTTCATTTGTTTACACCAAGCAACTTGGAAGATAGTTTCACAAGCAACAGACTAAAAGACAACCATAAATTTAAAAAAAAGTAACTTAAAAGAATATTAAAAATATCAAACAATATCATTAATTTCACATGCAAGTAAAATCTTGCTTAAGATTTTTTTTAAACGGTTGGAACACTATATTAATAGGAATCTTCCAGAAATACAATTTGGATTCAGGAGAGGCCATGGAATGGGGACATCAGATGGCTCTTGAATGAGAGCAGAAAATACCTTAGAGATGTCTATTTTTGTTTTGTTGACTATGTAAAGGCATTCAACTGTGTGAATCAGAATAAATTATGGGTAATATTGAGAAGAATGGTTTTCTGCTAATGTGGAACTTGTACATGAACAAAGAAGTAGTCTTAAATAGAACTAGAGTGTCCTATATGGTTTAAAATCAGAAAAGGTAAGTCTCAATGTTGTATTCGTTTACCATATCTATCCAATCTGTATGCTAAGCAAACAATCCAAGAAGCTAGATTATATGAAGAAGAAAATGACATTAGGGTTGAAGGAGGATCCAGTAACAGTTTTTATTATGCAGATGACAAAGCCTCACCTGCTTAAAGTCAGGAAGTCTTGAAGCACAACTGAGGAAGATCAAAGACTAGAGCCTTCAGTATGAATTACAACTCGAGATCAAGAAAACAAAAAAAATCCTCATCACTGGCCCAAGAGACAACATCATGATAGCTGGAGAGAAAACTGATGTTGTTGCAATTTTCATTTTACTTGAATTCACAATCAACATTCACAGATACAACACTCAAGAAATCAAACAAACTTATTGTAGTTGGCAAATCTTCTGTCAAAGACCTCTTTAAGGTGTTAAAGAGTAAAGATGTCAGTTTAAAAACTAAAGTGAGCCTGACCCAAGCCCCAGTATTTTCAATTGCTTCATATGCATGTGAAAGACAGTAAATAAGGAAGACTGAGGAAGAATGGATGTCTTTGAATTGTGGCATTGGCAAAGAGAACTGAAAATGCCATGGATTGCCAAGTAAACAAGAAGGTTGGAAGAAATGTAGCCAGAGTTCTCCTTAGAAGTATAAATTGTGAGACTCTGTCTCACATAATTTAGGCATATTGTCAAGAGAGGCCAGTCCTTGGAAAAGGACATCATGATCAGAAAGGTAGAAGGGTCTGCAAGGGAGGGAACATCTCTTAACAAGATGGATCAGCACAGCGATTGTAACAATGAGTTTAAGCACAGCAGAAACGGTGAGATGTTGTAGAATAGGACATGGTTTTAATTTATTGAACATAATGTCACTATAAGCAGGTGTCATATTAATGGCACCTAAGCTCTGGTGGCCTGTTGTTGTTGCTGCTATATGCCATCATAGTGACCTTATGTACAACAGCTGTGAGCCCTGACTTGGACACACCTACCCCCACTGCCCAAGTCACTGTATCAATCCATCTCATCCAGGGTCTTCCTCTCTTGTGCTGTCCCTCCACCCTTCCGAGCATAATGTCTTCTCCAAGGATTGGTCCCTTCTCAATATGTGCTCAAAATATGTTAGACAGAGCTTCAAATCCTAGCCTCCAAGGAGAAACTTGGTTTTACCCTCTCCAAGATAGATCTATTTGTTTTCTTGGTGGTCCACAGTATATTCAAAACTCTTCTCCAGCATCACAACTCAAAGGCATTAATTCTTTTTCTGTCATCCTTAGCCATTTTACAGCTCTCTGATGTACAGCCCATGGCCTGGATCATGTGTACCTTAGTCTGAAGACTGACAACATTGATTCTCAGTACCCTAGAGAGGTTCCTGTCAGCAGATTTACCTAATGTAATCAATTTTTTTATTTCCTGACTGCTGGTGCCAAAAGTGTTTGTGGAGCTGAGCAAGCTGTAATTGTTAACAACCTCAATCTCTTCTCCATCCATCATGATGTTGCCAATCGGCCTACTGGTGAGAATCTCTGTCTTCTTGAAGTTGTGCTGCAATCCATATTGAAGACTACATTTCTTGACCTTTGAAGCAAATGCTTCAGGTCCTCTTCAGTTTCAGCAAACAAGGTTGTGTCATCTGCCTAAAGTAGGTTGTTGATGCCACATTCCTCCTCATAAAACCCTACTTCCCGAATGCTCTGTTCTGCACATAGATTGAAAAGGTATGGCAACAGGATGCATCCCTGACATACTCCATTCCTGATTTTGAACCATGTAGTGTTTCCCTGCTCTGTTCCGAGGACTGCTTCCTGGTTCAAGTATAGGTTTTGCATAAGCACAATCAAGTGTTCTGGGATAACCATTCTCTTCATGGTTAACCACAATTTGTTGTGATCCACACAGTCAAATGCCTTTGTGTAGTCGATGAAACATAATCATCCCTCTGATACTCTTTGCTTTCTGCCAAGATCCATTTGACATTGGCAATACTGTCTCTAGTGCCACAACTTCTTGTAAACCCAGCTTGTATTTCTGCTAGCCCTTTGTCAATGTACTGCTCCAACTGTTTATAGATAATCTTCAGCAGGACATTGCTTATATGTGATACAAATGATACTGCACTATAATTTCTACACTCCATTGGGTCACCTTTTTTTGGAATGAGAATAAATTTGTATCTCTTTCAGTAAGTTGGGCAGATCCTTCAGCTTTCCTGACACAACTTGGTGAGCACATTCAGGCAGCATCTGTTTGATGAAATATATCAATTGTCATTCCATCAATTCCTGGGGCTTTATCTGGTGGCCTAGTAGTAAGAAACTGCACTGCAATTCCAAAGGTACACAGTTCAAATCCACTAACTGCTCCTTGGAAGAAACATGGATAATCTCCTCCTGTGCAATGAACTGCCTCTGAAAACCTTCCAGAGGTTCAGTTATAGGTCAGTTCTGACTCAATGGTACACAACAAGAACAACAGTGCTATAGGAAAAGCTCAGGTAGTACAGTGGTTACACAATAGTCAATGTGTCGCATGGCTAACCAAAAGTCAGCTGTTCAAATCTACCAGCTACACTGAAGGAGAAAGATGGACAATCTTCCCGTACATATTTACAGCCTGGGAAATGAGATGGAGCACCACTGTGAGTGACGCTCTTGATGGCAGCAGGTTTTAAAGCTGTAGGAAGGAGCTCTGTAGTACAATGGTGAACCAGAGTGTCAGTGATTCAAACCCACCAGTAGTTCCATAAGAGGAAAGACCTGGCAATATGCTATCCTAAATATTTGTTGTCATGTGATGTCAAGTCAAGTTCAATTACTATCCACTTCATAAGACTACAGAACTTCCTAGGGGCTTTCGGGGCACAGTCCACATCAAGTTGCGCTGCCGACTCAAAAGCCACACCGCTCTGGTGGCTCATCTCCACTAGTGACCCTGAGGGAGAAAGACAGGCAGTCTCCTCCCTTGCAATTTACAGCCTCCAAAAACCCACCAGAGGGTCAGCTATGAGCTGCTTCCAACTCTAGAGCAAAAAGTTCCAGGGTTGGTTGGTTTGTTTTCAGTACGTCAGAGATTGATGTAGGCCAGATATCACGCTTGAGAGAGTAAATAGTGAAAGAGAGAACAACGGGTTTAAGCAATCATGGAGATGGTGCAGGGTTTGGTTTTGTCATACATGGGGCTCCTATGAGTCAGAGCCAAAGTGGGCAGCACCTAACATGAGTGAGAATCCACAGAAGGCCTGTAGGAGTTCCTGAGTGAAGCAAATCGCTAAGCCCTTGATTATTAGCTAAAAGGTTTGACCCATTTAGAGGTGCTTTTTAGGAGGCAGGCCAGACAACCTACATTATAGCCTTGAAAACCCTATAGAATTCTCGTCTACACACTTGAGGTCACTATAAGTTGACTTTGATTATATAGCAACTCAGAACAACAACTCAGGGCTTTGGGAAGGGGGTGGTCTAAGAAATGCACCCTGACATCCTCCAAATGCTCACAATCTACATTTTATTACACTGAGCCAATGTGATTACAAAACCCATCATGGGACATTTCCATGCTTCTCGGCTTCGAAATTTCCATGATTCTTTCATTCTGAGATAAGACAATTTTATAAAACTAAGTATTTAAATAAAGAACTCTGGTTTTTGAGACATGCTTTCAAAAACATAGTATGGTTCTAAGATTCTCTGATTCCATGACTATAAAATTCCATGATCCTCTGACCCTAAGACCTGCCACTTCCTATTCATCCCACAGCCTCACATGAGCCCCTGTCTGGCCCAGGTGACTAACCCTGATGTTTTTAGCCTAGTTCAAAATATTCAGCGAGTTGTAGGATGCAAGAAATTCAGAGAAAATGGCTGGGGGGTGGGGAGGGTGAAGAAAAAAGAAAGTGTATCTCAAACTTCTCAGACGTACATATTCCATCTGTTCTTTCCTAGTAAATACAGGATCATAAATGTTTATGTCAGGCACATATTTATTATTTCATGTTTGGCCTTTTTCTTTTATTATCCTGTCCTTAAGTCAAGCTAATTAGTTAGTCATGCCCATGTTACCCTAGTAAAGGAAATGTTCCCTAAACTGCTCATTTGTGTAGAAAGCACAAGAAAGAAAACAAGATCCCTATGAGGGTGATGCCCACTTTTAGGTGGTGCACTCACAACCTCATCCCACCCCACTCCCATGTCCAACCTGGGAAGGAGGCACCAGAGTTTCTGACAGAGTGTAACACTGTTTTCCTGTGGGAAGATTCGTCCAGTGATACAGCACAGAGAAGGCAACAGGACGATCCCAACGCCTGCAGACAGGCTCAGCGATTTAGACTTTATGGAAAAGATGATTTGTTCCCCAGGGTGGCCAGAAAGGCTGGCGATGCCTACTGGGGAAATCACTGAGGTTGTTTTGGCTGCTGAAAAATAAACCACAAACCCTACCCACTCCCATCTCAAAAATCCTTAACTACCCAATGCCTAGGGCTCTTCTGCTGGGGAGTCTTCTTTGCCCAGCTCTGGCCACAGGGCTTTCTGCTCCCCTGCCATTTCCCCCTCCAGGGCCCAGTCTGCACCCTTAACCTACTGAGGCCAGAGGGGTCCTCTGACATCACTGCAGCTGAGGTGCGCAAGGTCAAGGATTCTGGCCCGAGGTGGGGAGACACACAGGAAATCAATAGGGTCACAATGACTGACAGCCATTGTCATTTAGAAGCGGGAGCCAGGGATGCCATTTAGTGGAAAGGAGGTACTGCCAAGGGTGGGTCAGTCCTACCCCAACTTTGGAATATCCTGCCAGACATTCATGTAATACACAGCAATCTGGTCTTCTAAGACTAGCTCCATTTTGCACATACACACAAAGAACTTTGTTCATAGCGTTAGCATATACTGGATTTTCCAGGAGTGGAACCGCCATTTAAATTGAGGAAAACTTGTACTGCGCCATGCTTGGAACTGGACCAGGAATTGTACTCCATTTCAGAGAATCACATCACCCTTGGCCACTCCGCTTGTGACGTTAGCACGTCTGTGGTTGTCAAGCTCACTGACGCCTCCTGCATAGGGCTGTGGACAGCTGGTGTCTTCTGCATGATTATTCCTGAGAACATCTATGTGCAAAGCTCAGTACTTGCTTCCCTTTTTATCTCTTCTTTATATTGAAATTAAGACATTATATGGAAATTTTAAAAAGATAGTGCAGGCGAGTCATCGCTGATGTTAAATACCATCAAATCAGAACTGATTTATAGAGGAACCTCCAACAAGTTTTCAGAAGCACTAAACTGTACAGGAGAAAACTGCTCATCTTTCTCCCACAGAAGCAGTTGGTGGATTTGAACTGCTTGCATGTGGGTTGGCAGTGCAAATTCTTACTGCTAAGCCACCAGAGCTCCCACAGTTGGGTCATCCTATCTATGCATTTCATTGCAGGCAAGTAAGGGAGTTAGTACCTTTTTTTGGGGGGGGGGGTCTTATTAGAAAAAGGCAGTGCTGTTGAGAGCTCAGTCTTTTTAGAAGGGTACAGCATGGTCCCCCCATCAAGGGCACATGGTAAATGCTGGCAGAGGCAGGATTTGTACCTGTGTGTCACATGCCACCATGCAGAATCTCAGAGTCTATTTCTGGGTCCAATGGCAGAAAGAGCCCTGAGTCCCAAAGGGCCCACAACAAGGTGCCCACATGGTTATATGTAGGCTCCCCAGGGACGCTGAACTGAACCCTCAGGCCCATGGTGGATGGTAAGGGCGGGCAGAGCTGACTCCCAAAGCCCAGGAGATGCTGACCTGAGCAGAGGCCGCCTGCTCAGCAGAGGCTTGGGGTTCCCCCTTCCCTCCCAGGAGGAAGGCTTCCCCTCCTGCTGTGCTCTCTGGATCAGGAGTTCAGGAGTTCTTTCCTCTTCCTCCTCCTCCCACCCCAGTTACAGGTCTGAATCCATCTCCTCTTCATTTTCACCATCTCTGCCTCCGTTCAAACCACCACCTTCAACCTGGACAGCAGTTTCTAAGTGATGGCCCCATTCTCTTCTCCCTGATTCAGAGTAATCTGATCGAGAGTGATCTTTTCAGAGCACAGAAATACACCCATGCCTCCCTCTGCTCCAAAGCTTCCAGGGTTCCCACTGCCTACAAGATAACCTCTGAGTGTCTAAGCCAGGGAAATCTTGCAACTCTTTTAGCTCCTGCTGTTGCAGTCGGCCTCCTGCCATTCCCAAGCACATTTCCACCAGTCAGTTGTGTCAGGTGTTCACAGCACCCCAGACCCATTCTTCAACTTCCTTCCCTTGCCCCTGCTCCTACCTAGCACACCTCATTCCCTCCTCTGCGCTACCTCAGCCCCCTGCCCCTATCAAATTGCTTGCACTGGGTGGGATACACATGCGTAATTGGGCTAAGCCTTGGATGACACCCAAACCTCAGCTGCCAGAAAATATTAATCCAGAAAGACAGACAGAAACAGAAGCCACCCATTCTCTAAGATGCAGGGTCCTTGGGTGGGTCGACCAGGCCACAGCCCCCACTTCAGCCATTACAGTTTTATTAGTTAAACTTTCTGATTTCCCTGGAGAGATGGGAGATGGAAACATAAAGAACATTCCCAAAAATCTGTTTGAGGGAACACGAAGCAGCACCTACAGTGTTTTCATTCCAAACAGGAGAGGGTCCCTGTGAGGCCTTGGAGAACACAGCCTGCAGCTCGGCTCGGGCTGCACTGGCCCTCACAGGCTCCCTCACCTCTGACTTCTGGGGGCAGCAAGAGGGGTTTTCTAGGAAAATAGATGGAGGGGCAACTCATTTTTGTGCCATGGGGTCACATTTCACATACATGGGGAGGGAACTGAGTTCTCATCCAAAACAAACACATGTTTGGGGTCTAACAGCCCCCATATCCAGCCCACAGTCCTCTTGCTCAAGTGGAGGTCAAAAGCCCAGAGAAGGGAATCATGATGGGGAAGCTGAGGCCTGCGTGCTGGACCTTCTTAGGCTGTTAACTTACTGAACTCCTGGGGTAGCTCCTTGCCCCTTGGCCTTTGTGTTCTTTCCAGTGCAGCATATGAAACGGAAACAAACAAAAGCAAGTGCCATCAAGTTGGTTTTGATTCATAGTGACCCCATGTGTGCAGGAGTAGAATCACGCCCCTAAAGGTTCTCAGGGGAAGACTTCGCAGAAGTAGAATGCCAGATCTTTCTCCTGAGGTACTTCTTGGTGAACACAAATGTCAACCTTTCAGTTAGCAACCAAATGTGCGGTTATTTCCACTACCCAGGGACTCCAATACAAAAGAAGTGAGGTCTAACTGTTCATGTTCTCTCTTCTAAATACCAGAGTCATTGTTGTTGTTGTTAAGTGCTGTCATAGAGTTTCCAGAGGCAAGCCATTACAGAAGTGGATGGATGCCACTCCTGCTTTCAAGCTTGTGTTAATCAGGAAGCTCCACCAAACACTGTCTGCCATGAGTAACCATTATCACAAATGCCTCACTTCCCTTAATGAATCAATGTTCTACCCTACAGGTCATCCATTCCAGCCAGCAGCTTCTGTAGAACCAGCTCCAATAGATGACTTTCAAACCGGTGTCATCATCATTAATCTCCTTTTCAATGGCCCCATGATCCAGTGGATGTGTTGTCTTGAACAAGGCCTACCTCCTCCCTTCCTCCAGCAAATTCTCTCTACCTGCAAGTCCTTCTTGGTCTGAGTTGATTCCACATTCCTACTGGAAACTCAGGCTATCTCAGGAATGGGCCAAAGAAAGCACATGGCCTAGTAGGTAAGGAGGTGCACGGCCAACCCAAAGGCAGGCAGTTCAAGCCAACCAATTGTTCTGAGGGAGAAAGATGGGCAGTCTCCTCCCATTCAATTCACAGCCTCGGAAAACCCACTAGAAGATAAGCTACAGGTCACTTCCAACTTGGTAACATATCTCAACAATGACAACAAACAATGACCTTGGCTGCAGGTGATTCTCTGGTTTGGCAGTAGAGATGCGGTCAGTCCCCTGAGAAGGTTTGATGTAAGTCAGTCCACTGATGGGATCCGCGATGAGCACTCGAGGGAGGTTTTATCGTGTGGCCTGCCTGGGGTTTATCAGAAAGCCTAGCAGAGCTGGCTTGCTTTTTGTTTGATCTCGATCCTGTATCTGGCTTGTTACCACTTTGGTTCTTTGGCTTTGGGCCAATGGCTTGCCTGGCCTACTGACTCAGATTCATCCACTTCCTGAGCTTCTGTGTGCTAGGCGCTGGGCTGGGTACTGGGGACAGACAAGTCAGACATGGCTGCTGCCCTCAGCCACAGCCTGTGAGCAGCAGCAGGGCCTCTAACCAGGAAGTGATGCTGCAATGGCATCGGCACTAGAACTGAAGTTCCCCCGTCAACGAGGGCACATCTTACCCCTCTTCTTGTGTGGGTGACGCCTCCATTAAGCCTTTTCTGACCCATATGTGGTCAATGCTCCCATGAGTGTTGCGATAGCCTTAAACTGTGGTGTGTTAAAGTCCTGCCTGGGAGGGTGGAACACTGTGTGAAATGTTTCATGGACATCTCACAACAATCCTACCAAACAGACCAACCAGTCCATTTTCCAGATGGGGCAACCAAGGTCCAGGCAGGTGAAATGTCCTAAAACAGTACACTTAGAAAGAGGCAGACGTGGGAGTCATCCTGGGGCTGGCAATTCCAGATGAAAGTCCTTAACCCTGGGCTTCAGCAGCCACCCAGCTGCCAAGTCCAGTCCAGCTTATCAGGCTGCCCACAGACTAAGTCCACAAGGGGACCTACGGCTTTAGTGAGACCATTTCTAAGGGGACTGGCCACACTCTCAAGTCATTCCATTGTCAGACACCAGGGCTTAAATGGTTCCTTTTTAGAATAAAAAAATCCTTTCATCTTGTATAATGTTCTTTTTTGCTTTGTTTTTTCATTTTTATTTTATATTAGTTTGCTTGCAAAGTTCATATACATTATATATATATACATTATTCAAACACAATAGAGTGTTTCACTCTATTAAATGACTCTTAAAGAGAATCTAGCCTCAGTCTCTTGTCTCTGTCTCTCCCTCACACACACATGAAACTTGAGGCACAGAGAGAATAAGTGGCCAAGTCAGGACCAGAACCCAGTTCTCTGGAGTCCCTATGAGGCTCCACGGCGCCTCCGCAGCCTTTGAGTGGCGGCCAGAAGCAGTAATGCCCCCTCCTTGGCAGGGAGAAGAGATGGCTTATTTATAGGGGCAACTTGGTTTATGAGTCGGCCTCCAAGGTTCTCCCATTAGCTCTGTAAGGCGGAGGGCGTCAGGAACCCTGCTGCGTAGATGAGGACACCAAGCCCAGGAGGCAGTGGGGGCCGTGCCAGGGTCTCAGCCAGGCCTTGAAGAGCAGGCCAGTGAAGGCCTTTCCTTCTCCAGGATTCCAGCCGTTGTCCACCAGGACGTGATACTTCCCAGTCACACAGATGGACTCAATCCTCACTGAGGTCTGGAGCTCGGACTGCCAGCTCAGTGCCCCTGCTTCTTTCCGCCAGACCAGCCCTGCCATCTAGGGGTGCTTTCGTAACAGATAGCACCATTAGAGAAGAGGGTGGACAGAAATGGGCTGCAGGGGCGACTGGACTGAGGCTTGATTTCCCCGAAGTCCTGCTTTCGTCACACTCCCCCGGTTGCCAGTTTGTACCGGGTGAGGCGTGGCAGCTCAGTGCCAAGAGCGGAGACCCCATCAGCCGCCTGGCCATGAATGAGAGCAGTGTTTGAGACCAGTCAACAAGATGGATGTTGTTTCGTTTCGGCTCCATGCACCGTAAACATTCTTCAGCAGACGCAGTTCCAGGTGGCTCTCTGGCGCTCATTCGGCAGCTGGGCCAGCCTGCAAAGGCCCATTAACGTGGACATAAACAAAGAGGACTGGGGGACAGAGGGCGGGGGTGCCACGAGGGTCTGTCCCACACTCAGAGACAAACACCAAAGAGCAGAAATCCAGGAGCGAGGCTGGATGTGAAGGCAGCGGAGAGGGGAGCAGGGCTCAGGCAGATTCCAATTCCAGCGCAGACGCTAATGGGCTGTGTGGCCTTCAGCAGGTCTCATGCCTCATCCAGGCCTCAGCTTCCTCATCTGGGGAAGGAAGAATGATATCTTCTTGGGCTGCAATGAGGACTGTGAGAAGTCTCTGCAAATGAGCTGGCTTGGACCAGTAATTGTGACATTTGATTCCTTTTAGTCCAGGGGCTAACAGGATACACAATAGAAATGTTCACATGACCTGAAAACTTGAACTTGGCCATGTGGCTGTTGGTTTGATCTTGGCCAGGTAGCCTAACCTCTCTGATTCCTTTATCCTTAAGACACAACTGACAGTACTACAGGTTCTTTGTGAGGCTCAAATGAGATAATGCCCACACAGCATTTAGCTCTGGGCTTGGCACACAGTTAAAGAGTCCTTCTCCTTTCTGCTATTGTTTCTCACACAGCATAACCCTGAGCGGGCTCTCAGGATGAAACTGGTTGGCCACAGCTGGGGGATGGCCAGGTCCTCTGGGATTCTCCCCTCCTGGTTTAAGATCATCTTTGGATCCAGGACCAAGCACTCAGTCTGCCTGGCGCCCACATGGGCCTCAGACTTCATGCCCCAGACCCGTGTGGGAGGTGGTCCAACTTGACGAACATCAATTCTCCAAGAGCCAGTTGGCCAACACTCAATGTGTCAAATGACTGATTCATCAAAAGCCAATTAGCCACTAAGTGCTTTGCCAAATGGCTACATTCCCGAATTTTCCAAATAAACAGTGACCCAAAATTTGTTTATTTTAACCATTTCTAAAGATGACAATGATGTGCATTGGTGAAGTTGGCTTTTCTTTGAGTTAATAAGTTTTCATTTTGTGTTCACAGTAAAATATTTTTTTAAAAATTTAAGTTGGTAGAAATCAATAATTATATATTGATCAGCTTCTTAGTATTTATTATTCTGTTTATTTTATCATCAGTAATCAAACATCAATGTTTCATGAGGAAATTTTCAAGTTATAACCATGCAGTGGGTTGAATGGTGACTAAAAAAAGACAAGATTGTGTCAAAGGTCTATAACTTGAAAGTATCTTATTTTTTAAAGGAAGAAGTCCAAGTTGCACTAAAGTCATTGGCAAAAACCAAGACCTTAGGAATTGATGGGATGTCAATTGAAGTGTGTCAGGAAAAATCTGCAGCCCTGGATATGCTCCACAGTCTATGCCAACAAATCTGGAAGACAACAAACTGACTAACCAACTAGAAGAGATCTATATTTGTTCCCATTCCAAAAAGTTAGGTGATCTAACAGTACAGAGATTACTGAACAATATCATTAATATCACATACAAGTAAAATCTTATTAAAGATTATTTCAAAACAGTTGGAATAGTGTATAGACAGGGAACTGTAAACAACTCAAGCTGGATTCAGTAAAGGCCATGGTACAAGTAGAGAATACCATAAAGATGCCTATCTGTCCGTGTGGGTCATAAAATATTATGGACAACATTGAGAAGAATGGGAATGTCAGAACACTTAACTGTGTTCGTGCAACACTTATACCTAGATGAAGCAACTCATGTCCAAATAGAACAAGGGAGTACTGCATCATTTAAAATTAGGGAAAGTGTGTGTCTGGGTTTTATCTTTCTTCTACATCTATTCATTCTGTATAATGAACAAATTTTTTAAAAAGCTGGACTATAGGAAGAAGAATTAGAGAATCAGGATTAGAGAAAGACTCATCAACAACCTATGTGAAGCAGATAACACAACACTGCTTGCTGAAAGTGAAGAATACTTGCAACAGTTACTGCACAAGACCAAAGACTAAAGCCTTTAATATAGGTTGCATCTCAACATCAAGAAAACTAAAGTCCTCACCATCAGACCAATAGGTAGCATCATGATAATAGAGAAAATACCGAAGTTTTCAATAATTTCATTTTACTAGGATCCACAATACACACTCACAGTAGCAGCAAAAAAGAATGTTTAAAAAAATTTTTTTAAAGAAAATTTTCTTTATAATGTTTTACTTACACAGTTTGTATACATTGTTTTTCACACTGAATCTTTCCCATTTCCTTTACCCACCCCTTCCTCTACCCATCAAATTGTGTCACCCCGTGATTACCTCCCTGCTCATCGTCACCCCAAGATTTTTTGTTTTTTAAAGTGTTGCTTTGGGAAAGAATGCTGTCAGAGATCTTTTTATTAAAGTACTATGAAGCAAAGCTGTCAGTTTAAAAACTAAGGTACATCTGACCCAAGCCATGGAATGTTTTCTAAAATTAGACAATAAGTACAGAAGACTAAAGTAGAATGGATGACTCTGAATTGTGGTGTTGGAGAAGAGTACTGAACATACCGTGGACTACCAAAAAACAAAGGAATCTGTCTTGAAGTGTAGCTAAAATCTCCTTAGAAGTAGATGGCTAAACATCTCACATAGTTTGGGCATGCTGTCAGGAGGGATCAATCCTTGGAAAAAGACATTATGCTGTGAAAGGTAGAGGTCAGTGAATGAGAAGACCCTCAATGTGATGGACTGACACAGTGACTTCGACGATGGGTGTGAGCATGATGGGGATTATGAATGCGGTGGAGGATAGGGCGAGACTGAGGTCCCTTGTTCATAACGTTATTATCAACCGACTCAATGGCACCTAAGACAGTAAACATTTGCCTATTCTTGATAGCTTGTAACTGAGACGACACAATATTTATCATTTTGCAACTGACTTATTTCACTCAGCATAGTTTTTCAAGGTTCATTCATTGTGTTTTATCAATGACTAAGAATCCACAGTTCATATTGGTTTTTAAAATATCATCACTGTATATAATTTTCCTTGGGAAGTTCTCCTTGCCAGAAGGAAGGAGCATGGTGGTGTGAGCGCAGGAATCGTAGCAAGCTTTTGGAGTCGACTGCTTTTCCGGGCATGTGTTTGACATGCAGGTTTGCTCTGTCCCTGGGAGTGAAGCTAGCCAGCCTGGCCTAGGGTTTGAACCAGGAGGTGGCCTTAAGCCCAAAGGGCCTGAGAGCCTATGGCCCTCGGCCAGGTTCAAATTGTTTTCCTGTCAAACATTCTTCTAGGTGGTATAGCACTGGTCTGTGTGTTGCTATATAGAGGTAACTCGTGGTTGCTATGATGCTGAAGACTGTGACAGTGATGTGCCAATCGTGGTAATGGTTACCCATGGTGGACAGTGTTGGCTGGAGCTTCCCG
>NW_006399755.1:9847516-9848885 GCF_000299155.1 Elephantulus edwardii
AAAATTCAAACTCATGGCTAGCCCTCCTACAATTGCACAAGAGAAGAATTATTGTTAAACTTTCTCATTGTTGCCCCAAATGAATTACGGGCGAATTCAAACCACGAGAGATGTGCCACGTTTGGGTCAGCAGCATAACTCACTGAGAACTACTTTGCCTAACTTTTAGTATGTTTTTCTAATTAACAACTATTCTGAACTCCTTATTTATGTTTTAATTATAATTTGTAATCTCATATTTATCATTGACATACATCAAAATTTATATCTTCCCATTAAAAAATATTAACAAAGCCTATCCAGCAATTTAAAAAATTATATTATAAGCAAGTGAAGTTTATCATGGGAATGGAAGGTTCTAAGTGATTCTGAATCAATTTATATAATTCATTGTATCATATAAAATAAATGATGATTAGGTATTATTATCATGACAGGAGTCCAGAACAAAGGCTGCATAGTGGAGTGGACCTGGGGGGAGGGATTGTATAACAATGAAAGAATTTTTCTTTTACTTCAAAGAGAAGAGTGAACTGGGGGGAGAGGCAGGCAGGGAGAAAAGTGTAACAGTGAATAAATGGAAATCCAAAGTTTCTATAAATTTTCATTAAAATGAATAGTAATTTAAAAGAGAAAAATAAATGAAAAGAGCACAACTGATAATATACATTTATAATAAAAATTTTCAAAATATTAGGAATAAAAAAATATCCTTTGTAGTATATCCTTTATATTCTTTGTGGATTCTGCACAATGTAGTTCAAGCTGGCTTTAGAAGACGCCGCAAACCCAGGGATATCATTGCTAATGTCAGATGGATCCTGGCTGAAAGCAAAGAATACCAGAAGGATGTCTATTTGTTTTTATTGACTATGTAAAAACATGTAACTACGTGCATCATAAAAAAATTATGGCTAACACTGAGTAGAATCAGAATCCCAGAACAATTAAGTTCATGTAAAACCTATACCTAAATGAAGAAGCTGTTTTCCAAATGGAGCAGGGGAACACTGCATGGTTTAAAATTAGAAATGGTGTTTGTCAGGATGGTAGCCCTTTTCCATACCTAGTCATACCGTATGCTGAGCAAATTACTCAAGAAGTCAGCCTCTATGAAGAAGAATGGGACATCAGTATTGGAGAAGATGCATCAATAACCTGCTTTATGAAGATGAAACAATTTCGCTAGCTGAAAATCAGGAGGACATGAAATGTTCATTGCAGAAGATCAAGAACCTTCCATGTGGATTACATATCAACATAAAAAAAAATAAAGATCCTCACCTCAGGACCAATAGTCAACATTATGATAGATGGAGGAAAGATTAAAGCTGTTAATGATTTCCTCCTTCATGAACAATCATGATCA
>NW_006399755.1:9851235-9865731 GCF_000299155.1 Elephantulus edwardii
AAACTTGTTGGTTCTCCTGGCAGTCCATGGACTGTCTATTCAATACTTTTCTCCAGCACCACAGCTCAGAGGTATCCCTAGTTATTGTGCAACTTTCTGATGCATAGCAAGTAATTGCAAAGACTATGGCCTGGATCAGGCCCACCTTAGTCTTCAACTGACATCATTGGTTTTCAGTCCTCTGGAGAGGTCCCTGATGGCAGACTTTTCCAGTGCAATCCATCTTTTGATTTTCTGGCTGCTGGTACCAAGAGAGTTGATTGTGGAGCCAAGCAAACCAAAGCTGTTAACAGTCTTAATTTCTTCATCGTCTATCATAATGCTACCAAATGGTCTAGTGATAAGAATCTTTGTATTCTTGATGATGAACTTCAATCCACTTTGAAGGCTATAATCCTTTACCTTTTGCAGCAAGTGCTTCAGGTCCTTCTCAGCATTGTGTCATCTGCATTACACAGACTGCTGATGAGTCTCCCTCCAATCCTGATGCCACTTCATAGAGCCCAGCCTCCCAGATGACCTGTTCTGCATATAGAACGAAAAAGTACAGAGATAGGACACATCCCTGGCGTAAACCTTTCCCAATTTTGAACCATGCACAATCAAATGTAATGGGATTCCCATTCTTCTTAGAGTCAGCCACAATTTGTTCTGATCCACACAATCAAATGCCTTTGCATAGTCAATGAAACACAGATAGACATTCCTCTGATACTCTCTGCTTTCAGCCAAGACCCATCTAACATTAGTTATAATATTCCTAGTATCACAGCCTCTTTGATACCCAGCCTGCACTCCATTGATGTGCTGTTCCAGTCGTGTTGGGTTTTTTTTTTAATAGTTTTCAGCAGAATCTTACCTGTATGTGATATTAATGTTATTGTTTGATAATTTGAGAACTCTGCTGGGTCACCTTTCTTTCTAATGGGAACAAATATAGCTCTCTTCCAGTCAGCTGGCCCGGTCATTGTCCTACAGATTTCTTGGCAAAACTTGGTAAGGGCATCCAGGGCAGCATCTGTTTGATGAAATATATCAACTGGTTTGTCATCAATTCCTGGGACCTTGTTTTTTGCTAATTCTTCCAGAGTAGCTTGAACTTTTCCTTCATCACCAGAGGCTCTTGTTCATACGTTGTTTCATGAAATTCTTCTATGTCGGGCAATTCCTTCTGTTACAGTGACTCTGTATACTCCATCTTCTTTTAATGCTTTCGGGATCATTTCATATTCTGGCTAAAGCATCCTTAAGTATTGCAGCTTGAGGCTTAAATCTGTTCTTCAATTCCTTCAGCTGCGTGAGTTCAGCCTTTTAATTTTCTGACTCTACTCTTTGCACATTTCATTAATATTTTGTCTTTTCACTCTGCCCTTTGAAATATTCTGTTAAGCTCCTTAATTTCTTGATTTTTCCCCCTTTGCTTTGGCTTCTTGGTGCTCTCATCATTAAAAAGACAAAACCAAACTTCATGATTGGACTAATATATGGAGTCATGATAAATGTAGAAAAGCTTGGAATTTTCAAAGATTCAATTTTACTTAAACCCATAATCAACCCCCATAGGAGGAGAGTCATGTAATTAAATGACATATTGCACTGCTAAACTCTGCAGCAAAGATAGTCTTAAAATGTTGAAGAGCAGGATATCACTTAAAAGACTAAGGTGTGCCTGATTCAAGCATGGCATTTTCAACTGCTTCATATTTGTGTGAAAGTTGACAAATACTAAGGAAAACAAAGAATGACTGATGCCTTTGCACTGTGGTGTTGGTGAAGAATACTGAATATACTATAGACTGCCAAAAGAACAAACAAATCTGTTTTTGAAGAAGGGTAGCCAAATTGTTCCACTGAAGCTATGATGGTCAAACTTGGTCTCACATATCATGGAGAAGTTATCAGGAGGGAGCAGTCCCTGTAGAAAGACATCATAATTGGTAGAGTTCAGTGGAAAAGAAGACCCTTAATGAGACAGATTGATACAGTATCTGCAATAATGGGCTTGAACAGTATTTTGTTCTATTATTACAGACTCTCTACCACCTAATAACAACAAGATAATAAAGTGTATCAGTGATAAACTACAGCTAACCTTATACTGAAAGACTAAACAGCCTTAAGATGAGAAACAAAGTAGAGGTGTCCACATTCACCACTTCTCTTCAATATGATATTAAGAGCCCTGGCCAATGCAATGAGGCAAGAAAAGAAAAATGCATAAACATTGTTAAAAAAATATAACTCTTTATTCTCAGATGACAAGGTTGTTTACATGTAAAGTCTTCGAGGAAAGGAATCTCAAAAGTAATAAAGAAAGCTAGCAATGTAGCAGGTTACTTACAAAGTCAATATATTTACAAAACCAACTTTAATTGCATCTTCTAGAGGAAATGACTGTAAAATGGAATTCAATATATTTCAAAAAAAGAAAATTCTTAAGAATAATATTAAAAGTTCTATAAGACTTTTACACTGAAAATTATTAAAGATTGCAGAGAAAAACTAAAGGATAAATGTTGTTGTTGTTGTTGTTGATTGCCTTCAAGTCAGGCACAACTCATAGCAACCCAATGAATAAAAGGCCTGAATTCCCTCTACAATTAACAACATTACATAAATGAAAAGTAGTATTACATTCCCAGATGTAAGTAATGATATTGCTAAGATGTCAGTTCTACCCAAAATGATCTATATATTCAGTACAATCCACATCAAAATGCTAGCAGGCTTTTTTGTCAAACAAACTTGACAAGTTAATTCTAAAATGTGTACAAAAAACATGGAAGATCTATAATAGCCAAAACCATATTGGAAACAAAGCTGAAAGAATAACATCATCTGATTTCAAGACCTTCTATAAAGCTATAGTATGTAAGGCAGTGTGGTATTGGCATAAGAACAGACATCTATCAGTCAGTGGAAAAGAAAGCCCACAAATAAACCCACATTTTACACGATCAATTTCCTTTTTACAAAGGTGCCAAAATTCAGTGGAGGAAAGGAAGTATTTTTTAACAAATGTTAAAATGTTAAATAACCAAAGGAGCTTAATTTACACCACACACAGAATTAAGCCTGTGTATCACCTACTTACATTTAAAGCTAAAACCACAACATTCTAGAAGAGAATATACCTTGGGATAGGCAAATACTTCCCAGATAGAATACAAAAAGGCAGAAGGGGAAAAAAATCTAGTAAATTGGACCATTGGCCAAAATAAAAAAAACTTTTGTTCTATGAAAAACTTCATATGAAAAAATCTAGTAAATTGGATCATTGGCCAAAATACAAAAAAACTTTTGTTCTATGAAAAACTTCATTTATAAAATGAAAAGTCAAGGCAATGAACGAGACACAGTATTCTCAATATATCTAATTTAATAAGACTTGTATCCCAAATAATCAACAGCTCTTATACCTCAATAATGAAAAGATAAACAACTTAAATTAAGAACTGGGCAAAATACCTGAACAAACACTTCTCAAAAGAAGACATGCGCATGTCCCTATGACATGCACCCAAGAATGGGGTAAAGATGCTTCACATCCTATAACCTTCCACGGAATGAAAATAAAACCAGTGGATAACAGCAGCAACAGAAACTACATGCCAAATGATGGGATGACACACAGATGTATCAGGAAGGGCTGTGTTCCTGACACCCAGTTCCAAAGAGTACACCAAATTAAAGAAGGCTTCTGGTGGCTCCACATCTGGCTTTACAAGTAAAATCTTACCTAATTTGTTTCATTGGTATGCCTCACATTTCTGAGCAGGAAGAATTAAAAAAAAAAAAGTCCCCAGAGGAGATGACTGTTGAGCTAAAATCTCTCTGCCAGGAAGGGAGGGGACAGAAGAATGTCAAAATGACCAGTACTCACCTACAGGGACTCTGCAACAAGAGGATATATATTCAGGGGATTTGCGTACTTTACACCTGGACCCAGGAAGTCTAGGAAATAAGATGAATGGGGCCTAGTACAGGTGGGCCCTGGTGGGCTAAACTGTTAGCCATCCTAGATTGTTATGGAGTCACAGATTTTATCACCTAGCCCAGATCTGGACCATTTCCATTTCAGCAAGCCATACTCATTCAATCATTTCTTCCCCACTCACTTATACACTGATTTAACCTTTACTACACATTGACTGTTAACATCCTGTGTCCTCAGCCCAGAAAGCATCCTCCATTGCCAGGCTTGGGTGTTTCTCTGGCAATAGCCACCAGCAAGCAAGTTTCTATCATATGCCAGGAGTGAGTACTAGTAACTCATGAGGTCATCGGTTCAAATCCCCCAGAGACTCAAAGGGAGAAACATGAGCTTTCTCCTCTCATTAAGATTTAACAGTTTCGGATCCCAGTGGACGAAGTCTATGAGCTGGGATTGAATTGACTGCACTTAAGCTTGTTTATTTTTGTTTTACCATGTGCCCAGAGAGAGCTCTGATGCAGGTGAGAAAATGAGAGATGCGGAAGAACAATTCAGGCCTGACCCTCAAGTCCTGTTCAGATTGATCTATCCATCCCAAAACAATGTCCACGTGCAGTCTTGGGGCCAGGTCCATGAGCGGTCCTGGGACACAGGCGACAGTGATATGCTCCTGTACCATCCCATCACAGAGGTCTGGATCGGCCCCCTGCTGCCCATTCCCAGTGGCCTTGGAGCTGCTCAGAGGGCCTTCACGCTGACTCAGGCCAAGGCCTGCATGTCCTTTGGCTTCCTGATAGAACCATGCCACAAGGGCTGGGTCTAGAGTGGGGATGGCTCTAGCAATAACAAAGGAAGCCAGGCACAGAGCCACGGTTCCAGCCTCTTTTGCTCTAAGCCCACGCCCCTCTTTGGCATGACCAAACCCCAGTCACAAACACTAAAGTTCTCATTACTGCTGTTAGTGAGGTTGTTAATTCAGTTAGAGGCAAGTCAAATAAACAAACAGCAGACACAACCCATAACTTCTCCAGGAGGCAGCCTCCTCTTCCCCCTCCCTGGAGCGCCCCACCAAGTCGATCCTTGATAGCAGGCCAGTCACAGCCTTGTGCACAGACACCTCACCCAGGAAGCTCTCCATCTCTGCTCCAAATCCTTCTTCAATGATTCCCCAGTCCCCCAAGCTGATGTTGCTCAAGCTGCTTTCAAGGATGCCCAAAGTGACAGGGCCTCATTCTCTGCCTTCTCCTCCTCCGTCAGTCCCTCCACGTCCTCAAGCACACCTTTCTCCCCATCGTCCCCTCAATCTCTTTGAGGGAAAGGGTTTGTTTGTTGTTGTTTTTTTGGTGGGGGGGATTTCTCAGATAACAATTCACAGGCAAAAATTACCATCAGTTGATGCAATTAGTCTATTACTATGTCTAAGTGGATCCTAGTGGATATTGATAATTTTCTCAAATACACCTTTAGAAAAGAAAACAAACAAAAACCCTATAAAACACAAAACTGATATTGAGGTGGTTGCAAGTCATAGTGACCCTCCCAGGTTATAACTCTCAACAGGCAGAAGGTGCCTTTCTCCCTTGGAGCTGCTGGTAGATTCAAACTGCCAACCTTTCAGTTGGCAGTACGTCATACTAGGCATGATGCCACCAGAGGACTACAGAATTTAGTATTTCCATGTCTCACTTCTCCCTGATCTTTGCAGGCCCTTTTCACTATTCAAGTCCCAGTCAACTCCTCTGGAAGTCTCAGCTCCCACACTATCCTGCCTGACCATCTCTGCACCCTCACCACTCCTTAAAGACATCTTGTTAGTTTACATCTATATTTTCTGTACTCTGAGAACAGTAACCACCACCCAGATTTGAGAACACTGTCTGGCTCTTTCTTACTAGGAATCCAACAAACACGAGATATGGGCATGGGCTACCTACACCAGCCAGTTTAAATGACATCTCCTCCATGGAGCCTTCCTGGACAGCCTCCTCTGCTCCCTCAGGAACACTGCCCACACTATTTGGCCCTCCTCCCTTGCTGGGGTCAGAGGGCAGGGCTATGACTGATTCACCTCTGTGTCTAGCACCTCACACAAGGACTAGCCCAAAAAAGGGATATAGTATATTTTCACAGAATAAATGTACAAGTGGGTTTTAGCTATCTTCCCCTCTCTTGTTTCTTTCCATGATAAATGTGGAAGGCTCTGCAAACTGTAAAGCACTGTGCCTACATACTGTAGAGAGCTGTGTACACATACACACTCTTCAATGCCTGACAGTGCTTTACCACACCTCTGCGGAATCTCATTCTGCAGTTTTCACTTCCACCCTAATTCTTTGGCCCAGAGTCACCACCTACCACTAGAACTGTGCAGCTCACACCATGGTGGATGAGAGTCTTAAAGGACTCATTACCTGCACAGCCCCAAAAGGCATAGGTTAAAAAAACCAAAGTGCTGAGAGCTCTGTGGCCTGGGAGGGGAGGGACGAGAGGGCCGCACATGTGAGCAGCAGATGGTCAGCCTGGCTGATCGGAGGTTTCTATTTCAGTGACAATTCATTTTCAGTAATTATCCCTCTCTCCTTTAAAGTCACCTAAGGCAGCCCTCGTGGGCACGGCGAACCTCTTCCCTGGGCGAACTTTCAAGTTATTTGCACTTTTGGGGATGCGTAGAATTAAAAGCAGATGTGTCAAATTGAGCCTCCCGCTTGCTGCTCCATCTCTGTGTTGGGGTTGTTTTTTTTTTTTTTCCCCGCTAACCCATTGTAAATGTTTTTAAAATGGGACCCCGGTACTAGTCATGTCAAACAGCTGAATCCAAGGTAGAGGAGGCTGCCAGCAGGGAAGACGGATGAAATTTAAAATCCTTTTCGACAGATTAACTAGAGACACTTTGAAGCCATAAATCATGCAGACAGTCTAGAAGAAACTAATAATGGATTTCTGTTTTGTTCGTATTTATTATCTCAAAGAGATAGCAGAAAGCAGGGCCAATGCGCCTGGCTAGGGAATCCAGCAGGCCCGTCCTACAGCTGATAATCAAGCAGAGAAGAGGTGGGACAGGAAGGGAGGAGGGACAGGGAGTGAACTAGCATTAATTATGCATCTGCTGTGTGCCAGGCACCAGCCTTGATATGACTTGTTTAAGCCACATGCCAACCACATGAAGATGATAATAATGGCCCCATTTTATAGATAAGGACATTGAGGCTCCAAGCTAATTTGGTCCAGGCATTCCAAAAAGAGAGAGGCAGGAGACATGAGCACTCCAGCACCTGAAGGGGGTGGCCTCCCAGGTGTCCTCTGCACTTTTCCACTGCTGGTCCTTTCCCCTGGGATGCCTTCCATAGTCATTTCCTGAGCCACTCTCATAGTAGGACCTTCTCTGGGCCACTGCCCTCAAGAACACACCCGGGAGGATGGCACGCCTGTGTTTATCTTATATACTCCCAAAGGGCTTCTCTCAACTACACATATCCTTATTCATGCCTATATCTTCCCACAGGCACACAGAGATGCTCAACATTATGCTTTAATTTCATCAAATGCCCTGATTGCCCAGCCAAACACCCCAAACACCAAGATTATTATTGTCTAAGGGCAGACTCGAAGGCACATAATAACAAGGGCAGAGGAATGGCTAGCGGAGGAAGCTCATGTCTATGGGATGCCAGCAATGAGATGTAACTATCAGCCAGACACAGCACCCATACAGAGCAGACATCCACGTATTAGACAATTTATGTTGCTATTGTTATTAATGCGCACTGAGTCACTTGCAACTCAGAGCAAGCAACCCTATGTACAATAGTCCTATACCCTGCTCTATCTTGGACCAATCTCATTGTCTCTGACACACCTATCCCAATTACTCTATCTCATCAAACATCTTTCTCTCTTGAGCTGTCCTTTCACCCTCCCGAGAAGGATGTTCCTCTCCAAGGACTGGTCCCTCCTTGCAACATGTCTAAAGTATGTCAGAAGAAGCTTCAGAATCCTTGCCTCCAAGAAACAACCTGATTTCACCTCTCTAGGACAAACCTGTTTGTTCTCCCAGCTGAACATGCAATCAAGATGCATTATTGATAATGATGGGTGACTGGAATGTAAAAGTTGCCAAGAGAGAAGGATCAGTAGTTGGAAAACATGGACTTGGAGACAGAAATGAAGCTGGAGACAGAATGATAGAATCTTGTACAATCAACAATTTATTCATTGCAAATACTTTTTATAAGAAACATAAATGTAGGCTATACACATGGATTTCACTGGATGGTATGCGTATGAATCAAATTGATTACATTTGTGGAAGGAATCGCTAGAGAAGCTCATTATCAGCTCTGAAAATGAGGCCAGGTGCTGATTGTGAAAGAGACCACCAACTACTCATATGCAAGTTCAAGCTGAAGCTGAGGAAAAGAAAATCAAATCCACGGGAACCAAAATTTGACCTTGAGTCAATCCTACCTGAATTTCAAAACCATCTCAGAAACAAGTTTGAGGCCTTGAACACCAATGAATGAAGACCAGATGAGCTGTGGGAAGATATCAAGAATATCATCCATGAAGAATACAGGGGACCATTACAAAGACAGAGGAGGAAGAAAAGATCAAGATGGATGTCAGAAGAGACTGATCAGACAATATAGGTACTAATTTAACTCCATGGTTCCTGGGCATTGTTGCGACTGTTGTTATGTACCAAATAGTCAGAACTGACTCACAGCTGACACTCCAGCAGTGACAGAAAGTCACACAGGATAGTAGTGCTGCCCATCCCTCTCCCATGGAAGAGCTGGTAGATTCAAACCACCAGAGCTTCGTTTTAAAGGATAAGTATCCCCACCTACATAAAAAGGAGGGAGCTCTGATGGCCTAGTGGATAAGGAGTTGCACTGTCACCCCAAAGGCAGGTTGATTGAATCCACCAGCTACCCCACAAAAGATGGACAATCTCCTGTGCAATTTATAGCCTCCTGAAAGCCACTGGTGGGTCAGCTATAAGTTGGTTCTGACTCAAGGGTACATAGTAACACCACCATAATAAGGAAGATATTCTGGTGGAATGGTGCATTACTTGTCACACTGCTAACCCAAAGGTCAGTGGTTCAAATATACTAGTTGCACAGGAGAAAACTGAGTAGCCTCTTTGCCTAAAGATTGACAGTCTCAAAAGCCCAACGGAGGATCACCATGAGTTAGAACACACTTGACAGAAGTGAGTTTACACAACAAGGAGCAAAGCCCTAGTAGTACAGTGATTAAGCATCTGAACACTAACCTGAATCTCAGTGGTTCAAAACCACCAGATGCTCCACAGAATAAATAAAAACTTACAACCTTTGAAACTCTACAGGGCAGCTCCACTCTGTCCCATAGTGTCTCTATGAGTAAAGATCTACCTGAGTAAGGATATACCTGTTTGGTATCAGACATGGAAACTGAGGCTCAGAGGGTGAAGCAACTGGGCCATGCTCTTGTTGTGTACCATGAAGTTGGAATTGACCCCATCCCCACCACAGTGGGTTTCAGAGGCAATAAATCTCATGGCAGAAGACTGCTTATCTTTCTTGTATGGAGCAACTGGCAAATTAGAACCATGTGCTTTTATGTTGGTAACATAATTTCTTGGGAAAGTCTGCTGTTAGGGACCTCTCCAAAGTGCTGAAGAGCAATGGTATCTCTTTGGAGACTAAGGTGCGTCTGATACAGGCCATGGTCTTTGCAATCACCTGTTATGCATCAGAGAGTTGGACAATGATCAGGGACGATAGAAGGAGAATTGATGCCTTTGAGCTGTGGTGCTGGAGAAGACTATTGAGAATACCATGGACTGCTAGGAAAACAAACAGATTTGTCCTAGAAAGGGTTAAACCGGGTGGCTCCTTGGAGGCAAGGATTCTGAGGCTCCGTCTAACATACTTTGGACATGTTGTGAGGAGAGACCAGTCCTTGGAGAGGGACATCATGCTTGGGAGGGTGGAGGGACAGCACAGGAGAGGAAGGCCCTCTATGAGGTGGATTGATTCAGTGACTGGAATAATTGGGATGGGAGTGTCAGAGACAGTGCAATTGGCACAGGACAGAGCGGAGTTTAGGGCTGTTGTACATAGGGTCGCTATGAGTCGCAGGCAACTCGACAGCACATAACAACAACAACAACAAGAAGACACTAGACAGATGATCATGATATCTATTTCTCCATTACCATCATGATAGATAGAGACAAGACGGAAGCTGTCAATAACTTCATCTTCTTTGGATCCACAATCAATACACTTAGTGCCAGCAGGCAGGAGATCAGAAGATGTATTACAATGAGAAAGTCCATAGTCAAGGCCCTTGTCAAATCATTGAGGAGCAATGATGTCCAATAGAGGACTAAGGTCCGCCTGATTCAGGCTATGGTCTTTTCAGTCACTTGGTATGCTTCTGAGAGCTTGATGAGGAATAAGGATGACAAAAGAGAAACTGATGTCTTTGAGCGATGGTGTTGGAGAAAAGTACTGAGTACCTCATGGACTGCCAAAAAAATAAATAGGTATGTCTTGGAGAAGGTGCAGCCAGAGTGACCCTTGGAGGCAAAGATGATAAAGCTTCCTCTCATATACGCTGGGCATGTTGCTAGGAGAGGTGGTTCCTTGGAGAGGGACATCATGCTTGGAAATGTGGAGGGATGGCAAAGAAGAGGACAACCCTCAACCAGATAGACTGACACAGTGACTGCAGCGATGAGCTTGAGTGTGTTAGAGCTTGTGAAAACAGCACAGCATAGGACACAGTTGTTCAGATCTGTTGTCTATAGGGTCGCTGAGTTGTACTCAACTCGACGGCACCTAACAGCCACAAGAAGTCACGAGAGCTCCCTAACTCAGCCATGAAGGAGGAGTTACGATTCATGGGTAGAATTCTCACCTTCCACATGGGAGACCAGGTTAGAATCCCAACCAATATTCCTCACGTGCAGCCCCCACCCATCTGCCAGTGGAGTCTGAGTGTTGCTATAATGCTGAACAGGTTGCAGAAGAACTAAGATGAGTAAGAAGAGAAGCTGCTTATTTACTTCTGATAGTCAGTCAGTGAGAACCCCGTGGGGCACAACAATCCAGTCCACAGCCAGTCTTGGAGCTGGCACAGGGTAAGACAGTGTTTTGTTCTGTTGTGCACAGGGTTGCCAGGAGTCGGGAGCTAAAACACTGATAGCTAAAAACATCAGAAGTGTAATAGTCATAGGGTTGCATAATTTGGGTGGAGAGAGGGGTGAGTAAAGGGAAAGGGAAAAATCAGGTGTGAAAAGCAACATATATGAACTTTGTAAGTAAACCAGTCAAAAATAAAAAATTTTATATATAAAAGAAAGAGTAGTGAAATAACAGCCACAGACAAGTGAGGAATTGCTGCCTGACGTGGTTCCTGTCACAGCATTTCTCTTCCACAGGCCCTCCCTCTCTCCTACTATCCACTGGTCAACTTAGCTCACCTGCCACGTGTCGAATGAGCAAAGGCAGCCAGAGGTGCAAAATGGCTCCAGGATGGCTTTAAAGACCAAGGACTCAAATATGAAGACAGGAAATAACACCCGGAGAGGTCAGAAGGGACAGCACAGGTAAGGCTGCCTGGCAGAGGAGGAGGTTTAGCTCTCCCTGTTTAAAATTCCCCACAGCTTCAAACAGATGAGGGAAAGAACAGATTAGAGGTGATATAAGATTGAGTATTATGGTTAGCACAGGAATCCACAATTAAGGTTGCATAGAGAAGTGTACTCGGGGTGGGGTCAAGGGATGGGGGAATTGTATACTAATGAAGGAATATTTTTTTCCCCCATTTTCTTTTTGGAGAGGGGAGCGAACTGGTGGGGAGGGGTGGGCAAGGAGAAAAGTGCTACAATGAATGAATGGAAATCCAAAACCTCTGTAAATGTCTATTAAAATTAATTTTAAAAAATCCCCACAGCTTCTCATCAGCAGCAGTGGGTCCCAGACTCTCCAGCACTTCTGAATCATTTTTTTAAAAAACTTTGAAAACTCTATCTGTACTCTGTCCTATTGTTGTTGTTGTTGTTGTTGTTATATGCTGTTGAGTTGGCTACAACTCATAGCAACCCTATGTACAATAACTCTGAACCCTGCACTATACTAAGCCAATCTCACTATCTCTGACAACCTAACATTATTACCCCAGTTAGTGTGTCAATCCATCACATCCAAGGTCTTCTTCTGCGCTATCCCGCCACTCTTCCAAGTATGATGTCCTTCTCCAAGGACTGGTCTCTCCTGGCAATATGCCCAGACTATGTGAGACAGAGTCTCAATATCCTTGCCTTCAAGGAGCAGGTTGTTTTCAACTTCTCCAAGACAGACATATTAGGATTCTTGGTGACCCATGGTATGTTCAAGACTCTTCTCCAGCACCACAACTCAAAAGCATGAATTCTTCTGTCATCTTTGGTCATTGTCCAACTCTCTGAAGCATAGAAAGTAATTATGAAGACCATGGCTTGTAACAGGTGCACCTTAATCTCTAGAATGACATCCTTGTTCTTCAGCACATTGGATAAGTCTCTGATGGCAGATTTCCACAATGCAATTGTCTTTTGATTTCATGACTGCTGGTGCCAAAAGTCTTGATTGTGGAACTGGGCAAACTGAAATTGTTAACCACCTCAATCTCTTCTCCATCTATCATAATGCTGTTAATGGGCCCAGTGGTAAGAATCTTCTTTTTGATGTTGAGCATCAATCCATATTGCAAACTACAGTCCTTGGCCCTCGGCAGCAAATCCCTCAGGTCCTCCTCAGTTTCAGCAAGTAAGGTTGAGTCATATGCATAACACAGGTGTTGATGAATCTTCCTCCAATTCTGATGCCACATTCCTCCTCATAAATTGCAACATCTTGAATGATCTGTTCTGCATACAGACTGAAAAGTTATAAGATAAGACACATCCCTGATGCACTCCTTTTATGATTTGGAACCATGCAGTGTTTCCTTGCTCTGTTCTGACTGCCTCCTGGTCCAAGTATAGAGCAAATCCGAAGGTCTGGGATAATGTGGGCTGGGAAGCTGTGTTTTCTTAAGTGCTCCAGAGGAACGGGCTGCAGCCAGCCTGGAGCCAGTCCTCATCCATCAACCTCACCTCCTGAGCCTTGCTCAGTCTTAAATGCCTTCACAGTCTGATCCCCAGGCACCTCTTTGTTCTATTCTCTCAGGACTCTATGCAGGTACACACAACTCTCCTCCTCCTCCTCCTCCTCATCATCCTCAAAGCCTAACTCACACAAAAAACTCAATGCCTTCGAGGTGATGTTGACTCAAAGTGACCCTCCATTTGGTTTCTGAGGCTGTAAATCACAATAGGAGGAGACTGTAATATCTTTCTCCCCAGAAGCCCAAGGTGGAGTTGAACCATTGGAGATAACACAACTTTTAGGCTACTAATGTGATTCATCACAGACTAGGTCAGCACAACACTTCACAGTGATCCAGCTGCCCTGCCACTTCCCATCCCGTGAGTACAGTGAGCTGTTCCTCCCTCTCGGCCTCTGCACTGAAGCTTCCTCTGCCAGACATGCTTGTCCTCCTAAGGGCGACCTTCATCACTGAGACCTTTCTCTGGCAACAGGCTTCCCTGACCTCTCTCAGTCACCATCACTCTGGACTCAGTAAGTACTTGCTAAATCACATGGATTTAGTAAAGCCATTCTAGACCATTCAACATATGTGCAACTTGAGGTTTTCTTTCTGAAACTTTTATCTATATATGGGGTTGTTTCATGTGCCATGGGGTCAGATTCAGACCACAGCTGACCCTCCAGTCTCTGCACAAGAGGGGATTGTCCGGTCTTTTCTCCTTATCTCTTTCCAAGAAGGAAGGTCCATCTCTTTGGAGATAATTTTCTAATAAATCTATCATTACTCTTTGGCCTAAAAAAAAAAAACAGAAAGAAAAAAAAAAAAAGAAGAGGAGACTGTCCATCTTTCTCTTGCTTAGCAACTGGTGGATCTGAAGAACAGTGTGCCTTCTGGTTATCAGTGCAACTCCTTATTAGCACTAAGTTACCAGAACTCCTATCTACACACACACACACACACATCTATATACATATATAGGGGTATATAGGCGCACACACATATATATACATATGCACATATGTTGTTGCTAACTGACCCATAGCTGACCCTCTGGCAGGTTTTCAGAGACAGTAAATTACACGGAAGGAGACTGCTCATCTTTTTCCTGCACAGCAGCTGGGGATTTGAACTGCATGCCCTCTTTTTTATTTATTTAAATATAATTTTTATCTTATACTGGTGTACTTACGAAGTTCATATACATTGTTTTTCACACCGCATCTCATTTCCTTATTTCATCAGCAGAGAACTGCCAGAAGTCCAGGCTGGGTTTAGAAGGGTTCGTGGTACTAGGGATATTGAAGCTAATGTCAGATGGATCTTAGCTGAAAGCAGGGAATACCGGAGGAATGTCTATCTGTGTTTCATTGATTATGCAAAGGCATTTGACTGTGTGGATCATAACAAACTGTGGCTGACTCTGAGAAGAATGG
>NW_006399755.1:9865831-9878276 GCF_000299155.1 Elephantulus edwardii
AACAAACTGTCACTGACTCTAAGAAGAATGGGAATCCCAGAACACTTGATCGTGTTAGTGTAAAACCTATACTTGGACCAAGAGGCAGTCATCAGAAGAGAGCAAGGGAACACTGCACGGTTCAAAATTGGGAAGGGTGTATACCAGGGATGCATCCTATCTCCATACCTTTTCAATTTATATGCAGAACAGGTTATCTGGGAGACTGGGATGTATGAGGAGAAGGGTGGCATCAGGATTGGAAGAAGATTCATCAATAATCTGCATTATGCAGTAGACACAACCCTGCTTGCTGAAACTGAGGAGGACCTGAGGCGCTTGCTGCAGAAGGTCAAGGACTGCAGCCTGAAGCCTTCAGTATGGATTGAGGCTCAATGTCAAGAAGACAAAGTTTCTCACCACTGGACCAATTGGCAGCATCAGGATGGATGGCGAAGAGACTGAGATTGTTCAAAGCTTTAGTTTGCTTGGCTCCACAGTCAACGCTCTTGGCACCAGCAGCCAGGAAATGAAAAGATGTATTGTGATGGGAAAGTCTACTGTTAGGGACCTCTCTAAAGTGTTGAAGAACAATGGTGTCACTCTGGAGACTAAGGTGCACCTGATCCAGGCCATGGTCTTTGTAACCACTTGTTATGCATCAGACAGTTGGACAATGAAAAATAAAGTATATTTTCACTATCAAAAAAAAAAAAGAAAAGAGTATTGAATATACCATGGACTGCTAAGAAAATGAACAGGTTCATTGTAAAGAGGGTTAAACCAGGCTGCTCCTTGGAGGTAAGGGTTCCGAAGCTTTGACTGACATACTTGGACATGTTTCAAGGAGGGACCGGTCCTTGGAGAAAGACGTCCTACTTGGGAGGGTAGAGGGACAGCACAGGAGAGCTACTATGAGGTAGAGAGATTCAGTGACTGGGGTAATCGGGGTGGGTGTCAGAAACAGTGAGGTTGGCACAGGATAGAGCAGGGTTTAGGGTTTTTGTACCTAGCTAGGGTGGCTATGAGTTGCAGGCAACTGGAGCACACATAACAACAAGAACAAATGGTTTGCTTACGAAGTCTGTATACATTATTTCTCATACCAGATCTTTCCCATTTCCTTTACCCACCCCACCCTCCATCCATCAAATTATACAACCCTAGGATTCCTGAACCCCCACCACCCATCCTCACTCCTCTGCTCCCATCCTCCCCCCTAGGATACTCAAACATGTTCTACAATAATGATATAATATAGTATTTATCCTTATGGGACTGAGTTAGTTCA
Source organism: Elephantulus edwardii (assembly GCF_000299155.1). Classification (NCBI taxonomy): domain Eukaryota; kingdom Metazoa; phylum Chordata; class Mammalia; order Macroscelidea; family Macroscelididae; genus Elephantulus; species Elephantulus edwardii. The sequence continues at coordinate 9,867,102 of NW_006399755.1, forward strand.
ATTAGCATAATGTTCTCCAGTCTCGCCCAGTCATTTACAAAATCATTGCACCTGAGTGCTACGTAGTATTCCATTGTGTGAATGTACCATAATTTCTCAATCCAGTTGGACTGTGTGTGGTTGGACATCTGGACTGTTTCCACATTCTTGCAATGGTGAATATCGCTGCTACCAACACTGGTTTACAAGCCTCCATTTGTGCCTCAGTTCTCATTTTCCCAGGGTATATTTCAAGCAGTGGAATTGCTGGGTCCTATGGAATTTCTAGGTTTAGCATTTTGAGGAAACGCCAAACTTGAACTGCATGCCTTTAGGATTGCAGCACAGCTTTTTACCACTAGGTCACCAGAGGTCCCTATATATACACGTATGTGTGTGTGCACGTGTGTGACTTTATGTATGCTGGTGTACATACGTGTGTGTATATACATACATATACACATTTGGTTTGGTTTTTAATCCTGACCATACATGTTCATTTGTGGTGAATGTGATGCATGAGGGACTACAAACATGGGGGTAAAAATCCACAATATTGGCCCCTAGCCTGGTTAGATTTTTACCTATTCCTTCATTTGTTTCCCCTACTACAGCTACGTGTGTTTTTCTGTGTTTATATGCATATACATCAACCACACACATAAATAAACTTCTAGCATACACTAAATACCCCACTGTAAGCATTTACCTATGTTACAAAAAAAATCCTCAAAAACCTCTTTAGAATGGCTGCATAGTACTCCATCATGGGATTACACCATAATTCATTTTGCTATTCCCTGATGCTAGACACAAAGGTTGTTTCCAATTTTTCACTATTATAAATAATGCTGTGATGAGCACCATCGAACATAAATCACTGTCTCAACCTCCGAATGCTTCCTCAGGATAAATTCCAAGAAGGGGAATTCCTAGGTCAAAGGGGATGAATATTTTCCAGGCGCATGGAACACATTGTCAAATTGTCCTCCAGAAAGATTGTACCAATTTACACTTCCCCAGAGATTTGTGAGGAGGCCAATTTCATTGCACATTGCAACAATGAGTAATAGAATTTCCATTATCTTTGCTAATTTGCTAGATTCAAATGTTATTTCATTTTCATTTTAGTTTTGTGGCTAGTAGGTGCCAGTATTTGAAAATTTTTTTTTTTGGCTTTCTGTATTTCTTCTCTTGTCAACGACTCCTGTCTTTTTTCTATTTTCCTTATCATTTTGTGGGAAGTTTGTCTTGGGGGATATTTTTTTTCATCATTAAATATATCAGCCTTGTCTTGTAGAAAATATATTTCTTGATTTTTATTGCCTTTTATTGTTCTTCCAAATTTTGTACCTCAAAAAAGTTGTAAAAGTGTGAAGTAACCTAAATTAACAGAATCTGAGGTAAAATAGTTTCCATAGTCTTGCTGTAAAGCTAGTCCTTCTCTAACCAGAGATCAGATCAGTATTCCCTGTAATATCTTCTAAGTTTTGTGTGGTTTCATTTTTCACACTTAACTCCTTAATCCATCTGGAATACATTTTGTAGTATAGTGTATATGAAGACTTTATTTTTACCCCCTTCAAATACTTAACCAATTGTCCCCATCTGCGCTGTTTTTTTTCAGGACTCCTATGGTAGGGTTTACACTGTCTTCCTCCAGAGTAAGTACAATTTTTAAAAAACACAGAACAGCCCATTGGCCATGAGCTGGCTTCCACTCCTGGTGAATCCACGTGTTACACAGTAGAACTACACCACAGGCTTTTCTTGGTGGAAACCTAGTGGTGCAATTACGTGAACACTGGGTTGTAACTGAAAATCTGACCGCTCAAAACCCCAGTCACTTTGCAACAGAATTATGAAACAATCTGCTTCCATAAATATTTACAGTCTCAGAAACCAAGTGAAGCAGTTATACTGTGCTACAGGGTTGCTATAAGGAGCTCTGGTGGCCTAGTGACAAGAAGAAGCTGTGCTGCAATCCTGAAGGCTCACAATTCAAGGCACTAGCTGCTCCAAGAAAGAAGGATGGGCAGTCTCCTGCTGTGCAATAAACTGCCTCTGAAAACCCACTGGAGGGTCAGCTATGGGTTGGTTCAGACTCTGTGATACACAATAGGGTTGCTCTAAGTTGAAACTAACTCAAAAGCAGTTAGAGAACTCTGGTGGTAAAAAGCTGCACTACAGTCGCAAAGGCACATAGTTCAAATCCAGCAGCTGCTTTGCAGGAGGATGGGCAATGTCCTCTTGAGTGATTTACTGTCTTTAAAAACCCTCTGGAGGGACAATTTGCGTCAGAGTCTGACTCAAATATACACAATAAATGCAGTGGGTTTTGGTTAATCTTTACAGAGGTAGGTAGCCAGGTCTTTCTTCTGTGGAACCAGTAGGCGGGTCTGAACTATCAACCTTTAAAGCAGTAGTTGAGCACAAACTGTTTGCACCATCCTGGGACCTTAGTCACATCAGAGTCTTCATAATCACAGATGTTACATGGATGTATTTACACTTTTTAAATATATTATTATGACAGTGTTCCTTTTTTATTGGTTTGCATACAATCGTTCATATACACTATATTTCATTCATGTACATTGTGTTTTATCCAATCATTCATATACATTGTAGGTTTGTAAAATCAGAATTCATTACTATCGAGCATTGAGACTTTAAACTCTCCTATCATCTGCATGTCTTTGCTAAATCCTCACAACTAAACCCCTTGCTGTCAAGCCGACTTTGGCTCACAGCCCGTTGGCCAGGATTCGGAGGCTGTAGGGAGGACACTGCTCTATCTTCTCCCAGACAGCAGCTGGTAGATTCAAACTGCTCATTTCTCTATTAAAAGCCTGATATGCGACATATGACACCACCAGGGCTCCTGGAGGCTATCTGAGGTGCTGGGAATACAGCAGCAAATAAAACAGGTACAGTCTCAACCCTTATGAAGCATATCTTCAGCTGGGAGGGAAAGAAAAACAGAAATAAGTAAATTGTACGGGGTGTGAATGACAAAGGGAAGAACAAGACAGGAAAGGGGATAGGAAGATTTTGAGCAAAAGACACACTTTTAACTTGGATGCTGGGGAGACCTCACTAAGAAGGGTAAAGGCCTGAAGGAGGCAAAGGAATGAGCTGTATGAAAATCTAGGGATAAGAGGTGTTCCTGGCAGAAAGAGGCAGTGCCAAGGCCCCGAGGCAGGAGGGGACCTAACACTAGGATCAGTAAGAAGCCAGTGCGCTGAGCGTGGAGTAAAGCAGCGATGTGAAATGTGAAGGAGATGAAGCCAGGGGAGAAAGGGAGAGAGTGGGGGTGTGAGTGTATGTGTGTGAGATGTGTGTGTTACATGTGCGTGGTGGATGGGGGGATGTGTGTGGTGTTGCGCATGCGTTGTGTGTGTGTGTGTGTGTGTGTGTGTGTGTGTGTGTGTGTGTGTGTGTTATGAAGGTCCTTTTCAGGTTTTCCTCCAGAGCTGATAGAGAAAGCAAGCCTCTCTCCTATCAGACTTCTAGCCTTCTAAACAGTGAGAAAATAAAATTCCGTTCAATGGAGCCACCACTTAATCTATCTCTAATATAGTAGCAGTAGATAACTGAGAAAATGGATAAGGAATAACTCAGAAAAGGAGAATGAGAATGAGGGCACAACTCAAGGAATGGAACTGATCCCATTGAATCATATATGTAGAAATCGTTGATTCAGTGTATGCATTGCTATGTATAGAAGATCTGGGGACAAAGGGGTTAAGTGCTCTACTGCATTCAGATCTACTAACTGCTCCATGGTGGCAGGGAGAGGGGGAAGGAGCAGTCTTCTTCTGTAAGATTCACAGCCTTGGAAACTTGGGACAGCTGGGGGTGGGGGGGAGTTCTGCTCTGTCTACAGAGTTGCTATGAGTCAGAAATGGCTCTAAAGTAACAGGTTTGGGTTTGGTTTTTGGGTTGATGTATTATCTTTAAAAACCCTCTGCAGACATTACCAAATGTGCCCTGGGCACGAAACTGTCCCCAGTTGAGAAGTGCCTTTCCAGGGTCACTCTGGTTGCTGTGTTGATGAGGCAAAGGCAGAGATGGGGAGTTCAATTAAGCAGTTACTGAAATCAATCCCAGCACTCACCTGTTTTCCACACTGTGGTGGCCTCTGTGAACAAAAACGTCTGGAACAGTAAGTAGACAACTACCAGAAATTCTACCTGGATTCTGCAAAGGCCATTGAACAAAGGTTATCACTGCTGATGTCAGATAGATCCTGACTGACAGTAGAGAATACCAGAAGGATGTTTACTTGTGTTTTATTAACTTACAAGAAGGACTGTGAGGATCATAATATATTATGGCTAACATTAGTGATAACGGGAATTCCAGAACACTTAACTGTGCCCTGTGAAATCCATACATAGACCAAGAAGCAGTTGATCAAACAAAGGGGTATCCTGTGGTTTACTATTAGGAAAGGTGTGCATAAGGGTTGAATTCTTTCTCCATACCTTTTGAATCTGTGTGCTGTGTACCACTGAATCAGAACCGACCCATACGTGATCCTTTGGCAGGTTTTCAGAGGCAGTTAATTGCATAGGAGGAGATTACCCATCTTTCTCCTGGGAAGCAGCTGGTGGATTCAAATCCTATGTCTCCAGATTGCAATGCAGCTTCTGGCCACTAGGCCAGGCTGAGAAAATAATTGTAGAGAAGCTGGACTATATGAAGAAGAACATGACATCAAAATTGGAAGATGATTTATTGTAACCTATGTTATGTAGGTGACACAAGCCTATTTGCAAAGTGTGAAAAATACTTAAAGCACTTACTGAAGAAAATAAAAGACTACCATCTTTAATATATATATTGTTTGTTGTTGTGGTGGTGGTTGTGTGCTGCCAAGGCACCTGCAACTCATAGTGATCCTATGGACAACAGCTGTCTCTGACACACCTACCCCCATTACCTCACTCACTGAATCAATCCATCTTGAGGGTCTTCCTCTGTTGCACTCTCACTCCACTCTTCAAAGCATGACGTCTCTCTTCAAGGACTGGTCCCTCCTTGTAACATGTCCAAAGTATGTCAGACAAGCTTCAGAATTCTTGCCTCCAAGGAGCAGACTGGTTTCACCCTCTCTAGGATGAACCTGTTCGTTCTCCTAGCAGTCCATGTTCAATATTTTTCTCCACCAAAACAGTTCAAAGGCATCAATTCTCCTTCTAGCCTCCCTAGTCATTATCCAGCTCTCTGATGGATAGCAAGTAATTGCAAAGACTATGGCCTGGATCAGGTGCACCTTAGTATCTAGACTGAAAGTGTTGCTCTTCAGTACTTTGGAGAGGTCTCTGACGGCAGACTTTCCCAATGCAATTCATCTTTTGATTTCCTGGCTGCTGGTACCAAAAGAGTTAATTGTGGAGCCAAGGAAACTAAATCTGTTAACAATCTCAATCTCTTCACCATCTATCATGATGCTGCCAATCAGCCCAGTGGTGAGAATCTTTGTTTTCTTGATGTTGAGCTTCAATCTATATTGAAGGCTCCAGTCTGTGACCTTCTCTAGCAAGGGCTTCAGGTCCTACTCAGTTTCAGCAAGTAGGGTTGTGTCATCAGCATAACACAGATTGTTGATGAATCTTTCTTCAATCCTAATGCCACATTCCTCCTCATAGAACACAGCCTCCCAGATAATCTGTTCTGCATAGAAATTGAAAAGGTGTGGAGATAAGACACATCCATGCTGTACACCCAATTGAACCATGCAATATTTCCTTGTTCTGTTCTGCCTCCTGATCCAAGTATAGGTTCCACATATCACAATTAAGTTTTCTGGGATCTTCATTCTTCTCAGAGTCAGCCATAGTTTGTTGTAATCCACACAGTCAAACACCTTTGCATACATAGTGAATGAAACACTGATAGACATTCCTCTGGTACTCCCTGCTTTCAGCCAAGATCCATCTAACTAACATTAGCTACAGTATCTCTAGTGCCACGGCCTCTTCTAAACCCAGCCTGCACTTCTGGCAGTTCTCTGTTGATGTGCTGTTCCAGTCTTTTCTGGATAATTTTCAGCAGAATCATGATTGCATGTGATATCAATGACACTGCTCAATAACTTATGCACTCTGTCAAGTCAGCTTTCTTTATGTATCAATATAGATTACACATCTCAAATTCAAGAAAACAAAAACCATCACCACTGGACCAATGAACAACATCATGAGAGATGGAAAAAAGATAGAAGTTGCCTCATTTTACTTGGATCCACAATCAATACCCACAGTAGCAGAAGTCAGAAAATCAAAAGATGTGTTGAACAGGGAAAAAATCTGTTGAGAGCAGGGAGGCCAGCTTAAAGACTAATGTGAGCCTGATAAAAGTCATGGTCTTTGCAATTGGTTTGCAAATATATGGGAAAACTGGACAATGACTAAAGAAGACTGAGGAATTGATTCCTTTTAATGGTGGCATTGGTGAAGAGTATTGAATATCCTATGGACTACCAAAAGAACAAACCTATCTAGGAGAAAGTGCAACTAAGGTACTTAGGGGCAAGATGGGTAAAATTTCTTCTCACATACTTTGGATATACTGTCAGGAGGAGATAGTTCTTAGAAAAAATGTATCAAACAAGGAAAAGTTGAGAGTCAGCGAAGGAGAGGAAGACCTTCAACAAGGCAGACTGACACAGTGGCTGTTAACAACGGACTCACAGACAGAGGAGGAAGGCACAGGAAAGGGCAACATTTTCATCTGGTACTCAGAGGGTCAATATGAGTCAGAGTTAATGGCCCTAACAACAATAGCAATTGACCAGTGAAAGATGATGGTAGCTTGGACCAGTGTGGTGGGAAGTAGCTGGATTCTAGGCACATATTTTGAATAATGAGGTATCAGGATTTGCTAACAGAACAGTTACAGGGGGAGAGAGAGAGTAGAGTCAACACTGTTTATCCTGATGATCAATGTAGAATTGTTATTTACTGAGATGGTGAAGCTCTGCCAACGTGGAAGTCACCTAGGGCCTTAACAAACACCCTTTAAGTTGGAGGGTGAAAGAAAGACCTGGCTGAAACTAATTGAAAAGTGAATGAGAGGTGAGAAACTTGAGACACTGACTGAGCGTAGCATTTTGCTCTAATGGGTCCCCAGACTCCTTGTGTATACATCTCATATTCTCCGGCCTGTCTCTTATTCTAGAGACTGTTAGAGCAGCCAGTTGCAGACAGACTTCCACCAGCTTCCATCTGAGGCAGTCTGGCTGAGCATCCCCCAATGTCCACACATGTACCTCACATACCAAGGAGACAGTGAATGGGAGTGAATTAACAGGACTCCACAGCCATTTTGGCCAACTGGTATGACAATCCACGAATAAATGTCTCCCACTTCCTCCAGGGTACAGGTGGGCTGGGGATTGGGGGGTCAGTTCTGATACACTGTGAAGACCCTTCAGTGGGGTCAGTAATGTGTCCTGTGGTGGCTCTCCCTGCTGCCCCTCTCACTCTGCCATTGCACATCCTAACTCCCTGGTTTCACCTCCCAATGTTTCTGCCTCCTGTGAAGCCCTAGCTAAGATAAAAGTTGTTACTACGTGCCATCAAAACTGACTCATAGCTGACCTTTGAGCAGATTTTCAGAGGCTGTAAACTATGCAGGAGGAGACTGCTGATCTTTCTCCCTCAGAGCAGCTGATGAATTAGGACCACCTGCCTTTCAATGAGTAGCTATGAGATGGAGATGGAGGTGAAGGTGATCTGAAGTCAAGAGAGGAGTTTATGTGAACGCTGACAGAAGCTCCTGGGTGGAACTTTTGCCCCTGCTGCCTGTGCTTTGTGCCATCAGTTCTGGGTGCAAGGAGCTACAATCAGCTCCAAATGTGACAGGGGCCAGGCTACTCAACATCTCCTCCTCTGTGAATCAAAACTGTGCCCAGCATACCAGAGTTGCTGAAAAAGCAACTGATGAGGAAGTGGGATCATCAACGTCTCCAAAAAAAGCGGAAAAAAGACATCCAACCTAGATAATAGTGAAAACAAGCCCACAGGGTATCAAGACCACTCACAGGCTTCATGCGGAAGGCTCTAAATAAGGCTTCTCATTAAATATTTATACAAGTTTCTGAGGAACCTTTCCTCTTTTCTTTCTTTTTTTATCTCTCTAGCTGGGGTAAAACATGCTCAGGGAGCTCTGGTGGCATAACCTGTAGGGAGCTACACTACAGATTGTGACACCCCTCTGGTGGTTCACTAACAACTTCTCGGGATCCACTAGCAACTTCAGAACAGTCCAAAACTTCAGAAGCAGTTGTCAGAACAGAGCAAGGAAATACTTCATGGTTCAAAATTAGGAAAGGAGTGCATCTGGGATGCGTCCTGTCTCCATATCTTTTCATTCTATACGCAAAACAAATCATTTGACATACTAGACTTTATGAAGAGGAATGTGGCATTGCAGGAAAACTCATCAACAACCTATGTTATTACACAGATGACACAACCTTGCATGCTGAAACTGAGGAGGACCTGAACTACTTGCTATAGAAGGTCATAGACTACAGTCTTCAAAGTGAATGGAAGCTCAGCATCAAGAAGACAAAGATTCTGACCACTGGGTCCATTGGCAGCACCATGATAGACGGAGAAGGGATTGAGGTTGTTAACAATTACAGCTTGCTTGGCTCCACAATGAGCACTCTTGGCACCAGCAGTCAAGAGATCAAAAGACAAATGGTATTTGGAAAATCTGCTGTTAGGGACCTCTCCAGAGTACTGAGAAATAACGATGTCATTCTAGATGACAGAAGAAGAATTGATATCTTTGAGTTGTGGTGTTGAAGACGAGTCCTGAACATACCACGGACTGCCAAGAAAGCAAGTAAGTCTGTCTTAGAGACAGTGAGACCAAGTTTCTCTTTGCAGGCTAAGATAATGAAGCTCTATCTCACATACTTTGGACATGTAGCCAAGAGGGAAAAGTCCTTGGAGAATTACATCAAACTCAGAAGGTTGGAGGACCAGCGCAAGAGAGGAAGACTCTGGAGAAGGATTGATACAGTACCAGGGGCAATGGTGATTGGTATGTCAGAGTCAGTGAGACTGGCTCAGGACGGGGCAGGGTTCAGGGCTGCTGTACACAGGATAGCTATGAGTCATAGGCATCTTGACAGCACATAACAACAACAACAACAACTAGCAACTTCTTAGGAAAAAGACAAGCAATTTTTTCCCTTGTGATTTACAGCCTCAGACATCTGCTGGAGGGTCAGCTATGAGTCATTCCCTACTTGGCAATGAGTTTGATTGAGTGGGTGAATGAAACATATATAACATACAATTTGCCATCCTAACCATCCATAGGTATCAACGACCTTAATTACATTCACAAAGCGGTGCAACCATTGTTGCTGTTGTTATTGTGCCATCAAGTCAGCTCTCACGCACCAGGATGAAGCTCTGTCCAGCCCTGTGCGATCCATGAGGTTTTCATTTGCTAGTTTATGGAAGTAGATCATCAAATCTTTCTTTCTAGTCTGTCCTAGTTTGCAACCATAATTGTCATCTATTTCCAAACACTTTATCACCACAAACAGAAACTCATTACTCATCAAGCAATAACTTTGCATTCCCCTCTCCCTGAGTCTAACCTTGTCCCTATGCATTTGCCTGTTCTAGAGATTTCATACACATGGGAACATGCAATATTTGACTGACTTGTTTCATGGAGCAGAATGTTTTCACGCTTACAGACATGTGTCATGTTTATGAATGATAAATATCTTATTGTATGTACATTTCACTTTTTTTTAATCCATTCATCAGCCAATGGTCATTTGAATTGCTTCTACCTTTTGATGGTTATTAGTAACACTGTAATGAACACTGTTGTATAAGTAACTGTTTAAGTTTCTGCTTTCACTCTTTAGGGTATAAACACAAGAATAAAACTGCTGGGTTTTGTGGTAAATTTACTTTTTGAGGAGTCCGAGGAATGGTCTTATCTCTGTTTTTTAGATGAAGAAACTGAGACTCAGAGGGAGTAAGAAAGCTCTTCAGGGTTGCAAAGTAAGTAAATGCCAGGGCCAGGGTTTGTACCTAGAACAGGAAGACCTGAGAGTCCTGTTTTAATCATGGCGCTGTCTTAACATCTCAATAATATGCAGCAACATTATAGTCATATGTACCTAGTAATACGCCTTCAAATACAGAGAGCAAAAACTCACATAAACACAGGAAATAAGAAAAATCCACCATCGTAGAGGAAGGTTTTAACATACTTCTTTCAAAAATAGAAGAGACAAAAAAAAATTCTACTCATTAAGGAGATAAAGGATTCAAATACAATTAATAAAGTTAACCTAGTGGACAGACCTAGAACATTAATTTTACCAAACCACTGTAGAAGACATATATTTTTTAAGCACATGTGGAATATTTACAAAACTGGCTATGAGCCATAAATAAGTCTACTACATTTCAAATTACTAAAGTAATATAGACATGTTTTCTGACTACATTATAGAAGATAACTAGAAATCTCATGTTTGGAAATTTTAAAACATGCCCTATAACTCATGGGCCAAAATACAATGGAAGTTGGAAAATATTTTAACTGGTTGATAATGAAAATGCCACTTATCAAAACCAGCAGGATGCTGTTACATGTGGACTTAAAGAAAAACAGCATTTCTAACATTTCCAATGTGTTTACTGAAAAGAATACTGAAATTTAATGAACTTAGTATCCACATTAAGATGTTAGAAACAAAAGAGCAAAATAAAAGACAGAAATTATAAAAACAAAAGCAGAATCCCATAGATACATATACACATATACACTACAGAGGAACAAGAGAATATTAGTTCTGTCAAAGGACTAAGAATATTTACAAACTACTGATAAGGCATCATTAAAAATGGCAAGAAGCACAAATAATACCATAAATATAAAGGATAACATTATTAATGCTAGGGTAATGAAAAATGCTTAGGGACTATTATGAATAAGGACATTATGCTGAGTGAAATATCTCAGTCACAAAAGGACAAATATTGCATAGGACCACTGTTGTAAAACGGGACTGACATCAGGGTTGAGGGAAGACAGAAAAGGAGAGGAGGAATGATGTATATTGCATTGAAACAGATGAGGGAGAGAACTGTTTAAAAGGGATATCGTTGTTATTGTCATGTGCCATCAAATCACTTG
>NW_006399755.1:9879054-9900073 GCF_000299155.1 Elephantulus edwardii
CCTCATAGAGCCCAGCCTCCCAGATAATCTGTTCTGCATACAAGTTGAAGAGGTATGGAGACAGGACACATCCCTGGCGTATGCCCTTCCCAATTTTGAACCATGCCGTGTTTCCTTGCTCTGTTCTGACAACTGCCTCTTGGTCCAAGTATAGGTTTCTCATTAGCATGAAAAGGGATATATGAATGGGTTATTCTGGTCATTACAGAAGTCCAGAGTGAAGGTTGCACAGTGGAGTGGACTTGAGGAGGAGGGATTGCCTAACAATGAAAGAGTTTTTCTTTCTTTTCAAGCATAAGAGTGAATTGGGGGGGAGGGGGTGGGTAGCGAGAAAAGTACGACAATAAATGACTGGAAATCCTAAGTCTCTGTAAACTTTCATTAAAATTAACGAAACATTTTTTTTAAAACACCATTGTATTTAAAAAAATTTTTTTAAAAAGAAAAAATAAAGGAAAAATTCCCAAGAAAATATATTTTACCAAAATGGCTGAAGAAAACTACAGTATCCCCATAAGCATTAAAGAAATTTATCAAATAGCTTCAAATCTTCACAGAAAGAAAATTCCAGGCAGATGGATTTTCTAGTGAGTCCTACCCAACACTCTATGAAGAAATAATTCTAAGCATATACTCAGATCCCAGAGACTGGAAAAATAGTATTCTTTCAAGCTCAATGTATAAGGATAGGAAAACTTGGTATTAAAACTCAACTAAGACAGTATGAGAAAGGAAAAAATTATAAATTCACTTCATTAATGAACATAGGGAAATAATCCCTAAATAAAAGGTTAGCAAATTGAGTTCAGAAGAATATTTTATATGTGTGTGTGTATGTATGTATTATAATATATAGAATAGAATTCATAAAATTCATATCATATAGAATTAATATATATCGATTACTACATTATTGCCACCTTGGGTATATGCAAGGAATACAAAGTTGAACTAACACTAGGGAAAGAGATCACATAATGTTATTTCATGTATTTACACAGTGTTGTTGATGTTTTTGTTATGTGCCATCGAGTCAACTGTGACTCATCACAACCCTATGAACAGCAGCTCTGAACCCTGTTCTATCCTGAGCCAATCTGTCACTGACACACCTACTCCCATTACCCTAGTCTCTGTGTCAATCCATCTCATCCAGCGTCTTCTAAGCATGATGTCCTTCTCCAAGGACCAATCCCTCCTGGCCATATGCCCAAAGTATGGGAGACAGAGTCTTAAAGTCCTTGCCTCCAAGGAGTAACTTGGTTTCATTCTCTCCAAGACAGACCTGTTTATTCTTCTGGTGGTCCATGGTATGTTCAACACTCTTCTCCAGCACCACAACTCAGGCATTGCTTATTATTTTATTATCCTGAGTCATTGTCCATCTCTCTGATGCATAGCAAGTAACTGCGAAGACCATGGCCTAGATCAGGTGCACCTTAGTCTCTAGACTGACGTAGCTGCTCTTCAGCACTCTGGAGAGGTCCTTGACAGCAGACTTTCCCAGTGGAACTCGTTTTTGTTTTCCTGACTGCATGTTAACAATCTAAATCTTTTCTCTATCTACTCATGGTACTGTCGATTGACCCAGTGGTGAGTCTTCATTTTCTTGATGTTGAGATGCAATCCATACTAAAGACTGCAGTCCTCGGACTTCTGGAACAAATGCTTCAGATCCTTCTCAGTTTCAAAAGCAAGACTGTGTAATCTGTATAATACAGGCTGTTGATGAGTCTTCCTCCAATCCTGACACCACATTCCTCCTCATAAAGTTCAGCTTCTCAAGTCATTTGTTTTGCATATAGATATGCCTGACACCTTCAAATCAAGAGATTTTGAACCATGTACCTGTTTCCTTGCTCTGTTTGGAAAGCTGCTTCCTGGTCTAAGTATAGGTTTTGCATTAGCACAATCAAGTGCTCTGGCATTTCCCTTATTCTCAAGGTTAGCCACAATTTGTTGTGATCCACACAAATATCTTTGCATAGTCAATATAACACAAGCAGATGTTCTTCTGGTACTCTGCTTTCAGCCAAGATCCACCTTGACCTGGGCAATTATGTCCCTAGTGCCACAGGTTCTTCTGAGCCCAGCCTGTATTTCTGGCATTCTGTATTTCTCTCTCAGTGTACTGTTCCAGTCCTTTTTTTATAATCTTCAGGAAGATTTTGCTTGCATGTGATATTAGTGATATTGTTTGATAATTTCCATACTCTGTTGGAACATTCATGTCCATTTATACATTAAAGAAGAAAATAATAAGATCATTTCAATAATTCCAAAATAAAATGTTACAAAATCCAAGAGACATTTATGATTTTAAAAGAAAACTGTCGGCCAATCTGAAAAAGAAAGCATCTCTCTAAGTACGATAAACACAAATACTGCAGTTAGTCTCATTCCTCTGAGATCAAAACCAAGTCAACTGGCATCTGGTCAAGTCTGACTGACCCAACCCTACAGGACCAAGTAGAATGGCCCCACCATATGGCTTCCGAGGTTGCATTGCTCTACAGAATCAGACTGCTGCATCCTTCTTGGTTCAAACCACTGAGCTTTTGGTGGCAGCTGAGTGCTAAACCACTGGGCTGCCAGGGTTCCTTTCTTATCCCTCTATCTCCATATCATAAACTTCCCTGTGATACTGGTGATAGACCAAGGGGGTCCTTCACTCCCACTCCTATTTCACAATATACTGGAAGTCCTAGACAGCATAAGGAGGCAAGACAAAAAAGATTAAAGATTTGGGCATGCAATAGATGGCCATACTCAGTTTCCAGAGGTCTCAGAAAGCAGCAGTAGAAATATACACCTAAGAGAAAGGAAAGAGCTGATACATGTTGCTGAAGCAGAAAGGGATTCTGGGAGACAGAATCCTGTGGCTGCTAGTGTGTGCCATTCACCCGTTCTTCATTCAGAAAGTTCTCATTGATTCCAGCCTTTCCCTGTCTTCAATTCTCAGCTAGTCCTTTCCTCAGTAAACACCTGATGGGCCTTGTTTGAGCCCACTCCCTGACCTGACTTCTTTTGTCTAATAATAAATGACCGGCCTCTTCTGTCGGCTCACTAGGCCTTCTGTGTGTTTTTAACTTCCCTTCCTGGACAAGGGAATCTAGACTGGATTCTAGTCACATGGGTGATGAACAAATGCTCTGTGAGCAACCCTGTCCCTAATGCAGCCTCTTCAGGTCCTTATGGATTTATCTGTGCCCCCAAATCAATTTCTGCCAAGGAGATAATGATGCATGACAGCCCCACGTGAGGTGTTCTCTTTTTTTTAAATTGATATTTGAATGAGACTTTATCGAGAACTTGGATTTCCATTCATTCATTGCTGCACAGTTTCCTCCCTGCACCACCCAGTTCACTTTTCTCTTGGGAAAAAAGTAAATTCTTTGTTATACAGTCCCCCCTGCCTCCATCCACTTTACTATGCAGCTCTTATTCTGGACCCTTGTCATGCCAATAATACCTAATCATATATTCCTTTTATACAGTTCTCTCTCCCTCGTCTGTTTCAATGCTGTGTACATTATTTATCCCCTCTTTCCTTAGTTTCCCCCCAACCCCCATGTCATTCCTGTTTTATAACAGTGATATTAGGCAGTATCTGTCCTCTTGTGACTGAGATATTTTACTCAATATAATGTCTTCCATAGTTACCCATTTTGTATATTTCATGAGTTCCTTATTTTTCAGGGCTACATAATATTTCATTGTGTGACTATACCACAGCATCTCTATCCATTCATTTGTTGATGGGCACAGGGTAAAAATGGAAGTCTCTGACTGGGATAAAATTTGGTAATGACATGTCTGATAAGGGACAGAATTTATAGAATACTCAAGCACCATCACAAGATAAAGGTAAACAACCCAGTTGAAAAATGGGCACAGGATATGAACAGACACTTTACCAAAGAAGACATTCAAATGGCAAACAAACACATGAAGAAATGTTCAAAATCCCTAGCTCTAAGGGAGCTGCAAATCAAAACAACTATGAGATATCATCTCACCCCAGTAAGAAAATCAATATTCAACAGAGCAGCAAATAAATGCTGGCAAGGCTGTGGAGAAACTGGAACCCCTACTCACTGTTGGTGGGAGTGTAAAATGGTGCAACCACTATGGAAGGCAGTATAGTGCTTTCTCAAAAAGTTGGAAATAAAAAAAAAAAGTTGGAAATAGAAATACCATTTGACCCAGCAATTCCACTACAGGGAATAAACCCCAAAGAAACCATATCTGCCACCCAAGCAAATATATTCACACCCATGTTTATTGTGGCTTTGTTCACAATAGTAAAGAGTTGGAAACAACCCAAGTGCCCATGTGAGATTTTAAGTGGCTGGTTTTTCAGAAGTAGCTCTTCTATGAAAAGGAGAACCTCCCCCTCACCCACCCCCAGTGCCTATGAGTGGACATGAATCTCCAACATTTCAGTGAGTGCATCAACCATGTGCATCTCCAAAGGAGTTCTCACAATTAATCAAGATAAACAACACCTTTGAATTGTGGTGTTGAAGAAGAGTATTAAATATTCCATGGACTATCAAAAGAACAAACAAATCTATCTTGGAAGTTGTACAACCAGGGAGCTCCTTAGAGGTGAGGATGATGACACTTCACCTCACACGCTTTGAGTGTTTGTCAGGAGGGGCTAGCTCTTGAAAAGGACATCGTGCTGGGAAACATGGGGGGTCAGAGAAAGAGAGGAAGACCCTTCAATAAGCTGGACTGACACAGTGACTGTAACAATGGGCTTCAGCATAACAGACACAGTGAGGCTGGTGTAGAACAGGGCAAAGTGCCAGTCTGTTGTTCATAGGGTGGCAATGAGTGGTAGCCAACCCGATGGCACCTAACAACAACAATCCAAGACTCTCATGTGCTGCAGATCCCCAGCTGAATGAGGGCCAAATGAATGAAAGGTCATACTAGCCAAAGGATTCTACCTACCAGTCAGGCCCTTCTTGCTTCATCAGTTTACATCAGCTCATTTCTTTAATGGTTCTAGTGCTATTTACTACATGGAGCTCTGGTGGCCTAGTGGTAAGAAACTGTGCTATAATCCCAATGGCACATGATTTGAACCCACCAGCTACTCCATGGGAGATAGATGGACAATCTTCTCCTGTATAATTTACTGCCTCTGAAAATCCACAGGAGGGTCACCTATGGGTTGGTTCTGACGGGACCTCACACAACAACAGCTGTTACTCACTCAGGAGCATAGTCTAGTAGCATAGTCTGTAGGGAGCTGCTAACCAAATATGGTGCCTCTGTGGATGTTTGAATCTGTCAGTGGCTCCAAAGTAAAAAGATGGGCAATCCCCTCTTATGTGATTTCCAGCCTCCAGAAACCCAGTAGAGGGTGAGCCATGAGTCCATCCTGACTCGACAGCACTATGAGACCTGCTCCTTCCCTGGTAGGAAGACACTGGCTACACTGTGTAAAGTCGACTCCTAGAACCATCATGGTAACTCTAATGGGCATCAGCTGCTAAAAGGAAAGAGATATTGACCCACAGGGACAAATTTGCCCTAGTTCATCTCAGGTCCTAGCGTGTCAGGACTAAGCCCCTCACATGGCTCACTAGGGGACCAGTGCAGAGTTATAGTCTGTAAGTGCCCAGAAGAGGCTTGATTGAGCCTGGCATCCTCAGTCCTTGCTGCCTCTCACCCCAGCCACTGTGGGAGCGTGGAGCAATGATGGGACTAAGCCATCTGGGAGCAGGGATTATTCCTGTTTCGTGCCCCAACTCCACACCACACTACCCTCAGGAGCCTGGCCATCTCACCCACTACAACCTTGGGCCAGACAGATGTCAATAAACTACTTTCCAGCTCTAAAATTCCATGCAGTCAAATGCCAGAGGAAGAATGGGCAGATGAGCCAGTGGACACTTGGCAGAGAGTAAAGCCTGGGAAGCAGATGAGGTAGTAAGACAGTGGGAAAGGGCTGCTCTAAGGTCCCAAATCTGTCTCTACCCATTTCCTGGTGCTTAGATAGACGTCTTCATGCACAAACTGGGGACAAGAAATGGAGGGCAAAGGAAGGGAGTCACTAGACGACTCATCAGCCCACTAGCTTAGCAGAACAACAAAGAAAACTGGGTTTCAAACTCAGTTCTGCACTAGTGACTGTGACTTTGGGCAAGTCCTTAGATCCTTTAAGCCTTGTTCTTTCATCTCTAAAATTCAGATAGTAAAGAAATACTGCATGGTTCAAAATCAGGAAAGGAGTGCATCAGGGATGTGTCCTGTCTCCATACCTTTTCAATCTATATGCAGAACAAACCATTTGAGAAGCTGGGCTGTATGAGAAGGAGTGTGGCATCAGGATTGGAGGAAGACTCATCAATAATCTCCATTATGCAGATGACATAACTCTGCTTGCTGAAATTGAGGAGAACCTGAAGCGCTTGCTACAAAGTGTCAAGGACTGTAGTCTTCAATATGGATTGAAGTTCAACATCAAGAAGACAAAGATTCTCACCACTGGGCCAACTGTCAGCATCATGATGGATGGAGAAGAGATTGAGGTTGTTAGCAATGACAACTTGCTCGGCTTCACAACCAATACTCCTGGCACCAGTAGTCAGGAAATCAAAAGATGCATTGTATTGGGAAATCTGCTGTCAGGGACCTCTCCCGAGTACTGAGAAGCAGTACTAGTCTAGAGACTAAGGTGCACCTGATCCAAGCCATGATCTTTGTAATTACTTGCTATGCACCAGATAGCTGGACAATGTCTAAATATGACAGAAGAATTGATTCCTTTGAGTTGTGGTTCTGGAGAAGAGTTTTGAACATACCAGGGACCACCAAGAGAACAAATAGGCCTGTCTTGGAGAGGGTAAAACAAGTTTCTCTTTGGAGGCTAGGATTCTGAAGATCTGTCTCACATACTTTGGCAGGTAACCAGAAGGGATTGGTCCTTGGAGAAGGACATCATACTCAGAAGGGTGGAGGGATGGCACAGGAGAGGAAGACCCTGGATCAGATGGATTGAGGCAGTAACTGGGGCAATGGGGGTTGGTGTATTGGAGTCATTGAGACTGGCTCAGGACAGCGCAGGCTTCAGGGGTATTGTACATAGGGTTGCTATGAATTGCAGGTGACTTGACGGCACCTAACAACAATACCTACTTTGTAAAGTTGTTCTAGAGGTTAAAGTACAACTCATGGCATGGAGTGGCCACCCAACAACGACCACACATCCAGCATTACACTAAGGGAATCTCAGACTGAGGCAGCCAGGAGGGCAACAGGCTCGGCCGGGCCTCAGGCTGCCTCCGGGCTGTGCCAAGCCATCCTGCCAGGCTGCTGAGGAAACCTTTATGGCCCACAGCCGAGATTCCAACCCTCATTCTCAAAGTGTTTTCCTTGGCCCCCAAGGGCTGGTCTCCTCCTCACCTCCCTTTGGCCCGCAGGGTGGCAGCAGCCATCTTGGAGAAGGCAGGGCCTGGCGCCTTTTTAAGAGAGCCTATCCGTCTTCTCAGAGCTGGCAGGAGGCACCCTATAAATCAATCAATAAATTCCAAGCAGATGCGCACAAGTTGTTTTCGTTGGAACCCTGGATCTTTTCTGAAATTGCAGTGAAACTAGACTCTCTCAGGTGATTCACAATATGACGGGGGCCGGGACTGGATTCACCAGAGGGTGACGATAATATTTTCTTTCCTGTCTTACTTTGGAGACAGGGTGGTGTTTTCTTCCCAGCTCACTATCCTGGGCCAACAGAAAACTCCGTTTACTCAGTGAATATTTATAGAGCCCTGAGCTTGGGAATGCCAGTCAGTAAGAAGGATTCTGAATCCTGCTGTGGAGCTTTGCAGTGAGTATGAATGTTTTCTCCAACATGAGTCACATCATCCTAACAGCTATTCACCCCTTCCCCTGACAAAGGCTTCATTAGCTCCCCTTTACCAAGAAAAGCAGCCAAATGGGCATCTAATTGCTGCTGATATCCCAAATCCCAGGTCTGAAATTTCACTAAGAAGGAGATCATACTTCTACAGAGCAAGGATAATCCACTTGACAAACAGAATTGTCAGGATTATGTTAAAACATGTAAAAGTGCATACATGTTGTTGTCATTATTGTCAGGTGCTTTGAATCAACCATAACCCACAGCAACCCTGTGAACGACAGACTGAAACCCTCCCTTTTTTTTACCATCCTCACTCCCATTGCTGCAGTCAGTGTGCCCACCCATCTCACCGGGGAGCTTCCCCTGTGTCACTGACTTTTCCAAGCTGATGCCTTTTTCCAATGACTAGTGCCTCTTGACCACATGCTCAAAGTCTATGAGATGAAATTTCCCATCCCTGCCTCTAACAAACACCCTGGTTACACTTCAAGACTAAAATACAACCCCACACCAAACCCGCTACTTTTAAGTCAATTTCAACTCAAAGCAACTTTGTAGACGTAGTAGAAATTCCCCATCAAGTTTCCAAGGCTGTAAGTCTTTATGGAAGCAGACTGCCTCAAGCTGCTCCCTACAGATGTTGCTGGGTTTGAACCACACACCTTTAGTTAAGCGTGCCAGCCAGCTAACCCAGTACATTGTAATTATTCAATAAATCATAGCAATTAATTCTAATAATATTATGACTCTGAGAAGAGGCACAGCCAGTCCAAGGTCACACAGCAGTCTGAGGAGTCCAGCTGTCCAGTCCAGATTCCAAGCTCCTCCTCAGTGTTATCTGTCGTCTACTTTACTGACTGACCTGGCGGCCCTAACTCCCCAAGGATCAGCCAGTCAAGGAAAAGTCAGCTTCATACTGAAAAGAAACCTCTCCCACTGCTGTGGAATCAAATCTGACTCATAAACGATGCTCCATTGGTCTTCCTACCCTATAAACGGCACAGGAGATTACCCATCTTTCTCCTGGAGAGCCCTTGATGGAGTCAAACCACCAGAGAGCAGTTTTTTGTCTTTAGCAGTGCAATTCCCTACAGTCTACACCACCAGGAAAATATACTGGAGTAAATGTGCTACGTGCTTCGCCCGCTCTGAGAAGCAGGGATGTGGCCTGGATTTTCTGTCCCAAAGTCAGAGTTGAGGTGGCATGTCCTGCAGCACACTCAGCTGGTCCCCAACGTGGCCAGGACTCAGTCAGGGCAAACCCCAACTCCCCTTTCAAAGCCTCCACAAGCTCCCTTTACAAAGATGGCTCAGCAAGAAAGAAAAACACCTTAGTCTGTATCCAGAGGCTTCTTCACTATTTCTGTTGTAGAGAAAAGATAGTTTTGGGGTAGCCAAAATAGAGGAATACAAAAGGTTGTGGGCCTGGTTTAAAAACAGATCAGTTACTCCACACCTTTTTTGGCTATAAGCCTGCCCTATTCTGCCCCGGGCCTCAGTTTTTCATCTGACAGCCAGGACTTCTGAGGTCTTAGATATCTGCCTTTCTGTGTGAGGCCTGGCTCTGAACCCGCCTGTTAGATGTATGTCTGGAACCTAAAAGCACAGCAGCCACTCTCTGAGCACTTACTATACATGCAGGCATGATTCAAAACATTTGACTTGGATTCTCTCCTTGACTGCTCATTAAACCCTATCAAGTGTGAAGCACTATCACTATACCCATTACTCAGATGAGAAAATAGAAGTAATTTGCCTAAAGTTACCAAAGATGTAAAGTTAGCATTTGACGCCCTGGTAGTGTGGCCTGAGAGGTACTTTGCTGCCTTCCCCTTCTCTCTTTCCTCTCCCTTACACTCATGCCAAAGTATGAGCTCAACTGAGATCCAAAGCAGGACTGTAACATGAAAGAGAAGAACTGGTGGGAAGAAGGCAGCTGAGGACATCCTCGAGTCCCTGAGGGCAGAGAACAGGGATTTCAAAGGCACAAGGAAGGAGGAGTCGGAGGAGATGATGGGTGGTTCAAAACCTGACCCCTGGAGCAAACACTACACAGCATAAAGGGCCTATACCATCATCTGGTAGCAATAAACACCTCCTTAGAAAAGATCCCACGGGTCTTGGGTGCCAGGGTCTGGGCTTAAGATCCTCTTAGAATGCCCGAGTGCCCAGTCCAGGGTCTGTCTGTACACAAGGGCATTATTCTCTGGTTCAGCACCTGGGTCTGGACATGGGGCTTTTGAGGTGAAACTTCAGAACAGAATTAGACCTCCAAGAAACAGAACTAGAACGAGATCCAAGCAATGGGGTCTCACTCTGAACCTGGAGGCCCTCCACAGCCTGGCCTCTGCCCACTTCTCACCATGCCCGGCTCTCACAGTACAGCCACACCCAATCTCTTACAGAGAAATCAGGCTCTTTACTCTCTTTGGACCTCTGTTTTCTGAACCTCCTCTGCTTGAATAATGTTCCTCACTCCATTGCCTGGCAAACTCCTATTCATCCTTCAAAACTTACTTTCATAGCCACCTCCTCCAAGAAGCTTTCCCAGACTTCCCATCCGTCTCACTATAGGCTCTGTTGGAGTCTCTTCCAGTTTTCACTACTCCTATTCTCTTTCCATTTCAGCACTGCTCACTTGGATTGTCATGGCTATAACATACCCTCTCCTCCACTATTGTTGTTGTTTTTGTTGTCTGCCTTGGAGTCAGAAGTGATCCACAGCTGACCCTCCAGTGGATTTTCAGAGGCAGTTAATCATATGGGAGGAGATTGCCCATCCTTCTCCCACAGAGTAGCTAGTGGATTCAAACCGTGTGCGTTTGGTATTGCAGAGCATCTTCTTACCACTACAGCACCAGAGTTCCCTCTCTCCCACTCTACTCCTCCAAAAATGAAGCTGTTTCCATTTACTCTGGGAGTCTCAGCAGGGGAACGAGCCTAGAGCAGGTGTCCAGGGACACCTGCAGAATGAATGAGTCAGTAACTCCACAGACAGATGCTACCTAGGTGGGGGCCTCCCTCAAGACTCAGTTCTGTATCTTTTCTCCTGCTAAGACCTCTCCCATCAGCTTCCCTTAAAGGGTCTTTCTCTGAGGACTGGAGCCTTCTCTGGGCTGGGCTCAGGTGAACTGATAACCCACCATAAAGGTAAAAAGGGCTCCATCGTGTTCACCCAGCAACCACCAGCCACCTCAAGAGCAAGCTCGGGAACGTGCAGGAAGGATGGGGCCTGTAACGTCCCAAAAGCCACCTGCTCAGACACCACAGCGAGGCAGAGCTGCAGAGCTGACTCTGCACAGAGATAAAAGCCCAGGAAGCAAGAGCGCACGAGGGAGGAAAGAGAAAAGGGAGAGAGAAGCGGTGAAAAAAATACAACAAACCAAAACTTTTTTTTTTTTTAAAAAGGGTTCTTTGGGTATTTGTTTTCAAAGCCACTGACGAAAACCAGATTTGAAGTTTGGGGTGGGGGAAAGGGATTTGGGCTTTTCAAATTCCACTCTCCACTAATTGACTGCAGTTTCCTTTGAAAGAGCCCCCAGCTCTCTGAACAATCATTTGCCCAGCTGGGACTCGACAACCAGTGGCATCCAGGCCTCCTGACTCCAGAGGCTCACCCTGGCTGTGGATGGACAGACAGAGCACTGAGACACCCATCACAAACCCCAACTGAGCCCACTTGGAGCCAGACTCTGTGCTGAGAGCTCTCCATGGAAAG
Source organism: Elephantulus edwardii (assembly GCF_000299155.1). Taxonomy (NCBI): domain Eukaryota; kingdom Metazoa; phylum Chordata; class Mammalia; order Macroscelidea; family Macroscelididae; genus Elephantulus; species Elephantulus edwardii. The sequence goes on from NW_006399755.1 coordinate 9,890,652, forward strand.
GGGCTAGGTCAGGATTTGAACCCAGGTCTCCGGCTACAATTCCTGTACTGACTGAGGCAATGAAGAGCCACAGAAGATTCAAGCAAAAAAAATTCCCTGAGAAGTAAGTTTTCTGAAAGGAGAAGGAAACCGTCTGATGTCACATCCTTGGGGATCTGAAAATAAAAAGACTCACCAGGTTAGTGCCCACCCTTAACACATTCCACAGTGCTTTCCCCACTCAGCCAGTGAAATGGTTCCTGGCCCTGTTCTCCTGATGAAGAGAAAACTTTAGAAATGCCCCCAGCTCAAGCCCTGTTAACCTCCCAGCTACTTTCTTCCCCTGGGTTCAGAGTGTTTATCTGATAGTTTCCCCATGTATTGCTCAAAAGCAAATATCCCTAGTCCCACTGTGCACCTGGGGAAACAGGCCCAAAGCCTCAACAGTCCTAGCTAGAAACTCATGGAAAACCCAGAGACATAACTAATGATTGTTGCTGCTTGCTGTCAAGTCAACACCGACCCATAGCTGACCCTCCAGCGGATTTCCAGAGGCGGTAAATCATACAATGTATTGCTCATTCTTCTCCCAAGAAGCAGCCGCTGCATTCGAACCATGTGCCTTTGGGATTGCAGTTCAGCTTCTAACCATTAGGCAACCAGAGCTGCCTAATGACAGCTCAGTGCATTAAACTTCTCTACTCCTCATCTGAGATTCTCCTACCTCCCCTCTCACATTGAGGTCCAGAGAGGAGAGGGCCCTGTTTAAAGCCACACAGTTCATCTCAGAGTTGTTGTTGTTGTTGTTGTTGTTGTTGTATGTTGTTGAATCAGGACCAATGCACAGCTAACACACCAGCGTATTTTCAGGGGCTTAGATTGCTTGGGAGGAGACTGTCCATACTTCTCCCATGGAGCAACTGGTGGATTCAAACTTCCTGCCTTTGGACTGGCAGTGCAACTCCTTACCCCATAGGCCACAGAGTTATCCCAGAGTTAGTTGTGTTCAAACTTAGACTTCACTATGAACTATGAACTCTCCACACATTTGTCCCCTCCAGTCCATCTATTTAAGTAAAGAGCATTACTTGTTCTCCGGGAGCTCTTACTTTAAAGGACTATATGAGCAACAGAACTGTCTATAAAATGTTAGTTGTCATCTAGCAAAGGAAGGTTGTCCAGCTTTGGGGCACGCTGTTGTGTCAGCCTGGAAAGTCCTCCCTGGAACATCCCTACTTGTATCAGGAGCTTGGATCCAAGACACTCTTCCTCCAGGAAGCTCCCCTTGAGCCCTTGTGCTCTGCCCAGGACAGTTTGGACCAACCTGTCCATTTGCTGCCCCCCAAGAACTGGGGGAGTTCCTCTCAGGAAGGAACAGCTCCCTTTCCAATCTAACTTCCCATCAAAGCTCCAGAAATGTCTGCAGAATGAGGAGGGGAGAAAGGCTTGGAGGCGTTTGAGCCCTCTGAGGGGATGAGCTCTGTGTGAGAGTCCTGGTTCCTTTAGTTGCTGACTAAGTGATGTGGAGGACCCATTCTGCTTTGTGCACCTTGGGCTCCTCATTTGAAAACCTGAGGGCAAAGACCTCCTGTGGAGTTGTTATACAGAAGAAAAAAGATTAAGAGTATAGAAGGAAGTGTTTAGTGAGTGGTGGTTGTTGTTAGGTGCCATCAAGTTGGCTACGACTCATAGTGACCGTATGAAGCACAGATCTGAACCTTAGCCACCTTCATGGTCTCTGTCCTGTTCGAGCCCACTGTAGTAGTCATGGGTCAATCCATCTCATGGAGGGTCTTCCTCTCTTTTGTGAGTTATGGAGTTTTAAGTAAATAAGGACAATGGTTGAGATGGTGGTGGTGATGATGATGATGATAGGGCAATGGGGAAGAATAACTGTGGCAGTGGAGGTGAAGGTAACACTCCTAACAGGTCTTCCTAACATTTACCTATCTCTTGTCAAGCTTCTCAGTCCATCTGTGCCAGGAAAAAGAAAATTCGTGATCACTGAGACCTTAGTCTGTTAGGAGTTGCACATCTATTATCTAATCCTCTAGCTGGCAGTGGGTTTGAGAACATACTATCCACTTCCAAAGAGGCCTCTGTGCCCCAGAGGTGAACGCCCTCCCCCCACCCCCAGGCCTTGCTTGGAGAAGAACCCTCATTCCAGGATCTGTGTATTTTAGCTTCTCCTCCTAAGTTGAGGCCAAAGCTCTCTTTGACAGTGTTCTTCCCACCCCACCCCCACACTACCTGCCAAGGGCCTCCACAGGCTGTTCTGGTGACCAGCGGGCCTCCAGCCACCCTGCAGGCCCAGAGAGCCCAGGGCCTGGCCACACCCACCCCGGCTGAATCCCCAGGCAGCACGCTGCCCTGCTTCTGTTCCCCATTATGAGGACCCCGAGGACCGGTGCCTGTCAAATAAATCAGGCTAATGAAGTCTGATGAACAAAGATTCTGATGGTGGGACGCTGTAATTATAAACATCAGCAGTTCCGCAATCTGGGATGAGGGAAACCTCCTTGCTTTGATGAGGAGTGAGAGGCAGAGCCACTCATTTTAGATGGTTCTGGACATCGCAGGCGGGCAAAGTCATGGTTCCTTGTTCAGACTTCACCAGCAGTGCTGTTTGGGGGGTTGATGTTGCGGTACCGTATACGAGGTGTCTGTCACAGGCCTGGCTTACCTCTCCAGCCCCCTCCTCTGTAAGTAAAACGCTATCAGAACTGCGGCTAAGTATCCACGTTCACCACATCATCACGTACGCTGGCCTTGCAAAGTGTGGTTTTCTACTGGCGCTGATGAACTCTTATACATCCTATAATACCCAGCTTAAATGACACCTCCTCCAGGAAACTTTCCAAATATCACCCAGAGTGGAGCCTTCTTTCTTCTTTGTGTTTCCAAATGAGCTTTTTCACATCTTGTATATGCCATTCTCTGTGCCTAAGACACCCTTTCTCCTAGAGTAATAACTCTACCTGCCTTTCCTGTCTCAGGTTGGATTCCATCTCCCCTGGGACACCCTACCTGATGTCCTCCAGGCTGCCTCAGGTGCTGCTCCCCAGCTCCCTGTACTTGCCCCTGTATAATTATCTGTTTTCTCACCTGTATTCCACCCTAACCTAAAATTCTGCTCTCTGTTCCCTTGCCCAGCACAGGCCTGGCACAGAATAGGTGCTCAGAGAATTAAGTGTGGGAGAAATGTATTTAATAACTATAGACTAGCAAATGGACCAGGGCAATCCAAGGCCTACAGACTGGGGTCTGATGGGTCTGTCTCCTGCCTTAGACTGACAAGAAGGCCCAGCTCTGAGCCACTGAACAAATGAAACCACCTCTGCCGTGATCCAAATGCAGAGGGCTTCATATGGAAGGAATCAGGACCCAGAAATAGAGCATCATTTGGAACAGACACTTTATTATCCAGGCTATAAATCTGATTTACACTCAGGTTTCTTCTTTCGAGAAGTCCTATAAAGTTTTAACTTTGCTCCAGCAAGCCTTAGGAACAAACCTTCAAAACAGGAAATAGTCCATTAGGATTGTGGGGAGGGAGGCCTCCAGATGCTCTTGTCCTCTGGGTAACCCTGTCAGGATCACCTGAACAAGGTGCAGTGGATGGAGCCTGGAGAGGGCCATGGGGTGGGGGCCTAGAAGCCCGAGTTCTAATCCTGATTGCTAGACACACACGATGTGGCCTGGACAAGTTCTCTCCACATCTGTACAATGGCAACAGGAAGGGTTGAGTCTAGGCCATGTCTGGTGCCAATGTTAGAGGACACAGCACGATGGCTGTGGGTTTAAATCCTGGCTTGTTCACCCCTTAGCTATGTGAGTGAGTTACTGGAACTCTCATTACTTCATTTAACAAAAGGGAGGATTGAAATAACAGTATCTACTACTAAGGGCTACTGTGAGCATTGAGAGGTTCATGTTCATAGGGTGCAGAACAGTGCTTGACACACGGGGAGCCACCTCCTCCACTCTTCTCCCTATACCTGCAGCCAGTAGAAATCACAACTTCAAACTCAGAGTCTAAATATGGACAACTTCCAAAAACTCAAAACCATTACAGCCGTGTAATGACTCATTGCTGACCTTCCAGCAGGTTCTCAGAAGCTGTAAGTCACACAGGAAGAGATGTCCCTCTTCTCCTTCAGAGCCACAGATGGAACCACCAGAGAGGAGCTGCCTTTGGGTTATCAGCACAACATAGTCTTATCTTTACATTGTTGTTGAGTTCCACTGAGTCAGAACAGAACCAAAGATGACCCTCCAATGAGTTTTCAGAGGCATTAAGTCTCACTGTCCATCTTTCTCCCGGGGTGCAGCTAATGGATTTGAACTGTACCTCTTTGGGATGGCAGCACAGTTCCTTACCACTAGACCACAAATGAGGAAAACAAGGCTGACAGAAGGGGCTTCTTCACTCGCCTGCAACTCTTGACTGCAAGCTTAGTCCCTAACAAGGAATGTTCCAGACAACTGCTTCTGAAAAAGATGAGGGGGAAGGTGTGGGATTGGGGCAAAGAACTGTCTTTGTTTCAAATGGTATACACTGGAAAATGTTTCTAAAAAATGGCACTGGGTGTCTCTCTCCACCCCATCTACAGCCACCCAGCAGATCCCATTGATGCCTCGACCTCCCTTCCCCACAGAGTAGAAGGCCCGCGTTCTCTCCACCCAGAGCTCCTCTCGGATGCCATCACCCCAGAAAGCCCCAGCCGTCCAGCTAATAGCACCCTGTCAGGCTTTAGCCTTTTACACTACTTTCTATTTTTATTACAATTTACCATATTATCAGAGCAATATAATACTTTTCTTTCAGTCACAGTTTGTTTAATCATAGTTTATTCATTCATATGAGTCTATTCTGATGCACGATGATCCCATCAGACCCAGCAGAACTATCCCCTGGGGATTCCAGGGCTGAGAGCCTTACAAAGCACACTGCCACATCTTCACCTCGTTCATTCACCGAGCAGCTGGGGAGTTCAAACCACAGTCTCAGAAACCTAGCACTTAACTACTGCATCACCAGTGCTCCTTCATATATAAAGAGAGGGCACATCTATTCCACACCAGGAGCTGTTAAACATGTTGGAAAACAGTAATGGACAAAATGGACAAAATTCTCTACCCTCCTGGAGCTTAGATCCAAGCAACAAACAACAACCAAATTAGTTGCTAACAGAGTCAATTCCAACTTACAAAGATGATACAAGACAGAGCAGAACTGTCCCATAGATAAGACAAATAAGTAAAACACAATATGTTAGAATATGGAAAATGCTCCAAAAAGATCTAAGCAGGGTAAAGTATTAAACAGATATGCCAGAATGGGCAGGGCTAACACTGTTCAGTGAGGTCTGAAGGCACCGTGGAGATGGAAGAAGATCCCTGGGTGGCACAAGCGATTGGTTCTTGGTACTTGACTTGTAATAAAAAAGTTGGCAGTTAAAATCCACCAAGCACCAGCATGGAAGAAACAGCCCTAGTGATCTGCTTCCATAAAGATTAACCCCAAAGGAAAAATAAAGTCCCCGCTGCACTGCTGTCAGGTAGATTCCCACTCACAGTTACCCTCCCTCAGATTTCCAAGGCTGCACATCTCTACAAGAGGACACTGCCCATCTTTCTCCCAAGAAACAGCAAGCAGCTTGGAACTGATGATCTTTAGGTTAGCAGTACACAGTACATGTAACAGACGATGCAACCAGAGGGCCTTAACATATTGCCGCAAATGACGGCAAATGTGTTTCTAAGCACGGTTGTCAATTTAAAAAGTGTGTGGCAACGTGTTAAAGACTGAAGCTAAGACAATTGTATGTTACAGTTCTACTCAGTAACACATGGTGAGGGTGGAGGGAGCTCCAAAGTCACAAACTAACAACAGATCAGTGGATGGCACGTAGCAAGTGCTTACTGAATGAGTCTGTGAATCTTCTCCTTTGCTCACCCTCAGTCACCAGGATGGCAAACCATAGTGACAGAAAGCTGAGGGCCTTCAATCCCATCAGCAGGGTACTAGAAGTCAACGCTGTGAAGGCTGAGGCCTCAGCAGAAGGAAGGGCCCCTGTTTGCGGGCATGATTAAGATGTGTCATAACTCATAAGTGACCTCATGATAGTCACGCAAGTGTCATCTTCATCTTAGCAGTCTTCAATATGGATTGAAGCTCAAGATCAAGAAAACAAAGATTCTCACCACTGGGACAATTGGCAGCATCAGTATGGACGATGAAGAGATTTAGATAGTTAACAGTTTTCGTTTACTTGGCTCCACAGTCAACACTCTTGGCAACAACAGCCAGGAAATCAGGAGATGAATTGCATTGGGAAAGTCAGCTACTAGGGACCTCTCAAGAGTACTGAAGTGCAGTGACGTCAGGCTGGAGACTACGGTGCACCTGATCCAGGCTATAGTCTTTGCAATTACGTGCTATGCTTCAGAGAGTTGGACAGTGACTAGGGATGATAGAAAGAAAATTGATGCCTTTAAGCTGTGGTGCTGGAGAAGAGTGTTAAATATACCATGGACTGCTAGGAGAACAAACAGGTTTGTCCTGGAGAAGGTGAAGCCAGAATGTTCCCTGGAGTCAAGGATACTGAAGCTTCGTCTGACATACTTTGGGCATGTTGCAAGGAAGGACTGGTCCTTGGAGAAGGGACATCACGTTTGGGAGAGTGGAGGGGTAGGGCAGGAAAGGAAGACCCTTGATGAAATGGATTGATTCTGTGAGTGGAGTGGTGGGAATGAATGTGTTTGAGACAGTGAGGTTTGCACAGGATAGAATGGCGTTTAGGGCTCTTTTACATAGGGTCGCTATGAGTTGCAAACGACTCAATGGCACATAACAACAACAACAACAAAAATCCTAGTTGGGTATATAGTATCTCTGATCTTAAACACTTGTAAGAAGCCATTCAAGGTAAAGTAATTGGCCTCTGTTCACATAAAGCAGCAAAAGAAGAAGAGTCAAGAAAAGGAGGAGGAAATGGGTGACTGACTGCCTTTATGAAAAACTGTCTTCTTTGCCAGGAGACCAGAAGAACTGATGGTGCCCAGTTACCATTACTAATTCTACTTCAGAATCCTTGATCAAAAGAGAGGAAAATGCAGAATAGAACTTCATATTCTTATGAAATAAAGATTTTTCTGGAGTCATTAAAGGCTGGATGAATCCTGACACTCTTGTCCTGAGATAATCTTTCATTCTAAACTTGTTATATGCCATTGAGTTGCTTGCAACTCATAGCGACCCTATGTACAAGAGCCCTAAGCCCTGCTCTATCCTGTGCCAACCTCACCGTCTCCAACACACTTACTCCCACCACCCCAATCCCAGAATCGGTCCATCTCATTGAGGGTCTTCCTCTCCTGTGCCGTCCCTCCACTCTTCCAAACATGATTTCCCTCTCCAAGGACCAGTCCCTCCTTGCAAAGACATCCTAGAACTCCCTGAAGTCTTCTTTAAACCAAATATCAGTCTGATTTGTCTAGTTAAAAAATGTCCACCATAAGCACTCAGCTTTTTTAAAGAACTGTCTGCATAGACTCAAACTGATACTAGCACCTGGAAAGGTTAGGCAGGGAGAATGGCAGAAGTGATTTTAAGGTAGAACAAATGACAAATAAAAAAAAAACAGTGAGAACGGTGGCACAACTTAGAAGAATGTAATCAGTGTCACTATAATATACATGTAGAAATTGTGAAAATGGTCTATGTTTTACTGTATGTATTCTCAACAATTAAAAAAGAGAGAGGCAGAAGCTTAGAGAAGCTAAGTAACTTCTAAGTAAGATCACAGAATATAAAAGGAGGCCGTAGAGCTGAGATTTGAACCTGGGTCTATTTGGCTCCTTCCAGGCATCATCTATTCAAAAGTCTGTCGATCAGTCATGCTATGTCTAACCTTGTGCTGGGTCCTAGTGAACGCAGCAGTGAACAAGGGGGTTGCCTGGGCAGACAAAGTTTTATTGTTGTTAGATTTCATCAAATTGAGTATGACTATTCACAGAGTACACGCAGAGGCCTAGAAGTAAGTGGATCAGTCTGGAGAAAGACCTGTAGAATGAGACTGAAGAGGTAGCGAGGGGTCAGGCCACAGACAGCTTTCCTCATGTGTTGGGCTAGGAAGCTGGGACCACAGGGAAATGTAAGTCATGACCACAATAACAAACAGGCAAAATGGACACATCTGACCATCCCAAGTGTAGGAGAGGCTATGGGGACAACAGAAACTTTCATAAAATGCTGTGAGGGACAGACTGTCTAATACTTTGTAAACCAGCTGAACATTTACTTGTAAAAATGAATTTCCATGTCTCTCACCCCAGGAGTTCTATACTGCTGTGATGTACAAAAACAATGGCAGTACTGCAAGAATCTGGAAACAGCCCAAATGTCTAACCACAATCAAATGGATTGAGAAACTGTGGTACATTCACATGATAGAATACTGCACAGCAGGCAGGAACAATGATTTCAAAGATTACTACAGAAACTGGGAGGGGGACTGGAGAGCATTATGAACTAACTCAGCCCCATAAGGACAAATACTGTATATGACCATTATTGTAGGAATAGATAAATGGTATAATGGGCATGAGGATCCAAGGGTGAAGGCAGGAGCAGAGGTGTGAGGATGGGCAGAGGGGGAATTAATACAGGGTCACACAATTTGAAAAATAGAGGGAGGGGTGGGTAAAGGAAATGGGAAAGATCTGGTGTGAAAATCAATGTATATGAATTTTGTAGGCAAACCAGTATAAAGTAAAAATTTATTTAAAAAAAAAAGCAATGGTTGTCAGAGGCATCCTGAGACCACAGAAACCAACAAACGCTTCGACCACATTCTTCTCTCCCCAGAGAGCCGGCTGTTAACATTTACTAATATGCCACTAGACATAACCCATATGAGCAATGGTCTTTGAAAATTCTCAATAATTTTACTAGTGTAAAAATGTCCTCGTGCCAAAAGGATTAAGAATCAGAGCCCTAAAGAAACCCTGGCAAAAAAAAAAAACCCACAAAAAAACCCTGGCTTATGTGAACCAAGATAAGTGTACAAGAGTATGCATAGCAACACCATTCATAATATGGGGGGGGGGGAGATCTGGAAACTGTTGTTGTTAGATGGTATCGAATTGAGTACAACTCACAGCAACCCTATGAACATCAGATCTGAACTCTGTCCTCTTCTGTACCATCCTCACACTTCCTGGCATCCCAGAGCCCAGTGCAGGAGTCACTGTGTCAATTTATCTGGTTGAGGGTCTTTCTCTCTTTCATCAACCCTCCAGTATGATGTCCCTCTTCAAGAAATAGCCTCTCGGTAGTATTGCCATTTTCAAAACATTGAGTCTTCCTATCCATGAGCAAGGGATATTCTTCCACTTTTCAAGATCTCTTTTTGTTTCTTGTAGTAATGTTTTGTAAT
>NW_006399755.1:9902663-9977173 GCF_000299155.1 Elephantulus edwardii
AAAAAAAAAGAAATAGCCTCTCTTAGCAACATGCCCAAAGTATGTGAGATGAAGCTTTATCATCTTTGTTTCCAAGGAGCACTGTGGCTGCACTATCTTCAAGACATATTTGTTTGTTCTTTTGGAAGTCCATGGGCTATTCTGTACTGTTCAACACTATGACTCAAAGGCATTAATTCCTCTTGTCATCCTTATTCATTGTCCAGCTCTCAGATGCGTAGCAAGTGATTGGAAAGACCATGGCCTGAATCAAAACACCTTAGTCCTCAAATTGCCATCATTTCTCCTCAATAATTTTCAGAAGTCCCTGACTGCAGACTTCCCTAATGCAATACATCTCCTGATTTCCTGACTGCTGCTACCCAAGTGTTGATTGCATAAGATGAAATTTTTAACAACTTTCAATCTCTTCTCCATCTATCATGATGTTTTCTATTGGTCCAGTGTTAGAATTTTTGTTTCCTTGACGCTGAGATGCAATCCATATGGAAGACTGTATTCTTTGATATTCTGCAATAAGTACTTCAAGTCCTCACTTTCAGCTGGAGAGCAGTAAAGACTTGGAAGTCAAGTGGAGAGTAAATAACAACAATTGTGCTACGTTCATGCAATGGAATATTACAAAGCAGAGAAAACAAGTGAGCCAGACACAACTGAAACATCCAGTAACATAATATTGAATCAAAAAATAGAACCTAAAGTACAAAATTAATTAAAATCACATGCTGTTTAGGTATACACATATGTGTTATTTAAAATTAAAAATATTTTAAAGAAATTGAATAAAAAACATAGCATAGCCTGCCTCTAGTGGGTAAGCAGAGGATGAAGGAAATAAAACATGTAAGAATTGCAAAGAAAATAAAGTTATAATTCACAGATGATAATAAAAAACTAAAAAGAATCTAGAAATAAGCAGATAAAGAATAACTATTTAAAAATCAATCACATGCCTATCTGTAATAAAAAAAACCTATACTTTTAAGTATCATTTATAATAATATAAAAAAATATCAAATACATATTGGGATAAACCTAACATTAGATGTCTAAGACTAGACATAAAGAACTACAAAATATTGTTAGGAATTAAATGAATTCTAGGATATATTGTGGAAATTATCGAACAATATCACTAATAATACACACAAGCAAGATCCCACTGACGATTATCCACAAATGGCTTGAACAGTACAACAGCAGAGAAATGCCAGATATGCACCCTGGATTGGGAAGAGGCCATAACACTAGGGACATTACAGACAGTGTTAAATGGTTCTTGGTCAGAAGCAGAGAGTACCAGAAGAACGTCTGTGTTTCACTGACAAACTGTGGTTAACCTTCAGAAGAATGGGAATCCCAGAACACTTATTTGTGCTCATTCAAAATGTATACTTGGATTAGGAAGTAGTAGTCAGAACGCAGCAAGGAAACACTGCATGGTTCAGGATTAGTAAAGGTGCGCATAAGGGATGCATCATATCCCCATGTCTTTTCCAATCTATATGCAGAACAGATCATTTTGGAGGCTGGAATTTATGAGGAGAAATGTGGCATCAGGATTGAGGGAAGACTCATCAACAACCTGACTTAATGCAAGCGAACAACCTTGCTTGCCATAGATGAGGAGAACCTGAAGCACTTGCTGCTGAAGGTCAAGGACTGCAGCCGTCAATACAGATTGAAGCTCAACATCAAGAAGACAAAGATTCTCACCACTGGGCCAATTGGCAGCATCATGATAGAGAAGAGATTGAGATTGTTAACAATTTCAGCTTGCTTGGTTGCGTGATCAACACTCTTGATGCCAGAAGTCAGGAAATAAAAAGATGAACTAAATTAGGGAAACTTTGCTGTCAAGGTTCTCTCCAGAGTACTGAAAAGCAATGATGTCAGTCTAGAAACTCAGGTGTACCTGATCCAGACCATGACCTTCTCAATTACTTGCTAAGCATCAGAGAGCTGGACGATGACTTGGGATAATAGAGGGATCAATGCCTTTGGATTGTGGTGCTGGAGAAGAGTGTTGAACATATTGTGGACTGCCAGGAGAACAAACAGGTCCGTCCTGGAGAGGAGAAACCAAGCCACTTCCTAGAGGCAAAGATTTCTAAGCTCTGACTCACATATTTTGGGCACAAGGCCAGGAGAAACCAGTCCTTGGAAAAGAACATCATGCTTGGAAGGGTAGAGGGACAATGCAGGAGAGGAAGACCCCGGATGAGATGGACTGACTCAGTGACTGGGGTAATGGATTAGGTCTGTCAGAGACAATGAAATTGACTCAGGATAGTAGAGGGTTCAGAGCTATTGTACATAGGGTTGCTATGAGTCACAGGTGACTTGACAGCGCATAACAAGAGTTAAAAGATTCCAACTGCAAATAACTAAACTTTGTGTAAATGAATCTATAGAGTTATTACAATCCAAAATAAAACCACAGCAAGTTATTTTGTATGTGGAAATTAACGAGATAATGATGACAATATTACCTTACAATTCAAATATCCAAGAATAGGGTGATCCTGAAGAATGGAGTAGAAAATTTTCACTACTAAATATAAAGACTACTAGTTGAAATGGTCTGAAGATAAAACAATTGAACAGAAAAGAGAATTCAGCAGTAGATTCACTGAGGTGGTACCCATATGAATAGAGAGAACAGGGTGTTCAACAAAATTGCTGGCATGTATTTTATACTGATAAAAAGAAACTTGACCCTGACCACATGCCATACATAAAAATCAAATCCAGGTGGATTAGAAATCTAAATATCAGTCACTAAACATGATTTCAAGAGAAAATCAGGACACTATTCTCCAGTTTTGAGGTGAGTGAAAATATCTTGAATAGGGCCTAAGAAGCACTAATCCTAAGAAAAGAGATTAAGATAAATGACTATTTGAAAACTAAGAGCCCCAACTCACCATCTGAGAGGAAACAAACACACCGCAGAGGGGGAGCAGACACTCACTACATGAAAAAGTCACTGAATCTGTGAATGTAGGACATATAAAGACCTTAAGGAAAGACTTTCTACACATAAAAAGTAAACGAAATTAAAAAATTCTATAAAAGGATTTCAACTAGGCACTTTACAAACTAAATACATGAAATCATGTTCTTCTAAGTCAAGCTTCTAAGGTTATTTGCTCAGTGTAGAGGGTAAATAAATAACATGAAATGATACAACCCTAATGGAAAACTTTTCCGATTTTAAACTATTCCATATCTCCTTGCTCTATTCAAATAACTACCTCTTATTTTATGGGAGCTCTGGTAGCCTAGTGGCAAGAAGCTGTGCTGTAATCCCAAAGACACGTGGTTCGAATTTACCAGCTGTTCTACACTAAATGGAGGGGCAATCTCCTCCCACGAGATTTACTGCCTCTGAAAACCCACTGAAGGTTCAGCTATGAGTCAGTTCCCACTCAATGTTACACCATAACTACCACTACTACGCTATGAATAGGTTCCCCACGAGCACAATTTAGTGTTCTGGAATTGCCATTCTTCATGATGTTATCCACAGTTTTGTTATGATTCAGAGTCAAACGCTGTTGTATAGTCAATAAGACAAAATAAAGTTTTGTGTTCTCTGCTGTCAGTCAAGATCCAGCGGACATAAGCAATGATACCACTTGCTCCACATCCTCTGTTGAATTTAGCTTGAATTTCTAGTAGTACTCTGTCAAATAATCTTCAGCAAAAATTTACTTGCATGTGATACAATTGATTTTCACATTCCACTGGACCATCCTTCTCTGGACTGGGCACATATATAGATCACTTTCAGTCAGTTGTGAGCACTTACAGTTCATGCATTTGTTAAAACTTCTCATTTGGTACTCTGTAAACTCCTGGGACCATGTTTTTCACCAATATTGTCTCTGTAACTTGGACTGCTTCCTTCACTACAATCAGTTCTTGGTCTTATGCTACCTCCTGAAATAGTTTAATGTCAACCAATTCTTTTTTGTACAGGGACTCTTGTATATTTCTTCTATCTTCTTTCAATGGCTCCTACACCATTCAATTTTTTACCCACAGAACCCTTCAATATTGCAACTCCAGGCTTGATTTCCCCCACCCCCCATGATATTACTCAAATCTGGTACAAATCAAGAAAAAATCCCAATGCTTATTTACATGAGAAAGAATAAATAAATGGCAGTATGCCAGGGATGCATCCTGTCTCCATACCTTTTCAATCTACATGCGGAACAGATAATCTGGGAGGCTGGGATCTATGAGGAGCCCTATGATGTGGCATCAGGACTGGAGGAAGACTCATCAACAACTTGAATTACATAGATGACATGACCTTGCTTGCCAAAACTGAGAAGAAACTGAGGCATTTGCTGCAGAAGGTCAAGGACTTAAGCTCAACATCAAGAAAACAAAGATTCTCACCCCTGGGCCAATTGGCAGCATCATAATAGATGGTGAAGAGACTGATATTCTCAACAGTTTCAGCTTGCTTGGCTCCACAACCAACACACTTGGCACCAGTAGGCAGGAAATCAAAAGACTAATTCCATTGGGGAAATTGCTATCAGGAGTATTGAAGAGCAACAGTGTCAGTCTGGAGACCAAGGTGCACCTGATCTATGCCATGATCTTAGAAATTACTTGCTATGCATCAGAATGCAATGAGTGAAAATGATAGAAGAAGAATTGATGTCTTTCAGTTGTGGTGCTGAAGAAACGTATAGAACATACCATGGACTGCTAAGAGAACAAACATATCCACCCTGGAGAGGGTGAAAAAAAGATGCTCCTTGGAGGCAAGGATTTTGATGCTCTGTCTCATATACTTTAGATATGTTGCCAGGAGGGACCAGTCCTTGGAGAGGCACATCATTCTTGGAAGGGGGAAGTGACAGGGAGAGAGAGAGATGCCTGATGAGATGAAATGACTCAGTGACTAGATAATGGGGGTAGCTGTGTCAGAGACAATGAAATTGGTTGAAAATAGAGCAGGATTCAGAGCTGTTGCACATAGGGTCACTATGAGTCATGGGCAATTCAACAGCACATAACAACAACAACAATAGTGTGAACAAACAAATGAACAAACTATAGCTACAGAGCAACAAGAACACATTTCAGGAACACAATATTGAGAGAAAGAAGCTAGACACAAGAGAGTATATACACCACCACACCATCCTAGCTATATCAAGTTCTAGTGCAGGCAAAACCAGTCTGGGAGCTGGAAGGCACATTTGTGTTCACCTCTGGGAAGGCGGCAGAAAGTAGTGACTGAGTAGTGGAATGAGAGAGTGTGTTTGAGTTTTTGTGGGAAGGTGGAACAGCAATAGTCTGCTTTTTGCCCTCAGTACTGGCTTTGGAGGTCTAATGGTATGGAGTTGTGCTCTATCACCAAAGGTATGGTATTGTGCTCCATCACCAAAGGCAGGTGATTCAAATCCACCAGTTGCTCTGAGAGAGAAATATTTACAATCTCCTCCTGTGAGATTTATAGCCGCTGAAGACCTGCTGAAGGATCAGCTTTGAGTCAGTTCTAAATCAACAACGAGTTGAGTAATTAGGTTCATAGCTACATTCACATTGTTTTATTTCTTCATATGGACCTCTGATTTATGTATCTATCTTCAAATACGAGGATTCTTGGTTGATGCAAAAAAGTGATGCATAGGGAGCTCTGGTGGCCTAGTGGCAAGAAGGTGTGCTGCAATCCCAAAGGCACATGGTTCGAATCCACCAGATCCTCCACTGGAGAAGGAGGGGCAATCTCCTCCTGTGCCAGTTGGATCTGATTCGATAGTACACAACAAGGGGGAGAAAGAAAAGTGATGCCTAAGACTGCTCATCCAGAGGTGCCTTAGAAAAGGGTCTGGTGATTGACTTACAAAAAATCAGGCTCTGAAAACCTCACAGAGCAGCACAGTTCGACTCTAACACACATGGGGCTTCTATGCCTTGGAATCAACATGACAGCAACTGGTTAACTGGTTCTGTACATAAGTTGTACTTCAATTAAAGAGAAGGGTAATCAAAAGCAATGGAATAATAGGATGAAAATTCATTAGTAACTATCTTTAGGGAGAAGGTTGAGAGAAGAGATGGAGAGAATGTTTAAAGTGCTCCAACTTGTGTGGTATGCCACCATGCTCGTCACATTCTGCGAGCTAGTTCTTGCAGGGAGCTCTGGGGGAGAAGTCTGTAGGCAGCTGCGCTGCTCACCCAAGGGTTGTGTATCTTTGGTGGTTCAAATGGACCAGTGGCTCTACAGGAGAAAGAAAGGCAATCTCTTGTCATTGCAATTTCCAACAAAGGCAGCTCAATGGCAGTGAGGGAATGCGAGAGCAAAGGAGAGAGAGAAAAAGAGAAGGGGTGGGGGAGGCATAGGGTGACTGGGAATTATAGTTAAGCCAATTTTATACATTTAAAATGAAAAACAAGTACACTAAAGGGCCCATACTCCAGAAGAGATCACAAAAATTAGAATAACAACATCCACCTCACAGAGTTAGAATTACTGTGCTGTGCTAAAGCTAGAGTGAGATCAATACTGTTTCCTTGATCCACCCCCCAGCCTCCAAAACAAGGCATAGAGATGAATGAACAAATAAGGGAATTAAGATACGTCCCTGATGCTCTGGGCTCACCCTCTGCTAAGCAGCTTTCTCTCCCAGCCTGCATTTCCTTAGGGCTGGAACTGGTCTAATTAGTGCAGCTTCTATTAAAACCCACTCGCCACCCTCTCTCAGGCATCGCTGGTCCAGGGAGCCCTGGACGTTAGGCCAAATGAGTTAACAATTTCCTTTCAGCCCTGTGGTGTTTCTAAAATGTTCGTCTTTTTTTTTTTTCTTCACAGGCTGAGCAAGCTGGAGTCGGAGCGATTTAACAGTCCAGTTCTGGGCTGGATCTGTCACCACGACAATAAAAAATAAAAATAAGGGGGAAAGAAGTTAAAGTGCATCGTGTGCTTATAATAAATAGTTTGCACAAAATTATTCATTCCACATATGGGCAGAGCGATGCCTTTAATGTGCACATTGTTTGCGGAGAGCCCATAACTGGGGTTGTTACCAGGCAGAATGTGGAAGTCGTTTTCTCCTATTAAATAAGGGAAACAAGGTTCTCATTTTAAAATTAATTCTATGAAAACTATTAAGCAGTTGGCCGTGAATGCCTTAGTATTTTTTTTCAAAACTGATACTAATAAGGGCGCCCACAACCAGCCCTGACCATTCTCTCTTAAACACAAACATAAAATTAACCACATAATTCCCAAGAAAACATTTTTCCAGCACTGTTGTTATTTGGAAACATGTGACTAGGAGGACTGTTCAGGTCCAGCCAGAATCATGACCATGCCTTGGGTGAGGCTGGGTAGTGGCCTGTGAAGGCCAAGTACTGGGAATTAGATCACTGTCCCCCCTCTGCTCAACAGTCAGCTGATATCTGGGGTGTACCTGGCCCTAGGTCTCCCCTGGGGATTTGTGTGGGAGGGACTTAGTTGAATCAGATAGACAAGTCCCTTACCACCTCCCCAGGAAATGCATCCCCACAAATATTGATGGTGTCCCTACTGGGGAGAAGCTGGTCGGATAGACTGTAGGGTTCAAATTCAGACTGACAGTGATTTGGGGCTCAAATTTTCCATTTACCACATCCTGGCTCTTTTGTCACTGCGTCTTCATCTACAAAATGTGGCTATTGTGAATTCTTGTGCATAAAGAACCTTTCTGTGCATGCCCATGGCACACAGCAAGGGGTCATCAAATGTTGAGCTCCTGTCTCCCTTCTGTGCCAGTCGTACACTAGGGGAGACAGCAGCCCCTGGGAGAGCAGCAGATTCAGTCTCTCTTTGATGGTTGCTCAGGGGCAGGAGGGAGGGCTGAGGCCCAGGATCATGCAAACACCTCCTGGGCTATCAAGGCTATTGCAAACCCAGGTCCAGCTCTCATGGGGCCCCTGGTTCTAGTGGGTATGAAAGGTGGGTGAACCAGTATGTATAACTCTGTGGGGAGGAAATGTTGCCACCGGAGGCATAACTGCAAACTCACCCTGTAAGGCTGTTCTAGGCTGCCGGCCACTCAGTTCAGTGCTGACCAAAGAAGGGGCCGGCAGGAATATCATATGAGTAGGCCAGTCTGGAATGGCATAGCCCAAGCCTCTTTGGGAGATCCAGTCCATGTTGGGGTGAATGGTTTATATGTTCATGACACTGAAACTATGAGCAATCTGTGGCCAAGGGGCAGTGTCTGATTCACTCTGCGTCCTCAGCACCCAGCCCATGCTGGGAACAGACTTAGTTGACCAGCAAATGGATCCTCAGTGATGCCTTCCATATGCTTTCTGTAGTTCAAGAGGGGGAGTCCGGGAACCCTATGCAATATAGCCCCCCAGCCACTCCCCTTAGAATCAAGTTACATGATGGCTTGAAGGAGCCTGGGCTCTAAGGCCAGACCTGGGATGTCACAAGGAATCACTAAGGCCATCTAAAGAGAGGAGGGAGTGTCACAATCTTCGCCCTACCACCTCCTGGCCACATGGTCTTGAGTTAATGATTTAACATCACTGAGCTGCTTCTACTTTTCCCCCTGAGTTTAGTGACAGAACAACCTCGGTCTCCCTGAGCCGTCAAGAAGAGAGCGAGGAGTTCTGGACACGAGTGAGGCTCAACATTCTTTTCTGTTTAAGAGCCTCCATTTCTTCCTGAAATTCTGATTTAGCACCTACTCAAAGCAAGGCCCTGTGTGCCATGGAGATGTGCTCAGGATGGATAAGAGGCTGGAGGTGAGCAGGGGTGCCCTGAATCAGAGCAAGGCTGGGAAAGGCAGAGAGAAATTAAATGGGGGCTGTGGACACTGGGCTTCACTTAACTAGGAACTTACCAAATGTTGAGCTGATGAAGAGACAGACAGATGGACATATGGATGTAAGTAAATGAATAAAGATGCAAGCAAAACTCACACTTTCAATTTCCAGTTCCTCCTTCACTCCTGGAAGCCATTTGTTGCAATCTGTTCTTGAAATGTACACATCCATGTGCATACACATGTATCCTCTTCCCATGATCTGCATAAAAGGGAACCCTGAATCATGCAAACACCTCCTGGGCTATCAAGGCTACTGCAAACCCAGGTCCAGCTCTCATGGGGGCCCTGGTTCTAGTGGGTATGAAAGGTGGGTGACCCAGTATGTATAACTCTGTGGGGAGGAAATGATGCCACCAGAGGCATAACTGCAAACTCACAGGCCACTGGGTGCAGAGTCCCTGAAGCCAAATCAGTTCTTCCTGAAGAAGACAGCTTACACATCTGTATGAAGTCCTGCAGCAAGCTAAATGAAGCAGGCTGGTGTCAGGGGAAGGTCTGCAAACTCCATTTCTTGCCTGCATAATGAAGACAGTACTGAACCCCTGCCTGTTCCACAGGGCTGCACAAGTCAAATTAAATGTGTGTCAAGACTGTGCACAGGTGTAGTGGGGAATCAGTTGTGGAGACTGCAGAGGTTCCCCTCCTCGCCGCTTGAGCCTCACTCCTTCCAGCTGTTAGAATGTGGTGCCTATTCCTGGCAGAGAACATTCCCTATAAGAGAAGGAAATGAGAAACTGGGCCTGAGAAGACAGGTAGGATGCAAAAGAATGAGAATTAAGGCATTGTGAAGGCAGGGTGGGGGTCAATAGGAAGGACGGCTCAAGAGAGAACTCTATACAGAGTCATTAAGCAAATTTGCAGTCCAGAATGAGCATGGTTATACGACGTAGAAAGCACGGTGTGTAGGGATGCCAGAGCCCCTCTCAGGTCCCAGGCAAGAAGAAGCAGCCTCCACTGTCCCTTCCTCAAGACCAGGTGCCTAAGCAAGCAAACACTGTCCAGGCCCGCAGCGGCGGCAAGGTTGGCGAGGCCCAGCTCCTGGGACTTACCCCTGGCCACATGCAGCCTCTTCCCAGGGAGGACTGCAAATCTCCAGCCTGGAAGGAGAGCAGTAGACTCACCATAGGCTAGGCCAGGCCAGGATGCTAGGATAGGCCAACGGCCAGGGACATCATCTGGTTTTCATTTCCTTCACTAGACCCAGCTGCCCCCTACTAATCCCTGGGAACAATGCCTGTAAACAAGCATGCATCATGGCTCTAAGACCCCTGCCTGAGTCTCTTTGTCCCCTCTTTCGTGTATCTATTGGCCTTTCTTTCTAGTAGTCTCTCTGATCTGTCTTGCAATCTCTCGCTCTAAATTTCTGATTTCTTTGCCTGTTCTGCTTTCTTCAGTTATCTGTCGCGATATCTCTTGGTGCTTCTGCCTCTCTTTTTGGCCTCTAGTTCCTTTCCCCCTCTTCTTCCTTCTCCTCTCCTTCCCCTCACCAATTCCATCTGTCTTCTCAACTCCCTTGTGAAAGTCTCACTTCCCCCCAGCACAGGTGTGTCTGCAGATGTTTTATCCAGGGTGCAGGATGATGAACTGCTCATAGATGGCTTTTCTCACTGAGGTCTTATAATCCCCACCAATTGACTATGTGAGACCATACCAGTAAGATGCCTATCCCCCATCAAGGAGATTGGAAAGCTTAATAATGCAAGTAAGGTGCACGGAACCCTAAGTAGGTGGATGTCAACTCTGCCATGATGGTAGGCTTAGAATAAGCCATCCCAGAGGCAGAAAGAGGGACTTGGATATCACCAAGAAAGAAGAGCTGGGAGTAGACTGTATCCTTTAAACCTGGAGTGCAAGTACTGAGAGCCTCCTAGGCCCAGGAAACAGAGCTGTAACACTGGAGACTATGCAAACAACAAGAAGAATCAGCAAGCATGGCAGAGAACTGGAGGCAGCAGACCCAGGAGGCTTACAGAAGATGGAGAAGGGGCCCTACAGGTCAGTGAAGCAAGGGAGATGAGTGTTGCCAGCCAAGGCTTTCTGGTAAAGAGCAGAATGCCTGTGGACACTTATTGCTGGAGCTAAAGAGCTCTGGCGAAGCAGGGCGGAGGCCGGGTCAGCCCAAGAGGACTGAGGGACCAAGAGGCCAAGGGCAAGCATGACCAAGAAGTCATCCTCAATTTAAAACTTTATCCTGAGTTATTCCTGATTCTGAATTGCAACCTGGAAACTTTCTAACTCCCATAATCATGAGTATTATCTGTGGGTTTTATAGCCATTGTCATGAATTATCAAACCTGGCAGGGAAGTAATGCCATGACAGCTGTGGCAGTAATTGGTAAAAAGTTGATGGTGGTTAACGAGAAGGTATGCCTGATCTCTGTGTCTGCTGAAATCAGCCTTGGGCTGTTGGTGCTGATAATGATTCCTTCTTGTGAAATGAGATAAGGAGGTCTGTGCTGCTATCATACCATGTTTATGCAGGAAGACCAGCCAGAGAGGTCTAGAGTGAGACAGACACCCCGCTGCTAGGGGAAGTGAGTATCAAGACAGCAGTAACCTAGGTCACAGGCAAGAGGACACTGGCGTTCCTGCCATGCCTCACCAGTCCCCATTCCTGACTATGCCAACAGTCCTTATTCCTGGCTGTGCCAACAGTGGGCAAAAATAAAAAAGGGCATCCAACAGAGAGATCTCCACCTCCATCAGATCCTGAAAAACTGGATCCTATGGAGCCCTGGGTTCAGTGTCCACCAAAAGGTTCCCAGCCAAAGTACCGCCACCCTGGCCAAGTGGTGGCAACAGGGATAATGCCAAATCTTATCTGGCTGAGGCTTCTGAGACACCACAGTGCAACAGTGATGGACGCCGATCACTGCCCCCACCCCCCAGCCCCGTCATGAACTGGGTCTATCCATCTTCCAAGAGTTTTGCAGATACAAGGAGACCTGGTGGTATAATGCATTACCTGTTAAGCTGCAAGACTGGCAGTTTAAATCCACAGAAGAAACATGTACAGTCTCATCTTGTGAAGATTTACAACCTTGACAATGTAATTGAGGGTCTCCATAAGTGAGAATCAACTCAATGGCATTGAATTTGGTTTAGTTTTGCACATCCACTCATTCGTTCAACAACTGATTACTGTGTGCTCTTATGGGACAACCACCATTGTAATTATCTGAACTAGAGTAGTGAACAAGGCACACCAAAATTCCACCCTAAGGGGTCTTAGATCAATCTAGTAGAAGAGCCAGTCAGTGAATCACATAAATAATTACAATATGGAAGATGTTAAGGATGGAGTTTCCATTTACTGTAAAAGGAATAGATGAGGGAGAAGGGCTGGATAGCCCCAGCTTGGTTCTGAACACATTAAATCTAGGGCACCAACACGAAGGCAGACAAGCAAATATGGAGCTCTACAGAGCATCTTGGCCAGACATATGCAGGTATTCAAAGCCATACGCCTGGAAACAATCACCAAGAGACCTGGGTACCATCTCCAAGAGTGAGAAAAGTTTGTGTGATGAGAAGGGCACAAGAAAAGGGACTGAAAAGCAACATCAAGGTGGGGGGATTAGGTGAATGAATGAATTAGGTGGATTGAATGAAACTAGACTACAGGAAAAACACAGCATCAGGATAGGAAGAAATCTTAACAACCTGCATTGCATGCAGGTAGCACAACTTTACTTGCTGAAAATGAAGACGACTTGAAACACTGTGTTGAAGGGCAAAGACTACAGCCTTCAGTTTATTCCTCAGCATCATGAAAACGGAAATTCTCACAAGTGGATCAATAAGCAACGTGGTGATGTGGTCCAGGATTTCATCTGACTAAGTTCTACAACCAATACCCATGGAAGCAGCATGAAATCACAGGGTTGTACAGGTTGGTGGATGGAGGGACAGGATGAAGGAAATGTGAAGAATCCAGCAGGGACCTGAAAAGACAGGCTAATGATGGGTAAAGTCCACTGGTGATTAATTTTATAAAACATAATGCATGGGAATGATTGTATGAGACACAATGAGAATGAAGAATAGTGTGAAACATAATGTGTATGAACTTTATAAACAAACTAAAAAGAGAGGAAAAAATAAAATAGTGTGTTGCATTGAGCAAATCTAATGCAAGATATTTCTTTTAAGTGTTAAAAAACAAAGCAGTCACCCTGAGGACTAAGGTGTGCCTGGCCCAAGGCATAATTTGTTGGTTTGGATTCCCCCACCCCCACCCCGGCCTTGTCTCATATGTATGTGAAAGCTGGACAAGGAATAAACAAGATTAAGGAAAAATCAATGTGTTTGAATTATGATATTGGCAAAAGAGTATTTCATATATTAACTACCATGGACTGGCAGAAGATCAACAAATTTTTCTTGAAAGAAGTATAGCCAAACATTCCCTGAAGGTGAGACAGGTGAAACTCCTTCTCATGTACTCTGTGCTTTCATGTACTGGCCATGGTAACAGGAGGAAGCTGTCTCCCAAAAGGGACATCATTCTTGGTAGAGTCCATGAAAAAGAGGAAGTCCCTCAATAAGATGGACGGACACAGAAATTGCCACAGTAGACTCAAACATTGCAAGAACTATGAGAATGGCATCGGATTGGGGAGGGTTTCATTCTGTCGTCCACAGGGATTTCAGTCAGAACTAACACAACAGCACCTAACAACAAGAACAGGCATCCTGAAAACCAAAAATAAAGATGTGTCAATGAGGAGGAGTAGGACCACTGGGGCAGAGCCTGAGAAATGAACACTTGATGTATTGCCACTGAGGTCATCGGAGACCTTTCCAAGGGTCGCTTCAGAGCAGTAGAGAATGTGAAGACCTAGTGTGAGATCAGAAGACCGTGGGAAGGGAGAAAGGGGCACCCTCAGCTACCTCTTTCAAGGAGTTGTGTTCTAAAAAGGAAGAAAAACTTGAAGAGGGAAGTGGGCCAGACAGGTTTGTTTTGTTTTGTTTTAATAAGGTACAAATAACAGTTTGCTTACATGGGGATGGCAATGACTCAGCAGAAAAGGAAAAGCTGATGAGGAGGCTGCTTGTATCCTTATCCTTCAACAGATGAAAGGATACTGTCTTAGACCGGGTTTCCCACAGAAGCAAAACCAATGAGACATACAGCCCACTGTGGCAGAGTCGATTCTGACTCACGGTCTCCAAGTCCGTAAATCTTTAAAGGAGGAGACTGCCCATCCTCCCTTGTAGCAACTGGTGGATTCAAACTAATGACCTTTCAGTTAGCAGTGCAACATGCAGCAAACATACTACTCCACCAGAGCACCATAATGAAATGTATATGAAGAGAAAGATTTAGCTAAAGGAAAAGACTTGGGTACTTGTAGTGACTGGTAAGTCCCAGGTCAAGAGAGGATTCTCTTGACTCATATAGCTGCTTGTTGTTGTTGCTGTTGTTAAGTGCTGTCGAGTCGAGTATGACTCATAGTGACCCTGTGAACAAAAGATCTGAACCCTGTTCTATCCTGCACCATCCTCGCACTTCCTGACACACAAGAGCCCACTGCAGCAGTCACTGTGTCAATCCACCCAATTGAAGGTCTTCCTCTCCTTCACCAACTGAGGCTGACAAATCCAAGCAAAAAGGACATTTTGCAAGACTCCTATAGATATGTGACATAGGCCAACACCCCTGATAACATTTTCTTTCAACAGACCGGATCCTAGAGAGCTCTGGTGGCTTAGTCCATTGGGAGTTATGCTGTTAATCCAACTCAAATGACTGGCTGATCAAATGATCATAACTGATCCTATCAAGGGAATAATTTACATTACATCAGACTTCATCAGAGTGACTACATCATTAACAGGCAAACTGGAGATATATTGGAAGCCAAGATGACAAGTGACTTAACCGTCACCAATATCTAGTACACTTCTCTGACTGGATACACACCCTACAGGCTAACAAGGAAGAGATTTTGTCCTCATTTTTAAGATGAGGAATTTAAAGCTAAACACTAATAACCTACAACCTACACCCCCAAACCACTCACCCAAGCATTTCCTCCCTTGCTTCCTCACCTGAGGGGCAGATATCTGCATCCTAACCAGCTCCTAAAAGGTTTCAACCCTTGTAGTCCCCAAACTGTTTTGAATTGATATCTATCGAGAGAGTCACCACACTGGCATTAATATTCCATTTACAATGGTTACCCATGGTGGACAGTGTTTGGTGGAGCTCCCTGATTAAAACAAGCTTGGAAGCAGGAATGGCATCCACTTCTGAAATAGCTTGTCTCCAGAAA
This sequence comes from Elephantulus edwardii, assembly GCF_000299155.1. Classification (NCBI taxonomy): domain Eukaryota; kingdom Metazoa; phylum Chordata; class Mammalia; order Macroscelidea; family Macroscelididae; genus Elephantulus; species Elephantulus edwardii. Next base: position 9,917,797 of record NW_006399755.1, read on the forward strand.
CTCTATGAACTTGGAGAAACGATGAAAGTTATACAAGTGTTCAGGTATTTTGTTCATAGGGTCGCTATGAGTCATCAACGACTCGACTAGCATTTAACAACAACAACAATGAAAGAAAGGCCGAGGAGCAAAGTGATTTGTCGAAGGTCACAGAACAAGTGATAGCAGAGCAGGGATTCAAACCCAAGTCACCAGATAGACCAAGGCTAGTGACCTCTCCCCATGACCAGGATTTCACTTAAAATACAGTGCTGAAATCTCGCCACTGGGTGTGATCAGGCTGGTCCTTTAGCTGATGGTGCCTCACCCGCAGAAGAAGAGGAACAGAGGAACATAGTCCCCTCTTAATTAGCAGATGCACAAAGGGAACCTAAATCTGGTGATAGTAGGAAAAGAGGGACAGAAAGAGCCCCTATCCTGGTGCCAACACTACCCAATTCCTCGGAAATGAGCCTGTACTAAGTCAGAGACTCATCACAGCCATTTGGGTTCTGCACCGATTCACCACCTCAGGTCTCTCCCGGCCAAGCTGCAGATCGGCCAGTGAGGCTGCCTTAATGGTTTTCTGAAATGTCACCAAGAACAAAGCTCCTCTTTCTGCCAACCCCTAGTATTTACAAGCAAGCACAAATCTGTGAGAAAATTCAATTGAATGCAGATGGCAGGAAATTCCTCTAAAATGACAGTGGCCAAATTCAAACCACAAGACATGAAAATAACCCAACACACTAGACATGAAGAACATATCTTATAGACTTCTCCTCGTGCGATTTGCAATCTGTGATTGATTACCAGGAAGACAGACTGCAGATTTATTGGACTTCTGTAGAACACGGATTCCATTTGCAACAATTAAACCTTCCGTGGTTGAGAAAGAGGTCGGAGGGGGCTGGAGGGAGATGTGAAGCTCAGGAATGTGGTGTGAGCCTGATAAAGGCTGGGAAGGTGCATGTGGAGCTGGGGAGCCATCTGGCTCAGGTACAGGCTGCAGTGGGGTGTACTGATGTGGCTGAACCCCACGCATATACCACTGGGACTGAGGTCGAGCTGTGTGGCCACAGGTCAGGGGGCAGGAGCATGCTAAAGGGGCGGGGATATACCAATCTACTGGCTCTCTGGGCATATGAAACAAGACTCGAGTTTTCGAGGGCCACTCATAAGGCAGAGGCGCAAGAGATGCTAATGGGAACGAGGACTACAGGATCAATGTGCCGAGGGACCCTGGTGCCACTACTCCCCAGGGCAACAATGCATCACCACACAGATCTCTTTCCTGCTAAACTCAGAATCCTTCCCCACTCCATTCTACAGACAGAAAATGGTCAACGCTGGGATGAGAGAGAACTATGTGCCCTCTGGCCCGGGTGAATGGTGAGTGCCAGTGGCTGAGACACTGGAAGTAGGCTGATATGCCCATTAAACGTGTGTGAATAAGACAGCAGTTCATATGTAAGGAATGCGTCAGGAGCTGAGAGGTATCCTATAAGTCAGCGATGCTAATCTGTGCTGTTGCTGTTGTTGTTGATTGCTTTTGGGTGGAACACGACTCATAGACCCTATAAACAAAAGGCCTGAAGCCCCTCTACAACCACTGACATTTGTCAAAGTTCATAGAGTTTCCGGAGGCATGCTATTTAGGAGGTGGATGCCACTCTGTGCTACACAGCTAAATTTCTTTACCAAGGGGTTGACACCCAGCCCTGTAAGATTCCACCTCCCCGTCCCAGGGTTAAAGGGAGCCCAGTATACTGAAGATGACCATACATTCTTTGACACTCTTCACCTTAAGAGATGGCATTTTCCTGTTCCCTTTGAATCTGGACAGATCGACAACTGCTTTGACAATAGCGTGTGGAGTGATGATAGTGTGTCTCTTTATGATGTTGCCGATAGAAGGACTGGTGGCTTCTCCCTTTGTCCCCTGGAGCCATTCCCTCCTACATAAGATGTCTATATGACTAGATGACTTCAGGAGAAGGAGAAAGGCCCATGTGGCCTAGCCTTCTAGCCACACTCACCCAGGTACCAGCACATGGATTGACCTGAACCCTTCAATCGGATGGGTTGCCAGCTGAATACTACTGTGGGCCCGGTAGATGCTATGGGAAGCAAGAGAATGCTGCCCCAAATTCCTGGTGCACAAAATCATGTTGTTGTTGTTGTTGTTAGGTGCTGTTGAATAGACTACAACTCATAGCAACCCCATAATCAACAGCGTTGAACCCTACCCTATCCTGTGCTGTCATCTCTGCCACACTTGAGGCCACTGTTACAGTTACTGTATTGATCCATCTTGTTAAGGGTCTTCCCTCCTTCACTGATCTACCACTTTTTTGAGCCTCCACTTTTCTGAGCATGACGTCCTTTCCCAAAGACTAGCCCTTTCTAACAGCATGTGCAAAGTGTGTGAGATGTGCCATCTTTGCCCAAGAACAGCTAGATAGACAACAGGAATGATCAGGGCCTGGGGCAGCCTCGCTGAGAGAAGCCAGTAGGCACAGCCAGAGCCTGCTTGATACCTGCTCACTTGCTTGATTTTATGGTTTGCAATCAGGAGTACTTTCTATTTCCTATTAGTGCTTCAATATGGATTACATCTCGATATCAAGAAAGCAAAAATCCTCATCACTGGGTCAAAACAACATCATGAAAGTTGGAGAAGAGAATTAAGTTCCTTAGATTCACAATCAAGGGCAGTCAAGAAATCAAAACACGCATTGCAGTGGGGAAATCTGATATCAGGAACCTCTCTAGAGTGATCGAGAGCAATGATGTCAGTTTAAAGACTAAGGTGTGCCTGATCTCAGCCATGGTTTTCTCAATTGCTTGCTATGCATCTGAAACTTTGACAGTGATTAAGGACAAGAGAAGAATCAATTCCCTTGAGTTATGTGGTGGAGAAGAGTATTGAATATTCCAGGGACAAACAGGTCTGTCCTGGAAAAAGCAAAACCAGAGTGCTCCTTGGAAGCAAGGATGGTGAAGCTTCCTTCCGTCTCACATAGTTTGGGCATGTTGTTGGGAGGGGCTGGTCCTTGGAGAACATCACCATGCTTGAAAAAGTAGAGGTTCAGCATAAGAGAAAGATCTTTGACAAAATGGACTGACCCAGTGACTGCAATGGGTCTAAGTGTGTCACAGGTGGTGAAGATGGAAAAGAACAGGGAAGGTTTCAGATCCGTGGTTCACAAGGTCACTATGAGACACAGTCAACTCAATGGCACCTAACAACAACACCATCAGGGATATAGTATTTACCTGCAAGATCATATGACAGTGAAATGTTTACCAAAACATTTTGCTAGCTTATTGTCCACTCTCACATTTGAACTTTATCATCTCAGCCTAGAAGACTACCCAGTCTGTTAGGTGACCTTTCTAAGCTGAGGCTCTGATTAAGCCTGAACCTCTACACTGGCATTCAAGGCCCATCAGGGGCCTAGTCACTTTGTCTGCCACTCTTCTCCCAACCCCTATGTTTCGTCACATCACACTGATCACCCTTTCCCAGATGGAAAATGCTCTTGAAAGGCTTTAATCCTCATATATATGCTCTTCCCTCTGTCTAATATACTGTTCCCTGATGTCTGCTCAGCAAACTCCTATTCATCCTTCAGTGCCCCATTCAAATCCAGGCACTTGTTATTTCCCCTGCCCCTGCCCCCACCCCCAGACTCTTTCAGCCTTCACCCTCCTGGACTGTCATCATGCACTTCTTCATTCTCTCACTAGGCTGGGAGTGTCTTGAGGATGGGCAGAAGCTCTTTGTTTTTATCTGTTCAATGTTACCATCATACTGAGCAAACAGTCTAGTAGTAGCGTTTGCCTGAGTAAATAATTAACAAATGGAAAACACGAAAAGTTAAATCCCAAACAAAGCATGTCAACAGGTGACACAACATTATGGGCTCGAGGAAAGAGACCATCCCAGAGGAGAATGTTAGTGTCAAAATCTTGTCCTCTGGAAACTCCCCTGAAGAAACCTCTAAGCTGAGGCTACCCTTGCACCCCAGTGTGGTCCCCTAACCTCACTGCAGCTTGAACACTGCTCTCCTGTTCCCACTGCTTTGTCTACAGTACTTAGAAAGATCAGAAGGTAATTGGGTTACTTGTCTCTCCTCCATCTGAGAGACAAGGCCCACCACCGGGTCTCACCAAGATCAGGCAAAAAGAGGCTGAGTATTGGAATGCATGAGCGAAGATGTTAAAGAGGCAAGTAGGAAAGAAGGTCTGCAGAGACCCAAAGAATGCACTCAGGAGCAATGAGCACTTGCTCTCCACTTCTACCCTGGCTGTGCAGCCCCCACAGCCTCCCAGCAGTGAAGGGGATCATGGCTATGTAAATGCAATAACCTCCTGGCACACAGTGTCACCAGCTGAGTCAGTGTCCATCCCTTCTCCTTTCCTTGACAAAAGTGCACGAATCTGGGCATCAGGAGATGCTGGGGGATGACCCACAAACTGAAGGTCTCTTGGTGCTCTGATTCTAGAGAAAGCCTCTGGACAACAGGAAGGTCTAGGAACACAAAGAAAACCTTTTCAAAGCACCAACCAAGGGTCAGACCACCAGTCATGGCTGTCATACTTGAGGAGGGTAATGGGAGACTAAAGGACAGATAGAGCTCTGGTGGCCCAATTCACAGGGAGTGTGCTACTAACCCAAAGGTAATGCCTCTCTAGCAGTACAAATCCATCAGCTACTCTATGGTAGAAAGATAGACAACCTCTTCCTGTGCAACTTCTCTCTCAAAAACATCCTGGAGGGTCATCAGATATGAGTGAATTCTGGCTCAATCGTAAAGATTTTGAATTTTGAGAGTCTTCAGATACACGAACTTCACATAAAAGAGAACCACCAAACACTGGGAGAGGCTGATTGAAGAGTGAGCTGCCCATCACAAGCCAAACAGCACTCACTGATCTCAGAATACAGATGCCAGGTCTGGAGGGGCATTCAATCCTCATCCTACACATGGGGAAAGTGAGCCCCAGAGAGGCTAAAAAGTTTGCTCAGGGTCACATGATGACTTAGTGACACTGCAAGTCTTCATCCAGCTCTTCCCACTCGCAGGCAAGGTACTCTGCACACAGGCCCTCTTTGCTGACACAGAGCTGCTATCATTTGTGAGGCACTGGGCCCACAAGCAAATTCCAGCCCAGACTCCCACCCCACCCATTATGGCTGAATCCTAATGCCAGGGACCCTCATCACTAAGAAGTGGGAAGAACTCATGACTCAACAGTTGTACCACACTGGGAATGTTGTACAACTACTTTGAGTTTCAGTCTTCTATAAAACAGAAATAACAGCAGGTATCAACTCAAAGGTTTGTGTGAAGATTAATGCTGTTGTTAGGTGGCACTGGGTCAACTCCAAGGCATAGTAACTCTATGTACAATAAAATGAAACCATGCCCAACCCTCTGTCATTCTCATTATCGCTACTGTACCTAACTCCACTGTTGTAGTTACTGTGTCAATCCATCCTGTTGAGGGTTTTCTGTTTTGCTGATCCTTTACTTTTCCTGCATGATATCCTTCTGCAGGTCCATACTAATAACATGTATGTGAAATGAAGCCTTACCATCCTTGCTTCTAAAGAAAGCTCGGTCTTCATTTCTTCCAAGGCATATTTGTTTGTTCTTTTGCCAGTTACTCACTATTCTTTACCACAAAGGCATTGAGTATCTTTCAGTCTTTATTCAGCATTCAACTTTCACATGCATATAAAGCAACTAGAAATAACATAACTTAGGTCAGGTGCCGACATGCTTGCTCTTTAGCACTTTAAATAGGTCTTTCACAGCTGAGTCGCCCAATGCAATATGCCTTTTAATTTCTTAACTGTCGCTTCAATAAGTGTCGACTGTAGATCCAAGTAAAACAAAATCCTTGACAACTTCAATCTTTTCTCCATTTTTCCTGATGTTGCCTATTGGTCTAGTTGTGAGGAATTCTGTGCTCTTTATGTTGAAGTGTAATCCATACCGAGGGCTCTAGTCCTTGATCTTTTTCAGTCAGTACTTCAACTCCTTTTCACTTTCAGCAAGCAAGGTTGTGTCATTTGCATAACACAAGCTGTTGAGTCTTTCTCCAATCCTGATGTCACATTCTTCTACATATAGCCCTGACACATACATTTCCTCATTTTAAACCATGCAGTACCCTCTTGTTCCGTTTAAAGGGCTATTTCTTGATCTAGGGACAGTTTCTACATGAGTACAATTAATTCTTCTGGAATTATAATTTTTTTTTATCTATTACAGTAGTAATGAGTTGCCTGAGCTTCCAACCCAAAGGCATACAGTTCAAATCAACCACAGGAGAAAAATTACAATCTCCTATGTGATTTACTGCCTCTGAAAATCCACTGGAGGGTCAGCTATGAGTCATTTCAACAACAACAAAATGATCTACACCTTTGAATGCCTTGGAATAGTTAATAAAACACAAGCAAATATCTTTCTGGCGTTCTCATTTTTCAGCTAAAGTCCCATGAAGATCAAAAAAAGATAAAAAAAAATACTTAGAAAAGCTACACTGTGCAGTAAGGGCTCAATAACTGTAGTTGGTTTTGGGTTTTTTTAACTGTTTATTTCACCTGAAACCAAAAGGAGCCAGTTCTGCTCCCTTTGCCTGGCTGACTTCACGCAAGCTTCTTTCCCTTCCTGAGCCCATTTGTATCATCTGAAATGAATGACTTGGCCAAGTGATCACAAAGATCCTGTCAAGATCCAAATTTCTTGACAACTTTGCATTAGACTTTCCCAAACTGGGAAGACACATCATAAGTGTATAAGAGACTCCACCCCACTTCCAAACACTGCAAATGGGGAAACATTCAAAAAGCATTAGAGCCTCACTTGGGGAGGTCAGGGATGACTGCCTCTTTTTTATCTCCAGGCCTCTCACAAGGTCTTTCTTGGCTCACCTCCCTTCATCATTCTCTGTTTAGGCTTCATTTTTAGCAAAGAAGAGACTGCTTTTTCATGGACTGAGAAATTAAGGAGAACTCACATTTACTCACAACTACTATGTACCAAATTCCAAGCCTTTCACCTAGACCATCTCATCTAATTGTCAATGGCAAGTCAGAGATGGTGATAGTAGATCACATCTATACACAAAGAAGCCAGCCCATAGAGGGAAGTGACCATATTACGTGCAGTGTTAGCCTAAAAGTTCGTGCTTCCCCTCCACCCCAGCCACTACAATTAGGCCCCTGTAGTCTCAAGCTACCTTAACTGCAGACACATGGTTTTGCAAATCAGCATGATCTTGCAAATCATCAATAGCTGTGGGACTAGGATAAGAGAAAGAGTGCTTCCCACACTGGGCAGCAAGATTTATGGCAGCAAGACTTGAGATGAGCAAGAATTGAGACAACCAAGACTTGAGGGAGACTGGAGTGAGATCCTGGTGACGACCTGTGGCATTGCTGTGGGGAAACTGTGGCAAGGTGTGACCTGAGGCTTCTTGCATTTGTGCTGGCCAAAGTTAAAGGTTTTGCTGTTCTTGCTTTTGATCATAGGAGGAAAAGCTAACTGCTGAACTGAAACGGGAGCCTGGAATAATTGAAGAATTGCGTCTTGGGATGACTTGGCTAAAACATGGTTTTGCATTGGGTGATATTCTTTGCCTCCCTCACTCTCTAACTTATTTCTCTAATAAACCCCATTTTTGGTACCATCACTGTGAGTCTGTGAGTCAACAACAAATAAATGAACCTCTTGCTGCTGCTGTGGCTCTAGAGGCAGCATGCGGCTGGGCTACAGGATTTTTATCTGCTTTCTGCTCTGGGGCCGTGAGGGGCTGTGCTGTTCACATTCGCTCTAGCCCTTTCAGAGAGAGGCTCACAGCCCTGTGCCCCATGCACCATTTTATGCTTTCAAGACACCTGTCACATAGTAAATGACAGAAGTCCACACTCTACCCTCAGATGCTTTTGTAAGGATATTCTCTGCCAAGAAAGGTGAAAGGAAGGAATAACTGGGTCAGTGATGTGACTAAACCTGACTGGTCTCCTCAACTCATCCCAGAAAAGAGTACTGTCTGGCTCAGAGTGGGGCAGGGAGAAGTGAATAGAAGGATCCATGGTCTGAGTGCAAGTTCAGAACTTGAGCCACAGTCCTGCTGCGGGGGGGCGGGGGAGGGAGGCCTCTATGGCACCCAGGTTTACGGAAATGTTTCCTCCCCAAAGCTCATGGGGAGGAGAGATTACACAGAGAGGAATGAGTCACTCTAAATCAAAGGACAGCCTGCCAGCCACACCTGCTCTTTTAGACTGCAGTTGCAGGTAAGTTATGGGGAAGCGACTGTACAAGGTGGAATGTGTACTGGCAGATCTGTCTGAATGTGGCTCCACAGCCTGTCCTCCTTAGGGGCAATGCACAATGCCTGCTCTACAGGAAGCACATACCAGGAGAAGTTTTATTTGTATATAAATACATGCATGTGTTCAGCATCACCTGGCTCCCAGGATCCACACGGAGAAGGTGCAAAGTAAGAGACTCTAACACTTCTTGGAATGAAGGACACAGGTTTTTAAAAGGAAGGTAAGTAAATGGTTGGTGACAGAGAGAGATGCCTGAGGGAGCCCAGAAAAGGCCCCTCACTTGGTCAAAACAGCCACAGAGGCCTCTCTGGAAGAGGAGGTATTTGCACCGGACATGAGAATGACAGAACAGAAAAAGGAGGGGATAAAAGGGTAGGCCAGCGTCATCATAGATGGCTTGTTTACCCAGCTATGCTATTTGGTTTTGATATGGAACAAAATCCTATGAAAAGGGAGGGGGCTAATTTGCTTCATGATAGAACAACTCTTAAACATTGAAAATAGTCCCCCAAATACCGAGTGGATAGATTCCCTTAGTGGGGGAGAGCTTAAAAGTGAAAACCTGGAGAAGACAAGGTCAAGTTTCTAGACCATTGAGAGACTTTCAAGACCTAAATTGCAAGAAGTTCAGGAAAGACGCTAACTTGCCAAGGTCCAAAGCCTGGTCACAACACAAGGAGAACTCAGACATCTAGCCACTCCTCCTTATTACTGTCCATACAGTCTCCATTCTGCTCTCTCTCCAAGGCAGTCCCAGGGATGTGTCCTACCTAACTGAGGGTATAAAAGAGCAGAAACAACAGAAGAGACCCAACAATAAGGAGTGAAACCAAGCTGCATCTGGAAGACCTGGGTGCATCTGGTTATTTGGGAGTCTGGAGAAGGGTTATTCAGCTCAAGAGTATACATCAGAAAAGACATATACATCAGAAATTTCCTGACCTGTCTCAGCCCAGCCGTGAACTTTCAGACCACAGAGACAGGACCAGCGTGGGGAAGAATGAAGAGCCATAGGAAGAGGCAGTGAGCTGCCCGTCCTTGGAGAGACGTAAGCAAGTGATTGAGATGCCACTACAGAAAGAAAGTCTGCTCTCTCTTGAAGACTTAAGTGGAAAAATAGGCCTCTCCAAAGCTCCCCTATTCGGTCACTTAAACTTCGGCCACAGGTGCTAGAAGACCTCAGCTAAGTCACTGGGACTCTCAGGGCCTCCGGTTTTCACTTCTCAAATAGGACGTCCATTCCTGGCTGGGCCATGCCTGGAGCCACTGTGAAGGCCAAGTGAGAGCGTGGACGTGAGAGCACTTCACAGAGTACACAGTGCCATAAAAATGCATGGTGTTATTATTATCATTTGAAACAGACTTTCAGATGAGTGGGCCCCATAGGACCCAAGAGAAATCCATCCTCTGCCTTCTATTGGAACCATGTGTTCCCAATGAGGTAATGGATAAGAAAGCACTTTGTAAAATGTAATCCGGCACAAATGGTAGTTGTTATCATTGCCATTATCAGGAGGAGGAGGAGGATTGCTACTCTTCCATCTCCTGCCGTGGAGACCCCCAAGTGGCCAAAAATAAGCAAACCTGTTGATCCTAAAGGCATACCTGTCATCCACGGGCTGCCCGTGTTTGGAGGGAACTGGGGAAGCAGTTTCTGACAGGTCTTTCCAGCTCTAGAAGGCCCCCATCTCTCTACTGAGTGTCCCACAGGTACCCTAGATTCCTCCAAGCTGAGCTGATCATCTCTCCTACTGCCGTCCCTGAACCTGTCCCTCTCTCCCTCTGCCACTGACTCACAGCCCACTCACAGCTGACCCTTCAGCGGGTTTTTGGAGGTTTCTATAAATTGCACAGGTGGAACCTGCCTATCTTTCTCCCTCAGAGCAGCCGGCAGATTCACACAGCCAGAGAGGTGCCACCTTTGGTTAGCAATGCAACTTGTTATAGACAACATCAGCAAAGTTCTCCTAAGCACAAGATCGTATTAAAATATAGATTCTGACTCAGTGTCTCTGAGTCAGAAATGCTCAGCAGTCAGTTGAACCAATCTGAAGTTCTGCATCCAATCAGTCACTGATAATTATAACAGCAGTTCAAGACACAAGACCATGCAAGAGCACAATGGCATATGTTCCAATACTCTTCTAAGCCCTGTTCCCCCCTAGTCCTCTCTCGGCTGGATGAAGCAGGTACTATTAACATCCCCATTTTACAGAAATGGAAAAAGAGAGGTACAGAAGAAAGTGGGTCATCTACATCAGGACACACAGCAGTGAGTACTGCAGCCAGGGTTTGAACTCAGCCAATCTGCTGCCAATGAACTTCTCCTTCCATCTCCTTGAAGTCTCTCACATCCCTCCACCCTGCTCCATGGCCACTGCCTAGTACAGAATTGCAGCAGTTATCACCTTGACCTCCAGGTCCTGACCTCTCTAGATAACTTGCACTTTTTTCCCTTTTCCAGGTTTGTAATTCTTGCACAGGGCTAGACCCAACACAAGCATCAGTGAGCCTTGATTACAACAAACTGAACTAAATCCACACTAGAGGCTTAGGCTGCAGTGATTCCCCCTGCAGAAGATGATGAGGCCAGTGAGCAGCTCCTGCATGCTGGACACTGGTTGAACACTTTTCATGTGACTTCTCCAGGTACAGACAACAGTACCCCTTTACAGAAAAAAGACCTTTGCAGTTCTATCAATTGGTAGTTCAGGGGATTGTCATCTGAACAGTCATCTGAACCTATATATGCAAGGGGTACAATGTAAGATGGGGAGTCTAACCATCCACTCGTGGCTGGGTGGTCAGGAGAGCTGGAGAAGTGAATCTCGGTCATCACTGGCATAACTCTGGCACACAGATGGACCTCAAGAATCTACCCATGCTCCACGGAGGTCCTTCAGAGCCAGAGGTCAGGAGGACAAAGCATTCCATGACTGAGCTATGGCTCCCTCTGGGCCAAGAGCCAGCCAGCCTCAGGCACTGGGCTTTACAAGGAGTCCGATTTATGGGCTCACATGGGGAAGCTTCCTCTGATGTGGCTCCAGATGCCTCTTAAAGAAGCCAGGAGGGAATTCAATTAAGAAAGGGGGGGGGTTAAACCAAGAACCTGCTCATCATCCAATCTTTTAGAATCTGAAATGGCCCTGGAGTGACAGGTCTGCAGAGCACCCGGTGGAGGAGAGAACCAGCCCAGATATTGGCAAAGAGTACTGAATGTGGACTGTCAAAAGACCAAACCAACCTATCTTGGAGGAAGTGCATCCAGAGTGCTCGTTGGAGGCAAAAAAGAAGAAACCTCATCTCACTTTCTCGAGGCATGTTATCAGGAGGGGCTAGTTCTTGGAAAAAGACATCATGCTGAGAAGGGTTAGCAAAAGAGATAGAAGACCTTCAGCGAGATGGACAGGCATGTTGACCGTAATAATGGGCCTGAGCATGACTGAGACTGTGCCAATGGCTCAGTACAGGGCAGGGCTCCAATCTGTTGTTCATGCCATAGTCAACTCAGTGACATCTAATAGGAGAACTGTGGCATCAGGATTGGTGGAAGATCTATTAACAATCTGCGTTATGCAGATGACAAAACCCTGCTTGCTGAAACTGAGGAGAACCTCATGCACTTGCTGCGAAGGGTCAAGGACTGCAGCCTTCAGTATGGACTGAGGCTCAATATCAAGAAGACAAAGATTCTCACCACTGGACCAATTGGCAGCGTCAGGATGGATGGCGAAGAGATTGAGAGTGTTCACAGCTTCAGTTTGCTCGGCTCCACAGTCAACACTCTTGGCACCAGCAGTCAGGAAATCAAAAAGCGTATCACGATGGGAAAGTCTGCTGTTAGGGACCTCTCTAAAGTACTCAGGAGCAACGGTGTCTCTCTGGAGACTAAGGTGCTCCTGATACAGGCCATGGTCTTTGCAATCGCTTGTTATGCATCAGAGAGTTGGACAATGACTAGGGAGGACAGAAGGAGAGTTGATGCCTTTGAGCTGTGGTGCAGGAGAAGAGTACTGAATGTACCATGGACTGCCAGGAAAACAAACAGATTCATCTTGGAGAGGATTAAACCAAGCTACTCCTTGGAGGCAAGGATTCTGGGGCTTCGTCTGACATACTTTGGACATGTTGCCAGGAGGGACGGGTCCTTGGAGAGGGACATCATGCTTGGGAGGGTGGAGGGATGGCACAGGAGGGGAAGACCCTCTATGAGATGGATTGACTCGGTGACTGGGGTAATCATGATGGGTGTGTCAGAAGCAGTGCGGTTGGCGCAGGATAGAGCAGGGTTTAGGGCTGTTGTGCATAGGGTCGCTATGAGTCGCAAACGACTCGACAGCACATAACAACAACAACATGTGCCGTTTTAGATGTTGGGGTTAGAAGAATGAGTAAAACAGACAAAAACTCTGCCTTTTCGGGGCCAGTATTGTAGTTATTTGTTGTTATGCACCATCGAGTTGGGATGGGTCCATAACTGAGTCTCCAGTGGGTTTTCAGAGACTGTAAATTGCAAAGGAGGAGACTGCCTGTCCTTCTCCTGCAGAGCAGCTGGTGGAAATGAACTGCATGCCTTTTGTTGGCAGTGCAATTTCACACCACTGGGCCACCAGAGCTCCCTACCATTCTCGTAAGTGACATAGACAAGGATAAACAGTGTGTCAGGTAGGGGAAGGCAGGAAAGGAAGACGGAGAATGCTGCAATGCAATTTAAACTAAGTTGGGCATTGGGAACCCCAGAGGTCCTTTAGATGAGATCAAAGAGAAGGAGAGAAGGAAGGAGGGCATTAGCTGGGAAGTTATCAGGGAGAGGACCATGCTAGGAGAGGGAAATCAAGGGTGCAGGCCCAGAGGGAAGGGCTCAGCTGGTGTGCTCTCAGGGCAGTAAGGAAACCCTGGAGGCTGGGCCAGCAGGAGGGGGAGAGTGCTCCAAGATGAGGCCAGAGTGAACAATCAACGAGGGGTTCACACTGGGTGGGAAGCTACAGACCATTATAAAGACTGTGGCTTTTAATGAGTGAGATAGGAGCCACGGGTGTGACATCATTAACTTTATGTCTTAACAGGACCCAGGCTGCAGAAAGGCAAGAACGGGAGGCGGGAGGCAAGCTGGGAGGCAACCGCAACGACCCAGATGAGAAACATGGTGGCTTGAATCAGGCTGGCAGAAGGAAGCAATGAAAGGGCGTCAGATTCTACATCGTAAAGGCACAGCCGACAAGACTTAGGGTTCTACCATTACCACACATAATGTAATACAGCATTATAAATAGCTATGTTTTCTATATTGCATATGATTTAAAACTAGAAAATAACAGAGTAAAATATTACAAATTAGTCTTTTTAAAAGATGAGGCAGTAAGGAGAAAAGATTAACTTTTAAAAAAATAATTAGGGATGGATTAAATGTGGGATGTAAGAGAGAGAAAAGACAAGGAGATGCTGTGACTCTGGGTCTGAGTAGAATGGACTTGTTCTCACACACACACACACAAAAGTGAAAATGTGGGAGAGGGCCAGTTTAGGAAAATATCAGGAGTCAGGGTTTGGCTGTGTTAGTCTGAGACAGCTATAAGATGCGAGCTCTGGTTGTGGAGTGCGTAGGGAGTTGACCTGTTAACCTGAACGTGGCTCCTCTCTGGCTCTGTGAATCAACGAGCTGCTCCCCGGGAACAAGATGGGCAATCTCCTCCTGTGTGATTACAACCTCCAATAACGCACTGGAGGGTCAACAAAGAGTGTTGATTCAGATTCGATGGCAGTCAGTTTTTATTAGACTTGAAATGTGGAGCAGTCTAGAGTTCTGAGGAAAGGTCCAAGCTGGAAAGCTAAATTTGGGACCCAGCAGCAGATAGGTGATATTAAAGCCATAAGCGTGGATGAGATCACCAGGAGAGTGAGTGCAGGCGGAGAGGACGGCTGTGGCCAGGATTCAGGGGCACGAAGACGTCAGGACGTTAGAAAGCAGGAGAAGCTGGCACAGGTAGAAGCCACCAGGGAGCAGTGGGATCACCCAATAAGCAACGTAAGCATGGACTGACTTGTGATTACTTCTAGCCTAGAGAGCTAACTGTTTCACATGTTTTTTTCACACAGAAAAACATGTGACAGTGTTTGCGACAGATCAGAACACACGTTTACTTACATGTGCGCAGAACTTTACATTTTCAAGGTGCATTCAGCCCCATCCATCTCCTATACCCTCATGACGCCCAGGGTAATGACGCATCATCACTGCACACATTTTTACCAGGGCAAGGGAGATTCCTCCACAGCAAACAAAGGGGTCGTGCAGGCACGAGTGACTCAGTGAAACTCACCAGGTGCGTGTCCTGACGTAGCCATAAAAAGGTCAGGTCTGGAGATCTGTAAGAATCACCTGAGGATTCTGTTACACTACAGACTGATTCAGTGTATCTGGGATGGAAATGCAAATTTTCAGCAGGGAGTTGAACTGGAAAGGAACAGTTCAAAGGCCTTTAAACACGAGCCCCTGGGAGGCCAGGATCCTGTCCAGTCTGCCTCACTGACCCTTGCTTCTGCATAGCACACCTCTATGGACACACTGCTTTCACAGGCAGGCATCATCATTCCACTACTACAGATGGAGAAGCTGAAGCACAGATCAGGGTGGAGGATGACCAGGGTGGCCCGGTCACTCAGCCATTTGGGAGAGGAGCTCTGGCTTCATCTGGTCCCATCATCTCTGACCTGTCCCCTGGGCTTCAGTGGCAAAGCTCGTCTTAAAACATTTTCCTCGTCTTTCCCAGGCTGGCACGCCTTCAGTGGTTCTTTGCTGTCCTCTGGAAAAAAATCCAACTCACACCACTGTATTAGGGCCCCTCTTGAGTTCAGTGGTCTCTTACCCTCCACCCCTTTCCCAGCACACTGGCTCGCTCAGCAGTGGCCTTCCCGCTGTGGTCTTGAGCAGAGAAACTGCCCTTCACTGATCCAGCTCTTCAGTTACAGCTGGGTTTCTCAGCTTCAGTGCTGATGAGAGTGGGTTGGACACTTAGTTCGTTTTGGGGGACTCTGCTGTGCATTTCTGGATGTTTAACAGCATCAAATCTCACAATAAAGAGTTGGAGGGACAAGCACAGATCTGAGTGCCCTCCATACCCCTCAGTTTTGCAAGGAACACCACAGAGTCTAGGGTACTTTCCTGCCCATCCCCTCCTTTGACCCCTAACATCCCATGCTAGAGCTGGAACCTGGGGTTCGGACATGGAGGCTCGTACAGTCAAATTATCAGCTTGTTGTACTGGAGAAATGATCTGCATATTGCCAAAAGCTTTGCAGCTTGGGTATCTGTATTCTTGATTGTTGATCCATGCCAACCTGGTTGACTGGCACAGTGACTCCAACAATGGGCTCGAGTGTGTCAGAGGTTGTCAGGTTAGCACAGGACAGAGCAGGGTCCAGATGTGTTGTTCACAGAGTTACTCAGAGTCGTACTCCACTCGACGGCACCTAACAACAACCACATCCCAGGCTCAGGCTGCTCAGTGCCACTGAGTTGACTCTGGATTCATGACACCCCACGCACAACTGAACAAACTGCTGCCCACTCCTGTCCCAACCCTACTGGCTGTTGATCAGACTGTTAAAATATGCAGTTTTCACTGACTGACTCTCAGAAGTTGATCACCAGGCCTTTCTTCCTAGTCCTAGGACCACTGCTGAAACCTGTTCAGCATCCTAATAATACGGAAGCCTCCACTGACAGACAGATAGGGGTTGTGCATAAGATTCACTGGCCAGGAATCAAACCTGGGCCTCCTGCATTGAAGGTAACAATTGTACTACTGAACCATCCACGCCTCGTATTAACACATCAGGGAAGCCCAAGTCACAGCACTGTTTAGGGAAAGAATCAGAACTTGGCCTGCACAGTCTCTTCCCAGGAGTCTTCAAATAGCAGTTATGCTCCCTTGCTCAGTACTGCTGTGTCCTGGCCTCCTCTCATGTGTTCATTAATGGTCTTTGAATGTGCCCTCTGCACAGCCTGTGCTAAGGACCTCCCCTGTCCTGGAGGTGATCCCAGGTGACAGGCAGAAAGAGACAAACTAAGAGGGTGTGCACTCAAGTGTCACTGGTGCTGTAACAGAGAATCCACAGGAGGAACAAGATGGGAGCTTGGCTAGAGTTTCATGTTCTCCCTGTGAGCCCACGAGCCCCCTTCTGTTTACCCATTGTCACTACAGGGCCCAGGACCCAGCAGGTACTTGGTTAAAATAGACGGGAGGGATGGAGCAAGGCTGGCGTGTGTGTGTGTGTGTGTGTGTGTGTGTGTGTAAAGTGCAACCAGGGTGCTCCTTGGAGGCGAGGATGGTGAGGTTCGTCTTATACACTTTGGGCATGTTGTCAGGAGAGGCCATTGCTTCAAAAATCGCAGCATGCTCAGAAACACAGAGTGTCAGCAAAGGAGAAGATGACCCTCAGGGAGGTGGGTTGACACAGTGACTGTAACAATGGGCTTGAGTACGTAAGAGACTGTGAGCGAGCACAGAATAGGACAAGGTTCAGATCTCCTAATCACGGGGTCGCTATGAGTAGCCCTCGACTCATAACAACAACAACAATCAGGGAAGCAGTGGAGGCACAGTAGGTCAAGTGTTGGGCTGCAAACTGAAAGAGAAAAGATAAGTCAGTCTCCTCCTGGCAGTATTTACAGCTTTGGAAGCCCAGTAGAAGGTTACGGTGGGTTGGCATGGACACCGTGACAGTAGAAAGGGAGTAAGACTGAACGATATTTCCCAGTCACTCATTTCACAAATCCTGACGGAGCCTCCACTCTGTTCAGGGAAGTGTGGTGGGTAGGTGCTGGAGATCCTGTGGAGAACAAGACACACAGTGCTGTCATGGTGGGCCTCATGGGCTGACAGGACCTCTGCATTCACGGCCTCATGCTTCCCTGCACCCATAGCTGCCTGGGTAGCTCAGAGAGACTGGAAGCTCCCTAAAAGCAGGGGCCAGTGGCCGTTTTCAGATAAATGCAACAATTATGCATCTAAGGGCCAGTGAGGAAGGGGATGGTTTCTTAAGAAGCACTTCCTGACCAGGCCCTCTTGTGGTCAGGGCCTGGCCCAGTGTGGTTTTTTGTCCAACTATTAGCAGATACTTAACATTGCACAGACTCTGTGACAAGTGGGAATTACTGGTCTGGCTATTTATCTTCTTTTATCTAAATGACCTGAAGCTTAAAACAAAGTGGCTTAGCAGCCACAACCCAGTCAGGGATCCTATCTCTGGATTAGACCTTTCTGTGGTGCAATATGAAGAGGCCACAAATGGCTCGGCTGACAGGAAGCCTGTCCCACCATCGAGAGTGGGGGCTAGTTTTCCAGACTCACATAGCACCCGGCCAATGAGAGGCAGAGAAACTCAGTCTACGTGAGATTTTGTAGATGAAGCAACTCCCCTTTGTACCATAAATCCCCCCAACTGAGGTCACATAATTCTTGCTTTGGGGGAAGCAGTCCCTGCACTGAAGGACACTGAACAGCATGAAGGCTCAGAATACATCACCTGAGGGACAATAGTGGGTCTGGGTTTGACGAGCATGAACCCAATGAGACTCCTCCACTTTAACCTCACCTCCACTCTAACCTCAAGCTATGAGGTTACGCTCTCCTACTTCTTTTTTTTTTTAATTTTTACTTTATTATTTTTGTGTGAGTGTACCGTCAAATCAGATCTGACTGGTACAGGAGGAGATTGTCCCTCCGTCCCCGGCAGAGCATCTGGTGGATTCGAACCATGCGCCTCTGGGATTGTAGTTGCAGCTCCTTACCACTAGGCCACCAGAGTTCCCCGCTCTCCTACTTTTTAAAAGAGTCAAAACAACTATGAGATAGCATCTCACCCCAGGAAGAAGAGCAAAATTTAACAGAATAGCAAACAACAAATGCTGGTGAGGCTGTGGAGAAACTGGAACCCTTATTCACTGTTGGTGGGAGTGTAAAATGGTGCAACCACTATCAAAGGCAGTATGGTGCTTTCTCAAAAAGTTGCAAATAGAGATAACACTTGACCCAGCAATTCCACTACCGGGAAAATGCCCCAAAGAAACCATAACCACCACCCAAGTAGATATATGCAGACCCATGTTTATTGTGGCTTTGTTCACAACAGCAAAGAGTTGGAAACAACCTAAGTGTCCATCAACACAAATGGATAGAGAAACTGTGGTATATTCACACAATGGAATACTACGCTGCATTGGAAAACAAGAACTAATGAAATATTATACAAAATGGGTGACCCTGGAGGACACTATGCTGAGTGAAATATCCCAGTCACAAAAGGACAAATACTGCATAGTGACACTGTTGTAAAACAGGACAGACATTGGGGCTGGGGGGAGACTGAGAAAGATGAGATAAATTATGTATGCTGCATTGAAACAGAAGAGGGAGATAACTGTTTAAAAGGGATATGTGATTAGGTAATATTGTCATGACAGGAGTCCAGAATGAAGGCTGCATAGTGCAGTGGACTTGGGGGAGAGATTGTATAATAATGAAAGAATTTTTTTATGCTATTCAAAGAGAACAGTAAATTGAGAGGGGAGGTTGGGCAGGGAGAAAAGGGCAACAATGAATGAATTGAAATCCAAAGACTGTAAACTTTCTTTAAAACTTTTTTTAAAAAGAAAGAAAATAAAGATACCTACTAATTTTACCACCATCCCCACCCCCATCACCACCCCCCAAAAAAAAAGAGAGAGCGCGCTGGTGGCCTAATGGTAAGAATCTGCACTGCAATCTCAAAGGGAGAAAGTTCAAATCTGACAGCTATTCAGTTGGGAGAAAGATGAGCAATCTGCTCTCGGGCAATTTACTACTTCTGAAAACCCACCGAAGGGTCAATTATGGGTCAGTTCTGACTCAACAGTGCATAACAACAACAACAACAACAGCTTCTTCAAAGTATGCAGCAGTCAAGTGTTTGGCTTCTAACTGAAAGGTTAGTGATACAAGCCCAGCCAACCACTACACTGGACAAAGACTAAGCAGCTCCACAGAGGAAAGGCCTGGTGATCATACACACCGCAGCCTAGAACCCCTACGGAGCAGTTCTACTCCCATACATGGGCTGCTATGAGTCAGAACCCAGTAGCAACTTCTTAGCGTCATCTTATATGTCTACGTTGTTTGGCCAACTAAACTAGTACAGACTCAAAGGCAGGGATGAGTTTCCCTCTTCTCCAGCTCACAGTACGTTAGGACATGCACCTCGTAATATCCACTGTTGATTATTCAATTTGGACTCTTAGCACCCCCACAGGACAGAGTAGAACTGTGTAAAGGGTTTCTGAAGCTGTAAATCTTCACAGAAGCAGAATGCCTCATCTCGCACACAGTGGCTGGAGGGTTTGGACTGCTGGATGTTCAATTAGCAGCCAAGTGCTTAACCACTGCACCACCGTTGTCATTGTGAGATGTTGTCACCACTGCACCACGTTGTTGTTATTTACCATCGAGTCAGATTGACTTATACCTGACCCATCAGCAGGTTTTCAAAGGCAGTAAATTACACAGGAGGAGACTGTCAATCCTTCTTCTGTAGAGAAGCTGGTGGATTTGAACTGTGTACCTTTGGTATTGCAGTGCAGCTTCTTTCCACTAGGCCACCTGAGCTTCTCGACCCTGCACAACTAGTATTGATAAAACAAGACTAACAAATAACCCAAGGCCATTGTCACTGAATCAGTTCCAATTCATAGCAACTCTGGAGGTCAAAGCAGAACCACTGATAGGGTTTCTGAGGCTGTAAATCTTTATGATACTACCACATGACCTTTGGGCTAGCGGCTGAAGGGCCAAAAATTGACTGGTGGTTTCCACATTTGGGCAATTTTTTTAGAAGAAACCTTCAACATCATGAAACAGTTGTTGTTGTTGTTGTTGTTGTTATGTGCCGTCGAGTCGTTTTCGACTCATAACGACCCTAAATCCTGCTCTATCCTGCGCCAACCGCACTGCCTCCGACACACCCATCCCTATTACCCCAGTCACCGAATCAATCCATCTCATAGAGGGTCTTCCCCTCCTGCGCTGTCCCTCCACCCTCCCAAGCATGATGTCCCTCTCCAAGGACCCGTCCCTCCTGGCAACATGTCCAAAGTATGTCAGACGAAGCCCCAGAATCCTTGCCTCCAAGGACTTGTTGTTGTTGTTGTTGTTATGTGCCGTCGAGTCACCTGCGACTCATAGCGACCCTATGTACAACAGCCCTAAACTCCGCTCTGTCCTGTGCCAATCGCACTGTCTCTGACACTCCCATCCCAATTATCCCAGTCACTGAATCAATCCACCTCATAGAGGGCCTTCCTCTCCTGCGCTGTCCCTCCACCCTCCCAAGCATGATGTCCCTCTCTAAGGACCGGTCTCTCCTCACAACATGTCCAAAGTAAGTTAGACGGAGCCTCAGAATCCTTGCCTCCAAGGAGCCACCCGGTTTAACCCTTTCCAGGACAAATCTGTTTGTTTTCCTAGCAGTCCATGGTATTCTCAATACTCTTCTCCAGCACCACAGCTCAAAGGCATCAGTTCTCCTTCTATCCTCCTTGGTCATTGTCCAACTCTCTGATGCATAACAAGTGATTGCAAAAACCATGGCCTGTATCAGACGCACCTTAGTCTCCAGAGAGACACCATTGCTCTTCAGTACTTTGGAGAGGTCCCTAACAGCAGACTTTCCCATGGCAATGCACCTTTTAATTTCCTGGCTGCTGGTGCCAAGACTGTTGACTATGGAGCCAAGCAAACTAAAGCTGTGTACAATCTCAATCTCTTCACCATCCATCCTGATGCTGCCAATTGGTCCAGTGGTGAGAATCTTTGTCTTCTTGACATTGAGCCTCAATCCATATTGTAGGCTGCAGTCCTTGACACTCTGCAGCAGGCGCTTCAGGTCCTCCTCAGTTTCAGCAAGCAGGGTTTTGTCATCCGCATAACGCAGATTGTTGATAAATCGTCCACCAATCTTGACCCCACATTTCTCCTCATAGAGCCCAGCCTCCCGGATAATCTGTTCTGCATATAGGTTGAAAAGGTATGGAGATAGGATGCATCCCTGGCGTACGCCCTTCCCAATTTTGAACCATGCAGTGTTCCCTTGCTCTGTTCTGACGACTGCCTCCTGGTCCAAGTATAAGTTTCACATTAGAATGATCAAGTGTTCTGGGATTCCCATTCTTCTCAGAGTCAGCCACAGTTTGTTATGATCTACACAGTCAAATGCCTTTGCATAGTCAATGAAACACAGATAGACATTCCTCTGGTATTCCCTGCTTTCAGCCAAGATCCATCTAACATCAGCTACAATATCTCTAGTACCATGACCCCTTCTGAAACCAGCCTGGACATCCTCTCCAAGATGAATCTGTTTGTTTTCCTGGCAGTCCATGGTACATTCAGTACTCTTCTCCAGCACCACAGCTCAAAAGCATGAAATCCCAAGGGGATAAATGTCAAGCTACACGATAAGGTTCATATTTCTAAATGCTGGGCTTCTGCTTCCTCTACACAGAGTTCCAGGCCCCGCATCAACCCCAGTGCAGAGCTAGTCCAACCCCCACCTGATCGCTGCTCACACGCCTGTCTCCCAGCTGTGCTCCCTGAGGTGCCTCCAGCACTCCTTGGCACACACTCACACTCACACGAGGAGACCTGCTCATTGGCTCTCTGTTCACCACAAGAGTATTTACAAACATGAGAGAAAAGCAGGAAATGACATCAATCCCCAATGGACGGATTGTCTGTATCAGGGTGTGTCCAAGTAATAAAGTCCTAGGGGATCATTATTTTGAGAGTTTGTCACTCATAAAATCCTCAAAGCAGACCACAGAAGTAGCATTGATGTCATGGCTCCAACTATTCTTAGATCATGCACACAGACAGTGGCCAGAAGGAGATGTGAGTTCTGTGGGGGTAGGTTTATGAGAGAATGCATCATATTTTAAATTAGCTATTACTAATATCTAACTAACAAATAGGTCTGTCTTGGAGAGGGTAAAACCAGGTTTCTCCTTGGAGGCTAGGATTTTGAAGCGCCATCTCACATACTTTGAGCCCAGTGGCCAGGAGGGACTGATGCTTGGAGAAGGACATCATGCTGGGAAGGACGGAGGGACAGTGCAGGAGAGGAAGACCCTGGATGAGACAGAATGATACAGTGACTGGGGCACTGGGAGTAGGTGTGTCAGAGTCAGTGAGACTGGTTCAGGACAGGGTAGGCTTCAGGGCTTTTGTACACAGGGTCTATGAGTTGCACATAACAACGACAACAACATCGTCATCATCAGACTACGAGGCTTCTCTCATAGTATTTACAGTATCTCATAGACTCAGGGACCTCTTCAAATTACCATGAAACAACAATGTCAATCTGAGGACTAAGGTGCACCTGATTCAGGCCATGATCTTTTCAAGCACTTTCTATGTATCTGAGAGCTGAACTGTGAACAAAGATGAAAGAAGAACTGATGCCTTTGAGTTGTGGTGTTGAAGAAGAGTACCGAAAATCCCATGGACAGTTAAAAGAACAAACACATGTGTCTTGGAGAAAATACAGCCAGAGTGTTCCTTGGGACAAAGACGACAAAGCTTTGCCTCATATACTTTGGGCATGTTGTTACGAGAGGCTTTTCCTCAGAACGTGGGCAGAGGGATTGTATAACAATGAAAGAATTTTTACTTTTCAAAGAGAGGAAGACACTGGAGGGGAGGGGTGGACAGGGAGAAAAGTGTCACAATGAATGAATAGAAATTCAAAATCTCTGTAAATTTTCATTAAAATTAATAATAATAATGATTTTTAAACAGATGGGGGAAAAGAAAGGGACATCATACTTGGAAAGGCAAAGGGGGGTTGAAAGAAGGGAAGGTCCTTACACAGATGGACTGACACCTGACTGCAGCAACGGGCTCAAGTATTACCAGAGATGGTGAGTATGGCACAGGACAGGACAGGGTTCAGATCTATTATTCACAGGGTTGCAATGACTTGACAATACCTAATAACAACAATATCATGGTTGCTCATGGCTAAGAAGCTGTGTTATCAGACCAAAGGCAGGTGGTTCAAATCTTCCAGCACGTCCACAGCACAAAGATAGGTAATCCTCTCCGTCATAATATACAGTCTTTGAAAATCCACTGGCGGGTCACCTTTGAGTTGGTTCTAAATCAATGACAATGAGTGTTAAGATTTTTTTTTAGTTTATTAACACTATAGGGTACACCTGCATGATACAAGCAGTATGACAAGAACTCAACTATTAGCCAAAAGGTTAGCAGTTGGAACTCACCTAGAGACAGCTCTGAAGAAATCCCTGGCAAATTGTTTCCAAAAGGGCACTGCCTTTCAAACCCTGCGGAGCAAATCTACCCTGCACCTCCGGGTCATCTCAAGTAGAAGTCAACTCAGCAAATAACAACAACGACGATGACGACAAAATGCCAGTGGCCACTGCTGTCAAGTTGGTTCTGGCCTATAGCTGACCCTCCATCGGGTCTCGGAGGCCACAAATCCTTACAGGTGGAAACTGTCTATATCGCTCCTGATAAACAGCTGATGGCTTTAAGCTGCCAATCTTTCAGCTTAGCAATGGAAAGTATTAAGCACTACACAGCCAGGACTTCTTAATGCTATCAGTAAGGAATTTAAATAATGATAATAATTTATAGAAGAAGAGGAAGGTGGAAATCTGTCTTAATCCCAGGGGATATTTTCAGAGAATAGAAGGTCTTGACAGTCTGGCATTAATTTGATGAGCCAACTGTGTTAACTACAGAAAGATTATCACATACCAAAGCTCTCCTTCTGGGCCCAACTAAGTCCCCTGGAGTGTCACACTAGCTCCTGCAGCTCAGTGCCAGTACCCTGAATTCTGAGAAGAGTGTCCAATGCTGGGGGACCTGAGCATGTAGGTCCTGGTTAAGAGAAAGCTCACTGGTCACCTGAGGCCTCAGAGAACAGGAGAGACACAGAGAAAAGACAGCCATGGGAAGACAGATGTAGACGTTGAGGTCAGCTGCGCTGACACAGCCAAGGGACAATGCCCGAAAAGACCAGAAGCTGGAAAAGATAAGAAGGATTCTTTCTCTGGAATCCTAGAAAGCATGACCCTGCCAACACCCTAATTCAGGCTTCAAGACAGTAAGTTTCTGTTGTTCTAAGTCTTACAGTTTGTGGTACTTTGTTACAGCAATCCTAGGAAACTAATACACAGTGTGTGTGTGTGTGTGTGTGTGTGTGTGTGTATTTAATGTTTTTTAAAAGGTTGTATCACTTTTTCATATGTATTCAATCTGTATGCTAGAGCAAATGATTACAGACATTAGAATATAAAGGAAGACTGGGACATCAGAATTGGAAGAAGACACATCAACAACCTGTATTATGCAGATGACATAATCTTTCTTGCAGAAGGTGAAGAAGTCTTGAAATGCTGACTGCAGCAGATAAAAAACTACATTTTTCAATATGGGTTACATCTCAGCATTAAGAAAATAAAAATCTTCACCACCAGATCAATAGGTAACATCATGACGGATGGGCAAAAGATTAAAGTCAACTAGTTCATTTTACTTAAATTCACCCACAATCAATACCCATGAGGGTTGTAGCAGTCAAGAAATCAAGGTATATTGCATTAGGGAAATCTGCTGTCAATGACTTCTTTAAAGTTCTAAAGAGCAAAGATACCCATTTTAAGACTAAGGTGTGCCTGATCCAAGCCATGGTATTTTCAATTGCTTCATATGCAAGTGTAAGCTGGATAATGAATAAGAAAGACAAACCAAAAAAAGGATGGTTTTGAATTGTGGTGTTGGCAGAGTACTGAATACAATGGAACACCTAAAGAACCAACAGATCTGTCTTAGAGGATGTGCAACCAGTATACTCCTTAGAGACAAGGATGTTGAAACCCTACCTCTTTTACATTGGGCACAGAAGTGCTAGTCCTGGGAGACATCATGCTGGGAAAGGTGGAGGGATCAGTGAAAGAGAAGACGCTCAACCAGATGGACTGACACAGCAACTGCAGCAATGGGCTAGGGCACTGCAGACATGGTGAGGGTGGTGCAGGACGGGCAAAGGCTCAGACGAGTCATTTACAGGCCCACAGTGAGTCATAGTGGACTCGACCGCACGTATGGACAACAAGCAGCTAAGAAGGTTCTCTGAGTGGTGCAAACAGTCACTAAATTAAAGTTTGGTGGTTCAAAGCTCCCAGAAATGCCACAGAAGAAGGGTCGGGGATTTATTTCAGAAAGACAACAACCATTGAAAACCTTCAAATCTACAGGGCATCCCCAAATCCAGTTCCAACAACTCCATCATATGCCTGTTCTGACATGAGTTGAGTAACTCATTTTTTAGTTTTCATTATTATTTCCTTTTATTATCAGTATTCTTATAGACCCAATTTTTTTTGTCTTTAGGATTTGGATACATTACATATAATTTATAGATGTACTTGATGCATGCATGCATGCATGCTGTTGCTGTTGTTGTGTACTGTCTAGTCAGAACTGATCCACTGCTGACCCTCTGGAGGGTTTTCAGAAGCAGTTAATTATACAGGAGGATACTGTCCATCTTCCTCCTGTAGAGCAGCTGGTGGATTTGAACCACATGCCTTCAGGATTGCAGCGCAGCCTCCTGTTTCCTATATACATGCATGCATACATATTACTAAGAATCTCAAGTGAAACTCGATTCTGACTTATAATGACCCTCCATTGGGCTTTCCAGGCTGTAAATCTTCACAGGAGACCTCCCATCTTCTCTGGAGCAGCTAATGCATTCAAACTGCCAACCTTTTGGTTAGCATTCCAATGCATTATGATAATAATAATGCCACCGGAGCTCATTACTAATGATAAGATGGGCAAAAAAAAAACAACCCAAAAATATAATGGTCTTAGTGCAGTCTGTACTAGAACATACTGTATGTCAGACACCACTCTGAAACGTGGGGTCATGAGGGTGAGAACTGATTTGATAGTGGTCAGTTTCATTCTGACTCATTGGAATGGACTCAGGGGGTTGCACTCCTAATCCAAAGGCTGAGTCTTTCTTATAATTCAGATCCACCAATGATTTTTCAGTAGAAAGATGAGAAATCTCCTCCAGTGAGATTTACAGCCTCAGAAAGCCACTTGGAGGGTCAGCTGTGAGTCGGTTTTGATTCGATGGCAATAAGGTTTGTTTTGGGAGGCTTTTTGCCCAAAAATGGCTCAGCTGACAGAAACTTGAACACACTATATTCCCAGGAACAATGGGACAAACTTTTGCTCAGCTTAAGAACTTTCCTTGTAGGGAATGTGCCTCCTTTCACTAGAGGTATATTCAGAGACAGACTGGAGACTTTCCGTCAAAAACATCTGAGGGAAGCAGGGGCTGAATTTCATGTGTGATGTGGGTAATGGAGCCTGTTATTTACCAACTAACTAAATAAACTGAATTGCACTTTAAACATATATTATTCCATTGACATTTCCTTGACTTTTTACGTATAAGGAAACTGAGACTAAGGAAGGTGAAATAGTTTCTGCAAATTTTTAAAGTCAGCAGGGATTCAAACACATTTTGCCCAATTGCAAAGCTTCTTCCCTTCACTCTCAATTTTTAGCTTTTAAAATGTTTTCCTAACTAGCTGGGGCAGTGGGCATAAGTGTGTCAGAGCCCCTGAGATGGGTTCAGGATAGGGCAGCATTCAGAGCTATTGTACCTAGGGTCGCTATGAGTCGCAGGCGACTTGATGGCGCATAACAACAACAGCAAAGAGAATTTTAAATCCCATTCAGACTTTTTCCTATTTTCTGTAGCTGGGAACCAGTGAATAGAGTAGGCCCTAGCCAGCTCTAAAGGATGTCAGGGCCAAGGTCAGCACGTCTAGACCAGCCTCCAGGCTGCCCTGAAGTCACCCATCCAGCCACTGCCACTATTCCAGATGCTGAAATAGGACAAGAGTGCAAAATGCAGCCCCGCCCAGCCCAGGGCTCCTACTGATGCTGAGAGTGGACTTAAGAAGCACTGTGGGGCTGTGCGGGACAAACAATGAGGAGTCCAGAGTAGGCGTGGCCTCCGTCACCACCTCTGCCAGACACCCCAGAACTTTGGGCAAGTCACTCCACCTCCCTGAATTCTGCCTTCTTTCCTGCAAAACAGAATCAATCATCCCATCCACCTGGCGCAGGTCAGAGCTGCTGAAGGGGGTTCTTTTGGTAACACCTCCTCACTTTTCAGTGAACCCCTACATATCCTTCACGGCCCCGCCCTGATGGTACCTACTCTGTGAAGCCTTCTCTGATCACTTTCCATGAAGGCTGAGTGAGTGGTTCTGTGCTTCCCTAACACCCAACCCCTATCCTGAAGAATTTATTGGACTGTGTGCTTCTGAGCAGGTGCCATGTCTCTGCAGCTGCACAAACTTGCAAGCTGGACTGACAACAGGAATCTTTGCCAACCCAAATCCACCTAGGCCTTTGAGGTCTTGAATTTGCAAGTCTCCGTGAAACATTCTCAATCTGTGGGCACACGGCCTCTGAGTGTTCTGCCTGACAACGTGCCCTTTTGCACCTGCTCCTCTCCTCCACTTCCCCTGCACAGGTCTCTGTCTTTTCTCCCCTTTCTTTGCTCTGGAGTATTCCACTCAGGGGCTGTCACGTAGTCTCTAAATCACACCTCTCTAAATCAAGTTTCCCACATAAGGGAGGGGGAGCTTTGGTGGCCTACTGCTAAGAAGCTGTGCTGCAATCTCAAAGGCATGCAGTTCAAATCTACCAGTTGCCCCATGGGAGAATGGGCAATCTCCTCCCATGCAATTTACAATCTGCCGGAGACCCAGCTAGGAGACGATTCTAACTCCACTGAACACAACAAAAACAGCATCAGAGAGAATGCCTTGCAGCTGTCGCTGCCCCAGCCTACTCTCTACTGGGACCCAATGAGCCTGGCCCTCAGCAGCCACTTACCCCACCCGTCAGGCTGATGGGCCCTCTCCAGACCCAGCGCGGCCAGCCTGTCCCCAGGTCTCTGCCCAGCCAGGTCACTCCAGCGCCGGGTGTTATTCCCTAAGCTGGCAGGCACGCTGTGTTCCCACAGTCTATAAAGGCCACACGGCGCCAGCAGTCATGTCAGCCTCGTTCCAATCTGGTCTCTGCAACTCCCCTCCACCTCCCCGAGCCCACTGGGCCGCCTGGAACTGTAAGTTGTGTCTTTAACCCCCTGTCCATACTGTCCCCATCTAATTTTTTTATTAGGGGAATACTGGAACGATTTAGAAAGATAGTGGTAAAATGGTTCTGAAAGGAACTGGATTAACACTGAGGCTACTTGCCCGGAGAAAATCTGGTCCCAGATTCAGAGGGGATAAAAGCAAAACAAATCCATGTTCCCCAGTTATACCAGGTTGAGAAAATGAGTCCAAAGCACTTTGTACACACTGAGGCAGCACAGTGTGGGGAGACTCATCTCCCCACTATGATTTTTTCACTCATTAGCTATGTTACTTAAGCACATCACCTCCTCCAGGGAGCCTTCCCTAAGCTACTCTGTGATCACTATCTAAGACCTTGAGTCCACCAAGCATCTTGTTTGACACTGGAAGTTCTTATCATCAGGGGCAGACCTTGTCTTCTTGCTCTCTCAGCCCCTAGGGCCTAGGATACAGGGGCTTTGGGGAGCATTTGTTAGACGGATAGATGAATGGAAAAGTGAAATAACAAAATTGAACTTTTGGGGCCTGCTTTTCCTCTTTAGGACAAGGATTAGGCTTCCTTCCTCTGCATCCCAGGTGCCAAGTGTAAATGCCTGGTACAGGTCAGTGCTAATGACCAAATAAAAACACAAGGAAACTGTGGTCTGGCCCCTCATCAGGACTGTACTGAGGATCAGGTAAGATGGGGAGAAAACATCGCGAATGCCTATATGAAGGTGTTTAAATCAGTGCCATACAAACTCCAGTCTACAGACCAGAACATCAGCACCACCAAAGATCTGCTCTCAAAACCACAATAAAAAGCCCCCCCCTCATTACCCTGTGGAGTCGGAACCCGCTCGTAGCTGACCCTCTATTGGGTTTCTAAAGCAATAAATCACTTGGGAGAAGAGTCCTCAACTTTCTCCTCACTGCAGCTGGCGAGTTCAAACTGTCAGCGAGGCGTGGCCTTTGAGTCAGCAATTCAGCTCTCTGTGGGTACGCTGTTGGAAACGCAAATGCTCAGGCCCCAACCCAGACTCAGTGAAACAAGAGTGTCTTTGGAAAGAGATCAGGAGTCTGGGCTTTAAGAAACCCTCCAGGTTGGTTGTGTGCACAGCAAAGTTTGAAAAACTCTGGTTTTGATCATACATCTAAGTACTTCAGCTCTCTGGACCCATGTTTCCACAGTGAAGTGGGGATAATACTTGTAAATATGCTCAGAAGAGCCTGCAGGCACGTGTGTCCCTGTTACTGTTGTGCTGAACCTGGACACCAGGAGCCCAGCACTGTGGGAGACAACAGCCCCTGGGGTCACAGAGACACAACCTCTCTGCCTCTAGAGCTCAGGACAAAAGGATGCCACACTCACGTTGTTTGTGCCATTAAGACGATTCTGACTCACTTATAGTGAACCACATGGCAGAAAACAGTGCCATCGGGTTTTCTTGGCTGTGATTCTTACCGAGCAGATGACCAGGCAGTTCCAACTGCCAGCCTTCCAATCAGCAGCCAAGCACTCAGTTGCCTGCAGCACCACGGGCCCTTTGTCACATCCTGCAGTGCTGGGGTGGACAAAGTACTCAGTGGTATAGCTGAGTCCCCTGAGAAACTTCACAGCTGACTCAGAGGCTCTCTCAGGACTGAGAAGCTATCTCCATAAATTATTCAAGATTCACACCCCACTCTAACTGGTAGAAGCCGTGAACTCCATTAGCAGAGGAGCCTGAGACGCAGAGAAGGAGAAAAGTGACCAGCAGTTGCCCAGCCTGTGTTGGCGAGCCAAGACAAGGCCTCCCAGGCCCTTCCAAGCTGATTTCCAGCAGCAGTACCCACTGAGGGATCCCTCACTTGTCGCAGCTTGGGGTTAGGCTACATACACACAGCAAGGACCTACTTAGTACTCCTGAATTTCACAGAGGCCAGAGTCGAGGCCCCAATCTTTGCCCCATAGTGACTGGTTCTCTTGGTCCCCTCTTTTCTGACTGGGATTAAAGGAAACGTCAATAATTTGAAATTCCTCCAAACAACCTCTTCCCTCAGGCTTAGTGTGTACAATCACATTTATTCATTCAATAATTCTTTTCCTTTTTAAAAAAAATTATTTATGCACATCCAAAAACTTCTCCAACTGGGTAAAAAGGGAAGCCACAGACTGGGAAAAAGTATTTGGAAATGACATATCAGATAAGGGACTTAAATCCAGAATTTATAAAATACTTGTGCACCACAACGAGATAAAGGTAAATAATTCAATAGAAAAATGGGCACAGGATATGAACAGACATTTCACCAAAAAAGACATTCAGATGGCCAACAAGCACATGAAGAAATGTTCAAAATCCCTAGCTCTAAGAGAGATGCAAATTAAAACAACTATGAGATACCATCTCACCCCAGACAGAATAGCAAAATTTAACAGAACAGCAAGCAACAAATGCTGGCGAGGTTGTGGAGAAACTGGAACCCTGATTCACTGTTGGTGGGAGTGTAAAATGGTGCAACCACTGTGGAAGGCGGTATGGCACTTTCTCAAAAAGTTGCAAATAGAGAACAAGTTGACCCAGCAATTCCACTACTGGGAATATACCCTAAAGAGACCATAACTGCCATCCAAGCAGATATATGCACACCCATGTTTACTGCTGCTTTGTTCACAACAACAAGGAGTTGGAAATAACCTAAGTGCCCATGAACAAACGAATGGATAGAGAAGCTGTGGTATATTCACACAATGGAATACTACGCTGTGTTAAAAAAAAGGAACTCATGCAATATTACTCAAAATGGCTGACCCTGGAGGACATTATGCTGAGGGAAGTATCTCAGTCACGAAAGGACAAATACTGCATGGTGCCACTGTTGTAAAACAGGATTGACCTCGGGGTTGGGAGGAGACTGAGAAAGATGGGTTCAATAATGTATACTGCATTGAAACAGATGAGGGAGAAAACTGTTTAAAAGGGATATGTGATTAGGTATTTTTGTCATGACAGGTGTTTAGAGCAAAGGCTACATTGTGGAGTGGACCTGGGGGAGGATTTGTAAAACAATGAAATAATTTTTGTTTTACTTTTACAAGAGGGTAGTGTACTAGGGGGACGGGTTGGGAGGGGAGAAAAGTGCAACAATGAATGAATGGAAATCCAATATCTCTGTAAATTTTTACTAAAATTAATAATAAATATAAAAATATATAACACAAAAATTATTTTAATTGTTATTTTAACGAACATTTACAGAGAAATTAGATTTTCATTCATTTATTCTTGTACATTATATTCCCCTTCCACCTTTCCCCCTCCCCCAGTTGACTCTTTAAAAAAAATATTCATTCATTGTTGCACAAGTACTTACTTCCCCCTCTTCCCCTCAGTACTCTTTGCAATGATATACCTCTTATTCTGACTGTTGTTGTATGTACAATGTCTAATCATAAATTCCTTTTAGACAGTTCTTTCCTTCATCTGTTCCAATGCAATGGTCATTATCTATCCACTCTAATTATATTCTCCTCCTAATCCCCCATGTCAGACCTGCTTTGTAACAGTAGTGATATGCAGTCCTTTTGTGACTGAGATATTTAACTCAGCATGACGCACTCAAAGGTCCCTATGTTGTGAAATGTTTTACAAGTTCGTTGTTTTTCAGTGCTGTGTAGTATTCCATTTTATGGATACACCACAGTTTTTCTACCCACTTGTTTGTTGATGGGTACTTGGGTTGCTTCCATCTCTTTACTATTGTTAATAATGTAGCCAGAAACATGGGTGTGCATATATTTGTTTGGATAACAATTATGATTTGTTTAGGGTATATTCCCAGTAGTGGCATTGCAGGATCACTGATATTTCTATTTCCAACTTTTTGAGAAAGCACCAAACCACCTTCCATAGTGGTTGCACCATTTTACACTCCTAGCAACAGTGACTAAGGGTACAATCTCTCCACAACATTTCTTCTTTGCTGCTGTAC
Organism: Elephantulus edwardii; assembly: GCF_000299155.1. Lineage (NCBI taxonomy): Eukaryota > Metazoa > Chordata > Mammalia > Macroscelidea > Macroscelididae > Elephantulus > Elephantulus edwardii. Next base: position 9,950,325 of record NW_006399755.1, read on the forward strand.
TGAACTTTGCTATTGTTGCTGGGCATTCAATAATTCTTCTCTGAGCACCTCCTGTGTGCCAGACTCATGTCAATAGCTCCAATCTGGCAATGACAAGAAAAGCATTCGTGTGAAATCATGATTCCAAATTTACAGAGGAGACTCAGAGAGGTTTCATTTATCTGCTCATAGTCACACAGCAGAGCAGGGTGGTCCTGTCCTTGTCATTTCTTCAAATTAAAAGCTTAGGTTTAAGCCAGACTCTGCCCTAAAGTAGGTCCAGGTGTGCGGTAAATTAAGCATTGGACTGCTAACTGAAAGGTTGGCAGTTTGAACTCACCAGCTGCTCTGAGGGAGAAAATGAGTCAGTCGGCTTCCATAAAGATCTATAACCTCAAGAACCCTAAGGGGCAATTCTGTGTTGTCCAGTAGCATTTCTATGGGTAGGAATCAACTCCAGGGCAGTGGGTTTGATATGTTTTGGTTTGGTTTGTTTTTGTTGTTGGTTTGAGGTTTTTATTGTCAGACAAGTTACAGCCGCACTTACCCTTAGTGTGCCTCAAATTCTCTAAAACCAATGAGGGTGGGGGGACAGTAACATCTGTAATTGTCTGGAGTATTCCAACAAGACAATGGAAATAAAGCTGAGCAAACATACAGGAATCTTATCTAACCACCTCTCAAAGCTGTTTTCAAGACATAGACACTTTCCAAGGGATTTCTCCTCACAATTCCCAACAGCAGCAGGCAAGGCGAGTGCCATCTTGGTTTAAACAGGGACTCAGAGAAGGGCAGCTGTTATACAGCGACACAGCAGCGAAGTCTGGACTCAAGGCCCGGTCTTCAGCTCCTGGTCAGGGCCTTCTAATCAGGACTCTTATAGTCCTGCCACCTCTGTCACCAAAACTTCCCTTACCAAAAGCTCTCTCACAACCACTCCATGGAGCAAACACTGCCCCCCACCCCCCCAGTCTCCTCTCTACCTGGTCCCAAGAATCAAGCCTGGAGCCAGCAGCCACCAGGCCCTTGTCCAAAAATCCCCAGGCAAAAGGAAAAGGAAAAGCACACGGTTAAGACTAAAAACCTCTTGAGTAAAACCCTCTTTTATTCTGAGGAACAAAATGTAGAGTTGGTACACAGCTCAGAAAAGGGAGAAGGAAATTTACTCCTTGGGTCTGGTTAGGGATTCAGCAAATTAGCGCCATTTGCTCTGGTTTTTGGTTTGAGGTTTTAGTCAAGTCTGTGGGAAGCCCCAGTTGCAGAAACCCCATTCCACAGCCTCAAAGGCATCGGCCTCCATTTGAGGGACAGAGGAAGAGAAAAGATCAGACTGAGTGGGCCAGACAGAAGTTCCAATCTCTAAACTGCTGAGAGCAATCAGCGGTGGTTTACCTTGGGTTGGGATGGGTTTTTTCCACCTGCCCTAATTAGGGAAGGTATACAGGTCACTCTGAGTAAGCCTCATACTCTTCTAAGCATCCATCCTTCCTCACTCTGCTGCCTCGAGGCGAGGTTGAGACCAGGTGCTACACCAGCCCAGGTGCTGCCGACTCAAAGGCTAGCCTTACCACCCCCGCCACACCCTGGCCCAGTAACCCAATTCAGCATTTTAAACCTGAGACCTCCACCCACATCCCATCAGCCCCACCCTGTCTTCCCTGTGCCCTCCATGTCTCCTCTGCAGTGGGAGCTTTCTAAGGGCAGGTACCCAGTGCCCAGCAAAGACCAGCAGGTACACAGTCACCCAGCCACTGACTCTGAAGTTGTTGTTGTGTACTGATGAGTTGGAATCAAACCATAGCTGATTTTCAGAGGCAGTTAATCACACAGGAGGAGAATGCCCATCTTTCTCCTACAAAGCAGGTGGTAGATTCGAACCACATGCCTTCAGGATTGAAGCACAGCTTCTTACCACTAGGCCACCAGAGCTCCCTGGCCCTGCAATAGATATGTGCTAGGGAATACCAGAGGAATGTCTATTTGGTTTCATTGACTATGCAAAGGCGTTTGACTGTGTGGCTCATAACAAACTATGGCTGACTGTGAGAAGAATGGGAATCCCAGAACACTTGATCATGCTAAAGAGAAACCTATATTTGGACCAAGAGGCAGTCGTCAGAACAGAGCAAGGAAACACTGCATGGTTCAAAATTGGGAAGGGCATATGCCAGGGATGTGTCCTGTCTCCATACCTTTTCAACCTGTATGCAGAACAGATTATCTGGGAGGCTGGACTCTCTGAGAAATGTGGGGTCAAGATTGGTGGAAGATCTATTAACAATCTGCGATATGCAGACGACACAACCCTGCTTGCTGAAACTGAGGAGGACCTGAAACGCTTACTGCAGAGGGTCAAGGATTGCAGCCTCCAATATGGATTGAGGCTCAATGTCAAGAAGACAAAGATTCTTACCACTGGGCCAATTGGCAGCATCAGGATGGATGGTGAAGAGATTGAGATTATTCACAGCTTTAGTTTGCTTGGCTCCACAGTCAACACTCTCAGCACCAGTAGCCAGGAAATTAAAAGACGCATTGCCATGGGAAAGTCTGCTGTTAGGGAGCTCTCCAAAGTACTGAAGAGCAATGGTGTCTCTCTGGAGACTAAGGTGCATCTGATACAGGCCATGGTCTTTGCTATCACTTGTTATGCATCAGAGAGTTGAACAATGACCAAGGAGAATTGATGCCTTTGAGCTGTGGTGCTAGAGAAGAGTTTGAGTGTACCATGGACTGCTAGGAAAACAAACAGATTCATCCAGGAAAGGGTTAAACAGGGCAGCTCTTTGGAGGCAAGGATTCTGAGGCTTCGTCTGACATACTTTGGACATGTTGTAAGGAGAGACCGGTCCTTGGAGAGGGACATCATGCTTGGTAGGGTGGAGGGACAGCGCATGAGGGGAAGGCCCTCTATGAGGTGGATTGATTCGGTCACTGGGTTAATCGGGATGGGTGTATCGGAGATGGTGCAATTGGCACAGGACAGAGCAGAATTTAGGGCTGTTATACATAGGGTCGCTATGAGTCGCAAGTGACTCAACAGCACATAACAACAACATAAGGAAAATCGCCCCTCCTCTTTAGCCCCCAGGCTGAGCCCACCAGTTTTCAATGTGTGCATTCTCAGGTGACACAAACAGTTAAGTGTTCATTTACAAACCAAAAGGTTGCTGGTTCACATCAACCTCTAGACACCACAGAAGACAGGACTCGTAATCTGCTGTCAAAGGGTAACAGCCATGAAGATCCTATGACTCAAAGTCTTACTGTGGAGTAGAAGTCATTATGAGTCAAAACTGACTACAGCGACTGGTTTGGTTTGGGGTTTAGGTCCCACAGCCAGAAGCACCTTCCATGCTGATTCTCCACAGAGTGCCCAGTACCGTCCCCAGGCCCGTGCTCTGGCTATGTCTCCTTCCTCAGCTTCAATTCAGGGATAAGAAATTAGCAACCCCTTTACAGCCTCTGAAAAGCTGCTTGGAGGGTCAGCTGTGCACTGGCTCTGACTCGGTGGTAAACAACAACAGCAGTGGCCCAGTGGTAGGAAGCTGTGCTGCAATCCTAACGGCAGAACGTTTGGATCTACCAGCTACATGAGAAGGACGTCCAATCGCCTCTCAGGTGATTTACTGCCTCTGCAAACTCACTGGAGGGTCAGTTATGTATGGGTCGGTTCCGACTTGATAGCACACAACTACTAGTCTAATATCAGGCAAAACTCAAATTCACTGCCATCAAGATAGAGCCAACTCATAGCTCACTATCTCCTCAATCTCCAAAGCTGTAAACTGCACACAAGACTGGCAACAGTGCATCTCTCCTCCTTGGTGCGGCTGGGGAATGTGACCCGCCAGAGGCGCAGCAGCCTCTGGTTTAGCAATGTAACTCTCTACAGACCAGGCCCCCAGGGCTCCTCAGGCATGCCTCAAATTCCATTCAACAGTCACAGAAGTTGCTGGTCTCTCTGAGCGTTTCTGTAAAATGGATATATAGACAATATTGATTTTGCAGTGATGTGCTATAAATAAAGCACCTACCACGGTAACCGGCACTTAGGAAGTACCCAGGAAACTCAAGTTGTCCCTCCTCAGCTCCCCACCCACAATCAAAGAATTGTTTATTCTGTGATGACGGAACCCACGACTTATCTACAGCTTGTAATTACAAAGGCACATTCGGGATATTTATAAGCTTCACACTGGGGTTTACATTTCCATCGACAGAAGCTGTTTGTAGATTAATTACTGTTTGTGCATTTGTCCTACTATGATGGTTTGCATGTCACTACGATACCAGATGCAGGAGGAAGATGAGGCAATCTGTTCCCACAAAGATCATAGCCTTAGAAACATGATGGGGCAGGTCAACTGTTTCCTACGCCATACCGATGAGTCAGAATCAACGCAATGACAACAGGGATGGGATGATACTAGAATCTATACAATCAGTGTTTTTTAAACGAGCAAAGTCACTCATGATGGGCAGTTTTTACTGAAGTATCTAGACTACAAGGAAAGGCCAGGTAACCTGTTTCTAGAGACTCAACTCATTGACACAGAATCAGAATCAAGTCACAGCTGATTCTCCAGTGGGTTTTCAGAGAGACTGTGAAGGAAACAAGAAGAGATTGCCCATCTCTGTCCCTCAGATCAGAGTCTCTTAAGGATTAAAACTATCAGGGAGGTGTCATCTTTGCGTAGGCAGCATGACACCCTACAAATTAGACCACCAGAGTTCTCTTCTCCTAAAAATTGTTATTGATTTGTGCTGTTGAATCAAACAGACTCAGAGCTGACCCTCCAGTGGGTTTTCAGAGGCAGGAAATCACACAAGAGGAGACTGCCCATATTTCTTTCACAGAAAAGTTGGTGGATTCAAACTAGATACCTCTAGGTAGGCAACACAACTCCTTACCACAAGGCCACCAGCACTTCCTGTTCTAAAAACCAAAGAGTGGAAACCTTACGGTTCTGAATAGCATATTGTTGATCCCAACAATCACAGAGATGGCTCAGGAACAGTCAATATTCCCTTCCACTGAGCATGTGTCACCATGAATCCAACCTTCTCACCAAAGAACTACATACATAAGCTCCTTTCTTGAAAGCTGAGTAGTTACTCCTTATCTCCTAGGTGAAAAATTGCAGCATGAGGAACAAAGTAATTTGCCAGAGTTGTACAGCCACGGAGTGACGAAGTTGGAGCTGGAATTCAGGACTGCGTGGCTCCAGAGGCCATGGAGAAACACCCAGCAAATGACAGCCTTGCCTCACCGACACCTAAGCTCGTTCCCAAAAGTTCTACTCCCCGGCTTGGCCATTCTGCGGCTGGAGGGAAAACAGCTCGGTTTGGAAAGCAATAAAAATGTGTTTTTTCTTGCTAAACAAATTAGTTTACATCTGGTGGTGTGCAAATAAATAGAGGGGCCTCAGCCGGCCCAGACCAGACGTCTCCCAGCGTCTGGGCCCGCTCCGATTGGATCTGGCCTTGAGGCGCCAGCGCTGCGCACCCTGACTTCTCACTTGTTCTCACGCCATCTCTGGGATGAGCCCAGCCTCACTGCCTCCTCGGCCCTCTTCTGTCATCACCTCAAGAACTGCCCATCTGTGGGGGTTCGCCGCCCTTCCTCCCCTGTTTAGGCAAGAGCTGGGTATCTGAGTTTCCATCCCCTCCCTATGGTGAGGCTTTGGGCTTACTACTTTTCCTTCCTGAGCCCCAATCTCCCCACAAATGAGATAGTAATGTCTTCTTAGGACCCCGGGGGGTGGGGTGTGGGGTGCTATGGTTAAGTGTCTGGCTACTAACCGTGAGATCAGCTGTTCAAACCCACACAACAGCTCCACAGGAGAAAGACCTGATAATCTGCTTCCCTAAAGATTCACTCTCACTCATTGCCATGAATCGGAACTGACTCATAACTGATTCTTCAGCAGGTTTTCAGAGGCTGTAAGTCACATGGGAATGAGCTCTGGTGGCCTAGTGAGCAAGGAGTTGTGCTGCCAATCCAAAGGCAGGCAGTTCAAATCCACCAGCTGCTCTGAGAGAGAAAAATAGGCAATCTCTTCCTGTGCCACTTACAGCCTCTGAAAATCTGCTGAAGGCTCAGCAGGGAGCCAGTTTGGACTCAACAGGACATAACAACAAAAAATCACATGGGAGGAGACTACACATCTTTCTCCTTCAGAGCATCTGGTGGATTCAAGCCGCCTACTTGTGGGTTTGAGGTGCAACTCCCTACTCAGTAGGCCACTAGAGCTCCCTCTGGCCTTCAAAACTATTACAGCCAAAAAACCTAAGAGACAACTGTACTCGGTCACATGAGGTCAGAATATGAGTCAGAATCAAAACCACTGAACATCTTTTTGACGGAGCTGTTGTCTAAATACGATACCTACGGCAGCATGTAGAAAGTGCCCCAAAAGTGTTGGATTCATTCACCTTGTGTTTGCATCATCTGACTCCTTGGGAAGTACACTGGTTCCAAATGGCCTAAAGTCACTGAGGCTACCTCCACCTTCAAGTTACCCTCTGATTGTGCTGCCCACCAGGCCCTATTTGGTGTAAACTGCTGAACTGAAAGATGGTGGTTTGAATCCACTCGGGAGTGCTGAGTAAGAAAAGCCTGGAAATCTGCATCCATAAAGGCTACAGCCAAGAAAACACTCTAGAGCAGTTTACTCTGCCACACATGGTACCTCCATGCATCAAAATGGGCACCATGGTAACGGTTTCATGTCAGGGTTTCCTGGTGCTCCCTGACCAACAGCCCATCCCTCCTCTTTCTGGGTGTTCTCACTGGCATCAACATACTTCTTGTTGTTGTTAGGTGCAACTGAGTCAAGCACAACTCTTAGTGATCCTGTGAACAAAAGATCTAAACCCTGTTCTATCCTGCACCATCCTCACACTTCCTGACACACAAGAGTCCACTGCAGCAGTCACCGCACCAATCCACCTGATTGAAGTTCTTCCTCTCCTTCGTCGACCCTCCACCCTTCCCCACATCATGTCCTTCTCCAAGAAACAGCACCTCCTAGCAACATGCCCAAAGTACTTGAGGTGAAGCTTCATCATTCTTGCCTCCAAAGAGCACTCTGGCTGCATCATCTCCAAGACATAGCTGTTCTCTTGGCCATCTGTGGAATGTTCAATGCTCTTCTCCAAAACCTCAGCTCAAAGGTGGCAATTCTTTTTCTGTCATCCTTATTCATTGCCCAGGTCTTGGATGCACAGCTAGCAATCAGAAAGTCTATGGCCTGAATGAGATGCACCTTAGTCCTCAAACTGACATCACTACTCCATAATAATTTGGGAAGGTCCCTAATTGCCAATTTTCCCAATGTAAGGCATCTCTTTATTTCCTGACTGCTGGTACCAAGGGATCTAATTGTGAATCCAAGCAAGGTGAAGCTGCTGACAGTCTCAATCTCCTCTCCATCCGTCATGATTACCATACTACCAACCCTGAAATGGGCACCTTCAGGAATCTTTCTGCATGGCTGTCCTCAAAACCCCCCAAAACATCTGATCAGTTAGTTTGCTGACAGCCGCATTTCAATGAACCGAGATGCTTCACACTACACAGATAAGAAGCTAGACGACTTGCCTGGTATGGAGGCCAGGTGCCCAGGCTGCTAGCACCAATGTTCTTTCCAGAGCAAACTAACAAGAAAAAGCTGAGGGCTGCCACCCCAGGCAGTGGGCGTCTGCCACCTCAGACAGGACGGGGTGGTGAATGCAGACATATTGTTGCTGTTAGTTGCCGTTGACGTGGCGCCGACTCACAGTGACCTTATATGTAACAGAACAAAAAGCCGCCTGGTCCGGCACCTGGTCCTCCTGGTCATGGGCAGGTCTGAGTCCACTGTTTTGACTGTTATGTCAATCCATCTCATTGAGGGTTTCCTGGTTTCTGATGAGCCTCTAATTTACAAATTATGACATCCATGTCTAGCAATTGGTCTTTCCTGATGACATAACCAAAGTAAGAAAGCCAGAGTCTTGCCAGTCTCGCTTCCAAGAAGCATTCTGGTTGTATTTCTCCCAGGATTGGTTTGTTCATTCATCTGGCAGTTCACGATATATTCTACTTCAACAACACCACAGTTCAGATGCAGACATGCTGCTGGCACAGAAATGTCAGCCTCTAATCTTCCTGAGCACTAATACCCACCATGAGGGCTCAGTCCCTTGGCTTTTAAAGATTTCTGAGTTCCAAAGCCACTCATTTAAAATGGGAGCATCCCTGAGTGGGAACAGAAAAAGGGGGTGAGGAGATCACCCACACAGGCAATATCAGCGGGAACACTGACAGACGAGCTGGGAACAAAGCAAAAGTGAGGCCATCTGGGTAGAAGTCAGAGATGGGGGAGAGGCAAGTGCTATCTCTCTCTAAGACCTCAGTCTCCTTAAGACAGCACTAGACAAGGCAGTCCTCAGAATCTCTTTCTGGTCAACTAATCTAATTTGGCCCTAACTTTCCAGGCCATTTCTGCTGTAAAATGAGCTGTGCCAAGGCAAGGGTCCAGCCCTGAAGCCAGTGAGCTACTTCCCTACTAATTGCTCAGGGCCTAGGAGGACAATGAGGTAGCCTCCCACTTCCAATCTTCTTCCCTCCAGGTCTTGCTCTGACAGTGTACTTCTGTCACCTGCAGACCCATGGGGATCTCAGACACAGTGAGTAGACAAGGAAGAGTGGCTCCACTATATCCAGAGGGATCACTGGTAGCATCTCTAGTAGGGAGTTGTGTTGCCAATCCAGAGGTGGTATGAATTCGCAAGGAGTTCTTCAGGAAAAAGAGGGGCAATTTATAGCCTTGGAAACTCACTGGAGGGTCAGCAGTGAGCCAATTCTGACTCAACATCAATGAGAGAGAGAGACAGGGAGAGAGAGAGAGAGAGAGAGAGAGAGAGAGAGAGAGAGAGAGAGAGAGTACACCCTGGCCATCAGGAACCTGGGGGGAGGGGGGAGGGTTCACAAGGAGGGGAAGCAGCCGTGGTGTCCTTGGCAGCAGCTGGATGACTGGCTGTGGGAGCTGAGCCCACAATTAAAATAAACCCCAAAACATCCTTAAAATAACTACAAGGCATTTCAAGAAGACTACATTGTTGAATTTACTGTTTGTTTACTGAGACGATCTGAATTGAGTTGCAGATGAAAGTAGGAGAGAGACCAGATGTGAGGCTGAACATCTGACCTATGGCACTAGCTGCTCCAGCAGGAACCCAGGCATGTAGGGAAAGGGGCCACTGAGAACCGCCTGGAACTGCCCTGAACCAGGCCTTGAAGACCTGGAGGCTGACCACCCCCACCCCCACCTCAAACTGCAGAATGACCAGCTTCTCCCATCCAGACCCCACAGAGCCAGTTGGCTACTTCCACCTGTCGGCTCTGCACTGACCCAGCTCGAGGACAACCACTTAGAGCAAAGTGTCTTTCAAAGACTCTAGATTATAGAGTAATGCAGAGGAGAGTCTGATTTCCAACTCAGCAGCCCTGGGTCAGGGCCTCTGTGCCTCCAAGTCTCCATTTTGTCAGATAAGAAACCAGGACAGCAATGAGAACGGGCCTCCTGTGCTGCTCTGAGAAGAAGCACAAGGACACCTGGAAAGCTGGCCCTGAGCTGGGCTCAGCAGGGGCCCTGAGAGGCAATGCCAGCCCCTACCTTTCTACTACTCCTCCAGAACATCAGTCTTTTCTTGTAGAGAACAATAATAACCAGAGCTCCCATCTAAGGCAGCCTGACCCTGGGAAAGCCGTGTCACTTTAGCACTCTGATGTCACAGCATGCATAGGAATAACCTGTTTACTCACCAGTCCCAACCCCTCAAGGTTGAGTAGCAGGTCTGATTCTCTGGGTCCCTGTGCCTCGCCCACAGCCGGCCCCAGACAGTGCCTAGCAAGTATCTGTTAAATGAAGGTTCTCTCCTCACTCCAGGAAGTTATGACAGACTCAAATTTTTCTACACATCTCCAGTCATAGTCTAAAAACACTTCATATCAAATATAGGATCTATTTTTAATGTCTGCAAAATGAAAAGCAAAGAAGTTCACAAAGGAATGAAAAAACAGGAACACAACAGACACACATACACCACTTTCACTGCAGCATTATCCACTTACTGTCCATTCACAACTTAAATGTCCACCAATAGACAATAAAGAAAATGTGGTCATACACAGAGTGGAATACTACTGCTCAGCCAGAAAGAAGAAATGAAGTCTCAGGCACACCACAACACAGATGAACCCTGAAATCATGAGGCTGAGTAAGTGCCCCCAAACATAAATATTGTATGACCCTACCTATACTGGGAACAGAAACTCTGGTGGCTTATTGGTGACGAGTTGTGCTGCCAACACTAAGGCAGGCAGTTCAAATACACCGCTTGGTCCTTGAGAGAAAGATGGGCAATCTCTGCCCATATGATTTACAGCCTCTGAAAATCCACTGGAGGGTCAGCTGTCAGTTCTGATTTGATGGTACATAGTAAGAAAACCTGAATTTTAAAATCATCTTAAGAATAGTTTTGAAGCATTGAACACCAATGACCAAAAAACAGATGAGTTATGGGATGACATCATTCAAGAAGAGACCAAAAGATCATTACAAAGACAGAAGAGAAAGAAAAGATAAAAACAGATGTTAAAAACTACTTTTAAAATTGCACTAGAGAGTGAAGAAGCCAAAGCAAAGAGGAGGAAAAGGTACTTAGGTAAAAGAGCTGAACAGAAGATTTCCAAGGGTAGCTTAAGAAGAAGTATTGTAATGTAATGTTCAGAGATCTGGAATTGGAGAAGAAAAAGGAAAGAACTCACTTTGCTTTTCTCAAGCAGAGAGAACTGAAAAGCAAATTTAATCCTGGAATCTCAATACTGAAACAGTACGTTTAACAGGTTGCTGCAAAACCGGCAATAGTGAAAAAATGTGTTTCTAAGCACGATCATCAATTTAAAAGTGTGCAGTAACATATTAATAATCCACGAAGGATAAAAGAAGATAGAGGGAATGCACAGAGTCACAATACTAAAAACAATTGACTGACAGTGAAAAATTTCAGGAGGTACCATAATTGTCAACAATTATGTCAACAACCAAATTGTACCATAATTGTCAACAATTATGTCAACAACCAAATTGTACCAGAATTGTCAACAATTATGTCAACAACCTAAAAGTTGTCAACAATTACAGTTTGCTCGGCTCCACAATCAACACTCATGGCATTGCATTGGGAAAATTGGTGGTCAGGGACCTCTCCAAATTACTAAAATCGATGATGTTAGTCTAGAGTCTAAGGTGCACATGTTCCAGGCCACGATCTTTGCAATTACTTGCTGTGCATCAGAGAGCTGGACAATGACCAAGGGACTGCCAAGACAACAAACAAGTCTGTCTTGGAGAGGGTGAAACCAAGTTTTTTACTTGGAGACTAAGATTCTGGAGCTCCATCTCACATACTTTGGGCATGTGACCAGGAAAGACCAATCCTTGGATAAGGACATCGTGCTCGGAAAGGTAGAGAGATGGTGCAGGAAAAGACAACCTCAAATGAGATGGACTGATACAGTAACTAGGGCAATGGGAATAGGAGAATCAGAGTCAGTGAAACTAGCTCAGGACAGGACAGGCTTCAGAGCTATTGTACACAGGGTTGCTATGGTCACAGGCAACTCAATGGCACATAACAACAACTACCACCACCACTATAAGAACAAAAGCTAATGGTAATGAAGAAAGAAGATGAACTTGTACTGAAGGTATTGGCAAAACAGAAGGCCCCAGGAACTGATGGGACACCAATTGACTTGTTTCATTTAACAGATGCAGCCCTGGGTGTGCTCACTAGTTTATGCCAGGAAATTTAGAGGGCAGCTGTCTGGCCAACTGACTGGGAGAGATTCATATTTGTTCCCATTCCCAAGAAAGATGATCCAACAGAATATGAAACAGTTATTGAACAATATCATTAGTATCACATACAAGCAAAATACTGCTGAAGATCATTCTGGCTAAAACAGAACATAGACACGGAGCTGCCAGAAGTTCAAGCAGGATTTAAAAGAGATCGTGGCACCAGTACTATCACTGCTGATATCAGATGGATCCTGGCTGAAAGTAAAGAAAGAATACCAGAAGAATATCTATTTATTCTTTATTGACTATGCAAAGATACTTGACTGTGTGATTCATAACAAGTTATGGCTTACATGGAGAAAAATGGGAATCCCAGAGCACTTAGAGGCTACTGTGCAAACAGAGTAGGGAAACACTACATGGTTTAAAATTAAAAAATTATTTTATTTGCATCTCTCTTTATTGCTCTAATTTTGAGCTTTCTTCATGTGTTTGTTGGCAATTCAAATTTTGTAATTGTGTTATTAGTCTTTTTTCTTGTGGAGGCCCTGTAGGATTCTGTAAACTTATATGAGAGCCTTGTCTGAATAAAATTGCCAAATGTTTTTTCCCAGTCAGTAGGTTTTCTTTTCACTCTGTTGGAAAATGTTCTTGATGTTAGAAGGTCTCATTGATCTCACTCCAGTTGCAGTGGCAATGTTTAACAGGACAGTAACAAATATTGAAGAGGATGTGGTGAGATAGGAACTCTTATACATTGTTGGTGGAACTGTACAATGGTATAACCACTCTGGAAGGCAGTTTGGCACTTCTCAAAAAGCTAAACACAGAAATTCCGTATAAGCCAGCTATTCCACTTCTTGGAATATACCCCTAGAGAATGAGAACTGAAGTATAAACAGAGACTTGTACACCAAGTTCATAGCAGTGCTATTCACCATTGCAAAAACATGGAAACAGCCCAAATGTCCAATCACAATCAAATGGATTGAGAAATTATGGTACATTCACATGACAGAATATTATGTGGCACAAGAGAAGCAATAATTTTGTAAATTACTACCTAACTTGGGAGGGACTGGAAAGCATTCTATTAAGTGAACTAACTCAGTCCTATAAGGACAAATACTGTATAAGACTATTATTGTAGAATGAGTATGACGATCCAAAGAGGGGAGGGGGAAAGTAGAGGGATGATGATGGGCAGGCAGGGGTTAATCAAAGTGTCACACAATTTAAGGGGGGGGGTTGAAGGAAATGGGAAAGATCTGGTGTGAAAAACAATGTACTCAAACTTTGTAAATAAACCAAGATAATTTTTTTTTAATTTAAGAAAGCAGAGTGTCAGTGCTGTATCTTCTCTCCATACTTATTCAATCTGTATGCTGAGCAAATTATTCAAGAAACTGGATTCTATGAAGAAGAATGTGGCACCAATATCAAAGGAAGACTGATCAATAACTTGTGTTATACACATGACACAATTTTGCTTGCTGAAAGTTAGGAGAACTTGAAGCACTTGTTGCAGAATATCAAAGAATATAGTCTTCAATATGGATTACACCTCAATGTCAAGAAAACACAAATTCTTACCACTAGACCAATAGGCAACATCACGGTAGATGGAGAAAAAAAACACATCATGGTAGAGAAGAAGTTGTCAACTATTTCATCTTACTTGGACCCACAATCAGTACCTCTGGTACCAGCCTTCAGGTAATCAGGAGACTTATTACACTGGGAAAGTCTGCAGTCAAGGCCCTTTCCAAATTGTTGAAAAGCAATGATGCTAGTTTGAAGACTAAAGTGTATTATGATTCAGGCCATGGTCTTTCCAATTACTTACTGTGCATCTGAGAGTTGGGCAATGAATAAAGATAACAGAATAATTGAATATACCATGGATTGCCAAAAGAACAAATAAACAATGTCTTGGAGAAAGTGAAGCCAGAGTACCACTTGGAGGAAAAGATGACACATTTTCCTCTCACATACTTTTGGCATGTTGCTAGAAGAGGTCATCCCTTAGAGAGGAACATCAAGCTTGGACAGGTGGAGGGTTAGAGAAAGAGAGGAAGACCCTGAAGCAGATGAACTGACACAGTGACTGCTGCAGGGGGCGCTAGTGTGTGAGGAAGTGTGAAGATGACACAGGATAGTAAAGAGTTCAATCTGTTGTTCACAATGTTGCTATGGGTCATGCTTGACTTGACAGCACCTAATAACAAGAACAACTTGCTTATATGAAATATCTAGACTAGGCAAATGTATAAAGACCAAAGTCTAGTAAGGGCTCTGCTGCTTTAGTGATAAGGAGTTGTGCTGCCAACCCAAAGTCACATTGTTCATATCCACCAGCCACTCTGAGGAAAAAGTTGGGTCATTTCCTCTCAAGAGAGTTACAACCTCCAAAACCCCTCTGGAGGGTCAGCTATGAGTTGGTTTAGATGCAACCACACCTAACAACAAACAGTAAGGACGAAAAGGGGGAAGAAATGGAGTCACTGCATACGGAGCATTTAGACTCATGAAGGCTAATGGAAAATTTTAGAAACAGCCGTGACCGGTTGCATAACATGATAAAAGCAATTAATGTCATTGAATTGTACGTGTAAAATATATTGGAATGGAAAAATTTTTCTTACATATACTCACCACAATAAAAATTTAATTAGTTAAAAAGCAAGGGGAGCTGGGACAAGAATGAATCCCATCACACCAGTTTCATAGCTGGAACAAGAGATGCCTAAACAAACTCCGAAAACTCAATGTCCTGTCGACAACTCTCTGGTCTCTGGCAGAAGTGGACGCGATGCAGGTCAGCATCGTGGGCCTACCACACCCTGTCTCCTACACCAGAGAGAGCACTGGGGAAGAGGCCGCAGAGCTCGGCTCCCAGCGCAGGATGCTTAGCTTCTTGGAGCCTCACCTCCCTCACCTTTATTAACTCTGTAGTGTTCATAAAACCTCTTCCATTTGTGAACATCAAATGAGATCACAAGAGCAAAAACGTTTCCTAAACTATCCACAATGTGGAAATATGATGGGTTATCACCTTGCTTCTATCAAACAAATTTTGAAACTCAAATAGTCAGGAAATAAAGAAATCCTATTTGGGGAGCTTAAGTATTTACATATTTTGGGCAGGTTATCAGGAAGGCAAGTCTCCGGGGGACATCATGTTTGGGGAATAATAAAGTCATCTAAAGAGTGCAAGGCCCTCAACAAGACAAAGTGACCTGGTGGCTGGAACAGTGGGTTTAATAAGCACAGCCAAGCTCGCGAAGACGGCATGGGATGAGGTAAAGGTCAGCTCTGTTGTACACAGGGTCACTAGGAATCAGGCCACCTGGATGGCACTATGTCAGGAATAAAAAGTGATGAAGAATGGGGTCATGTTCATAACAAGAGCGGGTACAAGTAACTGTGTACATGATGCTCTTGAATTAACTGGGTGAGTGAACAAGTTGTTGTTGTTGTTATGCACCATCAAGTTGTCTGTGACTTATAGCAACCCTGTCTACAACAGCCCTAAATCCTACTCTATCCTGTGCCAATCTTATTGTCTCTGACACATCTACCCCCATTACCTCATTCACTGAATCAATCCCATTGAGGGTCTTCCTCTCTTGCACTGTCCCTCTACCCTCCCAAGCATGATATCTCCAAGGATGGGTCCCTCCTTGCAACATATCTAAAATATGTCAGACAAAGCTGCAGAATCCTTGCTTCCAAGGAGTAGCCTGGCTTCGCCCTCTCTATGACGAACTTGTTTGTTCTCCTAGCAGTCCATGGTATATTCAGTACTCTTCTCATAGGGTCGCTATGAGTCGCAGGCGACTCGACGGCACATAACAACAACAACAACTTCTCCAGCACCACAGCTCAAAGGCATCAATTCTCCTTCTATCATCCCTAGTCATTGTCCATCTTTCTGATGCATAGCAAGTAATTGCAAAGACCATGGCCTGTATCAGGCACACCTTACTCTCCAGACTGACACCATTGCTCTTCAGTACTTTGGAAAGGTCTCTGACAGCAGACTTCCCCAATGCAATTCATCTTTTTATTTCCTGAATGCTGGTACCAAGAGTGTTGATTATAGAGCCACGCAAACCAAAGCTGTTAACAATCTCAATCTCTTCAACATCTGACTGTTCAGTCCATTAGAATGTACACGGAAGCTGTTGTTGGTACTGAGTGCTATCACCTCAATTCTAGCTCACAGCGCTCCATGTGACCAAGACAAATTACCTCATAGGCTTTTCTAGCTGGAGATCTTTCTCCTGAGGAGGCTCTGGGAGATTCAAACTGCCCACCTTGCAGTTAGCAGCTGAGTAACCATTGTGCCCCTGAGGCTCTTTATTCAAAGGTTAAGAAGTTCTAGTAACAATAGAAATGAAACATCTGATTCTGTTCCATTGCCTTTTAAATGACCAGATGTGAGACATATCTAAAGCTTAGGAATTGACTTCAGGCAGTCGTCTTATCCCTTACGACATCCAAGGGCCAGGATAAGGTGAACTCCAAAGACAGTACACATGGCTGCCACCATCTGACATTTCCAACCCCTGCAGCAGACATTAGTCAGATCAATGCAAGCCCAGACACAGCTGGGCCAATATTTCTTGGGCCTTGATCCCAACTCCACTGATGCTATCTGCTGGTGTCAGAAAAGGGAGTACAGGCTCCTCGTTCCCATCCCTGCATCCACACAAGTCTCCAAGTCTCCTAAATGAAGTTAAAAAGCAAACCAAAGCATTGTTAACCAGCTGATTTCCTGGTTCAGCCAGGAGCACTGTTCCAGCAGCCCTGAGATCTACACTTGGACCAGGAGAGTAGGGTTCTGAGTTCGTGGCTACGGGAAGATATGTGCTCAGCTGTGAGAAACTGGACTAAGGTATGGGCACCAGGCACATCAGAACCAGAGACACAGAGCTCAGTGCGCAGACTGGCCCAATCACTGCTTTTCATAAGGGAGAGTGACAGGGCCTCAGGGTCTCTTGCCTGAGCTGTCAGAACCGGCCTGTTACTGGTCTTGCTTCCAGGGCCAATGCAACATGACCAGAATCGGGAGAGAAGCCTGGCCTGGAGAGAAAGAGTAGGCAGAATTCACGCAAAACCAGAGAAATGGATGCCATCAGACTAAGTTTAGGGAGTCCCAGGGGCATAGCCCACACGGAGCTGCACTGCTAACCCAAAGGCACACTTCTGCCAGTTCAAATCCACTGGAGGCTCTTGAAAAGAAAGACAAGCACCCCTCTCCCTTGCAATTTAGAGCCTCAGAAACCCACGGGAGCCTCGGTTAGAGGTTGGTTTCAACTTGACAGCAACAAGAGAAAGAGACAGAGGTGCAAAGAGAGAGAAAGACAAAGAAGGGACCGATTTTCATGAAATCTCCATGACCCTGTCCTCTCTTCTGGAACAGTGAGTTCCCTGGAAGGACTACCAGAGGCAGCAGGGGGAAGGGGCTTACCTGTCCCCCAAACGCGTGTAGAGTGTCAGCATTGTGTCAGGAACTTGACCTCTGTCCTCAGAGTTTATGACAGACAGGTCATCATTTTCCAGTCATCTAGGGGGCTGCGTGGAATGTTGCATGATGTGTCCAAGGTCACATGGGTGGTAAGTGGTGGTGCTGGGACTCAAACCCACGCTTCTACCATCTCACACAGAGCTATATTCAGTGATTGGTTCCTTCCCTGAATGCTTCTCCTGCCCCCTCCCCTCCATCCCGCCTGCTACACTCCTGGGCTGAGTTTATTCTACACTAACTTAAACCACTTTGTGGGCTACTTTGCAAGTGTTCTTAATCTTTCAACTAATTCATCGGCTCTTGGACTATAAAGAAAAATTGAAATTGCTGTGCTGCATGTAATAAAGTTTTGGCATCTGGCCGTCCAGGGCCATTTAAGGAGGATCCAGCACCAGCCTCAAACAGATGCTTATCCTTGTAAAGGTGAGGGGTCCTGATCCCTCTCTGCAGCCCCTCAGACAGCGCCCTTCACTCAGACCTGGTTAGCAAGTCATTCATTCACTATTTGGGGAACATTCATGACAGAACAGACCTCTCCTTCTCATCAGGCTGTTTTTGAGGCCAGGGAATGAAAGGTGAAAATGAGGCTTAGTTCCAACATCCCTGCTGTGAGAAGCTCATGATCAGAACAGGGCCACACTCCATGGGTTACTTCTCAACAAGTGTCCCCGTAAGGAATGTCAGGGCACAGGCCCTAGTGAGGACCCCAGTGCTGCTACTGCAGGTTAGTAACCTCTTGCCAGGGTGGACTTGGCACCACTTACTAGACTAAAACCACACTCTAATCTGAACTACTTCTTCATAAGCTATAACCACAGAACCAGGGAGGGCAGGCATGGAGAGAAAGGATTTGGAGAGACCCACTTAGCATTTGTTAATCTGTAAGGATCTATCTTTTTGCCAAAAAAGTACAGCAGTAACTCATTAAGTAACATTGCCAGAGACCTCAAAGATCATCTCAGACAATTCTGCCATTTTTCTGACAGGGAGACTGAGGCCCAGAAAAGGAAAGGAGCTAACTCAAGTCACAGAGAAGCCTGCCCAGAGCCCGGAGGGCCAGTCAGATTGTGGAAAAGCCAATGCTGGCTTCAGTGCAGACCGTCCCTGCCCCCAGAGAGCCACACAGGCACGCCTCGTTTCACTGCCTTTTTCAGATATTGTGCTTTTCAAAATTAAATTTTGTGGCAACTGGGCTTTGATCAAATCTACCAGGGCCATTTTCCAACAGCATATGCTCACTTCATGTCTGTGCATCACATTTTAGTAATTCTCACACTATTCAATCTTTTTCATACTATTGTATATTTAGTCAAACTCAAAACTCATTGCCATGGAGTTGAAACTGACTCAGATCACCCTTCAGTGGGCTTTCAGAAGCTTATAAATCACATAGGAGACTGCCCATCTTTCTCCTGAACAGCAACTGGTGGATTTGAACCACCAGAGAGGTGCCACTTTTAAGTCACTAGCACAACTACTTAAGAACTATGCCAGGAAGAAAAACTATGGTACATTCACACAAAGGAATATTATACAGCACTGAAAAACAATGAACATGTAAAACATTACACAACATGGGGAAGGATAGAGGACATTATGCTGAGTGAAATTTCTCAATCACAAAAGGACAAATACTTCTGTAACAAAATAGGGCAGATGAGGATGCAGGGGGTATTAGGAAGAGAATGGAAAAAAAGGGGGATGGATAGTGAACACTGCAGTAGATAGATGAGGAGAGAACTGTTTGAAAGGCATATATGATTAGGCATTATATGTATTACAACAGTAGTAGAACAAAGGATGCACTGAGGAGTGGGCTGGGAGAGGCGAACTAGGGCAGGGGTGGGGGAGATGTGCAACAAAGAAAAAATATTTTAAATAAAAACTATGCCAGAAGAGCTCAACATATTTAGTTGTTATTGTTCTTCCACATCAACACTCTTGGCATCAGCAGTCAGGAAATCAAAAGACGAATTGCATTGGCAAAATCTGCTGCCAGGGATCTCTCCAGAGTACTGAAAAGCAACTATGTCAGTCTAGAGATTAAATTATGCCTAACAGGCCATGGTCTTCACAATTATTCACTATGCATCAAACAGGTGGACAATGACTAAGGATGACAGAAGAAGAATCAATGCCTTAATTGTGGTGCTGGAGAAGAGTCTTAAACATACCATGAAGCACCAAGAAAACAAGTAAGTCTGTCTTGGAGAGAGTGAAACCAAATTTCTCCTTAGAGGCTAAGATTTTGAGGCTCTGTCTCATATACTTTGGGTCTGTGGCCAGAAGAAACCAATCCTTGCAGAAGGACATCATTCTCAGAAGGGTAGAGGGACAGCGTAGGAGAGTAAGACCCTGGACGAGATGGATTTATACAGCAACTGCCATAATGGGGGTAGGTGTGTCAGAATCAGTGAGACTGGCTCAGAACAAGGTATGGTTCAGAATGTCTGTATATAGGGTCACTAAGGATTGCAGGAGACTTGTCAGAACCTAACAACAACAACAACAACATTGTTGTTGTTATTGTTAAGTGCTGTCAAGTACAACTCATAACAACCCTGTGAAAAACAGATCTGAACCCTGTTCTATCCTGTGCCATCCTTATCATCTCTGACATATTTGAGCCCGGTCACATATTTGCTACAGTCACTGTGTCAATCCATCTCATTGAGGGTCTTTCTTTCTCTTGCTGATCATTCATTTTTCCATAATGTCCCCCACCAAAGGAATCACCCCTCCTAACAATATATCCAAAGTATGAGAGATGAAGCTTTGACATCCTTGCCTATAAAAAGCACTCTGGCTTCACTGTCTCCGAGACAAATCTCTTTGTTCTCTTGGCAGTTCATGGGAAATGCAGTACTCTTCTCCAATACAACAATTCAAAGACTCTGATTCTTCTATCATCCTTATTTGCTATGCAGCTCTCAGATATTTAGAGAGTGATTGAAAAAAAACATGGCCTGAATCAAGCGCACCTTAGTCTTTAAACTGACATCATTGCTACTTAGTACTTTGGAAAGGTCCTTGACAGCAGACTTTCCCAATGCAATATGTCTTTTGATTTCTTGACTGCAAGTACCAAAGATGTTGACTGTGGATCCAACTAGGATTAAATCACTGACAATTTCAATGTGTTCTCCATCTACCCTGAAGATTCCTACAGGCCCATGGTGAGGATTTCTGTCTTCTTGATGTTGAGATGGAATCCGTATTAATACTGTAGACTTTTACCTTCTGCAACAAGCCATTTCAAGTCCTCACAGTAAGCAAGGCTGTGTCATATGCATAAATGTAGGTTGTTGATAAGTCTTCCTTCCTCTAATCCTGATGCCGTATTCTTCTCTATAAAGTCCAGCTCTTCGAATGGTTTGCTTAGTATACAAATTGAATATGAATGGAGTCTTGATACACACTTTCTGTTGTTGTTGTTGTTGTTGTTGAGGCTCCCCCCCCCATTTGTTCATTTGTTATATACATTCATCCTACCCCTTAAATTCCCCTTGTAGGACTAATTGTCATACACATAGTTTCTAACCATCCATTCCTTTTGGACTATCTCTCCTTTCACTCATTCCAGTGCAGTGTTCATTATCTATCCATTCTTTCCCCACTATTCTTCCCTGCCTCCATCTCAATCCTATTACTTCAATAATGAGCTCATGCCGTATCTATCCCTTTGCAACTGAGAATCACACCTTTCTTGATTTTAAACCATGTAGTGTCCCCCCTAGCACCAGCAATCAGGAATTTAAAAGAGGAATTGCATTAGAAAAATCTGCAGTCAGGGACCTCTCTAGAGTGCTAAAGAGCAATGATGTCAGTCTACAGACTAAGATGTGTTTGATCCAGGACATGGTCTTCACAATTACCTGTTATATGTATCAGAGAGCTGGATAATGACCAAATAGGACAGAAGAATTGATGCCTTTTAACTGTGGTACTGGAGAAACGTATTGAACATAACACGGACTGCAAAAAGAATTAACAGGTCTGTCCTAGAGAGGGTGAAGCCAAGCTGTTCCTTAGAGGCAAGGTCTCTGTGGTTCCATCTCACATAGTCTGGGCAAGTGCCCAGGAGGGACCAGTTCTTGGAGAAGGACATCATGCTTGGAAGGGTGGAGAAACAGCACAGGAAAGGAAGAACCAGAAGAGATGGACTGAAACCATAACTGGGGTAATGAGGGTAGGTGTGTCAGATACAGTAATATTGGCCCAGGATAGAGCAGGATTCAGAGCTATTGTGCATAGAATCGCTATGAGTCATGGTTGACTCAACAGCACATAACAACAAGTTGCTCTGTTCAGGCCACAGCTTTGTGGTCTAGGGATAGGTTTTGTATAATTAAGTGTTCAAGGATTTCCATTCCTTCCAATGTTAGCCACAATTTTAGACTATCCACATGGTCAAATGCCTTTGCATAGTTAATAAAGCACAAATAGATATTCTTCTGGTATTCTCTGCTTTCAGTCAAGATCCATCGACATCAGCAATGATATCCTGTGTGCCACAGCCTCTTCTAAACCCATCTTGAACTTTTGGAAGTCAAGGTACTGTTCTAGCTGTTTTTTATTAATCTTTAGCAATATTTTACTTACATGTGATATTAATTATCTTGTTTGATAATACCCACATTCTGTTAGAAGACTGCCAAAAAAGGTAGAGGGAATTCTGGTGACCTAGTGGGTAAGGGGAAGTAAAAGCAAGGCAATGTAAGACACCTTTCTTGCTTCATTTACACATACAGCACAACACTAATGACAGCAACACCTGTGACTGAACTAGAGACCTGACATGAGATGGGACCTGCGGGGGATGGGAAGGGGAGAGCCAATATTGGCAGGACTGAGAACTTTGTTGGACAACTAGGGGTGGGAAGCCAAGACTGACAGGACTCAGAAATTGGAAATACTGTCCTAAAGACATAAGACTTGAGGCTGAGGTGCCTGCATGCACATTCTGAGAGATGTCTTGACTGTATTTTGTTATTAATTTTTATTATAGTATTTGGACTTCCCCAATATAGTTCTGTGTGACCTGTGAGCTATTGCATCAGATTTAATGCACCAAAGTAGTGATATTGCTGTTGAGATAAGTAGAAAGGGGTATGGGAATGTGAGGGACATGTCTGAATTCAGGGGAATTGGTCTTGTGTTATTGATGCTTTTGACGGGGACACTTCCCCTTTATGAAGTTGGTAAAGGTCAGATATGGCCGTCCCCATATGGTCCTTGCTCTTTTTTATGCATTCCAATTCAAGTTTCAGAATCTCTTCAAATATTCCCTTTGATCCTTCTTTCTTCCCTGTCTTTGTAATGGTCCTTCTTTCCTCCCTGTCTTTGTAATGACCTTTTTGCTCTATGGATGGTGTTCTTGATGTCATTCCACAAGTCATCTAGTCTTAGATCATTAGTGTCCACTGCATTAAATACACTCAGGATCATATTTTGGTTCTCATCAACTTCTTTTCATTGTCTTCTATGTCAATTTCAACTTGCACATGAGTAATTGATGGTCTGTTCTATAATAAGCACCTGGCCTGGTTTTAATTGCTGTTATTGAGCTTCTCCAATTTCTCTTTCAACAAATGTAGTCAACCTGATTACTGTGGAGTCCATTAGGTGATATTTTATGTATGTGTGTGTGTATATATACACACACACACAGTCATAGTTTGTGTTACTTTAAGTATTTGCAATGAAGAAATAATTTTTTATAAAAAATTCTATCATTTAAGTTCCTCATTTCTGTCACTAAGGCCATATTTTCCAACTACCAGTCATTCTTAGTTTCCAAGTTTTGCGTTCTAGTCACCAATTATTATCAGTGACTCTTGATTGCATGTTTGATCCATTTTATATTCCCTTGAGAAGGTTCAAATCAGGAAAAACAGCATTCAGCTGTTGCATGCATTACAAGACTAAAGAACACAAACTAAATCCTCATCAGTGGTCCAATAGGCAACATCTTGATAGATCGAGAAGAGATGGAAGTTGTTAACGATTTAATTTTACTTGGTGCCATAGTCAATATTCATTGTAACAGCTGTAAAGAAATAAAAAATGTGTTGCATTGGGAAAGTCTGCTGTCAAGGACCTCTCGAAAGTGCTAAAGAGCAAGAACATCAGTTTAAAGACTAAGATGCACCTGATGCAAGCTATGGTATTTTCAATTCTTTTCAATTGTTCCTAAGCATATGAAAGCTGGTTATTGAGCAAGAATGACAGGAGAACAATCATTGTCTTTGAATTATGGTCTTAGAGAAGAGTACTGTATATTAGCTGGACTATATGAAGAAGGGAGTTGCCTGCGACTCGACGGGACTTAACAACAATAACATCAACACAGAGAGAGAGATCAGCTGGCCCAGTGGACAGAAGGCGATGCTACCAAGCCGAAGTTGGGTGACTTTTAATCCGCGGCCCTCGGGCCTGTCTTTCATTGTTTTTGTTCAGACATTCCTCTAGGTCGTATAGCCCTGGTGTACAAGTTGCCATACAGTGGTAACTTGTGGTTGCTGTGAGGCTGAACACTGTGACACTGATATGTCAAATGTGTTACTGGCTGGTTACCCAGTGCGGACAGAGAGTGGGGTGGAGCTCCCTGATTAAAACTAGCTTGGAAGGAGGAGTGGCATCCACTTGCATAATAGCTTGCCTCCGGAAACCGTATGAACCTGGAGAGAGGATGAGAGACACCCAAGCGTTGAGGACTCTCCTTCATAGGGTCGCTGTGTGTCACCTGCAACTCAACGGCACTTAACAACAACAACAGTGGGTAAGGAGTTGTGCTGTCAATTCAAAGACTAGTGGTTTAAATCCAACAGCTGCTTTTCAAGATAAAGATGGACAATCTCCCCTCATGCAATTTACAGCCTCTGAAAACCTGCTGGAGGTTTGGCTGTGGGTCATAACAACAAAAACTAACAAATAAAATGTCAAAAAAACAAAACCCCAAACACCACCACATCCATTGCTATTAATCCAATTCTTACTCATGGCAAGCCTCCATTTAATTTTCCAAGACTGTAAGTCTTTACAAGAGAACCATAGAACTACACCACAAATGCCCATTTTCCCCTCACAGAACTGCCAACGGATTCAAGTGACTGGCCTTTCAATCAGCAGTTCAACATGTAATGCACTACATCCCTCGGGCCCTTTAATAGAGCACAGTATAGTTTAAATAATTCTTTTATATGCACTTGTTTATTGTTGTCCTGTATCATCTATTCTGAAGTGACTCATAGCCTCCAGCAGGTTTTTAGAGGCACTAAGATGTATCAGAGGAAACTGCCCATCTTCTCCCACTGAACAGCTGGAGGGTTTGAACCATGGGCATTTGGGCTGGCAGTGCAATTCCTTAGAAACAAAAAAATTAATGGGACTCATTTTATTGTAATATTGGCTTTACTGTAGTGGTCTGGGACCGAACCTGCAGTATCTCCATGGTGTGCCTGTACTGGTGCTGGAACGAGGTTACTGGTTTATCCAAAGAAACCTGCGCCTGGTGAGCATTCCAGCAAGGCATCACACTGAAGTGAAGCAGTTGAAAGCAGGCTGGGAAGCTACCACCTGAGACCCGGGCCAGCTCTACTGGAGTCCTTCCTCCACCCACAAAGGCCCCTGCTAGTTTCTCCTTCCTACAGACTTTCATTCACTGAACAAGTACATGTTTATTGTGGCTGTTCAAATCCACCAGAAACTCAGAGGGAGAGGGACATTCTCCTCGCGTGAAATTCACAGCCTCCCAAAAACGAGCTGGCAGGTCAGCAATGAGTCTATTCCACCTTGACAGCAATGAGGTTATGACATGCCAGACAGCGGGGACATAACAAAGAACTAAACTGACATCCCTGCCTTGAGCTTAACATGTGTTAAGGAGATATAAAGGAATCAAAGAATAATAGCAAGAAATACCTAAGAAACACTATTAGCATCATAAAGGGTGAGTACAGGAGCTACAAGAGAAGTCAGGGAAGGCCTCCTTATGGATGTGTACCATCTGAACGGATACATGAAGAGTGAGTCAATATTAAATGAGTAAAGACGGAGGTGGAGGAGGACAGGGCACTCCAGGTCAAGGAAATAGCCTGTTACAAAGGCCCTGAGACAAGAGCTGATGCTTTACAAGGGAAGGGAAGAGGGCTGGAGTGGCGGTCAGTGAGGAGTGGAGTCACAGGAGCAGTCAGACCACACAGGAGCTGTGGGACAGGGTTCCAGCACAGCAACTCTAAAGGAAAGAGATGGGCAATGTCCTCCCTCTGAAAAACCCCTGGGGGTCAGCTATGAGTCCTTTCTGATCCAACAGCACATTACAACTCTGAAAACAGCAAAGAGTAGAAAACAGGGTTAGGCAGGCTGAGGGTATGTTAACATGATACAATTAATGTTATAAAAAAGTCAGCTGCCACAAAGGTGGAAAATAGCCTAGAAATGGGAACAGGAGACTTTCTGGGAGGACCTGGACCCGCATGGTGACAGTGGAGATGAAGAGAAAAGGAAACATTCAAGAGGCATCCTTTCACACTCTTTGCCATCGAGACAGCGCTGACTCATAGCTGACCATCCACTGGGTTTCCAAGGCTATAAACGGCACGGGAGAAAGCTGCCCATCTTTCTCACACAAGAACACTGGTGGATTCAAACCACAACAGAAGTCTGGCCCTAGGTTAGCAGGCAACTCCCAATGGACTACATCACTAGAGCTCCCTACAAGACAGCTCCCCAAGAAAAAGTTAAAACAGGGCCAATAGAGGGAATGGGTGTTTCAGGCTGGGAGCTTCTATCAAGTGTGGCAACTTCAGTGAGCCAGGGACAGGAGAGGAGGATCAGATGAGCTCAGTCCTGGCATATACAATCTGGGGTCCCACTTGCACAGGAAACCTTCCTTGATCCCCTATCTTGGCCCTGCTGCTATCTTTGTTACCTGGAGTTGTTTATAACGGAAATACCACAAGTAGGTGGCTTTAAAGATTAGAAATGCACTTAAAACCAGGATAGAATAAAACAGATGAATGGGACCTTCTAAGAATAAAATTCCTATGCACATCAAAAACTTCTCCAACAGGGTGAAAAGGAAAAGTACAGACTGGGGAAAAATAGTTGGCAATGACCTATCTGATTCTGATACGTAAAATGTATAGAATACTTTACCACCTCAACAAGAAAAAGGTTAAAAACTCGATCACAAAATGGACACAGGATATGTATAGATTCTTCACCAAAGAAGACATTCAGATGGCAAACAAACACATGAAGAAATGTTCAAAATTCCTAGCTCTCAGAGACTTGCAAACCAAAACAACTATGAGATATCATCTCACTCCAACAGCAATAGCAAAGCTCTGTTAGTTAAATTTGTGTCTTCTAGGCTGCAACATTATCCAAAAATGACTGGAACAGCACATCAGCAGAGAACTGCCAGAAGTCCAGGCTGGGTTTAGAAGGGGTTGTGGTACTAGGGATATTGTAGC
>NW_006399755.1:9979933-10000016 GCF_000299155.1 Elephantulus edwardii
AACGCAGGTTGTTGATAAATCGTCCACCAATCTTGACCCCACATTTCTCCTCATAGAGCCCAGCCTCCCAGATAATCTGTTCTGCATATAGATTGAAAAGGTATAGAGATAGGATGCACTAGAAATATACTCTAAAGAAATCAGAGCTGCCACTCAAACAGATGTATGCACACACATGTTTATTGCTGTGTTATTTACAATAGCAAAGAGATGGAAGCAACCCAAGCACCCATCAACAAACAAATGGATTTAAAAAAATGATGATACATTCACACAATGGAATACTATGCAGCACTGAAAAAACAATGGACTCATGAAACCTTATACAATACGTGAGAGCCTGGAGAGCATTATGCTGAGTGAAATATCTCAGCACCAAAGGACAAACATTGCATAACATCCCTCTTATAAAGCAGGGCTGACATAGGGAGTTGGGAGGAAAACAATAAGAGTAGATAGATAATGAACACTGCATTGGAATAGATGATGGAAAGAACTGTTTAAAAGGAATATATGATTGGGCATTATATGTACAACAATTATTTAGACTAGGCAGTGTATTGCATTGTGAACTAGAGGAAGAGGAACAGAAGGGGAAAAGAAAGTGTGAAACAATGAATGAATGAAAATCCAACTTTTCTGAAAACTTTTGTTAAAATCACAGTAAAAGTATTAAAAAAAATAGAAATGCATCTCTCACCCTTTTAGGGGCTAGAAAGTCCAAATTGGGGTCTCAGTGGTATTCATTAGTTCTGTAAGCCTCTCTTCTCGTCTCTGGTGCTCACTGACAATCATTGGAATTCTGTGTTTATTTTCCCTCTGTGTGTCATGTCTATATATGTCATGTCTATTCTGGTCTTTTAGTAATATGAAAATGATTACATCTAAGATCCACCCAAATGGCAATGTGCTCATTAACATAATAAAAGAAAACCCTATTTCCAAATAGGATCACATCCAGGTACAAGGGCCAGGAATCCAACATACATTTGAAGGACCACAATTTAACTCATAACATACCAAGTAGTAATACTCCCTAAGTATTTACCAAGTTCCCAGCACTGTCTGAGCATTTACACCCAGTAACCCCTTAGGACCATCCTCACATGAGGAAGGTATGACAACGGAGGCAGTTTTCAGAGCCTAGGTCCCTTGCAAAAGGCCAACTCTCAACTAGAGCACAGTGACCAAAGGCAGAGACTATGAGGGGCAGAATTATGAGTTCAAATTCCAGCTCAATATCTATATGAATGGCACTGAGTTACTCTGTCTCTGTGGGACTCCACATCTTCATCTGTGAAATGGGCATAACAATGGAACCACACATTCACTGCAAGGAGTGCTGGACTAGATCTAATGAGATCATCCACTAAAACCTGGTAGTACCATGTCTGGTCCTTGGGAAGCATCGAAGGAAGTTACCATGTGTAGCCATTAGCTCCTCTCTTTGCTTCCAGCACTACCAGAGGTCTTGCACATGGTCGGTGGGTAAACCCAAGAAATGATCGCTCCCTATGAATACCCATCGGGAAATGCGTGGCACAGCCCTGATAAGGGTATTATGAGGTGATGCACATCTCTAAGCAGAGAGATCAAGCACACCCTGGGCAGTGTGTTACTAGGGACACTGCAGAAGGGACTGGAGCACTGAAGGAACCTGAGTTTTAAGGACAAGGCTTTGTATAATCCCTCTGTCTAGCCCTATCGCTCAGGGGCTCTCTGGCCCACCAGTCTACCAAAGCATGGACAATTTTCACAGAGCTCAGTTTCTTAATCAACTTTACTTCACTGGGGCTTAGTGATGAATCCCTTCCCCAAATTGAACATTTACCAAGCTAAAGAAGAGATGAAGTGCGGATGGATGAAGTGTCCACATTCCAGCTGGGAGGTTAAGAGCTTTTGTGTTCCTTTCTTCTAAACCCTGCACTTCCCCAGCCAGGCCTGGGGGCATCTTTGGCTCCCTCACATGGGCAGGCCATTCCCAGGTCCACACATAGACCCCCCACCCCAATGTCTGTTGCCTGGCTCCTCCCCACTTAGCCAGGCTTCCAGGATTTGCTAGTGTCCGCAGGGCTCAGCTAAGGTCTGGTCCACAGTAGGTGTATTTATTTATGAAGTGTGGAAACCAAAGTCAGCCAGATTTCAGGGTAGCCAAATCTTGGGAAATCCCAGAAACCTTTAGAGGTGTCTCTGTCTGTGTCCTCTCTGTGGTCAGGATCAATTAGTGCCACTTGGGCCCAGGCATAGAGAGAGCCCTGTGAAGATCCGTCTCACTTTAGCACCAGAAGGGAGTCAAGCAGCCAAGGTCAAGTCCACCAAGTGGCTTGTTCAGAGGCCTCTCATTGTCACAGCAGAGCAAAGTGAAGACCCTGCAAAACTCCTGAATCAGCCAATTCTGTTGCTGATTGCTGTTGATTCAAGGACCTGGATGCCTCTGCAGTGCCCACAGATCCAGGCTCTTCCCATATTCCCCACGTGGACCCATCTATGCAGGTTCCATTCCTGTCTCTTCAGTTGGGCGGAAGTGAGCGGCACATACCTGGGCCAGCAGGTGCCTCGCACTGCCACCACCCCACCATAGCTCAGCTATGGATTGTGCAGCCGATCCCAGGGCAGGTTGGTGCAGCCTGGGCCTGCTTAGCTCTTTATCAGCTGTAGGGTTCCAGAGAAACGGGTTCTGCCCATTTCAACGAAGATGACCTGACATCTGCTCCAGTAACTGGCCATGAGCTGGACACAGAAAGCATGGAGAGGAAATCTACTTTCAAGGGCAGAAAAGGTC
This sequence comes from Elephantulus edwardii, assembly GCF_000299155.1. Lineage (NCBI taxonomy): Eukaryota > Metazoa > Chordata > Mammalia > Macroscelidea > Macroscelididae > Elephantulus > Elephantulus edwardii. The sequence goes on from NW_006399755.1 coordinate 9,982,716, forward strand.
AAAGACAGCCCCGAGTGATGAGAACTGGGAGGGAATCAGAAAAGGCACCTGATCCATTGAGGAAATAGGGAAGACTTCCTGGAGGAGGTGAGAGGAGACTCCTTTAAGAGAAACAGAAGATAGAAGGTGGTGAGACAGAAATAGGACGAGACACATCAACAGGTGTAAAAGAACATGCACATTCTGGCCGACCTCGGCCAACATCCAGCTCACAAGAGCAGTCCCCATCTTCAGAGGCTGCAGCGAGGCCAGAGGCCACACAGAGAGGGACCAGACAATTCGCTGACCCTGCGTGCTCACACACACATACTCTGCCACCTTCATTCCCACTGGAGCCTGCGGTCATACCATTCCTTGTGGCTGCTCCGCCGCTGAGGACAGCGTCCCCAGAGCGCCTCGGTGTCTGTGCTGCTGGGCGCGATCTGTTATTATCCCCCGTCAGCACTGCCGGCCTGTGTACATTCCTCCGTAATGAGTCTGACCCTCCTCGGCAATGTTTAATCAGAGCCTAATCAACCCTGCCTTTGATCTACTTCATTTTCTGCAGAAAACCCAGTACCTGATTTTTACAATCTGATTAGCAGAACTGGCTCTCTGAAGCCAAAATTACCAGAGTAGCAGGAGTAGCAGTGATCCCCACTGAGTTCTTTGTGCTTCCCTCTTCTTTGCCAACAAGTTCTTTTTCAGAGACAACTGCCACTTCCCCTCCTCGCCTATGACCAGCTCTCTTATCCCCATCTTTCCCTTCCAGTCACCAGGCCTCAAATGCTGCTGTTGTCAGTTGCCAGGGAATCAATCCCAACTTATGGAGACCCGGTGTGTTCAACATGGAACTATTCCTAGGGTTTTGTAGCCTTAAGTTGCAGTACTGAGAGATGCTATGGGCAAAATCTTGAGTGATCCAGGAAGCATCAAAAGAAGATGGAGCTAATATATGGAGTTACTATACCAAAAAGAACTGGCTGACATGAAACCATTTCAGGAAGTAGCAGATGTTCAAAAATCAATGGTAACGAAGAAAGGAGTTCAAACCATTAGCACAAAATAAGACCCCCAAGAACTGATGGAAGACCAATGACATATTTCAACAGACAGACATAGTCATGGACATACTTACACTCATCAGTCTGTGCCAGGAAATGTGGAAGATAAGTTATGTCGTTAGTTGACTTGAAGAGATCCATGTTTGTTTCCCTTCCCCCACAAAAAAGATGACACAAAGGAACGTGAGAATTATCAAACAGTGTCATTAATATCACTTGCAAGTAAAAATCTTGCTGAAGATTATTTTCTAAAAAAAAATGGCCGGAATAGTACATCAACAAAGAACAGCCAGAAATTAAAGCCAGATAAGAGGCTGTGCCACCAGGGATAGATTCATTGCTGATATCAGATGGATCTTAGCTGAAAGCAGAGGATACCAGAAGGATGTCTATTTGTGCTTTATTGACTATGAAAAGGCACTTATGTAGATAAAAACAAATTATGGTTAACATGGAGAAGAACGGGAATCTAAGAACACTTAATAGTGCTCATACAAAGCCTATACTTAGACCAACAAGCAGTTGTCTGAATACAGCAAAGGAATACTGCATGGCTCAAATCAAGAAAGGTGTGTGTCAGGGCGATATCCTTTTTCCATTCCTGTTCAAGCCGTATGCTGAGCAAATCATTTGAGAAGCTGGACTTTATGAAGAAGAATGTAGCATCAGGATCAGAGGAAGACTCATCAACAACCTGCATTATGCAGATGACACAACTTAGCTTGCTGAAAATGAGGAAGACTTGAAACGCTTGCTGTAAAAGATCAAGCCTTCAATATGGATTGCATCTCAACATCAAGAAGACAAAAATCTACACCACAGGGCTGATGACAGACAGAAAAAAGATTATACTTGTCAGTGATTTCATCTAACTTGGCTCAACAATCCCTTAGTACCAGTAGCCAAGAAATCAAAAGAGATGTTGCACTGGGAAAGACCTCCTGTAAAGGATCTCTTCGAAAATACTAAGGTGCAATAATATCCATTTAAAGATCATGGTTACTTGCAGTGCATCTGAGAATTGGACAATAAATAAGGATGACAGAAGAAGAATTGATGCCTTTGAGTTGTGGTGTTGGAGAATACTAAATATCCCATGGGCTGCAAGAGCACAAACATTGTCTTAGAAAAAGTGTAACATCCTTAGTACCATGGAATTGTCTGTGTTAGAATGGTTACAATGGTGTGGGGTTTTTTTTAATTTTGCACCATTTGAACTATAAGTACTCAAAAGTGCTTTCCCACCTACAACAGCATCACTACCAAAGAACTTGTTAAAAATGGGGGGAGGGGTGGGCAGGGAGAAAAACGCAAATGAATGAATGGAATTCCAAAATCTCTGTAAATGTTCATTAAAATTAATAAAATAAAATTTAAAAAAAGAAAAGAAAAAATGTAACAAGGGTCTGCCTTAGAGGCGAGAATGACGAGGTTCATCTCACATAGTTTGGACATACTGTTAGGAAAAGGACATCATGCTTGGAAACGTGGAAGGTCAGTGGAAGAGAGGAAGACATACAGGGAGGAGACTGACACACTGACTGTAACAATGGATTCAAGTCTATCAGAGAAGGTAAGGATGGCCCAAGATAAAGCAAGGTTCAGATCTGTTGTTCATACTTGTTATTCGTAAGGTCATGAGTCAGACTTGACTCGACAGCACCTAACAATAACAACGATCCTATCAGAAGCAGACTGCCCGTGTGGCCAGGCTTTTCTTCTGAAGCACCTTGATTGGGTTCAAACGGCCAACTTTCAAGTTAACAGTCACATGTGAAGAGGTCACCAGCCTTCCTTGATCCCCAAGTGGTTCAAGTGACCCTTCTGACTTCCCACTGCCTCCGTCACTCTGCCCTGTCCTTGTCCTGACCCATCTATGGCTATACCAAATCTGTTCCCTTCTCTCTTCCAATAGCTAACAACCCTGGCTGTGGTTACCCAGGTCTGAATCTACTGATGCTATCTTGTCCCTCCAACCATCCTCCACCCAGCACTGATGGCTGGTCTGACCCTAGGAACTACTTCTGCTCACCCTTCTGCCTCCAGCCTTTGGCTCCAACCCCAGCTGGACACACACACAGAAGCTGTTGTGCACAGATTCTGTGTCAAGTCTGTCTGCCCGGCCCTCCATCTGGGCTCTTCATTTAACTAATTTCTTATGGTTATTCCAATGTCCATCTGTGGGGCACCTCCCTGGGCTCACCCAAGCGTCTCTACTCTGATAGTTCTGGAGAGTGTCCTTCCATTACAGCAGCCACTCCACCTATGGTCACTCTTTTCTTCTATGTCTCACACTACATCATGACCCTTCAGCTAAGTCCCTACCATACATCAGTTCCCCCAGGGCCTAGAGTGATGCTTAGCACAGACAGGAGCTCAACTCACTGTATGAAAGGGAGGTCTGGTAGCTCAGTCCACAGGGAGATGAGCAGCTAACTCAAAGACTGTACCTCTCTGGGGGTTTGAATCCCACCAGCAGCTTTGAGGGAGAGAGTTAGGCAATCTCCTCCCATAAACAGGAGCCGAGGCAGTTCTGCCTCGAAAGCAATGAGTGGAGCTGAATTTTGCAAATGAATGGGTGAATTTTTCTTTCCAGTCCATATTGGAGGCTGCATGCTGGCCCTTAACTTTCCATCCTAAAAAAGCATAACTGTGCCCTCTCTGACTCAGCCACATTCCACTTCCCACCAGCTTCTATGCCTCTCAGACAGAAGACACTGCTTTGCCCTGACTCCCAGTCCTGTCTTCCCTTCAGAGGGGAGGAGAGCAGATGGGAAACAGAGCAAAGCTCTGAGCACAGGAAGCACAGAAAGCTTGGTCCTTGCTTGGTCTGTGCCAGGCCTTCAACTAGGCGCAGATGAATCAGACCAAGGTCCTCTCTGGGGGGAGCTTACAGCTGAGAGGAGAGCTAAAGAAGGGAGCAGTTAAACTAGAGCACAGAGTAAATCATGCTCAACCACAAGGACCAAGCCCCTGTATCAGATCTGGTTTAACCCTCAATGCTCTGACTCTGCTTAAAAGAGACGTAAAGACTTGAACAGCCAGCATCTGAGTTGGGGCTTGAGAGATGAAATGGAGTTCTCCAGTTTAGGAGAAGAGAGACTAAAAAGTACAGAAGCAGAAAAGCACAGGACGTGTTCAGAGGATGGAAAAATTCAAGGTGGCCTGTGTGGAGGCAGAAGTGAGACAGTAAGAACGGGCTCCTGGAGCTAGAACATGAAGGACCTTGTCTATCACCCTACAGAGATCAGAATACATCATGAAGTATCTGTTACCATCATGGAAGTATTGACCCTTCCCATGCCTTGATATAAAAAAAGACCCCAGAAGCTGTATATAGGATGTTTGGGAACCTATACTAATGTTAATATTATTCCTATGCTTGGCTCCATAACCAACACTCTTGGTACCAGCACCCAGAAAATCAAAAGACTAATTGCATTGGGAAAATCTGCTGTCAGAGACCTCTCCAGAGTACTAAAGAGCAATGATGTCTTTCTAGAGACTAAGGTGTGCCTGATCCAAGTCAAGGTCTTCACAATTACTTGCTATGAATCAGAGAGCTGGACAATGAGTAAGGATGATAGAAGAATTTATGCCTTTGAGTTGTGGTGCTGAAGAAGAATGTTAACTATAACATGGACTGCTAGGAGAACAAACAGGTTCACCAGGAGATGTTGAAACTAGGCTGTTCCTTGAAGACAAGGATTTTGAAGCTCCTTCTGATATACTTTGGGCATGTTGCAAGGAGGAACCAGTCTTTCAAAAGGGAGATCATGCATGGATGGGAGGAAGGACAAGAGAGGAAAACTCTGAATGAGATTAATTGACTCAGTAGCTGGAGTAATAGGGGTAGGTGTATCAGAGACAGAGAGGTTGGCTCAGGATAAAGCAGCAGTCAGAGCTGTTGTCCATAGGGTCAGTATGAGTCGCAAGCAACTAAAAGCACATAACAACAACAACAACATGAAGATACTGAAACTCAGAGAGACCCTTTAACTTGGTTGAGGTCACACAGCTGTGAGAGTAGAACCTGAGCTAGAACCTAGCACTTCTAGAATTAAGGGAAGGTGTGTTCACAAGGTTAAGACAGGCAAAATGAAGAAGGGAGCTGGAGCCTGAGCCAGACAGGAGAGATATCCCCAAGGAAGATTCCAGATCATGACGTCTTCCATAGAGTTCAAGGCACCCAGGTCTATCAGGCACACTCTGAGGGAACAGGGAGGTACCAAAGTCTTGAAGAGGTACATGCAAGGAAGGATGACACCAAGCATCTCCTGAGATCATCCCATTGGGTTGCTAATTTATTCCTAGACATCATCAAATCATTGACTAGCTGAACCTAGGTTTTCCTAAATTCCAGACACTAAGCTTCTGGATATTGTTTAATCCCCAAATAACATGCTATATGCCTGTACAAACAACGAAGCACTAAGTTGCTCACCAAAAGGTTGGCAGTGTGGATCCACGCAGCCTGCCTCAGAAGAAATATCTGGTTATCTACTTCCAACAAATTAGCCTTTGGCAGCCCTGTGGAGCACAAATCTATTCTGACTCCCTGGACGTCACCGTGAGCTGGAATCAACTTGCTGTCAGTCTGTGCCGATGCCCAAGACAAAGCTCTGAGACATCAGGTAATTCCCTAAAGTCTCCTCGCTGATGGATATATTAAGTCTCTTCCTTTTATCAAAAGCTTTGGTAAACCAATAATGAGTCTACTAGACCCAGAAATTGCAACACTAGGTTAAAGCCCCCACCACCCAGCACCCAGCTAAGGGTCTTTTCTACATCTTATCACCATCTCCTTTCCATCAGAGGAAAGACAGAACAAAGTTGTTGTTGTTTTTTTATAGGGAGGTAGTGGTTTCTGTGATACTAAGTACTGTGACACTCATGTCAAATGTGACAATGGTTATCCAGGGTGGACAGTGTTTGGTGGAGCTTCCCAATTAAAACAAGCTTGGAAGTGGCATCCACTTCTGAAATGGCTTGCCTCCAGAAACTCTATGAGCAGTGCTCAAGTCTTTTGTCCATAGGGTCACTATGAGTGTCTACAACTCAACTGCACCTAACAACAACAACATACTCTTTAAAAAAATTTTAAATAGTCATTTAAATATATATGTATATATATTGCTGTTGTTGGGTACCATCTAGTTTAAACTAATTTACAAACTATAAATATTTTTAATCTATATGTTGCTGGTATATACTGTATATTTTTATATATTTAAATTTTATATACAACAAATTGTGGCTAAATTTGAAAAGAATGGGAATCTCAGACCACTTGATCATGCTTATGCAAAACCAGGAGGAAGTCATCAGAACAGAGCAAGAAAACACTGCATGGTTCAAAATCAAGCGAAGGTGTATGCTAGGGATTCATCCTATCTCCATACTTTTTCAATCTATATGTAGAACAGATCATCCTATAGGCTGGACTTTATGAAGAAGAAGGTGACATTAGGATGAGAGGAAGATTCATCAACAATCTCTGTTATGCAGATGACACAACCTTACTTGCTAAAACTGAGGAAGACCTAAGGTATTTGCTGGAGGAAGTCAAGCACTGCAGCCCTCAATAAGGATTGAAGCTCAACATCAAGAAAACAAAGATTCTCCTCACTAGGCCAATTGGCAGCATTATGACAGGAGACGAGATTGAGATTGTTAACAGCTTCAACTTGCTTGGCACCTCAATCAAAACTCTTGGTACCAGCAGCCAAGATATCAAAAGACAAATAGCATTGGGAAATAGGCTGTCAAGGACCTCTCCAAAGTACTGAAGAGCAATGATGTCAGTCTGGAGACTAAGGTGCACCCAGCCTAGGCCATATTCTTCACAATTATATGCTATGCATTAGAGAGCTGGAGAATGAATAAGGATGATAGAAAACGAATCAATACCATTGAGTTGTGGTGCTGGAGAAGAGTATAGAACATACCATAGGCTGCTAAGAGAACAAACAGATCTGTCCCAGAGAGGTTGAACATCGGTTGCTCCTTGGAAGCAAAGATTCTGAAGTTGCATCTCACACACTTTGGGCATGCTGTCTGGAAGGTCCAGTCCTTGGAGAAGGACATCATGCTTGGATGGGTGGAGGGACAATGCAGGAGAGGAAGACCCTAGATGAGATTAATTGACTCAGAGACTGAGGTAATAGGAGTAGGTGAGTCAGAGACAATAAAATTGGCTCAGGATAAAGTTCAAAGCTGTTGTACATAGGGTTGCTATGAGTCACAAGCAACTAAACAGCACATAACAAGAACAGAAACCAACATAGAGATTGCTATTGTTGTGTACCGTCTAGACGGAACCAACCCATAGTTGGCCCTCCAGTAGATTTTTTTTAAACAGTTACCATATTTTAGTAAATTGTTTTAAATTTATTATTGATTTCAATGAAAATTTATAGAGACTTTGGATTTCCATTCATTCATTGTTGTACTTTTCTCCCCTCCCAACCCTCCTCCCCTAGTACATTACCCTCTTGGAAAAGTAAAAGAAAAATTCTTTCATTGTTTTACAATCCCTTCCCCCAGGTCCACTCCACTGTGCAGTCTTTGCACTGGACTGCCGTCATGATAAAAATACCTAATCACATATCCCTTTTAAACAGTTTTCTCCATCATCTGTTTCAATGCAGTATACATTATTGAGCCCATCTTTCTCAGTCTCCCCCTCAACCCCGATGTCAGTCCTGTTTTACAACAGTGGCACCATGCAGTGTTTGTCCTTTTGTGACTGAGATACTTCCCTCAGTATAATGTCCTCCAGGGTCACCAATTTTGAATAATATTGCATGAGTCCCTTGTTTTTCAATGCAGCATAGTATTCCATTGTGTGAATATACCACAGCTTCTCTATCCATTTGTGTTGATGGGCACTTAGGTTGTTTCCAACTCCTTGCTATTGTGAACAAAGCCATGATAAACATGGGTGTGCATATATCTGCTTGGATGTCAGTTATGCTCTCTTTTGAGTATATACCCAGTAGTGGAATTGCTGCGTCAAATGGTATCTCTATTTGCAACTTTTAAAGAAAGCGCCATACCGCCGTCCACAGTGGTTGCACCATTTTACACTCCCAAACAGTGAATAAGGGTTCCAGTTTCTCCACAACCTTGCCAGCATTTGTTGCTTGCTGTTCTGTTAAATTTTGCTACTCTGACTGGGGTCTGATGATATCTCATAGTTGTTTTGATTTGCATCTCTCTTAGAGCTAGGGATTTTAAACATTTCTTCATGGGCTTGTTAGCCTTCTGAATGTCTTCTCTGGTGCAGTGTCTGTTCATATCCTGTGCCCATTTTTCAATCCTCCAGTAGATTTTAAGAAGCAGTAAATCACACATCAGGAGACTGCCCATCTTTCTCCCTCATCAGCTGGCAGATTCAAACTGTGCTCCTTTGGGTTGGTAGCACAACTTCTTACCACTAACTAAGCCACTAAGAGCTCTGTATAATCTATTCAACCATTCTCTATCTTATAAGTGTTAGTGTTGTTACTGTATGTTGATGTGTCTGAAAAGACTCATAACTGACCCTCAACTATTTCAAGAGGCTGTAAGTCGCACAGAGGAGAGGGCCCATTTCCCCCCATGGAGTAGCTGGTGAATTTGAACCACATGCTTTTGTGTTGGCAGTGCGACTCCTTACCACTAAGCCACCAGAACTCTGCAAAACTTTCATTTTCTTGTATATATTTATTTGTTGCTATCATTTTTACAGAAGCAGGTTGCCAGGTCTTTCTTCTGTGGTGCCCTTCGGAGAGCTCAACCCACTACTCTTTACACGCAAACCTTTTGTTCCATTTAGAGACCTGTGATTATAACTGTTCCCATCTGTGAAGGCTTCCGGGTGTCAGGTCCTGTACCAGCACCTGTAAATAACTCTCACTCGACTTTCAATCACTGGTGGTGTTCTGCTGTATCACAGACAGGAGGAAATAGCCTCCAGTGTAAGCCAATCTGTCTGTACTCACATGGCCTGCCTTCAGGCCTCTGGGACCCCAACCTCCAGCCCTCCTCGTGCCATTAGGGCCACTGTCCAATCTGAAGAACCAGGCTGCCCCATTGGAGGCCAGGCAAGCCCTCCCACCGCCACAGCCCACCACAGGCAACAGATAAGTTAGTGTTCTCCGCACTAGGCAGCTAGGCCCCGTGTGTGGCAGACCAACGCCTGATCTGTCCCTGATTCATGGCAAGCACCTCATCAGACTCTCATTAGGTTCTGTTTTCTCTGCAAACATCTCCACGGGCCCGCCGCTCCCTCCTGTGCCCAGGAATGCAACCACGGGCTCATGGGGGATAAATCCGTCTGAGTCTATATTTTGACTAGTCCCCACAACATATGCTCTACGCACTTGGCAAGAGAAAAGTGGGGGACAGGGAAGGAGGCGGGAGGGGAGAAGGATCTCCTTCCTCACGCAGATGTGCACACCCAGAGAGCCAGTCACCAGAGTCCACTGTGCAGCACCCCTTCTTCACTGCCCCTTTGTGCCTACCTTTCCCCCAGACCATTCTTTAAGGCCCTCACCTCTGTGAAGACTTCCCTCGTTTCTCCCCAGTGGAAAGGATGATCCTTTCATAAACGTCTGCAGCGTGTTTTTAGTCCTTTAGTTTACACTTCTCAAGAGGTGATAAAGAAGTGCTGAAATCTCTAGCTATGATTGTATACAGAATAGGTCATCATTTAACCCCAGATGCAGCCTTAGGATCCAGCTATACATTTTTTTAGTTTGTTCACAGTGAGATCTCTGTCATCGTCACAGAATCAGAATCGACTCAGAGCCGACCCTCCGGCAGGTCTCTGAGACTATAAAGTGGATCAAAGGACACTGTCCCTCCTTCTTCCAAGGAGCAGCTGGTGGGTTTGAACTGCCAGAGCGGCTCTGACTTTGGGTTAGCAGTGCAGCTCCCTTCCCACCAGGCCACCAGAGCTCCTCGTAATTAGATCAGTGGCTCAGACACAGTGAGGCACTGCACGATATTGTGCTTGTGGGTTTAGCATAGTCAGCTTAATTTTAAGGTATAAAAAATGTAATCAATTGTATTAAATATTTTGGAATCAGATTGCCTTATATCCAGAAATGTCTCTTACACACCTACTTTCAAATTAGGCTCATATAATTGGTTGAAACCATGGCGGGTACACAAGAGACTGCACTGCTAAGCCAAAGGCCACAACTCTCTGGCAACCTGGTCCATCATCACTAAGTAGCTCCTTGGAAGAAAAACAAGCAATCTTCTCCTGTGCAACCTATAGCATTGGAAACTCAGTGGAGGGTTAGTTATGCTGACTTAAAGGCAATAGGTTTGAGTTTTTTGGGTTGGTTGTGGGGTTTTTTTTTTAATTTTGTTTATTGAATTGTTTGTAGAGTTTTGTTGTTTTGTTTATAAGAAAAAGAAGTGATGTCTTTAAATTTGTCATGATGAAAATGTCACTAGGATACCCCTTAAAAGGCGAGGATGGTAAAACTTCAGGGCATGTATTGTGGGCATGAGCACCAGACCTTGGGAAAGGGCCTCATGCTTCAAAAAATGGTAAACATAACATCATGTAACCCAAAAATTCCACATTGAGGTATATACTCTAAAAAGACTTAGAAAACAGAGGCTCAGGTGCATTAACACCAATGTGCATCTCAGCACTATTCACAGCAGCCCTAAAGGGAAACAATCCAAGGGTCCATCAACAGCTGAATGGCTAAACAAAATGTGCTGTACTCATGCGATGGAATATTAGTCAATCATGAGAAATGAAGTTCGGATGCATGCTAGGACCTAGATAAACCCTGAAAGCATTAAGCTGAGTGAAATGAGCCAGACAAAAGGACAAATACTGTATGATTGAACTTAACTGAAATATCTACATCAGGCAATGAGTAAGGAGACAGAAAATAGATCAGAGGTGACCAGGGGCCAAGGGACAGGGAATGAAAAGGAATGGGAAGCGATTGCTTAATGGATGTAGAGTTTCTATTTGGAGTGACAAAAAAATATTAGAAATAATAATTATGGCTGCACAGCCTTTGAATGTTAATACTCGATACTCCCCTTAAAATTAGTTCAAATGGCAAATTTTTCCTCCTTATTATTTTGCTTTTTATTTAGAATTCAAGACCAGGAAGGAGAGATGAGAAACACAAGAAGCAAAGAGCCGTGTTTCCACTCATTTGCAAACTGCTTTGCAGCCTTGTGGAGCATCAGGCCGTGAATTTCTTTTATAGATACTTTTTTATTACGTTTCTTTAAATCCAGAATAAGAAACTTATTGCCTTATATCCAGAAATGTCTCTTACACACATAGGCGAAAGCACAGGGATGAGGGAAGAATGAGTAAAGGCCGCAAGACACAGAGGCAGAGGCTGCAGGCTGTGTGTGCCAGGCCACAGCCAGGGCTCTCCCCCTTCCACAGCTGCCAGTGCAGGGGACACCCCCTGTGGCCCCAGTCCTAGACCTCAGAGGAGGGGACAGAGAGAGTCACCTCTGGAGGCAGGCTGTGAAGGCGAAGATATTAGCAGGCCTGAAGAAAGGGAAAGAGGAGGGTCCCTGGCTCTCCAGGCTGCCCTGAAAGCAGTGAAGCAAGAAGCCAGGACAGCAGCAGTCACAGTGTCCAGATGGAGCCAGAGGTGAGTCAACAGGGCTGCCCATGCTTAGGGACTCACACAGCAGGCTGAATTTTCAGGTACATTCCTTTCTCAGGGATGGCTGCTCTGAGACATGGGACCTGGTTATTCCACCATTCAGGCACCCTCGTGGGATCCGGTTCAGGAGACTATCTTAGAAGTTGTTGCTGTTAGGTACTGCCACATTGACTACAACTCACAGAGATCCTATGAACAACAGATCTGAACCTCGCCCTGACCTGTACCGTTCTCACGACCTCTACCACGCTCAAGTCCATGGCTGCAGTCACTGTGTTAAATCCATCTTGTTGAGGGCCGTCCTCTCTTTTGGTGACCCTCTACCTCTGCCAGCATGATGTCTTTTTCTCAGATAGGCACTCTTGTTGCTGGTGTCACCATCTCTGCTGTGTCACTGAGTGGACTGTATCACGCCCTCAATTATCTATCCAGCAAGAAAGGCCCTTGGGGGTTGGAAGTACAAGTAGGTGAGGACTGCGAGGAACTAAGGGCTCCAGTACCTTCTAAGAATAGCTCTTTTTCACTGAAGTAACACTCAGGTCTTAAAATGAGCCAAGGTTCTTAGGCAACTGAGGTCTTTCACTCAGCAGAATGCTTTCTAGTCTCTCGCAAGGTATAGAGTATTTTATGAAATCGTTGCTCCTTATGCTGTATAGTATTCCATTGTGTGAACAGAATTTCTCAGTCCATTCATCTGTTGATGGGCATTTGGACTTGTGAAAATAGGAGGATAACTGAGTAATATATGTATAAATGTCCAAGAGGGGAAGGAGAAATGAAGAAGGGGGGGAGGGAAATCACCAGACTAGCAGAGGTTAATGGGTAGAGATAGGGGTGAAACAATGGGAAAGACTCAAAAAGGACTTGAAAAGATGGGATGATAATAGGCATAGAGTTATGGTAATTCTATAAAATATAATGCATATGAATGTATAAAACACAAAGTGCATGTATAAAACACAAAGTTCATATATAAAACACAATGTATATGAATGATTATATGCAAACCAATAAAAAACTTTAAAAAAAAAAAAAAAGAGTCCAGGATTGTTCATTCCCAAACACATGGCCAGCAGTATGTTCTCAGCACTGGCTGGGATGATCCCTGCACAGATCCTGGTGTCACCCCAACAGGGGTGGTCAGACACATTTATAAGTGACTGGAGGTACAGGAGAAGTACACATGAAATGCCCATCGACAGATGCATGAATAAACATAACATGGTGTTCTGAGTGTCTGAAGTTTATCATTCAAAATTGTCTTTGATTGCCAAAATATTAACTGTTTGTTTTATGCTGAAGTAAGTATTGTATTAAGAGGGGAGAATTAGGATTCAAACTTTACCCTTCTAGAGGCTTATAGGCTCTTTAGAGCTCAGTGAGAAGTGTTCTCTTCTGGCAATGCTCGCTCATGTGGGACACAGCTTCCAGCTGCTCGACCAGTCCCTGCACCACCAGCCTGTATCACCCACAGTCACCACCCAGATGCACCACAACTGACAGACTACAGGATCCCGGCCATCATTCACCAGTTCCTGCAAAACAAACCCACTACCCACGGCCACGTGAGTCATTTTCCTGATAGGTCTGAGTCTCTGGGAGACCTTCTAGTGAATCATTGAACTCAAAGGACAGAGGAGCTAGGAAATCGAGAAAAGAAAGAGCTTGATGTCAGAAACCATTAACTTATATGGTAGGTCAAGCATCTGGGACAATATTGACTCCACACTTCTTATAAATGATCTGCTACTAATGTTGTTGTTGTTAAGTGCCATCAAGTCTTAGGCGACTCAAAGTGACCCTATAAATGAAAGACCTGAACACTTGTATAACTTTCATTCTTTCTCCAGGTTCATAGGGTTTCCGGAGGCAAGTTATTTCAGAAGTGGATGCCACTCCTGCCTCCAAGCTTCTTTTAATCAGGGAGCTCCACCAAACACTGTTCACCATGGGTGACCATGACTGCATTTGATGCATCAGTGTCACAGTGTTCAGCTTCACAGCAACCACAAGTTACCTCTGTACAGCAAGTAGACAGACCAGGGCTATACGACCTAGAAGAATATTCGACCAAAAACAATTAAAACCAAGGTCGCGGATTAAAGTCACCCACCTTTGGCTTGGGCTTGGTAGCATCACTTTCTGTCCACTAGGGCAACTGAGCTCTCTCTGTGCTGTTGTTGCTGTTGAAACAGCTATATGTATACATATACTGGAATATCACTCACCAACAGAGAAAAATTATGAACCTTGAAAACAATATGCTAAGTACTCAATCACTAAAGGACAAATATATGCTCTCACTTAAAGGAAATATCTACAATAGACAAATATATAGAAATCAAAGTTTCTTAGTGGTTAGCCAAGGGGAGGAAGGGGGAAGTACTGGTTAAGACGCACTGACTTTCTTCTGTTTATAATGATGGAAAACTTAGCATTGGTTATTGGTAATGGCTGCACAACATGGTTAAGGTAATCAGTGTCACTTAAATTGTACACATGAAAAATTTTTATTCTCTACAAGTTTAATAGTTAATGTTAGATAGATCTTGGCTGAAAGCAGAGACCACCAGAAGAAATGTCTATCTGTGTCTCATTGACTATGCAAAGGCATTTGACTGTATGGATCATAACAAACTGTGGCTAACTCTGAGAAGAATGAGAATCCCAAAACACTTGATTGTGTTTATGTGAAATCTATACTTGGACCAGGAGGCAGTCGTCAGAACAAAGAAACACTGCATGGTTCAAAATTGAGAAGCGCATATGCCAGAGATGTGTCCTGTCTCCATATTAACTATTGGTAGAACATATCATCTGGGAGGCTGGGCTCTATGAGGAGAAATGTGGCATCAGGTTTGGAGGAAGACTCATAACAACCTGCATTATGCAGATGGCACAACCTTGTTTGCTGAAACTGAGGAGGACCTGAAGCATTTGCTGTAGAAGGTCAAAGACTGCAGCCTTCAATATGGATTTGAAGCTCAACATCAAGAAAACAAAGATTCTCACTATTGGGCCAAATGGCAGCATCATGAGATTGAGATTGAGATTGTTAACAGCTTTAGTTTGTTTGGCTCCATAATCAACACTCTTGGTACCAGTAGCCAGGGAATTAAAAGTCTAATTGCAACCCACTTGATCCAGGAATAGACAAGAGAGCATCTTCAGAAGTCTGGTCTTCCTCTTTTACTTCAGGTAATGAAGAATCCAAAAAGGAGTCAAAATTGGCTTTCGTGTGTCAGCTATGGTCATTTTGGCTTCCCCACCTTCACTATCTGGTATAGTGGCTGTGTTTATAGATGGCACTATTGTTTCAGATAGTTCTGTGATAATTTGTATGGAGTATATGTCTTCTTTAACAGTATTATCTATTACTTCATTACTATTACTTTCATGTATCATAGATGGTTTCTCTATGTAACTAGAACTTTCAGACTTCTCTTTCATTATCAACCTCAACAGAATACTCATGGGGAATTACTTGTGAGGGTGTATGTCCTATTTCATGTTCAACAGATTCAGTTAGTTCTGGTTTTGATAATGTATTAATTTGTGGAGTAACATCCAAAAAGAAGAGACTGAGAAAGAGTCTGAGGATGGCTTGGTCCAAGTTCAATTGAATCTACAGTTTGGTTAATCAAATCACTTTGGTGCACACTACTTAAGTCATCTAGAATATCAGTTTCATCTTCCCTTACTATACTCTTAATGTCCAATTCTCCACTCGGAAGGTTTAAGATTAAACCATCTACTGATTCTGGCGTAAGTATTACTGGTGGTTTAGGCAACAGGTGATCATTTTTTTATTTTCTTACAGCAGTTCTCCTGAGTTTCCGATAAAGGGCAACTCTCATTGAACACCATTTATATATGTATTCCAAAAAAGGACAGCTACAGATTTTTATGCTGAATTGCAAAATTCTACAGATTTAGGATATGCTAATGGAAATTTTGTACATGGATCAAATCAAAAGGAGTCAGTATTTATGAGACTTAATAATCATATTAAAGCCTTAGAAGTTAACATGTCTCTCAGTGGTCGCTATCTGGAGGAGCTTAGCCAAAGGTACCGAAAACAAATGGAAGAAATGCAAAGGGCATTCAATAAAACTACAGTGAAACCTCAGAATACATCGAGAATAGCAGAGGAGCAGGAGTAGCGGCAAACTGAAGCCATCCAGTTGCTACAGGCACAGCTGACCAACATGACACAGCTTGTTTCAAACTTATCAGCAAATGTGCCAGAATTAAAGCGTGAGGTTTCAGATCGACAAAGCTATCTTGTCATATGTTTGGTGCTCTGTGTTGTCTTGGGACTGATGCTTTGTATGTAGCGCTGTCGGAATACTTCTCAATTTAATGGAGATTATATTTCAAAACTTCCTAAAAGTAATCAGTATCCAAGCCCTAAAAGGTGTTTCTCTTCCTATGATGATGATGATGATGATATGAATTTGAAAAGAAGAACTTCATTCCCTCTCATCAGATCCAAGTCTCTACAGTTAACAGGCAAAGAAGTAGACCCAAATGATTTGTACATCGTAGAACCCGTCAAGTTTTCACCAGAGAAAAAGAAGAAATGCTGCAAGTATAAAATGGAAAAAAATTGAGACCATCAAGTCAGCAGATCCATTGCATCCAATAGCCAATGGAGACATAAAAGGAAGGAAACCCTTTACGAACCAGAGAGATTTTTCTAATATAGGAGAAGTTTATCACTCTTCTTATAAGGGTCCTCCATCTGAAGGAAGCTCAGAAACTTCATCACAATCAGAAGAGTCTTATTTTTGTGGCATTTCAGCTTGCACAAGTCTGTGCAACAGACAGTCCCAAAAGACAAAGACTGAGAAGAGGGCTTTAAAACGAAGGCGATCTAAAGTTCAAGACCAAGGAAAATTAATAAAAACTCTAATACAGACTAAGTCAGGATCATTGCCGAGCCTGCATGACATAATCAAAGGAAACAAAGAGATCACCGTGGGAACGTTTGGTGTTACAGCAGTCTCGGGACATATCTGAAATGTTTTTGTACTGGAGACTTTTTTGTTCTCTAAAGAACAGTCTGTGGTATTTGAAGGGGTTGAGGGAGGGAGAAACTATGGGAAAAGTATTCAGAAATTATGGTTTCTGCCTTTTAAAAAAGTAGATGGGATTGTGTCAATCTTGGTTAATGAGCTGCAGTTTTACAAGGCTGATCACTTCCTACAATTGTAGACATTTTATAAAGATTTTTTTTTCACAGATTAATTACTGGGATAAAAGTAATATGGAAGCCCAGTTCCTTGGGTGGGATAGGAATGAAAGCCTAAACCTCTTCCTTTAGCTTTGTTCCTATTTCTTGCACCTTCCTATATTTATGTGCCTTTTGTCTATTTATAATGCCACTGGAAGAGGAGGGAGACTTTCTGTCATTTGATTTCTTTTATAACTTTGTTAGTATTTTGGAAGCTGCAAACACTGTAAGTCTTTAAAGAGCTTAGCAATGTGGGTCCTACAGTGTAAAAGATCCTAAAAGAATTGCCAATTAAGATTTGTTTAGCAAACTCACTGACTGTAAACACTCACTGAAATTTCCAAGATTTGTTTTTTGGGTTTTGTTTTGTTTT
>NW_006399755.1:10000116-10043345 GCF_000299155.1 Elephantulus edwardii
CATGGTCTTGCAATTACTTACTTGCTATGCATCAGAAAGTAGGACAATGACTAGGGATGACAGAAGGAGAATTGATGCCTTTGAGTTGTGGTGGTGGAGAAGATTATTGAATATACCATGGACCATTGGGAAAACAAACAGGTTCTTCATAGAGAGGGTGAAAGTAGGCTGTTCCTTGGAGGCAAGGATTCTGAGGCTTCATCTGACATACTCTGAACATGTTGCAAGAAAGGACTAGTCCTTGGAGGGAGACATTATGCTAGGGAGGGTGGAGGGATGGCACAAGAGCAGAAGACCCTCAATGAGAGGGATTTACTCTATGACTGTGGTAATGGAGAAAGGTGTGTCAAAGATAATAAGTTTGGTTCAGGATAGAGCAGGGTTCAGAGCTGTTGTGTGTAGGGTCACCATGAGTGACAGGTGACTCAATGGCACATAACAACAACAGCAACAACAATTTTTTCAATGGACACAAAATAGAGAAACCTTTTTTAATGAGGGAGCATTTAAGCTGCGTAGAAATACAAGAGGGAGCTCTGGTAGCCAATTGAGTAAGGAGTTGCACTGCTAGCCCAGAGGCAGAAAGTTTGAATCCACCAGCTGCTCTGTGGAAGAAAAATTAGCAATATCCTCCTATGTGATTTATAGCCTCTGAAAACCTGCTGGAGGGTCAGCCACGAGTTGGTTCTGACTCCACAGGAATGAGTTGAGTTGAGAAATACAGGAATAATGTGAAGGTGAAGAAAAGCAAAAGGGAGCACTCCAGGCAAAAATAAAGACATCAAAGGCATGACGATAGAAAGTCAGGGACGTACTTGGCAATCAGAAAGCAGTTTAGCTGGGTCTACCACCCTCCAGACAGCTGGGATACTGGGGGTGGGGGGGTGGGGAGGGAACAAAAAAACCAACCCAGGGTAAAAGGGTAAATAGTTCTCACTTGGGGAAAGAGGGCAGCTCTGATGGGCCACACACAGCAGGCTCCATCCCCAAAGTCAGCCCTGGGTTGGGCAGCATGACTTTCTGGCTCACCCAACTCTGTCCACACACCAAAGGCTAGGAAGCCTCTCCCCAGGTTCTTCCCACTTTGAAACATCTTGGGCTGTGAGCCTGGTCTGACCCAAACAAGTGGCCACTGAGGTGGACAGGCGCAGGGAGGTCTACTGTGACTCCTCTCTGTTGGTAAATTGGGGCATTCCTGAGAACATGGAAAGCACAGTGGCTCAAAAGGCTGCAGGCTTAGCACTTAGCCCAAAGCCTCTTCCATCCATTCAGCCACAGGCTGTCACTGGTATCCTGCTGGTGTGTGGGCACACTCCTCCCTTCTCTGGGCCTCAGCTTTCTCAGAACTACAATAAAGGCATGTGGAGCGTGAGTCTGCTTTGTTGGCCTGGGCCCATTACTGACCCCCCCAGAATGAAGTGACTCTCTCTTTAACACCTGAGGGGCACCTTGCCTGCCTCTATTCTCACTTGTCTCCAACTTGTCTACCCACCGCTCTCAAATACTCATCTCTCAACCCTGCCCAAACCCCCATCTGTCCTGACCTCTTCACACCTGGGGTTGCACCAGAAGGCATTCTCCTTCCCGCCTGGCCTATGTGAGCCCATTTCCCCTGGAGTGATGCCCCGTAGGCGCCCTCGGCCCTGCATCAGTCACTCTGTGTGGTCACTATCTTCTACCCGACTATTTGACCCCTCAGACTGAGTATGCCCCTTGAGACACGTCTGGGACCTGACTTATCTGTGTTCTCGGCATCTAGCGCCATCCAGAAAGGGTGGGAAAGAACCGCACAGCAGCAGCAGGCCCAGAGCTGGGTTCCAGACGTCAGGAAGGCAGGCCCTCATCCCCTTAGCACCGTGGGGAAGCACCTTCACAGCCAGGGGCAGGCTAGCTGGGTCTATCATCTCACCGGCCTGTGGGCATCATGGCTGATGGGGAGGGGTGGCCTCTAGAGCCCCTCCCTGAAAGTCTTTGATGCAGGATTCACCTGGGTCAGGATCAGTGTCATGTGTGAAATGACATGGCCAGGTGTCATTCAGAACCAAACATCAAGTGGCCTCTGCCTGAACTCACCAATCAGTTCCTGGATGGACAGGCTCTTTAACACAACAGGCATCTCTCAGCCTTAACTTCATTTTCAAAATGGATTGGGGAGTTGGGGAAGGGGAGGAGAAGCAAGGGGAGTGAACCACTAAGAGCAGCTATCAGGCAGCTTGCATTGTATAGTGCTATTCAGTGTGTCAAGTACCATCTCTTTCCCCCTTAATCATGCAGGCAGAGCAGAAGGGGGAATTAATCCTTTATAAAATTCATAAAGTGAGAGCTAGAAGGCAGCACATCTGAGCTGGATCTTAGCAGAGATGGAAAGAAAGGGCATTCCAAAGGAGTGATAGCAGCATCAGCAAGAAGTAGTAACGGTACTTGGACTGTGCACAGATGTGGGCGAAGCAGGAATGTTAAAAATCAGGTGTCATTCATACAACTTTGTATATATCTAGACATTTACTCCTCAGAACAACCCTGTGAGGTGAGGTGTGCTGCTGTTGTTATTGTTATGTGCCATTGAGTCATCTGTGACCCATAGTGACCCTGTGTACAGTAGCTCTGAAGCCTGCCCTGTCCTGAGCCAGTCTCATTGACTCCGACACACCTACCCCTAACCCCATTGCCCCAGTTACTATATCAATCCATCTCATCCAGGGGCTTCTTCTCCCTCTACCTTTCCGAGCATGATATCCCTCCACCCTTCCAAGCTTGATGTCCAAGGATTGGTCCCTCCTGGTCACATCCTCAAAGTATGTGTGACAGAGCTTCAAAATCCTAGCCTCCAGGGAGAAACTTGGTTTCATCCTCTCCAAGACAGACCTATTTGATTTCTTGGTGGTCCAACTCAAAGGCATCAATTCTTCTTCTGTTATCCTTAACCATTGTATAGCTCTCTGATGCACAGCAAGTAACTGCAAAGACCACGGACTGAATCAGGTGCATCTTAGTCTCAAGACTGACGTGCTGTTGTTAGCTGCTGTCGAGTCAAGTACGACTCAGCGAGCCTATGAACAACAGATCTGAACCCTATCCTGTGCCGACCCCTCACCATCTCTGACACACTTGGGCCCATTGCTGCGTCACTGTGTCTGTCCCCCCGGTTGAGGGTCTTCCTCTCCTTTGTTGTCTCCCCACTTTCCAAGCTTGATATCCTTCTCCAAGGAACAGCCCTTCCTAGCAACATGCCCAAAGTATGTGAGACAAAATTTTATCACAGACAAGGCAACTGAAACACAAAGATCAAGCAACGACTTCCCATCGTTGCCCAGTCAGCAGGTAGAGGAGTAGGAATGATACAAACTCGAGCTCCAGGGTCCACGGTCTTTTTGCAATGAACATTTACAAAGCAAACTGTAATGCACATTAGTATATTGTTGTTCATTAAAACCACCCATAGAGTTTTCAGGGAGCTCTGTGGGGAGTTGCGCTGCAAACTCAAAGGCCATATCTCTCTAAATGGTTCAAATCTACCAGCAGCTCCATGAGAGAGCTACACAGCCTCCTCCTGCAGGATTTATAACCTCAGAAACCCACTGGAGTGTTAGCAGTGGGTCAGTTTCAACCTGATGGCAATGAAAGAGAGAGACTCCCCGAAGCAAATTGTCAAGCCTGTTTTGTTCCTTCTGGACAGGTTTGAAACACTAACTTTCCGACTAGTTGTTGCTGTCAAGTGCCCTTGAGTCAACTAGGATTCACAGCAACCCTAGGAACAACAGAGTGGAACCCTGCCCCCGCACAATAATCTCCACCACGTTCAAGGCCATTAACAAGTAGGTAAGTGCCCAACTCTTTGTGCCACGCCATGACTCCATGGTCTTTTTAATCTCTAAATTGTAACTCTGCTTAGGGAAGGTCACAGTCATTGAAAACACTGTGGAGTGCCGCACAGGCCTTTCCAGACACACAGAGGGGCTCCGTGAGTGGAATCAACCTGACGAGAGCAGATAGTCTTTTTAGTTTGCCTTTTCTGCCCCATTTTTCTCAGAACCTACAATAGTTCTTAAAATAAAATCTATTTAAAAGAATGACTTTCTTATGGGAGGGGGCAGTATGGCAGCATGTGAAAGCACCCTATTCAGAGCCTGCACTTAATTAATATTTGATGCATGAACAAATGAACGGACTGATGGATGGTCTCACCACCTCTCTCCACCTGTAATATTAGCCTCCTGGTCCATAGCCATCACACTGCTGGGACAGTCACGCAGCCCTCACAGTGTGTGCATCCTGCCCAGGCTCTCGGCCCCAGCCTCTCCCTGCAGTAAATTCTGCTCATAGTGAGGTAGGTGCCTGGGCCAGCTACAAGTCCTGTTCCTACCATCCACACCATCATCGGCTTTGATCTGGTGCTGACTGACTCCTGCTTCTGACTTCTCATGCCCCCTCCATGCCCTCAGTTTCACTATTATTCCCAGCCAGCTTCTAATTAAGTTCCTCCTCCACCCAGACTCTCACTCACTTCCTACCTATGTCGTTCCACAAGCTGCACCACAGTGAGTGGCCCAAGGCCCAAGGCCCAAGCCCCAGCCTCCTCTACCAGCTGCTGCCCGTGGATACCAGTTCTGCCTCTCTCATCGCAATGCCAGCACCATGGAAGCATTGCAGCTGTTGCTACTGGATGCCATTCACTCTATTCTAACTCAGCGACCTCATGTGACAGAGGAAATCTGCCCCACAGGATTTTCTCAGCTATAATCTTGATTAAAACAGAGCAAATGTTTGTTGAAATCACAATGAAAATAAAATTGTACTTAAAAAAAAAGCAACACAATTCCTTCTAAATGGAAAAAATATTATTTTGAAGAGCTCTTGGACGGGTTCAAACTGCCAGTCTTCCTGTTAGCAGTCAAATAATTGAATTGAATGCTGGTGCTTCTCAAAGTCTTGTCATTTATCTACATCAGAAACAGCTTGTTAAAAACGACCTCTGGGCTCCCTGAGGATGACAGATGGGAGGACTCTAGACCCAGGGTCTCCAAATGCACCCCCAATCAGAGCTGAGCTCGCTGCTCGTCCACACCACCCCAAACATCTCATCTCGGTCCCTCAGAGCCTCTACTTCCTCTCTGCGCCCTCCCCACTTCTTCAGCTCCTATATCTTTTCCAGTGGGCACTCCCTGAAGCCACTCGGCCAGCACCAAATCACACGCTGGCTGAGCTCTGGATTGGCTACAAAACACTCACTCTTCTCTGTACAGCTCATTGAACCTCATTGAACGTCCACCTCATTGAACGTCCAGTTTCTCTGAATGGTCTCTATGTTCCTTTCGTGATCAATCCCAGCTTCCCCTCTCCCCACATCTCAATCCAGAGCCACACCTACCAGCAGCCTAATTATCTACACTCCCAAGGCTGCAGCGAGTCCATGCTGACAATGGTAAAGCCAACAGAAACGGCTGTCTAGAAAGGTGGGACAACTCTGAGAAGGAAACCGAGGTCTTAAAGTTATACACGGAGAATTGCAGAAGTTGTGTAAAAACTTTTGTCTATAAAGTTATCAAAAATTATACATTGGTTATATTTTAATTGTTCCAATTCCACCCTTAAGTGTCCCATGTCCATGTGTGGAGTGAGGGACAGGATCTCCACACCCACAATCTGGCCTGGGGACAGTGTCTCAGCCTCGTAACATCTGCAGTCCACTTTGAAGTTCTTCTGCGCTCTGTGAAATAGTGCTATACTGCTGTCCTTAAGTGCCTTCAACTCGAGTGCAATGCTTAGCAACACAGTGAACAAGATATCTGAACACTGCCCTCTCCTATACATCCTCACCGGCCCTGACATAGTCCGGCCCATTGTTACAGTCACCGAGTCAGTCCGTCTTATTGAGGGTCTTCCTCTTGTTCTGACCCTCCACCCTTCCCAGCATGATATCTTTTTCCAAGGACTGACCTCTCCCTACAACATGCCTCACGTATGCGAGACGGAGTTTCACCAGCCTTGTCTCAAAGGAGCACCCTGGTTGTACTTTTCTCCAAAACTTCCCTTTTCCTCCTAAGCATAAGCTTCTCCTTCCCATTCAAATTCTCTGTCCCCGATAGAAAAGGAAAGTTTTTTAAGTCAACTGTGTCACAAAACAATACTTCTCTCTTTTGAGTTAATCACACTTCATAAAGAGATTTAAACCAGAATAATAATCCTGGAGCCCTGCTCAACATCATAGCCTTGCTCAAAACCCGTCCATGGCTCTCCACTGCCTGAGGATCAAAGATCCAAGGCAAATACATGTCCAATGGACTGAAGATGCAATAGGGGGAAATATGAGGACTGTAATGGCATCAACTAATAATTACTGATCATGTATTTTGTGATTTACACATCGTGATACTTAACCATCATAATAGTTTCTGAGGTAGTGCTATTGTTGCCCGTGAATTGGTTGGGGGGCGTGGTGAGGTACAGGATTGAGCACGGACATTGGGAAAGCCATGCCTCAACCAGATCATGCAGCTTCAGACTTCTTTCTCCTCATTAGGTTGGAACCACACACTTCCAGAAGCCTCCTGCGGGCCCAGTTACCCACAGGGGCTCTGCAGTCCTCAGGAGCAGACAACTGCTTGTCTGAGCTGACTGGAGATGCTCAGACTAGCCCAGCTGTCAGCCCGGCCCTAAAGAGGTTCTCAGGGGCCTCTCCTGCCCCCGAAAGCAGCCCTACAGCCAGGCTCTGTCTCTCCACACCCACCTCTCTCCTTTCTGAGAGATGGCTGGTCTCTCTGAGGTGCACAGCACTTTATAGTCTAAGTGACACTGCAAGAGCTCATGTCAACCCAGTGAGAGGAACAAGAGAGGGGTTTGCCTGTACTTTGCAAGGAAGGAAATAACTGGAGCTCACTATGTTCTGGGCACTGTTCAATCATTTGATCTTCCCTATAAACCCACTCAAGAAACTCTCGTGGCACAGTGGTTAGGGAGCTTAGTTGCTAATTGAAAAGGTAGCTGGTTTGAACCCATCAGCCACTCCATGGGCAGTTTGCTCCTATAAAAATTTACAGTCTTAGATACCCCATAGGGAAGTGCCACCCTGTTCTATCTAGGGTTTGCTATGAATCCTATTGGCTCAATGACAGCAGATTTGACAACCTCCTATAAGACCACCATATCTCTCTTTTACAGATGAGAAAACTGAGGTACACAGAAAGGTAGACTTGCTATAGCCCCATGTCAGTCAGTGGCATTCCTGATCAGGCAGGGCTTGAACCCAGGATACTCTGGAGACAGTCAGTTTCTGGAAGGCCCCACCATGGCCAACTTAATGTCAAAAGGCCAGAACAGTCTGGTCCATCTGCTCTCCTATCCTAAACCTTCGGAACACACACACGTGTGGGATAAGAGGCTGGCCAACCACTTGCAATGGTTTTCAGCAGCTTCTGGGGCCAGAGGCCAGAACTGCCAAGTCTGGTTCTGGTGTGTTCACCCAAGCACCCCCACCCCATTCTTGCCCCACAGTACCCCAGCCAGAGATGTTCCCCCAATCCAGCCTCTCACCCAGCCCACTGATCCAAATTTCCATTCCCTCAGCAGCATGAGCTCAGTGGGGAGGAAGGCAATCTGATTATAAGCAGTCCTGGCCTCAGGGTCGCCAAGGGTGTGGGTGTCAGAACGCAGGCGCCTTCAGAGGCATCGAGCAGGGGTGGGGAAGGCAGTAGAGCAATCCTGAGCGTACCCACGGTCTCCTCCATCATGCTGGACAGCTTCCTGGGTTCAATTTCCTCACCTGGAAAACGCACACTGTCGCCCCATCTTCCTAACTCTCCAGTCAGTCATGCTGCTCAAAGTGATGAACATACTTCGGAACACAGGAATCCCAACTCAGGTAATCTTTACGGAATCAGAGATTTATGTTGAAGAGGATTCAAACTCTCAATGTTTGGGTCAGCAGATAAGCACTTAACCACCACACCACCAGGTGCCTCTAAGTATTCCATTTTTTAAAAGTGTCAATGAGTTGAGTCCAATTCATAGTGA
Organism: Elephantulus edwardii; assembly: GCF_000299155.1. NCBI lineage: Eukaryota > Metazoa > Chordata > Mammalia > Macroscelidea > Macroscelididae > Elephantulus > Elephantulus edwardii. The sequence continues at coordinate 10,008,127 of NW_006399755.1, forward strand.
CCCCTCAATAGGGTTTCTGAGGCCATAAGCCTTTACCTATCTTTCTCCTATGTAGCCAGAGTTAGGGAGCTCTGACTAGGTGGTAAGGAGATATGCTGCAATCCCAAAGGCATGCAGTTCAAATCCACTAGCTGTTCCAAAAAGGAAGAAGGGCAATCTCCTCCTTTGCCATTAAACTGCCTCTAAAATACTGCTGGAAAGTCAGCAATGGATCAGTTCCAACACAATGCTACACAAGATGGAGTTAGATTCAAACCACAAAACTGAGTTAGCAGCCCAGTACACCACACACTACACCACCAGGGTTCCTTACGTAGTCAATAGTGGGAGTGACTTTTCACTGTCATATTAAATTGAGACTGTCTCAAGACCTCTGAGTCATGTGATCATCCAGGAATGAGGAAAGGTTTTACAGAACAACAACATGGATGCAGAGAGCAGCCAGTCACTGGGGTTGGGGAACAGGGAGAACACAGCCCCAGTGACGTCTGCTCTCCAGCCATCCCCCCCACACACACAGGCCAGGCTGCAAGTGGTGCCTAATAAGTCGGGGAAGGTAAGTCAATGAAAACATTACAATCCACAGCAGGCTACACTGATTAGAAAGCCCTCTCTGTGGTGTGATCTCAGGTCTGCTGAGGCAGGTGGGGCCCAGGAAAGTCTGAGTCCCAGTAGTATGATAGCGGGTTAATCACTTCATGTCTTAGAGATGCTGGATCCTGTTTATAAAAGGAGGTAATAATCCTCCCAGGTCCTGGGAGAAGTCTAACAAGAGGATATGTGCAAATCACAAACCACAAGCGAAGAGCAGGATGAGAAAAGAAGATGTGCAGAGTCTCTTCACAAAGAAGGGAGCCTTCTAGTGCTCACTGTAGCAGGGAGTGAAGACAAGCTCCAGAGCTTCTTCCTGGTCCACTCAGAACTCCACCGAGGCATCCCAGATAGGCAGCCTCCCCATCCTCCAGAAAGGACAAGGGGCCCACCTCAGCCATTCTGAACTGTTGTCTGTCTTCACTCACCCAGCTTGGGCTCCCTGAGGGAGGAACTCTCCAAGGCATGGTTGTATTTGATGCCAGGACACAGCTGGACATGGACCATGCATCAAGGAATGTTGGTGGAATAAGCATAAACGTCCCAGCACAATGGGTGGATGAGGCCGGCACATGTGCCACTGACCCTGGGCTTCTTCCCTCAGTCCTAGGCACAGAGAAGCTCTAGAACTGAGTTCAAGGAGGCAAGGTGGAAGTGTGACAGGGCTGACCCTTTCATCTGGGCTCCAGCACACAGAAGCCAGATGCTAAGAACCAGAACAAGCAGAAGAAAGTGACTGAGAAGGATGTTGTACTACAACCCATAAAAATGGCATTTACTGAGCATCTATTCAATCCCAGGGATCAAAGACTATAGTATTCAATATTAGTTACATCTTATCATCAAGAAAATAAAAATCCCTGTCACTGCACCAATAGGCAACATCATGATAAGACGTAGAAAAGACTGAAGTTGTCAACGATTTCATCATACTGGGATCCACAAGCAGCACTCATGATAACAGTAGTCAAGAAATCAAAAGATATGATGCATTGGGAAAATCTACTGTCAAGGACCTCTCCAAAGTACTAAAGAGGAAGGACGTCAGCTTAAAGGATAAGGTGTGACTAATCCATGCTATGGACTTTTTAAATATATTTTATTTTATGTTGATTTACTCAAAAAATTAATATACATTGTGTTTCACACTATTCTTCATTCATATTGTGTTTCATACAATCATTCCCATGCATTATGTTTTATAAAAATCAAACACCATTGGACTTTGCCCATCATTTCCCAATCTTTTCAGGTCCCTGCCAAATTCTTCTCATTTCCTTCATCCCTTCCCTTCACCCACAATATTTGCAACCCTGTGGTTTTGCATGTACACATCCTCACCCCTCTGCACTCACCTCCCCCGCCTTGGGTCCCCATATATGTTTTACTAGTTATCCTTCTATTTTTACAATAATGGTCTTACTCAGTATTTGTCCTTATGATCCTGAGTTAGTTCACTCAGCATAATGCTCTCTAGTCTCCCAAGTTATTTAGTATTTTCTGAAAACATTGCTTCTGAGTGCATAGTATTCCACTGTGTGAATGTGCCACTTTTAAATTGCTTCCTATGTATCTGAAAATTGACAGTCACTAAAAATTATAGAATTGATGCTTTTTCATTGTGGTACGGGAGAAAAGTACAGAATATCTCATGGACTGCCAAACAAACAAACAAGTGTGCCTTAGAGGAAGTATGAATAAGGCACTTCATAGAGACAAAAATGGTGAAACTTGGTCTTGCATATTTGAGGTATTTTGTCTGGAGGAGTCATTTCCTGGAAAAATACATCATACTGGAAAAGGTCAAAAAAAGAGAGGAAGAACTCCCAATAAGATGGATTGAGACAGTGCCTATAACAATGAGATCCAGGCTCTTGGAAGTCATGATGAAGGCACAGGATAGGACAAGATTCCAATCAGACCTGTTTTTCATATGGTCACTATGAGATGTAGTCGACTCAATGGCACCTAACAAGTGGTGCAGTCTATAGGGAGTTGTGCTGCTTACTGAAAGGTGGCATCTCTCTCAAGGTCCAAACCCACCAGTGGCTCTATGGGACAAAGAAGGGCAATCCATGCCCATGTGATTTACAGTCTCAGAAATCCAATGGAGGGTCATCCACTAGTCAGTTCTCACTCAATGCAATGAGTCCATGGAGCTGACTGAATTCCAGGTTTTTACATGCATACAGTTTCCACTTAAAACTGATAGCCTGCAATTGCACTATAAGGTAGATAAAAAAACTCAAACTCATTTTCCCCAATATTAAGTATGATGTGAGCAAAGTGGATTGGATTGGATATACAATAAACTGTCAAAAGAACAAAGAATCTGTCCTGAAGGAAGTATAACCAGATTACTCCTTAGAGACAAAGATGGTCAAACTTCATCTCACTTCCTTTGGGCTTATTTTTGGGGTGGGGGGAACCCAGTGCTTGGAGAGAGACACCATCCTGGGAAAGGTAGAGAGTAAGTGACAGAGAAGGAGTGACGCAGTGACGGCCACAATGGGGATGAGCATGGCAGAGACCGTGAGGGGGTGCAGGACAGAGCAAGGTTCACAGGGCGGCGGTGAGTTAAAATCGGCTTAATGGCATCTAACAACAACAACTTTTCTAGAGTACTGGAGAGCAATAATGTCAGTCTGGAGACTAATGTGCACCTGATCTAAGCCATGGTCTTCATCAGAGAGCTGGATAATGACTAAGGATGACAGAAGAACTGATGCCTTTGAGTTGTAGTGCTGGAGTGGAGTTCTGAACACACCATGAACTGCTAAGAGAACAGGTTTGACCTAGAGAGAGTGAAACCAGGTTGCTCTTTGGAAACAAGGATTTTGAAGGTCTGTCCCACATACTGTGGCCACTTGGCCAGGAGCATCCAGTCTTTGGAGAGGGACATCATGCTTGGAAGGGTGAAGGGACAGAGCAGGAGAGGAAGACCGTGGATGAAATGGATTGACTCGGTGACTGGGGTAATTGGGGTAGGTGTGTCGGAAACAGTGAAATTGGCTAAGGATAGAGCAGGGTTCAGAGCTGTTGTACTACGGGTCGTAAGTAACTTGATGGAACATAATGACAACAATAACAATAACTGTCATCAAGTTAGAACCCATAGCTCACCCTCCAACAAATTTTTAAGGCTGTAAACCACAGATGGAGGAGACTACCATCTTTATCTCATGGAGCAGCTAGTGGTTTTGAACTATCAGAGAGGCACCAACCTTTGAGTTAGGAGCTTATCTCCCTACTAATGTCTATTTTATAGGTGAAGTAAAGAAATTCTTCATCTGTAAAATGCGGAAGTGGGAATTCAGTCCATTTCACTCATTTCAGGAAAGGCTCCATCTGCCTGACACAGGGACCTGGGTCACTTCCTGACCCCTCCCTGGCGTCTGCCCCACGTGCCTTGCATCTCCAGAGAATGAGGGCAGAACCACGGTCAGGAGGCTGCAGCTCCAAGTACAAAGATGCCTGCAATGCAGGAACCCCCTCAGATCCCAGCAATCAACCCTGCTTTATAAGGTGGGACAATTCCGAGAGTTTTCCTCCCCTCAGGGGAGCTGGCGAGCTCCAAGTGGCTAATGCTACTCTCAGCACAAGCTTGAGTTTAATAAAACTAGAAGCAGCTAATGGTTAACAATAAAAAATAATATTTTTCCTTCAAGCAATTAAATTGTAATATAGAGCTCGCTAATTCCTTCCTGTTCCTTCCCTTGGGATCTCAGATCAAGCACCAGGAGAAATAAATTATGTGTCGCTATTACCCACTTCAAACTCGAGTTTAAAACAATCTATGGGAGAAATATTGCCTCCTTCATTAAGGCAGAAATCTCTTGAGGATTTATTTTAACAGTGGTTTCATATAACAAGTCACCTTTCTGAAAAGCCAGGACCCCACTACCCACCCCCACCTTAAAGACGAATAAATGCTCTTTTTGCCCCTCCTCCAAAGACTCCTAGCATGTAAGAATCAAGCTTACCCAACAGCACAGCTAAAAATCATGCCCTGCCTCCTGTATTGGCAGAGAATAAATACAACTTCCTACTCCCCCAGCCCACTCTAAGCCCAAACAAGCACTCTAAGCCCCAACCCCATTTCTCTCTTTTCACACTCTCTAGCTGAGATAACTCAACAGAAGTCCTCTGTTTTTCCACCTCTGGGCCTTGCCTCATGCTGATCATGCTGCCTGAAAGACCCCTTCCACCTCCCACCATTCCTCCTCCGCTAACCCTTGCCTGACCAACCCCCACACCTGGGACAGGTCATTTATTCTTTGACCTCCTACAGGATTCTCTGTATCTTGTGTACCGTTGAGTTGGAAACAACCACAGCTGACTCTCTGGCACATTTTCAGAGGAGATTGCCTCTCCTCACATGGAACAGTTCTAGCTGATGGATTTGAACCACATGCCTTAGGGATCGCAGTGCAGCTTCTTGCCACTAGGCCACCGGAGCTCCCTAGCACTCTTTGTATCTTAAAGCCCTTTCACTTTCAACCTTGGATGGCAGTCACTTGAGACAGCCATAACAAACTAAGAACAGAACACTTCAGCAAGGTATCCCCATGTGGCACAGTTCTGGACACCCCCTCCACAGTGCCTAGAGTTATACGTAGTATATTAGAGGAGGTGTATCTTCAGTCTCAGTAGTGTTAAGAGCTGCCCACTCAGCTACTAACCAGGAGGCTGGTAGTTCTTATCCACTTAGAGGCACTTCAGAAGACAGGCCTCGTGATCTATCTCTGAAAGAGCGCGGCCACAGGAAACCCCATCGAGCACAGTTCTGATATGAAACACATGGAGTCGCCAGGACTATGACATTTTCTCCACTAGTCTGTATTTGCTGCATGGATTAACAAACAAATGCAGTCATTCCTGAGGCCCACCTCTCTCAAGAGGGAGTTTGCTGTTCATGCAAAGGCAGTGTCTTTCTGGTGGTTCAAATCCATCAGTGGCTCTGCAGAAGGAAGATGGGCAGTCTCTTGCCATACAATTTACATCTGAAAACCCGCTTGAGGGTCAGCTCTAAGTTGGTTCTGACTTGATGGCAATGAGAAAGACAGAGTTCTCCCAATACCAAGAAAAGTAGCTGGGAGGACTTCAGCTCATCATATGCTGACCATATAATTGTGGAAGACAGTCATATAGCAAAACGCCAACAATGACCAATGGCAGGCTAATGAAATTCTTAGAACAAACAAACATGACTTGGAGAAAATGCAGCCAGAGTGTTCCTTGCAGACAAAGATGGTAAATCTTCACCTCAACTACATCGGGCATGTTGCTAGGAGAGTCTATACCTTGGAGAGGGACATGATGCTTGGAAAGGCAGAGGTTCGGCAAAGGAGAAGACTCTCCGCCAGCTAAATTGACAAGGTGACTGCCACAATGGGCTCTAATGTGTCAGGAAGTGTGAGGATGGCACAGGATAGGACCGAGTTCAGATCTGTTGTTCATCGGGTCATTATGGCTCAGACTCAACTCGACAGCACCTAACGACAACAACAGGAATGATCAGGAAGAAAAAGCAAAAAAACTCCTTGCCATTGAATCTGAACTGACTCATAGCTGACCTCGCATCAAGTTTTCAGAGGCTGTAAATCATACAGGAGATCAACCATCATTCTTCCGAGGAGCTGGGATTTGAAGTGCCTGCCTTTGGGCTGACCACACAACTCCTTACCCACCAGGCCACCAAGACTCCCTGTCTAAAGAAAGTGGGTGTAAAAGACAATAACACAAATCTGAATCTGTCCCCTCTGCCAGAAATCCTTCAACAGAAACCCATGCCTTATGTATAAAGTTTGGACACACCCAGCTTGGCATCTAAGGCCCTTGGTAAACAGGTTCCCAGCCTCACTGTTCCAGCCCACACTTTCACTTCCTACTCTGGTCACCCTGTCTTTGCACATGCAATCTCTCCCCACGATGCCCAAGTGGTCCTATTCACCCTTCAAATCCAGTGTCACCCCCGGGATTGGAGAGGCCATCTCAGTGGCGGGGCACTGTCTGTTCTAGAGTGTCTCCTTACCCAGCCTGTGAGCACATGAATGTTACCTCAGAAGACACAATTCACCCCCAGCACAGGCCTTAGTCAGCACTGGTCTCAAATAAGCAAGAGTTGGGCTGACCTAAGCAAGAATGAGAAGGACAGGGATGGGGAGGAAAACTCTCGGGAGGAGCCCCGACCCCACTCCATGCCTCTTACACAATCCACCTAAATAACAGTGTATGCTGAACTTAGTTCTAAATGCTTTTACGTATTTTTCTCTCACATCAACCCAACAATCTATGAAGTTGGTGTTGCTATTATTATTTTACAGATAAGGGAATGGAAGCACAGAGAGGTTAAAGAAACTTGCTGAGGTCACAGAGCTGACAAGAGGTGGTTCTAATCAGCAGAACAAACACCTCTCTAGAATGGACAAGGATGTACCAGGGGTGGGGGCAGAACTGTCCTGGTGGCCAAGACCCTTAGATTTGAAAACCTCTTGTGTCCACATCCATTTCTGACGTCTGCTGTCCTCTTTTAGAGAGGACTCGTGCTGCACAGGCTGACATTCCGGGGACTCCCCACCCCACTCACTCAGACCAGACAATAAACACACAGGATGCGAATAAAACCAACCAGAGAATACCATAATCTCCCTAGCACCTGGCCCTCCCTGCCACTCCAGTGGGAGACATTCTAGCTAGGGGAAGCCTGAAGCTCTGAAGACAAGGTCAACGGGCACCATCCCCTTGGAAACGTGCTCTGAGGATGACGTGGAAGGCATTCCAGACAGGGATTTTCCATCCGGAGGACTTCCAAGTCCCTTGCGTCACAGAGCAAAAATGGGAGTGGATGCACGCTCCTTTGTTTACCCTGTGGCCTCTCGTCCTCCCCAAAGGGCAGCTATTGTAACCGGAGGTTCCCTTCATTTAGGGTCTGGTACAGCTGAGAGGCCAGGCTGCCCGCCCACCTCTAAATGCAGACCCAGGTCCTTCTTCTGTTCCTGTGCCCCAAGCACTGCCTATGGGCACCCTTCCCTCTACCGGGCTCCTGAATTCAGTGATACAACATTTGTTCACAATGAACACCAGCCCTTTAGGCCAAGCCCACAGACCTGTGTTCAGCCAGTGCCAATGGGATACAACCTGCTACCAGATCAAAGCCAAACTCACTTCGGGTGAGTCAGTGCTGTAGGACAGAGCAAGTCCACCCACAGGGCTCTCAAGGCTGTGTTCTCAAAGTCAGGCAACTTCTGCTCTCTCCTGTAGAGTGGCTGATAGGCTTGAACCAGTGACCTTTTGGTTAGAAGTCAAAGACACTGGACTACCAGGGCCCCTAACCTGGGTACAGTTAGACTAAAAGATGTTGCAAAATAGCAACTTCCTGGAGCATCCATGCCGAGCGTCTTCTGGCAGCTTCCCAACAAGCTGCCACTGCGAATGCCACTCACATTTGGTCCCATTGTTCCCTCTGCCAAGCCTTCCCCATTGTTTCCACTCCATAAAAACAGCTTCTTCCACAGGCATGCCACTTCACGGTTTACGAGCCCATTGACTTAGATCACCTGAACTGCCCTCGCCACAGCCCAGTGTGGGCAGCATCTCGACCCCACTTCACAGAGCAGGAAAGGGAAGTGACTTGACCAAGGTACCACAACTATCAAGGATCATCACAGTCATCAAAGGACTCGCTTGACAGTAAGCACCGCCATGCCTCTTACAGCCTTTACTGTTAGTCTGTAAAGCCTACTCATGTACAGCTAAGTGAGGCTATTCCTTGCAAAGGGACATCATGCTTGGAAAGACAGAGGGTCAGTGAAGGATAGGAAGACCCCCCCAATGAAATGGATTGACACGGTGACTTCAGAAATGGACTCGAGTGTGTCAGAAACGATGAGGAAGGCACAGGATAGTGCGGGCTTCAGGCCAGCTGTTTCATAGGGTCACTATGAGCGGTACTCGATGGCCCAGAACAACACTCATTACCACTCAGTCAGTTCTGGCTCATAGAAGCCCTCCATCAGTTTTCTGAGGCTGTAAATAGCAACAGAAGGATATTGTCCATATTTCTCCCATTGGTGGATTCAAACCACCAGATATGCACAATTAAGGCCTCCTTCAACCCATATTTGTACTGAAGACAACTCAAAACCTATACTGCTGCAGCAGGACCCCAACAGGAAATTGCCAGAAATTCAAGCTGGATTCAAGTGAGGATGTGCAACCACGGATATCATTGTTGATGGCAGGTGGATCTGAAAGCATAGACTATCAAAAAGATGTTTACCTATATTTTATTGACTATGCAAAGGCATACCCATGGTGGACAGTGTTTGGTGGAGCTCCCCAATTAAAAGAAGCCTGGACGCAGGAGTGGCATCCACTTCCAAAATAGCTTGCCTCCGGAAACCCTGTGAACCTGGCTAAAGGATGAAAGTTATACAAGTGTTCAGGTCTTTTGTTCATAGGGTCACTATGAGTCGTCTATGACTTGACGGCACTGAGCAACAACAACAACATGCAAAGGTATTTAACTTTGTGGATGACAACAAATTATGGATAACATTGTGAAGAATAGACATTTCAGAACACTTAATTGTAATCATGCAAAGCTTGTACAAAGATTGAGAGGTAGTCATTTGAACAGAAACAAGGTAATAGTGTGTAGTTTAAAAACCTGTGTGTCAGGGTGGTTTCCTTTCATAATACTGATTAGAAATAAATGTTGATCAGATAATCCAAGAAGCTGGACTATATGGAGAAGAATGTGACATCAAGATTGGAGGAACTGGAAATCTGCAATATGCAGATGACACAACCTTGCTTGCTAAAGCAATAGATGTGGGGATGATGCAGGATCAATCAGTGGTTCGTTCTGTTGTGCACAGAGCACTGTGATTTGGAATCTACTTAATGGCACCTAACAACAACAACACAACTCATGGAAGGCACCCTAGAGGTATGATGGTTATGCTGCTAACCACAGCCTGGTGGTTTGGACTCATCCAGTGGTACCTTGGGAGAAAGGCTTGATAATCTGCTCCTATAATGGTTATAGCCCAGAAATCCTATGGAGCAGCCCTGCTATGCCACAGAGGTCTCTATAAATAAAAACATCATCTTAACAGCACCTAAGAACACCTCTTCATGTCTACTATAGAGAATAATGAAGCACAGAGAGTTTGGTCTGCAAAAGGTCACTCAGCTAGAAAAAAGAACAGTTTCAAATCCAGGTCTCCCAGGCCCAAAGCTGGGGTTGCAGGGTGGGCTACTTCTATGGGTGATGGATGAGGCCAGCTAGGGCTCTCGCCCCACCATTACCCCAAGCACTCTGCAAGAGCTACAGCACCCAAACCCGTAGAGCAGAGGCCCCCAGCCCTCGGGCCCACAGTGTCCAGATCCACAGGGCACAGACCCCCAGCTCTCAGGCCCACAGCACACAGGTCCAGAGATCTCAGGCGCATAGTAGATAGGCCTACAATACTCAGGCCCACAAGGCATGGGCCCACAACATCCAGGCCCATAGCTTCCAGGCCCACAGGGTACAGGCCTGCAGGGCACAAAGCACCAGCTTGAAGGAACTACGGCACAAGAAATGTCAGATGATCCAATCCATGGTACCCACCCAGGGCCACTGTGTGCACTCATTTCCCCTCAGGATATTACAATAGGAGTACACCATAGTCTATCCTAGTTTCCACAAAAGGAAACAGACTTAGCACAAGGAGTGGAAAGGGGAGAATGCAAAGCTGATGACTCTCAATCTCCAGGTTTCTTTCTATGATATTAAAAAAAAAAAGTAAGAAAGAACTGGGGCAAGAGAACCAAGAGAGGAGACACAGTATGTCCCATGAGGTGGAGGAGTCAGATCAGGTGGGATTGTTGTGGGTTTATTTTTTCATTTACTTGTTTTGTTTCAATTGAGATAGAATTAACATACAATTAAATTCTCCCCTCATTAGAGTACAACTGACTTGTTTTTAACATATTCACAGAACTATGCATCTTCTGTGACAATCCATTCCAGAATATTTCCATCAACCCCAAAAAATATACCCCATATCTATGAACAGTCACCCTTCATTCAACCTTCCTCCGGTCTTGGAAACCATTAATCTACTTTCTATCTTGATAGATTTTCTTTTCCAAAGAGTTTGTGAAAATGAAATCATATAAGAAATGATGACATAAGAGAACTGAACAGAAAATTTCAAAGGACAACTCAAAACAAAGCAAAGTATTATAATGAAATGTGCGGGTACGTGGATTTAGAAAACCAAAAGGGAAGAACACACTTAGCACTTCTTCAGCTGAAAGAATTTAAGAACAAAATCCAGACTCAAGTTGTAATATACTGAAGGATTCTGTGGGCAAATACTGAATGGCAAAGAAAGCATTTTTTTTAAAAAGGAAGGAATACATAGTCATTTTACCAAAATGAACTGGCCAATGAGCAATCATTCCAGGTATTGGCATATGATCAAGAACCAACAGTACTGAAATGGTACTGGAAGAAGTCCAAGCTGAGCTAAAGGCAATGGGGAGAAACAAGGCTCCAGGAATTGACAGAATACCAATTGAAATGTTTCAACAATTAGAGTGCTGAATATGCTCACATGTCTATGCCAAGAAATATGGAAGACAGCTACCTGGCTAACTGACTTGAAGAGGTCCATCTTTTTTGCTTATTTCAAAGGAAGGTGCTCCAACAGAATATAGACACTAACAACATATACAAGTAAAGTCTTGCTGAATATAATTAAAAATTTGTTGCAGCAGTACACTGGCAGGGAGCTGTCAGATAGCCAAGCTGGATTCAGAAGAGGACTTGGAACCAAGGCTATAATTGCTGATGTCAGGCAGATTTTGGCTGAAAGTAGGTAATACTAGAAAGAAATCTGCCTGTGTGTTGTTGACTGGTACAAGGCATTTGACTTTGTTGTTGTCTTTGCTGTCAAGTTTGACTCAAGGCAACCCTCTGAACAACAGACCTGACCTTTGCCCTATCCGTGCCATCCTCACCATCTCTGCCACACTAAAGCCCATTGTTACAGCCACTGTGTCAATCCATCAGATTGAGGGTCTTCTCCTCCTTTAGTGACCCTCCATCTTTCTAGTACGATGGCCTTTTCTAATCTGTCCCCTCATAAGAACACGCCCAAAGTACGTGAGATGAAATTTCACCATCTTCCCCTCTAAGGAGTATCCTGGCTGTGCTCCCTCCAAGACATATTTGTTTGTTCTCTGGGAAGTCTATAGGCTATTTTGTGCTCTTCTTCAGCACCACAGCTCAAAGGCATCAATTCTTCTTCTGTCATCTTCTCTGTCCAACTCTCAGATGCATAGGAACTAATGGAAAACAACATGGCTTGGATCAGGTGCACCTTAATCTTTAAACCTACATCCTCGCTCTTCAGCACTTTGGAGAGGTCCCTGACTATCATTAAATTATGAATAGCATTGTGAAAAAATGGAATTTCAGGACTTTTAATTATGCTTATGGGGAAACTACATAGACCAAGGGACAGCCAATTTAATAGAACAAGGATTCAAAATCAGAAAAGGTATGTGTCAGGATCATATCGCTTCCTCCTATCAATTTGATCTGTATGATGATCAATTAATCCAAGAAGCTGGACTATATTAAGGAGCATGCAGCATAAGGGTTGGAAAAATTGTCATCAGCAACCTCCTATATGATACACCCTTGCAAAGATTTGCAGTACTGACTGATGAAGCTTAAAGAGGAAGCCTTAAGTATGAATTATATTTCCACATTAAGGAAACAAATATCCTCACAACCAGAACAACAAACAATATGGTAAAAGATTGAAATGGTCAAGAAACAGCAGTAAAGGCACACTGGGCAAATCTACCTCAAAGGACTCTTTAAAGCATCACTTGAAGGACTCAGGTGTGCCTGACCCAAGCCATGGTATTTTCAATTGCTTCTGTGCATATGAAAATTGGACAATTAATAAAGAAGGCTGAAGAACAATCTATGCATTTATCTTTTATTGTTATCAAATATTCAATATACTGGAGGAGAGCAAAAGGGGGCAGAGAAGCGGGGAATGTGCAACAATGAATAAATGAAAAACCAACTTTTCTGTAAACTTTAACTAAAATTGCAATGAAAAATCCTATTTAAAAATATTTAATATACTACATATTACCAAGAGAACAAACCAACTTCTTTTAGAAGACAGATTGATTTTATAAGTAAAAATGGGGACACTTCGTCTTACATACTTTGGGCATATTAGTAGGTTCCACTTCCTGGAGAAGGATATTATGCAAAGTGAAGGGTTAGCAAATAGGAGGAAACATTCAAGGAGCTGCACCAGCACAATGGCTGCAGGAATGGGTCTAAGCAGAGGAGAGATTGTGAAGCTGGGACAGGATCGGGCAGGATTGTCTTCTGTTATACCTAATGGAGCTATGAGTCAGAGCCTGGGGGACAGCATCCACCAAAACAATTTTATAGAGAGCCATTTTGTGGCTGTCTTCTTTCATGTGACACTTTAATGTTCTCAAGGTTCATCCATGTTGTAGTATGAGTCAATCCTTCATTCCTCTGGACAGCAGTAATACGTCACTGTATTGAAATACCACATTGTATTTATCCACTCATCCACTGATAGACATTTAAGTTTCTTCCACTGTAGGGCTCTGTTGACTAATGTTACCAAGGAACATTCATTTCTGTATGGGCACATATTTTAATTTCTTTTGGATCCATATTTAAGAGGAGAATTGCTGGGTCATAGGATAACTCTTAACTCTTTAAGGAACTTGGACTCTTTTCTACAAAAAAAAATTGTACCATTTTACATTTTCACAAACAATATACAAGGAGTCTAAATTCTCCACATTCTTCTCAATACTTGTTACTGTCTTTTTTTATTTTCTTTTATAAGTAATTGTGTGTGTGTGTGTGTGTGTGTGTGTGTGTGTGTGTGTGTACCGTCAAATCAGATCTGACTGGTACAGGAGGAGATTGTCCCTCTTTCTCCAGCAAAGGATCTGGTGGATTTGAACCGCACACCTCTGGGATTGCAGTGCAGCTTCTTGCCACTAGGCCACCAGAGCTCCCTCGTTACTGTCTTTTTAACTAAAGTCATCCTAAGGGGCAAATAAATCCATCCCGAAGTGGGTGAAACCAGACTATTTGAAAGCAAAGATTTTGAAGCTTCATCTGACATACTTGGGTCATGTTGCCAGGAGGGTCCAGTCAGTCCTTAGATAGGAATATCATACATGGAAGGGTGGAGGGACAGCACAAGAGAGAAAGAGATGGACTGGCTTTGTGACAGAGGTAATGGGGGCTAGTGTGTCAGAGACAATTAAATTAGTTCAAGATAGAGCAGGATTAAGAGCTGTTGTACATAGAGTCGCTACGAGTCACAGACTACGCAACAGCACATATCAACAACAAATGGGTATGAATGGGGATAAGACTAACAAGCAAGGTAGCCATGTGCACAGAGGTCAACAAAAAAGAGACACAAGCTGTCCAAAGAAAAGGTCAGTAGGTGCCATGCACATGAGACACAAGGAAAAATGTGTATCCAGAGGAAGGGAACTGGCAGGACGCTAAATGAAACTGGCATGTGATAACATGATGGCAAGATATAAACTTCACACAGAGTCCCGAAGGCTTCCACATACCAGGCTGTTTAATCTAAGATTCCTACCACTTCAAACACCTTGATTGACATCAGTCTTCTCTCACTCCCTCCCGTGTAACTGAAACTATCTCACAGCATCTCTTGGAACTACAGTTTCTTTCTAATAAAGAAGAGGTGGGGGTGACCTGCTGAGTCTAACTGTAAAACATTCACCAGATATGTAGTTGAATCCAACAGGACAAGTTAGTGAGAAAAGCTGGGCTACATTAGAAGATCACAAGTCTTGGATCCATCTTGTACATCCACATCTGCAAGTCCAGCAATTCCATCGAGGGAACCAGCAAGGATCTCAGCCACAATACAAACACGGTCATGTTCTTGGGCATGAACTGAGAAGCCACCAAATGCAACTCCAGTGCCAGATAACTCACAGAAAGAAGTAGGGAACTCGAAATAAATAAATGAGGGACCTTAAATAAGTTCATTATCATAATGAATTCAATCAAATTACTTTTTAACTTTATAGCATGTATATACAGCATTACAGCCTAATATTTTCAAAGATTATATTTCTAATTTAACTTTGAAATGTGTTTGACATATGTGTGAATGAAACTAGCACAATTTAATCTAATACTAACATGGACAATAAATTAATAAAATACTAGCACAGCAAATATCTAAAAATACTGATAAAGTTAACATGTATCTAACAGAAAAAGCTTTAACTTATATATCAAGTTGAGTTTTCACTTCTTATTGAATACTGTACAGTGCTTAGAAAAGGTAGAGAGTTAGAGAGTTAGTGAGAGACAGGAAGACCTCCAACAAAATGGATTAACACAGTGACTGTAGCAATTAGCACAAGTGTATCGGAGATGATATTGAGGACAGCACAGGATAGGAGAGGGCTCAGGTTTGTTTATTCATAAAGTTGTTGAATCATAATCAACTCAACCGTACCTAACAATATCAACAGCAATGCAGTGCTTGATATTATTACTCTATTTGTACTATAAGTGATGCACTCAGGGTATTAAGAAGACATACAATTTAGTATTTATTTACTGTGCAAAACAATGAGTACGTTCTAAATTCATCAAATATTTACATATCTCCATATTCCACATTTCTAGTGTACTGAGAAGCAATGATGTCTCTGTTTAGAGACTAAGTTGTGCCTAATCCAGGCCATGGTCTTCACAATTATTTGCTATGCATCAGAGAGCTGGATAATGACTAAGGCGGATAGAAGAATTGATGCCTTTGAGTTGTGGTGCTGGAGAAGGGTCTTGAAACTACCATGGGCTGCCAGGAGAACAAACAGGTCTGTCTTGGAGAGGGTGAAACCTAGTTTTTCCTTCAAGGCTCCGTCTCACATACTTTGGGCATGTGGCCTGGAGGACTAATCCTTGGAGAAGGACATTATGCTTGGAAGGGTGGAGAGACAGTGCAGGAGAGGAAGACCCAGGGTGAGATGGATTGATAGAATAACTTCGGCAATGGGGGTAGGTGTAATGGAGTCAGTGAGACTGGCTCAGGACAGGGTAGGCTTCAGAACTACTGTACAAAGGGTCACTATGAATTGCAAGCGACTTGATGGCACCTAACAACAGCAACATTTAAGAAATCTTTTTGTGCTTTATTGACTAAGTAACTGCATTTGACTGTGGGGTCATAACAGATTATGGCTAACATTGAGAAGAATGGGAATCCTAGAACACTTAATTATGTTCATGTGAAACCTATACCTAGACCAGGAAGCTATTGTTTGAACACAGTAAGAAGATTACATGGTTTAAAAATCAGGAAAGGTGTGTGTCACAGTTCTATCCTCTCTCCATATCAATTTAATCAGTATGCTGAGCAAATCAGTAGAGAAGTTGGACTCTACGAAGAAGAATGTGGTATCAGGACTGTAGGAAGATTCATCAATAACCTGCATTAGGCAGATAACACAACCGTACTTGCTGAAAGTGAGGAAGACTTGAAGCATTTGCTGGAGAAAATAAAATACAGCCATCAACATGGATTATACCTCAACATCAAGGAAACAAAAACTAACCTCACCACTGGATATACAGGCAACATCATGACAGATGGAGAAAAGATTGAAATTGCAAAGAATTCATCTTATGTGGATGCATAATGAACATTCTTGTTACCAGCAGTCAGGAGAGTAGGAGATGTACTGTATTGGGAATGTCTGCAATCAGGAACCTCTTTAAATTACTGAGAAGCAATGATGTCAGTTTGAAGACTAAGGTGCACCTGTTTTAGACTGTGGTCTTTTCTATAACTTGCTATGCATCTGAAAGATAGACAATAAATAAGGATGAAAAAAGAACTGATACCTGTGCATTATGGTGTTAGATAAAAATATTGCCTATCGCATGTACTATCTAAAGAATAAACAGACACATTTAGGAGATCAAGTATGTCAGGGATCCAATCTGTTGTTCATAAAGTTGTTATGAGTCACACTATACTCAATACCACCCATCAACAACAACAACGATGTAAGTTGACCCTCAACAAGATGGATTAACACTGTGGCTACAACCATAGGCTTAAGCACAGCAGAGATTGTGAAGATGGCACAAAACAGGGTGGAGATTTGCCTGGTGTACATAGGATTGTTATGAGTTAAATTCAACTCAGTGGCATTTAATGGCAATAACAGTATGTTAGAAACACTGAACAAGTCGCCAAGGAAATAAATAACAATAATAAACAAAACCTTTAGAATAATAAAACACTCAGCTTGCTGAAACTGAGGAGGACTTGAGCAATTTATTGCAGAAAGTCAAAGACTGCAGCCTTAAATATGGATTGAAGCTCAACATCAAGAAAATAAAGATTCCCATCAGTAGCCCAATTGGCAGCATCATGACAGAGAAGAGATTGAGACTGTTAACAGCTTCTGTTTGCTTGGCTCCATAATCAACATTCTTGGTATCCACAGCCAGAAAATCAAAAGACAAATTGTACTGGGAAAATCTGCTGTCAGGGACCTCTCCAGAGTACTGAAGAGCAATGGTCTGATCATAATTACTTGCTATGCATAAGATAGCTGGACAATGACTAAGGATGATAAAAGAAAAACCAATGCATTTGAGTTGTGGTGCTCAAGAAGAGTATTGAGCATACTATGGATTGCTAAGAGAACAAACATCATCCCTAAGAAGATATTGTTGTTGTTGTTGTGGTGGTGGTGGTGGTGGTGGTGGTGGTGGTGGTGAAGTGCTGTCAGGTCAACTACAACTCACAGCAACTTCTAGGAATGACGTTTGTTCTGTCCTGGAGAGGATGAAACCAGGCTACTCCTTGGAGGCAAAGATTTTTGAAGCTCCATCTGACATACTTTGGACATGTAGCCAAGAGGGACCAGTCCTTGGAGAAGGACATCATGCTTGGAAGAGTGGAGAGACAGTGTAGGAGAGGAAGACCCTGGATGAGAGACTGATATTCAACAATGAAAGAAAAGCTATCAAATGGGGAAAGGACAACCTCTTCAACAAAGGGTGCTGGCAAAACTGGACTGCTATCTGCAGAGAGCTGAAGCAGGATCCACATCTCACACTGTATACAAAAAACACCTCAAAATGGATCAGAGACCTAGGATTAAGGCCCAAAACCATAAAGTTCATAAAAGACAAACTGGGTTCAAGCTAAGAAAGCCTAGTCTATGGTATAAAGAGACTGCCAAATACAGCCAGAAATACACAATCTGAAGAGGATATAATTGATGAATGGGACCGTTTATAGATTAAATACCTGTGTACATCAAAAACTCTTCCTAACAAAGTGAAAAGAAAATCTATTACTAGGAACAAACATTTGGCAATATCATCTCAGACAAGAGTCTCACAAAGAACATTTATAGAACACTCCTGGGCCTCCACAAGAAAGACTGATAACCCAAATAAAAAATGGGCAAAAGATAAGGAAAGAATTTTCACAGAGGAAGATATTAAAATGGCCAACAGACCATTGAAGCACATAAAGAAATGCTCCAGGTCACTAGTAATAAGAGAGATGAAATCAAACCACAATGAGATACCATCTCACTCCAGTAGCTGTTGCACACTTAACAGGACAGTAAGTAATAAATGTTGGAGAGGATGTGGCAAGATAGCAACTCTTCTACATTATTGCTGGGATTGTAAAATGATACAACCACTCTGGAAGGAAGTTTGACGTTTCCTCAAAAAGTTGAACATAGAAATTCCATGACCCAGCTATTCCATTGCTTGGAATACACCTCAGGAGAATGAGAACTGAGGCTCAAATAGAAATTTGTACACCAATGAACAAGTTTTTAAGTATTAATTCAAGACTAAAATGCATTTGTGGAACTTGATGAAGGATCCACCAATACATATCGTATTACAAATTGATGAAATTAATTTACTGCCTTATAAATACTGTGTATTTTACTATTTCAGATCTGAAGGACAAAACTGTATGTTCTAAATCAAATCTTTACTCACAAATTCTCAATTACAAAGGTTTGTATAACGTCCAGATTCCAATGTCAATTATATTTTTCAATTATTCCCATTTCTTTCCTATGATTGAACTAAGCTTATAAAGTAACACAATTTCGTATGCTGGTAAAATAAAACAGTAGCAATTAAATGGATAGTAACTCAAAACAGTTCATAGAAAATAAAGAGGATTTGTGAATTCCTAAAGACAACTCCAATATTAACTTTCTTTTTAAAGTGTCACGAATCAGAAGATACTTCTTTGATTGAATGTTTGCTTAATAGTATAAATCACTGTACTGGTACTGCTAGTGATAAAACTGCTAATAGCAATATGAACCTAACAGAACTGTTCCAAATTCTACATTTATTAATTTGTTACTGTAGCAAGTAATAATAATAATAGTGTGCAAATTGGAAATGTTTTAGAACCTGAAATTATCTCATTTGCAAACCCCATAAATAACAAAAATACAGGTCATGCTTTGTGAAATAATTTTTCTTCTACTGATCTAAATTTCTCAATAGAATGAGAGCCAAGGAATTGTCATCTCACCAGATCATTTGAAAATTCATGTCAAAAGTTTCTGGATGACAAACAAATAAGGGTCTGTGTCCAAAATATATTTCCAGGGTGCAAAGATATTGCTAAACATTATAAGAGCCTTACTCTGTCCTGAGCCAGTCTCACTAATTCTGACACACCAAACCCCAATGTCCAGTTACTGTATCAATCCATTCATCTAGGGTCTTCCTCTCCTGCGCTGTCTCTCCACCCTTCTAAACATGATCCAAGATTGGTCCTTTCAGGCCACGTACCCAAAGTATATAAGGTGGGGCTTCAAAATCCAAGCCTCCAAGAAGAAACTTGTTTTCACCCTCTCCAAGACATATCCATTTGGATTTTGTTTTGTTTTGTTTTGTTTTGTTTTGGCAGTCCATGGTATGTTCAAGACTCTTTTCTATCACCACAATTCGAAGGCATTGGTTCTTCTTCTGTCATCCTTAGTCACTGTCCAGCTCTCTGATACATAGCAAGTAATTGTGAAGACCATGGTCTGGATTAAGTGCACAGAAATTTTACCGTTCTAAACGCATAGAGTTGCTTAAACATGTTGCTGAGTTAGATTCATTTTAGCAGTTCACATCTCAAAATGTGTAACACAGGAAAGGCCAATTCATTGCAAACATCAATGTGCATATTAATAAACTAAATAAGTGATCAAATTTGATCAATTACAGATTCTACTTGTGATCTTTATCATACATATCAACAAGTTACTGGTTTTAAGATAAGTTTCTCTAACAGATGGAAAACCTATTAAGTGATTCATCATATTTAACAGGTTAAAAAGAAATACCAGTGAAGAAATTGCAGATGAAGTATTTTATAATTTATGTGAAGTTTTCAAAATTGATTTTTCTTAAGTGTAGTGGACAGTCCTATGACAATGCTATCAATCTGTCAGGGCAGTATAAAGGCACACACAGAAATTTTAGAACATAAAGAATGTAACACTTGCATACCATGTGCAGGGTATTTACTAAATCTTATAGAACAGATTCAATAGATGGTTGTCTAGAAACAGTTTTCCCCAACCCACTGGTGGGTTTTCAGAGGAACTTAATCACCTGGGAGGACACTGCCCATTCTTCTCCTGCAGCTGGTGGATTTGAACTATGTGCCTTTGGAATTGCAGAATAGATTCTTACCACAAGGCCATCAGTGCTAGATATAGACAGATATCCAATTTTGTTGTTGTTTGTGTTCCCTCAACTCACCAAGGAAAGTTCTTCAGATATATTTAGGCAATGATCCAGTATTAAAACTTCCTACTATTATATGTTTGAAAGTGCACAGGGTAGCAACAAGTGTAATCCTAAAACGGTACACTCAGATTTGAGTTGCCTTAGAAAATATTGCTGAAGATCAATATACAAAAAAAAAAGAAAATATCAGAAGAGAAGCTGAAAATACCATGCAACAAAATGCAGCCTAGAATACACATTTTGGTTATGTGAAATAATGTATTGCAGCACTCTCAACAAATAAATGAGTCAATATCTCCAAAATCCAGAAGTAAATTTAAAGACAGGAGCAGATCTCTATCTGTCATTAACAGTCTATTTACATAATTTAAGAGAAAATTTTGAAAACAAAAGACAATACTGCCAAATCCTAATCATCAACAAGTTCACCCAGGGAAAAGCATTATAAAAAAACCCCAAGTGAATGAGTAATGTACTCCAGGAGAATAGAGTGACAGAGATCAAGTGTGTGTGTGTTAATATTTTTATCATTCATACACATTGTGTTTTATGCATGTACATTGTATTTAATATAATCTCACTTGCATTTTATTTCATCATGTATATTGTGAGGGGGGTTTCCCTCTTACAATCATCTTACTAATAACTACATTTGTGAAAGCATGTAAGCCAGCTACTTCATGCTTCATGCCTTAGAATCCCCCTTTTAGATAGCCAATTTCTATTTTTTTCTGTCCCTATGAAACCAGTACTCTAAGGGCACAAGCGCCTGTCCCTTTTGCTGAAGAATCCTCTGTTCAACTTGGAAACTTTAAGGATCTGTATTGACAAGCAAAGTCTACTTCAGAGTATGCCAAGCTGTAACAGTCAACCCTAACTCACAGCATTGATCATCTTTAGGTTCCAGTCAACAAATCCTCAGCCACCAGTTCAAATGGGCATCAGCCACAAGCTCAGGCATCCATACTTCACAGATCAATTTTTAATAACTACATACAACACCATCATCAGAGCTATGGCAGTTCAGTGGTAAAGAATTGTGCTGACAACTCAAAGGTATGTGGTTCAAATCCACCAACTGTTCTGCAGGAGAAAGATAGGCAATCTCCTCTCATGAAATTTATTGCCGCTGAAAATATACTGAAGTGTCAGTTCTGACTCCACCAACTGTTCTGCAGGAGAAAGATAGGCAATCTCCTCTCATGAAATTTATTGCCGCTGAAAATATACTGAAGTGTCAGTTCTGACTCAACATTACACAGTACAACACCACCATCACAATTATTTACACACTTAAATCTTGCTGAAAAGTGTATAAAGTTCTTTCCAATAGCTTTTCCTTCTTAAACAATGTGGCTATTTCCACTTGAGAATGTGTGAAAGAAACCAATAAAAATGTGCAGGCTTCTCTCAATGTTTTTTTTAAGTGACAAAATCATTGAAGAATTTGTAAGAGTAAAGAATAAAAAGAAATGTTTTAATTATAAAATTTTAGAGATGAAATATCTATAAAAATACAGTAACTTTTAATATTTGTTTTCTGATCATTAAATTTTCTTTTATAACATCTTTTCATTTATTAATTTAAAATGCTAGTATTTATTATGAAACAAAGATCCAAATAGAAATATGAACCATTTTAAAGCAAAACTGGTGAAAGACAATTTTTCACTGTGGCAGAGTAACACTGATTGTGCAAACATCTGAGTTTACCAACTCCTTTTCTTTGCGGTAGAAGAACATTCTTTTTATAGAAAATATGTTATGTAGTGAAAGTCTTAGTACCCTCCATTCATTAATTGTTTTTAATCCAATCCATGTCATTCTGCTAAAATGGCATACATCACATTTGTGTTTGTTGAATGCCATAATCAATTCCAACTTAAAGCCAACCCTATGAAGAATGACCATCTATTAATAAGGATGGCAGGAGGAAAATCAACGCATTTGAGTTGTGTATTGGAGAAGACTGCTAAATAGTTCATCACCTTCCAAAAGAACAAACAGGTACACCTTGGGGAAAGTGCAGCCAGAGTGTTCCTTGGAGGCAAAGATAGCACAGTTTTTCTCACATATTTTGGACATATTATTAGAAGAGGTTATTTCTTGGAAAGGGACATCATGTTTGAAAAAGTGGAGAGTCAACAAAGGCAAGGGAGATTCTCAACAAGATGGGCTTATGCATTGTCTGTGGCAATGGACTCAAATGTGTTGGGGATGATAAGTTGGCACAGGATAGTACAGAGTTCAGATCTATTGTTCACTCACTTTTGAGTTGATGAAAGAGCAGAGGAGGAGACATCACAGATTATCAGTCCTCACTGTTATTGTTAGGTGACATTGTCAACTCCAATTTCTATCGACTTAAAGGACAATGGATTGGAAGAGGTCAATATCTGTTCTCATTCCCAAGAAAGGTGATCCAACAGAATGTGGAAACTATCAAACAATATTATTAATATTACATGCAAGCAAAATACTGCTCATGATGGGCTATAATAGTACATAGATAGGGAGGTGCCAGAAGTTTAAGCAGGATTTAGAAGAGGCCTTGGCACCAGGAATATCACTGCTGATGTCAGATGTATCCTGGCTGACAGGAGAGAACACCAGAAGAATGTCTATTTGTGCTTTATTGACTGACTCTGCAAAGGCATTTGACTGTGTGGATCAACTTTTCTGTAAATTTTTGTTAAAATCACAATTTAAAAGAAAAATTAAAAAAAAGAAAACAAGTTGTGACTGACATTGAGAAGAATAGGAGTCTCAGAGCACTTAAATGTGCTCATGAAAAATCTATACTTAGACCAGGAGGTTGTTGTGTGAACAGAGTAGGAACACACTTTATGGCTTAAACTTAACAAGGAATGCTTCAGAGTTGTATACTCTCTCCATACCTATTCAATCTTCTATTCAATCTATATGCTGAGCAAATTATTTGGCAAGCTGGACTCTATGAAGAGGAGTGTAGAATCAAGATCAGAGTGAGAGACATCAATAATCTGCATTGTGCAGAAAACACAACCTTGCTTGTGGAAAGTGAGTGAGGACTTGAAACACTTGTTGCAAAAGATCAAAGAATATAGCCTTCAATATGGACTGCATCTCAATATCAAGAAAACAAAGATTCTTACCACTGGATTCATAGGCATCATGACAGATGGAGAGAAGATTGAAGCTGTCAACAACTTCATCTTACTCAGATCCAAAATTACCACCCTTAGTATAGGCAGATGTATTGTACTGTGAATATCTGCAGTTCGGTACCTCTCCAAATTACGGAGGAGTAATGATGTCAATGTGAGGACTAAAGGTGCATCTGATTCAAGTCATAGTCTCTCCAATTATTTGCTATGCATTTGAGAGCTGGACAGTGAACAAGGATGACAGAAGAATCGATGCCTTTGAGATACAGTGTTGGAGAACGCTGAACATCCAAAGGATGGCCAAGAGAACAAACAATTATCTCTTGGATAGGGTGCAGCCAGAGTGCTCTTTGGAGGCAAAGATGATGAAGCTTCACCTCATATGCTTTGGGCATGTTGCTAGCATGGGCTATTTCTTTGAGATGGCCATGATGCTCAGAAAGGTAGTGGTTCGGCAAAGGAGAGGAAAACCTTCGACCAGATGGATTGACACGGTGACTGCCACAATGGGTTCTATTGTGTCAGGAAGTGTTAGGACGGCACAGAATAGGACAAGATTCAGATCTGTTTTTCATCCGGTCACTATAGGTTGTATAGTCAACAGCATCTAACAACCAAGGAAGATGTAATTAAAACCTGTGTCATTCCTCAGATGCCTTAATATAACCTTGGTGGTTATGTAGTCTCTCTGTATGGTTCAGACAGGGTTCTGAAGCCCCTACTCAGGGTTAGCACCCTCCCTGAAAAAAGAACTTTGTGATTCCGAGCCTCTCATGATGTGGTCCACTTCATTTTCCTTCTCTACAAAACACCTTCCTTTCCTGTCAAAGGAGCACTTATAGAGACTGCTCATGATGAGCCAGCCACTATTTAAACTTTATTATTCTTTCCACATAATATTATATTCTATTATATCCATTCTATTTTATAACCAAACCCCCTACACCCATTCTACAGATAAAGAAAGTGAAACATAAAAAGAAATGGCTGCCCAAGGTCACACAGTTGTAAGTGATACCGTTAGGGTTCAAACCTTAGACTATGGCTCCAGAGTCCTGGCTCTTCTACCTCCTTAATCAGAAGTAATAAGACTGTTTGAAAATCAAAGTCTTGTGCCATCCTTACCTATTACTATTACTAGAAAGCCTCACTTTCTCTAGTCAGTTCAGTGCCCCACCTCCCAGCACAATGGCCAGCACACAGCAGCCTTCCAAAAGACATTTACAGAAGGCACCATATCTTCCTCCCTCCATGCATTTTCTCACATAGTTTGAACAACTAATGCCTTTCTACTCCTTCTATCAAAGATGTCGGGTGCTACAAGTCTGGGACTCCACAGTCCATGTGCTTCCCGCTCACCAGGTCACCTCTCTCAGAAAGGGAGGGAGTCAAAGCTCCTCCTGCATCTTTCCCTTCCAAGGTCTGGTAAGGGTAGAGATGGCAGGCCCTCCTGGCTAGGACAGGAGCAGAGAGAGATGGCTGACCCCCAGCCATGTGGCTGTGGGGCAGTGCTCTTTTATCACCTCCCTGAATCACAGTCAAAGCCCAGGCCCAGGTCACCCTTGCTGGCAACCCCAGAAGGCAGGTAAGGGGCTGTTCGGCAGAGCTGGGTTACAACTTGGCTGTGTGCCCACAACACAACCCAGCCCAATTAATGAGGAACAACTGTGTCAGCAAGGACTCATCCACAGAAGATTCTAGCCACATTCTCTGTACGACCATAAAGCTCAGCAAACAGCAAGGTCTGAACAGTCTTCTGAACACCCACCCACTGGCCTCAGGACTCTGTCCAGACACTCAGCCAAGCCACGGGGCATACAGAAAATCGCATCAGAGAGCACTAAGGTCTGTCCTCCTCCTGCTGCCTGAAAGGCAACTCAGGTCCACATGGTGGCATCAAGGCTCTCGTCTGTTCTCCAGACATTCCCTGACTTTGAAGTCAGCAGGACTGGGGCTCAAACCCAGCCCTATATAACTCAACCTCTCTGAGCCTCAGCTGCATTCCATGTTAAGAGACATTCCAATTCCATGCTCTCCTGGCAGGTCCTTGTGGGAGCTGACATTTACATTCATTTACTCCACGCTTGGCTCTGCTCTGAGCGCTCTCCCTACACAGCTATTAATTCACTAGTCTTCACGAGAAGGAGCTCTGTGGCATAATGTGTTACATACTGGGCTAACTGAGAGGTTGGCAGTTCAAATCCAATGGTCTCTCTATAAGACAAAGATGAACAGTCTCTTATCTGTTAAGATTCACGGCTCAGAAATCTCATGGAGGGTTAGCATGAGCTGGAATCAGCGTAAGAGTCATGGGTTTGTTTTTTGTTTTGTTTTCCATTTTCATCAGAATACTCCCATTTTACAGCTGAGAAAAGAAAGGCCCAGGCAGGTGTGAAGAAGTCACATGCAGAGGGTACCTAGCACAGGCCTAGCACCTAGAGCTGTTCAAAAAGCTAGCCATTCCTTCCCTGAGCAGATCCTGATGGGGTTTGGGGACCCTGACAGTAATAGAGAAGTTCTTTCTCACCCCCCAAAAAAGAGTTCATAAAACCAACAGGGCTCCCATGTGGTCCTGGGCAAACCACCCAGCCCACGGCATCCAGAGTTCACAGAAGCAGCTCAGAATAGTGCACAGTGCAGTAAGGCATTCCAGCTCCAGGCCCAAGAACAGGGTGCTGGACGGGTCAGTCACGCCACTGCTCCTCTGCAGCCCCACAATTCTGTAACCACGGCCAGGGCGATTCAGGCAGAGCCAAGCACTCCAGATCCCTCCACAACCGAAACCGCACAGAGTTAAGCCTCTTAGATTTTCCGATTTTAATCAAGACTAGCCCCGAGCCACATTCTTCAATAAGGGGGGATTTGTTTAGCTTGTTCTGAGAACCAGGGTTACCTACTAAAGAAACACAACCCATCGCCCTCACTCCCTCTCATGCCCTTAAGTCTCTATGTGGCCTTTACAAATTCTTCTCTCCCCACTTGGAAGAAATGGTTCGCTCACAGCCGACCCTGCAGGACACAGGGCATTCTCCCAGGACCACCGTGCTCATACACAACAGCCCTTACATAATAGCACTTGAAGCGGGTTCCATGCCTGGCCATCAGCAGCACTACTATTAACCCCTTGTAACAAATCCGGGGCAGGAATGGAACCCACCTTATCAACCCTGCCTTTACTGTTGTTTCTGTAAGGTGCCTCCAAAGGGCAACCCTACGAACAACAGATCTGCTCCTTGCGCTGTCCTGCTCCACCTTCCCCATCTCTGATATGCTCAGGCACATTTGTTACAGCCATTGTGTCAATGCACCCTGTTGAAGAGCTTCCTCTTTCTCTGACCCTTCACCTTTCCCATGGAGTAGCCCCTCCTGACAACATGCCCCAAATATGAGACAAAGTTTCACCATTCTTGCCTCACAGAGCATCATGGTTGCACCTCCTCCAAGACAGGGAAATAAAGGCATCAAGGGAGTCACTTACCTAAGGTTATTCATCAGCTCGCTCAGTAAAG
Source organism: Elephantulus edwardii (assembly GCF_000299155.1). Classification (NCBI taxonomy): domain Eukaryota; kingdom Metazoa; phylum Chordata; class Mammalia; order Macroscelidea; family Macroscelididae; genus Elephantulus; species Elephantulus edwardii. The sequence continues at coordinate 10,035,258 of NW_006399755.1, forward strand.
AGCCCGCCCTTGCCCTCATGGAGCTTGAATTCAGTAGATTCCCTCCTTATACCACATTGTCATGGCTTTTCATCGGGGAGGAGAGGAAGAGGTTCATTTTAGGACAGAAGGAGCTTTATGAGTGTACACTCACTCCTTCCTACTCCAGGAGCCGGGGTCCCTCCCACCAACAGCTGGGTAGCAAGCTGGGAAAGAACAGCCTGACCTGCAAAGAGACAGACCTCAGTTTCGCTACTGACCTGTGGGACCAAATAGCCCCCAAATCATGAGTAAGCCACTTCCCTCCAACTTCACGTCCTTGTGGTGAGAAAAATGAGCAGGAATGGGGCTAATGCTCTGTGTGAGCCTTCCATGTAAAGCATCAACACTGCTCTTGAAGCAGCCTGGTTTCACCCTCTCTAGGATGAACCTGTTTGTTCTCCTAGTAGTCCATGAAATATTCAGTACTCTTCTCCAGCACCACAGCTCAGAGGCATCAATTCTCCTTCTAGCCTCCCTAGTCATTGTCCAGCTTTCCAATGCATAGCAAATAATTGCAAAGACCAGGGCCTGAATCAGGTGCACCATAGTCTCCAGACTAACATCGTTACTCTTCAGTACTTTGGAGAGGTCTCTGACAGCAGACTTTCCCAATGCAATTTGTCTTTTGATTTCCCGGCTGCTGGTACCAAGAGTGTTGATTTTGGAGACAAGCAAACTGAAGCTGTTAACAATCTCAACCTCTTCATGAGTTGTTGTTGTTGTTGTTATGTGCCATTGAGTTGCTTGCGACTCATAGTGACCCTATGTAAAACAGCCCTAAACTCTCCTCTGTCCTGTGCCAATCACACTGTCTCCAAAACACCCATCCTGACTACCCCAGTGACCAAATCAATCCGCCTCCTAGAGGGTCTACCCTTCCTGCGCTGTCCCTCCACCCTACCAAGCATGATGACCCTCTCCAAGAGCCGGTCCCTCCTTACAACCTGTCCAAAGTATGTTAGCCTCAGAATCCTTGCCTCCAAGGAGCAGCCAGTTTAATCCTCTCCAGGATGAACCTATTTGTTTTCCTAGCAGTCCATGGTACACTCAATACTCTTTTACAGCACTATCCTCCTTAGTTATTGTCCAACTCTCTGACGCATAACAAGTGATTACAAAGACCATGGCCTCTATCAGCACACCCTAGTCTCCAGAAAGTCACCATTGCTCTTCAGAACTTTGGAACGGTCCCTAACAGCAGACTTCTTCCCATGGCAATACGCCTTTTATTTTCCTGGCTACTGGTGCCAAGAGTGTTGACTATGGAGCCAAGCAAACTAAAGCTGTGTACAATCTCAATCTCTTCACCATCCATCCTGATGCTGCCAATTGGTTCAGTGGTGAGAATCTTTGTCTTCTTGATGTTGAGCCTCAATCCATATTAAAGGTTGTAGTCCTTGACCCTCTGCAGCAAGCGCTTCAGGTCCTCCTCAGTTTCAGCAAGCAGGGTTATTCATCTGCATAACGCAGGTTGTTGATAGATCTTCCACCAATCCTGATAGGCTTTAAAAACTAACAGTAAAGGCTGTAACAGGCATGGCAGTGCTGGGTGATGGAAAGTACATTTGTTATTACTATCAAGAGAGTCATTTGATGACTGCGATGACCCTTGGTAGTTGGGGGTCCCTGGGCAAGTCACTTCCTTTTGCAGCTCTGTGAAGTGGGGTCGAGATGCTGCCCACATTGGACTGTGGCAAGGGCAATTCAGGTGATCTATAAATGCTGTTACATCTATGTCGGCAGTTATTTCTAGTTATGCGGCTGCAGCTTTCCAAGTGCTTTTGTGTACATGCTCTCTGAGAGCTCACAGCAGCAAGGGAGGCTATTTTGTGGATGCGTACGTAAAGGGAGGCTGAAAATCAACTCATTGCTGTCAGGTCTGAACCGACTCAGAGCTGACCCTCCAGCAGGTTGTCAGGGTTGTAAAAAGCACAGGAGGAGACTGTCCATCTTCCTCCATCCGAGCTACTGGTGGATTCAAACCACTTGCCTTGGGATTAGCAATGCAAATCCCTGCCTAACGACTGGTGGGAGGTAAAACTCACACCTCACACCCAGCACACACCTAACAGGGCACTAGGAAAATGGACAAAGGAGGCTTAGTGCTTCTGAGGGCTTCTCCCAGGCCCCCTGCTGCCTCCTGCAATGACCTGGCAGATTCTAACTCAGCTGGCATCTGCGAGCTTCTCCCAAGTGCCAGGGCTGGTCCAGAGCCCTCGCATCTATCGCATTCAAATCTCGAGGCAAACACTGGTCATTTGAGGACACGAGCCCAGCGGGAACGTGCAACCTGCCCAAGGTACTCGGTGGTTAAGTGGCAAAGCTCAGGAGTGCGCCCACGCTTACTGACTCCAATGCTGACTTCCCCTTCCCTTCAGCCTCCTCCCCAACTCCGGCACCTCAATAAAAATCAGATGTCAAAATCCCCAGAGGGATGACAGATGATGATCAATAAAGGCTCTTACGTAGAGAGGAAGTTAATGTTTCCAAAAGCAAGCTTTTCCATTAGGGAGGCCGAAGAGGTGGGAGAGTCAGGGGCGCATTTCCTTATATCCTTGCTGTCAGTCTCTGCTCCTATAAGGAAGTTAATTAGACATCCTAAAGGGTAATATCAAATATTTAAAAATGTTCACTATTTCTCTCATTAGTTCTTAAGTCCTCTGCTGTCAGGTGTCCAGAAATGAAAATAAAAGGTCCATCTGACTATGCTCAGGCCCCATAGGTCAGCAACCGACCTCAGGCCCCTTCTGAGGCAGAAGACAGGACGGAGGGAGAAGGGGAGGGAGGGGAGGGGCTTCCATCCCAAGCTGTTTCCACTTTTTATATTTACCCAAATCCTTTAATTGACCTCCATGGAAAGACCCCCGATTAGGCTAATCCTGCCTACCGAGCTTTCCCATTAATGTTCCCGGGAACTCTAAGGAAGGGATACCCCACTTCCTGGTACGGGAGTCTGCCAGCTGACCCCTGCCCACTACCTGCGACCTCTGTGCAACTCCATCCAAGCAGCATCGGAAAAGGCTTTGGAGTCTGGGGTAGGGATTCCTGCTACAGCCTCTATCTACTGCAGTGACCTCAGCAAGTCATTCAGCCTCACTGGGACTCAGTTCATCCTTAACAAAACCCAAACTACATCAGGAGCTGTGCTGCTAACCTAAAGGCCATGACTCTGTCGGCTCAAACCCACCAGAAGCACCTCGGGAGAAAGATGCTCAGTCTCTTCCCATGTGATTTCCTGCCTCAGAGAACCAACGGAGGGCTAGCTATAGGCTGGTTGTGACCTGACTGCAATGAGACAGAGAGAGAGAGAGAATATACTATGAAGGATTAGACAGATGCTATCAGTCTTCATTTACAGATAAAGAAATCAACTTTGTTGTTGTTAGGTGTCAAGTCAACTACAACATAGCAACCCTAGGACCAAATTCCTTCTCGTCCCTGCCTCATCTTCACTCTCCCCATCATGTTCAAGCCTACTCTAGCCGCTGCATTAATCCATGTCGTTGAAGGTCATCCGCTCTTTCTCTGATCCTCCCCTTTCCCCAGCATTGATGTCTTTTTCCAAGGACTGGCCCCTCCTCACAACATGTCCAAAGTATGTGAGAGGACATTTCACCATCTTTGTCTCTAAGTGCCATCCTAGCAGAACAGATTTGTTTTGTGAAGTCCATGTTGTTGTTGTTGTGATTTATTGAGTCAGAACCAACTGACACGTAAACCGTTCAGTGAGTTTTCAGAGGCTGTAAATTGCATGAGAGAAGACTGCCCATCTGTTTCCTGTGGAACGACTGCTAGATTCAAACCACCTGTCTTTGGACTGGCAATACAACTCCTTATTCTACACCGTTAGAGATCCCACTCGATACTCTTCCCCAACACCACAATTCAAAGGGAGCTTCTTCTTCAGTCTTCCTTACTCACTATTCAAGTGTGAGGCAACTGAAAAGATCATGGTGTGTCTCAAGTGCACTCTTAAACTGATATCCTTGCTTGTGAGCACTATAGAACAAAATGTCTATGAATGTATGAAAAAAACAATATAATTTGTAAGCCTTCCTTCAAATGAAAAATAAATTTTTTTAAAAGAAAAACTTTTTTAAAGACTCTTAAAGTTTAAAACAAAACAACCATGATTTTGCACAGTTAAATAACTTGCTTAGAATCACAAACACAGAAAATGGCAAGACCGGGACCTGGATGATGGCATTCCTAACTTCATGCCATCTGACCTCACCCTTCAAGATGGCCAGGACCTCAGAGGCACTGGGAGGCTCAGCGGGGCACTGCAGGAAAGCATTTATGTAGCTAACTGAGGCTGCCAAGCAGTAGCTCCAACAAAACTCACTGCAGGTGGAACCAACTCACAGCTGACCTTCCCAGCAGGTTTCTGGGACTGCATGGGAGGAGACTGCCCATCTTTCTCCTGAAAGGTGGCTGGTGGGTGTGAAGTGCCAGAGACGTGGCCTTTGAGTTAGCAATGCAGCTCCTTACGGATTATGCCACTAAAGCTACGCAGTACCCGTTTTTTAAAAGGAGCTTTATTTTCTCCTTTCCCTAAGCAGTCAAGAGTTAGGAGGGATTCTTCATGTCTCCCCCCACACTCCCTTCGGTGCGGTGGCTGGGAAGTTGTAAGGAGCAGGTTCCGTCCAAGCACAGGGACTGCCTGCCACCTTGAGCTTTCTCTGCAGCCAGCTGAGAGCGCGGCTCCACCTCCACGGCCCCACCAGGGTCTGCCTCCTTTTCTCTGAACCTGGCCTTTCAAAGGGGCTTTCATTTATCGGGCTTTAATGTCTCACATGATTTAATCGGAAACACGTGCCTTGTAAATATCGTCTGTCATGTTCCATTAGGTTCACAGGGAAAAGTACAAGTCAATAAACAAAGGTTGTAGCATAAATCTACCTTGAACACATAATACCTCAAATAAGAAAATCAAAACATGTGTGGCCTCTGACCTGTGGAGTTTCACAAGCGGGAACTCTGGGTCTAGTCGGGAACATTTCTAAATGTTCATAATTAGTAGGGAAGCTGGAGCTGGTCCCATTTGCATAGTGAGTGCAAGTAGAGGACTTCAACAAAAGAATCTGCCTGGCAGCACCTGTTAAATCACAAAGAACTGTTGTTGTGATGTTGATTCCAACTCACAGCGACCCCACGTGACAGAGTAGACCTGCCTCTTGGGGATTTGTTCTGTGTGTGCTTTTGTTTTCTTTCTGTTTTGTTCATTCCCACAGGGTTTTCTTTGCTGAGAATTTCACAGAAGCAGATCTCCAGGTCTTCATCCTGCAGTCACTGGACTGATCTGGACAACTAATGAGGAAGTTACCAGTGGAGCATCCCAAACCAAAACACCAAACCCATTGCCATCAAGTCAACTCCAACTTGCAGCAAGCCTTGAGAGGGGGAAAAATGCCCCGCAGGTTCCTGAGATTGTAAATCTTGATGGAAACTGACTGCCTCCTCTTTCTCCCACACAGTAGCAGGTAGATTCAAACTACTGACCTTTTATCAAATTCTCTAACCTTTCTGGCACCAAGTTTCCTCCTTAGAGAACTCCTAAATAACTCCTGGAAATGGTAATCTCCACTGAAAAGAGGCTCCAGGAGCCCAGGGAGGCTTTAAGAGAGAGAGAGAGAGAGAGAGAGATGCTTTCTAAAAAAGTTGGAAATAGAAATACCATTTAACACAGCAATTTCACTACTGGGAATATACCCTAAAGAAACCAGAGCTACAACTCAAACAGATGTGTGCACACCCATGTTTATTGCTGCATTATTCATAACAGCAAAAAGATGAAAGTAACCAAGTACCCATTAATAAATGAATGGATATAAAACCTATGGTACAGCCACTCAATGGAATATTATGCAGCACTGTAAGACAATGAATTCATAAAATCATTACACAACATGGGTGAGCATGGAGGACACTGTGCTGAGTGCAGTATCTCAGTCACAAAAGTACAAATACTGCATAACACCACTGTTACAAAATAGGAGTGACACGAAGACGTTGGGGAGAGAATGGGGAAAAAGTGGGCAGATAATGAACACTGTAATAGAACAGATGAGAGGAAGAGTTCTCTGAAAGGAATATATGATTAGGCATTATATGTATGACAACAATCTGAAACAAGGGGTGCATTGTGGGGTGGGCTGGGAGATGGGAAGGGGAGAAGAAAATGTGCAACGATGAATAAAAACAAAGTAAAAGAGAGACGGTATTTCTCTCATAAGAGAGATCCAAAAGAGGATGATATCATAGCTCTCGACTTCCAATCTTGCCTTTCCTTTCAACTTCCTTCCTCCCTGCACACATTTACAGACTGTCTTGAGAGGCCTGGGATGAGGAAAGGAAAGAAAAAGCAATTTGGAAGATCAGAGTCTTGGATTCAAATTCTAATTCTGCTTTTTTTAGGACCATGTGATTGTTGTTAGTGACTAGTATGACCCTTACTGAATGGAAAAACAGTCAATAACAACATGTTCTGTTCAAGTGTTCTCACAACCAAAGTTGTTGTGTTACTGTTTGGGGTTTTTATAAAAATAATTGAGAATGATCACTTATATCTTGAAACAAGTAATCAAACAAAAGCAGGGCTTATGTACTACTAGTAGTGCCCCATTCAGAGCTGATGCTTTTAGATACTCAAGTCCAACAACACCTAATAAAGCTTTCAATGAAGCTACAGAAAGAAAACAAAAACTGCAGGAAGCATGACAGAATAGGAAGACCCAGTTTTCTTGTCTGTAAAATGGGCAGCAGTATCTCTCCCCTCAAGAAACTGCTGTAAAAGTTATTAACCAAAATGGTATATTGTTGTTGTTGTTGTCATGTGCCATCTAATTGCCTGTGACTCATAGTAACCCTATGTACAACAGCTCTGAAGCCTGTTCTATCTTGAGCCAGTCTCACTGACTTTAACACACCTACCCTCATTTCCCCAGTTAGTGTGTCAATCTTTCTCATCCAGGGTCTTCCTCTCCTGCGGTGTCCCTCCCCCACCCCCTTCCAAGCATGACGTCCTTTTCCTAGGACCTGTCCATCCTGGCCACATACCCAAAGTATGTGAGGTGGAGCTTCAAAATCCTTGCCTCCAATGAGAAACTTGGTTTCACCTTCTCCAAGACAAACTTATTTGTCCTCTTGGCAGTCCATGTTACGTTCAAGACTCCTCTCCAGCACCATACTCAAAGGCATCAATTCTTCTTCTGTCCTTAGTCATTGTCCAGCTTTCTGATGCATAGCTATTAATTGTGAAGACCATGGCCTGCATCAGGCACACCCTTAGTCTCTAGATTGACATTGTTGCTTCTCAGTACTCTGCAGAAGTCTCTTATCACAGAATTTCCCAGTGCAATTCATCTTTTTATTTCCTGACTTGAAGAGCCAAGCAAGCTTAAATTGTTAACAACCTCATTCTCTTCTCCGTCTATCATGATGTTCTCAATTGGCCCAGTGGTAAGAACCTTTGTCTTCTTGATGTTCAGCTTCCATCCTTATTGAAGATTATAGTCCTTGACTTTCTACAAGAAATGCTTCAGGTTCTCTTTAGTTTCAGCAAGCAAGGTTGTGTCATCTGCATAATGCAGGTTGTTTATTATTTTTCTCTAATCCTGATGCCACATTCCTGCTCATAAAGTATGTATACCTCATAAAGATAAATACCTCAAAATTATATACATCAAGTGGCATCCACTTCCTAAACATGTCTCTGGAAACTCTATGAACTTTGAGAAATGACGATATAAAAAGGCTTCAGGTCTTTTGTTCATAGGTTTGCTATGAGTCGTGCTAGACTCGATAGCAATCAATAACAACAACAACTCATTTATCAGCTATTGCATTATCTAGCCTTTCCCATTTATGGTCATTGTTTAAAAAAAAAAAAAACTGAAACCCAACTCTTTGTGTATTAATGGCATGGATGTGGTCATAAGAAACACTGAGATAAAACAACTATGAGATATCTATCATCTCACCCCAGCAAGAATAGCAAAATTTAACAGAACAGCAAGCAACAAATGCTGGTGAGGTTGTGGAGAAACTGGAACCCTTATTCACTGT
>NW_006399755.1:10043950-10061525 GCF_000299155.1 Elephantulus edwardii
ATTCATGATTAGGATAATAATAAAGAAATTTAAAAAATAAGAAAGAAACACTGAGATGTGAGGTGAGAATAACTGTGTCAGTTGGGGCTATGCATCAACCTGAACGGGCTATGATTCTCTGTAGTCTGGCAGTTTCATGATGATGTAATATGGCAATCATATAATCATGTTGTGATCTGATGTGGTCACCCTCCATTTTCACATAACACTGATTTTTTGCATAAAATGACCTGGTTAGAGCATAACAATATTAAGTGAGTATTGAAGAATATATTAAACATGATATATACAAATTGTTGTTGTTAGATGCTGTCAAGTACGACCCATGTTATTGTTTACTGTTGTTAAGTGTAGTCGAGTATGACTCACAGTGACCCTAAGAACAAAAGATCAGAACCCTGTTCTATCCTGCACCATCCTCACACTTGCTTCACACAAGAGCCCATTGCAGCAGTTATCATGTCAGTTTACCTGGTTGAGGGTCTTACTCTCTTTCACTGACCCTCCACCCTTTCTAGCCTCATGGCCTTCTCCAAAGAATAGCCCCTCACAGCAACAAACCTCATCATTCTTGCCTCCAAAGGGCACTCCAGCTGCACCTGCTCCGAGACACATCCATTTGTTCTCTTGGCAGCCTATGGAATGTTCAACCCATAGACACCTAATAAATAACAGACCTGAATGCTGTCATATCCTGTGCCATCCTCACACTTTCTGACATAATGCAAGCCCATTGCTTGCAGTCACTGTGTTAATCCAGTCTTTTGAAGACAGATCTTCCTGTCTTTTACTGTCCCTCTACCCTTCCAAGCATGATGTCTCTCTCTAAGGAATAACCTCTCCTGACAACATGCCCAAAATATATAAATGAAGCTTTATCCTCCAAGGACAACTCTAGTTGCACATTTTCCAAGACATATAAGCTTGTTCTTTTGGCAGTCCATGGAATATTCAGTACTCTTCTTCAACTCTACAGCTCAAAGGCATCAATTCTTCTATCATCCTTAATCAATGTCCAGCTCTCAGATGCACAGCATCTAAAAAGAACATGTCTTGAATCAGGCACACTTTAGTCCTCAAAATTATATCATTGCTCCTCAATAATTTGGACAGGTCCCTGACATCAAGTTTGTCCAAAGCAATATGTCTTCTGATCTCCTGACTGCTGATACCAAGGATGGTGATGGTTGATTCAAGCAAGATTAAGTCACTGACAATTTCAACCTTTTCTCCATCTATCATGATGTTGCCTCTCAGTCCAGTGTTGAAAATTTCTGGATTTTTTTACATTGAGAAGCAATCCATTTTGAAGCTTGTATTCTTTGATCTAGTGCAGCTAGCGCTTGAATTCCTCCTCACTTTCAGCAAGTAAAGTTGTGTCATCTGCACAGCGTCAGTTTTGATGAGTCTTTCTCCAATCCTGATAGTACCTCCTTTTATTAAATTTTCCAATCTCAGAGACACAGAACAGAAAATTTTAAACATCTACTAATTCAACTCCTTCATTTTATGGTTCTGAGGCTGAGCCTTGAGTAAGCAAGAGACTAGCTTCATCCAGCAAATTCGTAGCAAGACCAATGCTCAATCCTGAGCACTGAGATGGAAGCTCAGGAACAGAGAAGATACTTTCTCCTGTATGTCTCTAATACTGTGACCCCAAACTTTCTTCCTAGCCCACATCCTCTTATCCTAAACTCTAGCCTCTCTTCCCAAATAGTACTCATTGACTGCCTACAGTAACAGCCCTTCAAACACTGCAGGCCTCACTGTCACAGTGCACACTCATTTGGAATCCAGTGCATACACTCAGAGTCTGGGATGTTATCTTTGCCCATATCTGTCTCATCTCCAACTGGGAGTCCATTCACAGCACAAAGTTCTTGTTGTTATGTGCTGTCGAGTCACCTGCAACTCATAGCGATGCTAAACCCTTCTCTATCCTGTGCCAATCTTATTGTCTCTGACACACCTTCTCCCATTACCCCAGTCACTGAATCAATCCATCTCATTGAGGGTCTTGCTCTCTTGCACTGTCCCTCCACGCTCCCAAGCATGATGTCCCTCTCCAAGACTGATCCCTCTTTACAACATGCCCGAAGTAGGTCAGATGAAGCTTGAGAATCCTTGCCTCCAAGGAGCAGCCTGGTTTGACCCTCTCTAGGACAAACCTGTTCATTCTCTTAGCAGTCCATGGTGTATTCAGTACTCTTCTCCAGCACCACAGCTCAAAAGGCATCAATTGTATTACTTTATTATTATTATTATTATTATTATTATTATTATTATTATTATTGTTATTACTATGGCCTGAATCAGTGTATCTTAGTCTCCAAACTGACATCGTTGCTCTTCAGTACTTTGGAGAGGTCCTTGGCAGCAAACTTTCCCAGTGCAATTCATCCTTTGAATTTCTAGCTGCTGGTACCAAGAGTATTTACTGAGGAGCCAAGCGAACTAAAGCTGTTAACAATCTCAGTCTCTTCACCATCTATCATGATGCTGACAATCGGCCCAGTGGTGAGCATCTTTGCTTTCTTGATGTTGAGCTTCAACCCACTCTGAAGGCTGCAGTCCTTGACCTTCAGGTCCTCTTCAGTTTCAGCAAGCAAGGTTATGTCATCTGCATAATGCAGATTGTTGATGAGACTACCTCCAATCGTAATGCCACATTTCTTCTCATAGAGCCCAGCCTCCTGAATAATCTGTTCTGCAGATAGATTGGAAAATTATGGAGATAGGACATATCCCCAGTGTACATCCTTCCCCATTTTGAACCATGCAGTGTTTCCCTGCTCTGTTCTGACGACTGCCTCCTGGTCAAAGTATGGGTTTCACATAAGCATGATCAAAAATAATGGGTGACTGGAATGCAAAAGTTTGGAACAGAGAAGAAGGATCAGTAGTTGAAAAAAAAGGACTTGGTGACAGAAATAAACCTGGAGATAGAATGAAACAATTGTACTCAATCAATGATTCATTCATACATATGGATTTCACATGTTGTTGTTGTTGTTGTTATGTGCCGTCGAGTCGCCTGTGACTCATAGCAACCCTATGTACAACAGCCCTAAACTCCGCTCTGTCCTGTGCCAATCGCACTGTCTCTGACACTCCCATCCCAATTATCCCAGTCACTGAATCAATCCACCTCATAGAGGGCCTTCCTCTCCTGCGCTGTCCCTCCACCCTCCCAAGCATGATGTCCCTCTCCAAGGACTGGTCTCTCCTCACAACATGTCCAAAGTATGTCAGACGGAGCCTCAGAATCCTTGCCTCCAAGGAGCCACCCGGTTTAACCCTTTCCAGGACAAATCTGTTTGTTTTCCTAGCAGTCCATGGTATTCTCAATACTCTTCTCCAGCACCACAGCTCAAAGGCATCAATTCTCCTTTTATCCTCCTTGGTCATTGTCCAACTCTCTGATGCATAACAGGTGATTGCGAAGACCATGGCCTGTATCAGACGCACCTTAGTCTCCAAAGAGATACCATTGCTCTTCAGCACTTTGGAGAGGTCCCTAACAGCAGACTTTCCCATGGCAATGCGCCTTTTAATTTCCTGGCTGCTGGTGCCAAGACTGTTGACTATGGAGCCAAGCAAACTAAAGCTGTGTACAATCTCAATCTCTTCACCATACATCCTGATGCTGCCAATTGGTCCAGTGGTGAGAATCTTTGTCTTCTTGACATTGAGCCTCAATCCATATTGTAGGCTGTAGTCCTTGACACTCTGCAGCAGGCGCTTCAGGTCCTCCTCAGTTTCAGCAAGCAGGGTTGTGTCATCCACATAACGCAGATTGTTGATAAATCATCCACCAATCTTGACCCCACATTTCTCCTCATAGAGCCCAGCTTCCCAGATAATCTGTTCTGCATATAGGTTGAAAAGGTATGGAGATAGGATGTATCCCTGGCGTACGCCCTTCCCAATTTTGAACCATGCAGTGTTCCCTTGCTCTGTTCTGATGACTGCCTCCTGGTCCAAGTATAAGTTTCGCATTAGAACGATCAAGTGTTCTGGGATTCCCATTCTTCTCAGAGTCAGCCACAGTTTGTTATGATCTACACAATCAAATGCCTTTGCATAGTCAATGAAACACAGATAGACATTCCTCTGGTATTCCCTGCTTTCATCCAAGATCCATCTAACATCAGCTACAATATCTCTAGTACCACGACCCCTTCTGAAATATGGATTTTTAATTGTTTTTGGTAAAACATTCTTCTAGGTCGTGTAACCTGGTATGTCCACTTGCTGTACAGAGGTAACTCAGGGTTGCTGTGAAGCCAAATACTGTTACCTATGGTGTACAGTGTTTGGTGAAGCTCCCCAATTAAAACAAGCTTGGAGGCAGGAGTAGCATCCACTTCCACCATAGCTTGCCTCTGGAAACCCTATGAACCTGGAGAAAAGACGAAAGTTTTACAGGAAGTGTCCAGGACTTTGTTCATAAAGTTGCTATGAGTCACCTGTGACTCAACGGCACTTAACAACAACAACATGGACTTCACCAGCACACATAGGGCCCTCAATAAATGCTCACAGCCCTGACTATAATCTTCATATGTCTGACTATTTGTTTTACCATCTCTCCCACCAGAATGTAAACTACATGGAGTCAGGGTTTGTTGGTCTTGACAATCCCAGCATCTAGAAAACCACTAGATATACAAGAGACATGCAATGAATGCCTTCTTTTCATACAGAAATTAGTTAAGTGAGTAACAGTAGCCTCTCTGCCTTGTGCTTTTCTGTATTATAGAATGTTAGGGCAAAAAGGGGCTTTAAAATAAAATCCAGGTACATCAACTGACCCAGGTCATAAATCGGGCTGTTAGCTCCCATTCAGTAGACACCAACTCATGGGCAACAGAATGAAATGCCATCCAATCCTGTGCCACCTTCATGACTGCCCACATGTTAGAGTCCACTGTTCTGCCACTGCGTCAATCCATTCCACAGAATTTCCTCTGATCTTCTTGGCCCTTTACTTCCCCTCCTCTGGCAGCTGATCTCTTCTGATGAGGTCTCCAAAGCGAGCAAGCAATTCAGTTAATGTTTCATTGTGTCCGTAAGATTTGCAATGACCAATTTTGGGAAGAAACTACCAAGACTTTTTTGCTACCTGATTTTATTCTAGGAACTTTGCTGAAACTTGCAAACCATGGGTGACAATGCTGGTATTAGAAATAGCAGTGGCATGGCTTCCAAGTTCACAGAAACTCACAAACCACGACAGCAGAACAAACTGTCAGATATAATAAGAAGTCATTGCTGCCAAGTTGAAACTCACTCATAGCTGACCCTCCATTGGGTTTCTGTGGTTATCAATTACATAAGAGGAGACTGCCCAGCTTTCTCCCTTGGAGCTTCTTGGATTTGAAACATCAGGAATGGTTAGGCTTTGAGTCAGCCTCGCAACTCCCTATGGATTTGGCCACCAGAGTTCCCAAGATCCAGTGGAATGTCTCACACAAACTGGGTTCTTTAAAATACATTCTTGACATGGTGATGGAGAACAAGTTGGGAGGCAGCTGGATGGAGTAGGTATTCCTAGCAGACAGACAGGAAACTCCAGTGGTCTAATGGTAGGGAGCCCAAAGGCATACAGTTCTAATCCACCAGTTGTTCCTTGTGAGAAGAACTGGTCAATCTCCTTTCATGTGCTTTACAGACTATGAAAACCTTCTGAAGAGTCAGCTATGAGTTGGTTCTGACTCCAGAGTATTGAGTGGTATGTTCAATATTCTTCTCCTGCACCACACTCAAAGGCATAGATACTTCTTCTGTCTTCCTTAGTCACTGTTCAGCTCTTTGAAGTGTAGCAAGTAATTGTGAAGACCAGGACCTGGATCAGGCACACCTTCATCCCTAGAATATCATCATTACTCTTTAGCACTTTGGAGAGATCCCTGACAGCAGACATCCCCAACGCAATTCATCTTTTGATTTCCTGACTGTCCGTGCCAACAGTGTTACTTGTGGAGTCAATCAAGCTAACATTAACAACCTCAATCTCTTCTTTATCTGTCCTAGTGCTGCCAACTGGCCCAGTGGTGAGAATCTTTATCTTCTTGATGTTGAACTTCAATCCATACTGAAGACTACAGTCCTTGACCTTCTGCAGCAAATGCTTCAAGTCCTCCTCAGTTTATTTAGGCAAGCAAGATTGTGTCATCTGCATATTGCATGTTGATGAGTCTTCCTCCAATCCTGATGTCACATTCCTCCTCATAAAGCCCAGACTCCCGAATGCTCTGTTCTGCAAACAGACTGAAAAGGATGGAATCAGGATGTAACCCCGACACACTCCTTTCCTGGGTTTGAACTACCCTGTTTTCTTGCTCTGTTCTGATGACTGCTTTTCCTGGTTCAAGTGCAGGCTTCACAAGAGCACAATCAGGAGTTCTGGTATTCCTATTCTTCCCAAGATCAGCCACAATTTGTTGTGACCCACATGGTCAAATGTCTTTGCATAGTCAATGAAAACAAAGATAGACATTCCTTTGGTACTCTTTGCTTTCAGCCATGATTCATTTGAAATTGGCGATAAAGTCTCTAGTGCCACAGCCTCTTCTAAACCTAGCTTGTATTTCTGGTAGTTCTCTGTTGATATATTGTTCCAGTCATTTTTTTTATAATCTTCAGCAAGATTTTGCTTGCATGTGATGTTAGTGATATTGTTCAATAATTTCCACACTTTAGATTGTTAACAGCCTCAGTTTCCTTGGCTCCACGATCAAAACTCATAGTACCAGGAAATCAAAGGAAGAATTGCATTAGGAAAGTTTGCTATCAGGGACCTCTCCAGGGAGCTGAAGAGCAGTGATATCAGTCTGGAGACTAAAATCATCCAGGTGTGTTATGCATCAAAGAACTGGACAATGACTAGGGATGATAGGATGATTGATGCCTTTGAGCTGTGGTGCTGGAGAAGAGTATTGAACATACCACAAACTGCTAAGAGAACAAACAGTTCATCCTGGAGAGGGTGAAATCAGGCTGCTCCTTGGAGGCAAGGATTCTGAAGCTTCGTCTAACATACTTTGGGCATGTTGCAAGAAGGGACCGGTCCTTGGAGAGGGACGTCATGGTTGGGAAGATGGGGGGACAGCACAACAGAGAAAGATCCTCTTTATAAGATGGATTGACTCAGTGACTGGGGTAATGGGGGTAGATGAGTCAGAGACAAAGTTGGCATAAGATAGAACAGGGTTCAGGCCTATTGTACATAGGGTCGCTATGAGTTGTAATTGACTCAACGGCACATAATATCAACAATTGGGTCATCTTTCCTTGGAATGGGAATAAATATGGATTCCTTCCAGTCACTTGGCCAGGTAGTTGTCCTCAATATTTCTTGGCACAATCTGGTGAGTGCATCCAGAACAGCATCTGTTTGTTGAAATATGTCAACTGGTATTTCATCAATTCTTGGGGACTTGTTTTTCTGCAATTCCTCCAGAACAGCTTGAACATCCTCCTTCATCACCACTGCCTACTGAACATCAGTTGTTTCACAAAATTCTTCTGTGTCAACCAATTCTTTAGGGTACAGTGACTCTCTGTACCCCTTCCAACTTCTTTTAAGGCTTCCCGGATCACAAAATATTCTGCCCATAGCATCCTTTAAGTATTTCAACTCTTGAGGCTTGAATGTGCGAACAGAGGGGGGGGAAATGGCTGAAGAGATGCTCAGGTAGATGGATGGAAGAGCACACAGACATACAGAGGACGGAAGGGAAGTACATGAGCTGAAGAGCAGGTGGGTGGGTGAGCAAGGTTAAGAGAGGTACCTCTGTCATTTTCCTGAGAATGACATGCTGCCCCTTTTACCCAGCCACGAAGGAGCATGAACACACTGACATGCACAAGCTGCAACCGCTGTTCTAATGGCCCCTTCACTTTATAGGGAGAGTCCTGCCTTCTTCCAGCTCCAAAGTGTCCTGGGTGCTACCCTGTGCTCACTCACCTAAAACCAAAAAAGCACTGCCACCGAGTCAGCTCCACCGCACGCTGTGCTACAGGGTAGAACTGCTGCACAGGGTTTTCTGAGCTGTAATCTTTATAGAATCAGATGGCCAGAGATTCCCTCTGAGGGGGTGTCAAACTGCCAATCTTTCAGTTAGCAGTCTAGAACAAACTGTTGGCGCCATCCGAGGGTCTTTTGCTTACCCTCACCTTCCAAATGCCACTCCTCGCTGCCTCCGGTGGGCATTCGGGATAGTCCCAGCCTGATACCACCGGGGTCTCCCCTCTAGTCTGTATGTGGAATGAACAGCCCACAGTCTTCTGCCTTTTACACAGAAGAGCTGTGTGCAGCTGCACGAGCTGTGCACTCATGCAGCAAGTGGAACTCTGGGAGTAATGCAATACAGTGGCCATGTTCACCAGCATGTCACCTTCTCTCACATGCTTTATCTCATTCAATCTTTACAACAAGCCTGCAAGGCAGGTGAGCTTAGACGAAGAAACCATAGTCATACAGTGCGAAGGCTGGTCCTGTTGACCTCAGATGTCATGGGCTGTTGCTTACAACCTTCTCTGAGGCTGTCTCATTCCTCATGGGAACAATAACATCTACTTCGCAGGGAAGATGGGAGATTTTAATAAGCACTCTTCTATAAGCCAATGCCTAGAACAGCCAGCCGACCCTCCTTCTCTGCCTGCCAAGGATTGAGAACCCCTGGGAAGGGCTCCCTAAGCTCGTCCTGCAATATCTCCAAGCCAGGGTGGCTGAGAAGTTCCCACCACAGTGCCTGTCACGCTCGTGCAAACATGGTGCCTGCCCGCAGACCCCCAGCACATGTGGGGAGCCAGTGCCAGGCCCCCTCCCACGCATGTGAATGTTCCTAAACAGAGTAATTAGAGTGGTGTTTAGGTAACTTTTACACAAGCCCCCTAATCAGAATCACATGTGGGATGGAGTCAGCGATGGTGGCCGAGCTGGAGGGGGCTGGTCAGTCTCCTCCCTATAACATAACTGCCACCCCTTCTGCCTACTTCGTCCATATTTCCCTGACTACAGTCACCATACACACACTCTATCTCACAACTCAAACGCCTCACACCACATGACAGGCCAAACGGGAAACGTAGTTGGAAAGTGAGGCCATTCACCAACAGCGCTGCAATTCCAGCATGACCTACACATCCAGACTTCAGAAAGGACTGTCAAGATCCTCTAAACTCAAAAGGCAAAGAAAGTGACAGGAAGAAACCTGCTCATCCAAATACAGTCAAATTGTTTAGTAATCATATCATGGCGATCTTCACAAAACCCAGGTCTGACCCTGTCCTTCCCCTGCTGAA
The DNA here is from genome assembly GCF_000299155.1 of Elephantulus edwardii. NCBI lineage: Eukaryota > Metazoa > Chordata > Mammalia > Macroscelidea > Macroscelididae > Elephantulus > Elephantulus edwardii. Next base: position 10,053,263 of record NW_006399755.1, read on the forward strand.
AGCCTTCTGATGGATCCCCATTTTAAATCTCAGATACAAGTTCTCTTACTTATCCAAATATGGATGGGGAAAGCACAGTGGGGAGTTCAGGCCCAGGAACTGGTAAAGAGTTAAGTTCAAAACTCAGCTCTGCCTCCTTGCTAGCTCTTAGGCAAGTGCCTTTACCTGCCTGCGACTTCGTTTCCTCATCTTCTGAGTGGTAATTACAGCAAAGAACTAAATATTTCTGTAACTCAATGGGATGCATTTAGTGCTGTGCTCGATTTGTGGTAAGGACTGAATATATGTAGCAGGTTTTCTTAGGAACACATTTTCTAACTTGTTCTGAAAGCATTCCTCTAGAGAGAAAAGATGGCCTCGTCATGTGGCACCTGCCACCTGTGTCTCAGGCTTGAGCAACGTGGTTGGACACAGAGCAATACCTAACACTTCTCCTCCATATTTCTCTATCTTGTCCAGCCCTCACTCTACCCACTTAATGCCACTGAATGAATAAAAGAGAAGGAAACTGGATATCAATTTGTATTTTAGAGGTCTCAAGACAAACACAGTTCAAACGCGTCAGGACACTGTTAATTACCCCAAACACAAACCAACCCATACACACTCTCTCTCTCTCACACACACACACACACACACACACACACACACACACACACTCACACAGAGGTATCAAAAGCGCCACAAAGTACCAAGTCATGCAAAATTACCAGCAGCCTTACAGAGTTGAAGACAATCAGTAAGTTGTGTTACGAAAGGCTGACAAGAACTGCAGCTCCGAGGACTCAGTAGGTGCTTCATACACAGTCATTGTGTTTAAACTGCAGAATGAGTTACACACGTAACCTCTTTATTAGAGTTAAAATAAAGTCCTTTCCTACCAGGTATCTCTCCTGGACCCCAAGAAACTGGACTCAGACTCATTTTGCAGAAGACAAAACTGATATATCCTACATGGCACCCCAGTCCATACAGCATGAAAATTCAGATCCACACTGGTCTGACTTTTGGTACCCCATCTTCCCTGCTACACTAACTGAAGGCAGCATTAAGATTAAGAATATTGCAAGATTAACAAGAAATCTATTTTCCTTACAAATAGTTACTGAGCCTCTATTGACTCTGCCAAGCTCTAGCATAAGTTAAATAGGTCTCTCCCCTTCAAGGATGATACGCAGTCTAGTGACCACTGCTAAGACGGAAGGAGCCGTGCAAAAGGCACTCCACTCCTGGGGAATCAGGAGTCTGCTCTGTTTCAAGCTACCCTGTGATGTCTGTGTATCATTCTTGAGAGCAAAGAGAGAGAACGCTCATGAACAGAAAATACTGGGTACTGACACATGCTGGAATGAGAATACAACAGTGAAACAGCACAAAGTGGCTGGGTGATGAAGCCAAGGGCATGTATAAGTAGACTCAATGCACCACGCAAGGAAAAGCTCACCAGCACAGGGAACAGACCATGCAAAGGCCCTAAGGTGGGAACAAGCTTATGGCAATCACAGAGCAGAAAGGTCAGAACGTCCAACATGCTGTGAGGAACGCAGAGAGTGACTCAAAGAACTAAGATGTCATCTTGGTCTCATAAACTAGGGCAAGATAGTGTTATTCCAGATACAGCAGGAAACCTTTTAGAGTTAATGGGGATGTATCATTTTATCATTTTAAGATGTATCATTTGCATTTTAAGTTCTATTTGTATCAGCTATTGGGTAAACAATGGAGGACACAGAAGCAAGTCCCAATTCCCCAGAGAAGCAGAGCACCTCCTCTATTTCCTTTCTCCATCTCTTACTGGTTTCCAGTAAGGAAATATCTCCAATTTACCAGGAGAGAGATGCCTAGGGTTGGAGATGGGGGCATGGTCCAAGGTGAAGAGCTGTGGCAGGACTCTGGACTTGTTTGGGACAAGATGTAAGACAAGATCAAGCCCTTGAGCGGAGCCAACCTAAAAGCACTGGGCACTAGTTTGTGAAGCAGCAGCCAGAACAGTGAGGCTGCAACAAGAACCAGGAGCGTCACTTTATTGAATGCTGCTGTAAGGACAAATGACATGAAGCAGACTTGGGGGCTGTCTAGGTCACATAGAGGCCACAAGGAATGCAAAGGTTAATTTTCTATGTCAGCTGAGATAGGATATAGTGCCCAGCTGTTTGATCAAACACTAGTCTAGAAATTTCTACAAAGGTATTTACATATAATGAACACTTAAATCCATTGATCTCAATTAAGTCTTATGCAGGCTTTAAAAACAAAAATTGAGATTCTTCAAGAGACAAGGATTTTGTTTCATAGCTGTCCTATATGCTTCCAGGCCACCACATGCCTGAATGGTTTCAGGCACAAGGCTGCCGGAATCTCTAACATGTGTCCTGACCTAAGGATTTTGAACTTGCCAGGCCCACAAGCATGTGAGCCTAGCCCTTAGAGAAATCTCAACACCTCTAGGTACAAATACAGATACAGACAGAGCCTGGATATTACAGTGGCTCTATTTCGTCCGAGTGGCACAGTCTGTAGAGAGCTGCGCTGCTCACCTAAAGGCCCAGCCTGCTGAATGAATGTTCAAACCCACCAGTGTCTCTGCCAGAGACAGATGAGAATCACCCACCAGAGGGTCAGCTATAAGTCGGTTCTGACTCAATAGCAATGAGAGAAAGAGATTTCTCTGGAGAACGCGAAGCCAGGGGACACTGAACAAGAGTGGTCTGTGGACAGGTGCCGACAAGGAATGAGAAGTAAGAGAGTGGAGACTGTAAGCAACGGTTACTCCTTCAGGGGGGTTTGCCCTCCACAGAAGCAGAAAAGCTAGAGGACTGTTTGCTTTGCTTTTTTAGGATGTGAGGCACTTAAGCATGTCTTGTATGTTACTGGAAATGACCCCTAAAACCAAAACCAAACCCACTGTCATTTGGTTGCTTTCTTTTTTCCCCCACTTAGTTGATTCTGATGTTCATCCTGTAGGACAGAGAATTACCAAGTGTTTTAAATCTTTATGCACACAGACTGTCACCTCTCTCTCCCAAGGAGTAATAGATTCAAAGTGCTGATCTTTTAGTTAGTGACCAAATTCTCTCATTATTGTGCCACCAAGGCTCCTTGAATGACTCTTGGAGAGGAAGAGATCCATGCTGCAGTACGCTTAATGCAGAATGGAAGTCTCCTCTGGAACTCAGAGAAGATGAGCTGTGAAGAACACAGGAGAAGGGTGTGACCTTTTGCAAAGCAGGGACTTCTCAAGACCCTAAAGAAGGCAGAGTGTGACCGTGGGGCTGTGGGTCTTGCCTACTGGAGATGTTTCTTTCTGAATCTGGATGGTGGGCTTTTTTAACCCCCTCAGCAGACTATTCAGGTTTAACTAGGTTGGGTTTGACAATAAAAATAAACAGGAAAAGCAGTAAGAGTGTTCTAGAAGGAAGTGATTGTCATGTTGGCTTTCACCTTAGTAAAGAGAGATATTATGTACAATGGACAGTGGAAAAAATAGGTAAGGTCAGAGGACTTCATGACTTTGTTGTTGTTGTTGTTATGTGCCATCGAGTCGCTTGCGACTCATAGCGACCCCTATGTACAAGTGCCCTAAACGCCATTCTATCCTGTTCCAGCCTCACCGTCTCAAAAACACTCATTCCTACCACTCCACTCACAGAATCAATCCATCTCATTAAGGGTCTTCCTCACCTGTACCGTCCCTCCACTCTCCCAAACATGATGTCCCTCTCCAAGGATCAGTCCCTCCTTGCAACACGCCCAAAGTATGTCAGATGATACTTCAGAATCCTTGACTCCAAGGAGCTTTCTGGCTTCACCCTCTCCAGGACAAACCTGTTAGTTCTCCTAGCAGTCCATGGTATATTCAACACTCTTCTCCAGCACCACAGCTCAAAGGCATCAATTCTCTTTCTATCATCCGTATTCGTTGTTCAACTCTCCGATGCATAGCATGTAATTGCAAAGACTATAGCCTGGATCAGGCACACCTTAGCATTTGAAGAAAGTTTTCAACATAAAAAAAATGAGACACACAAAAAGAAGCAATGGAAAACTAATACACTGGAAAAGAATCTTGAACATTATCATGGACTATCAAAAAATCAACTAGGTCTTTCTTGGGAGAAAGTGAAACAAAGTTTCTCCTCGGAGGTTAGGATTTTGAAGCTCTGCCTCACCTACTTTGAGCACATGACCAGGAGGGACCAATCCTTGGAGAAGGACATCATGCTCGCAAGGGTGAAGGGACAGCACAGGAGAGTAAGACCCCAGATGAGAAAGATTGATACAATAACTGGGGCAATGGGGATAGACGTGTCAGAGACAGTAAGACTGGCTCAGAACTACTCATAGGGTCGCTATGAGTTCCAGAAGATCCTTATGAGTCGCAGGAGACTTATGTGAGTCACATAACAAGTACACCGGAAATAGAAAAAATGAGAAAAGAAAGTTTGCTTAAATGCTAGAAATCTCCTTAAAGGGATAAGATACTACATTCATGAACAGATATAGAATGAAAAGGAACCCTTAGAGACCAAGAAAATATTTTTGCAAATTAAAAAAACTAGTATAAAATTTAAGAAGCCCTAGTGGGATGTTGTAGTTGTTGTTGTTATGTACCATCGAGTTGCCTGTGATTCATAGCGACCTATGTGCAACAAACTCTGAAACGTCCTATATCCTGAGTCAATCTTATCATTTCTGACACAACTACCTCCATTATCCCAGTCACTGAATGAATCCATCTCATCCAGGGTCTTCCTGTCTTACAATGTCCCTCCACCCTCACAAGCATGACGTCCCTCTCTAAGGACTGGTCCCTCCTTGCAACATGTCCAAAGTATATCAGATGAAGTCTCAGAATCCTTGCCTCCAAGGAGAGCAGTCTGGTTTCACCCTCTCTAGGACAAACCTGTTTGTTCTCCTAGCAGCCCATGGTATATTCAATACTCTTCTCCAGAACCATAGCTAAAAGGCATCAATTCTCCTTCTATCCTCCCTAGTTACTGTCCAGCTTTCTGATGCATAGCAAGAAATTGTGATAACTATGGACTGGAGCAGGTGCACCTTAGTCTTTTAATTGACGTCATTGCTCTTCAGTACTCTGGAGAGGTCCCTGACAGCAGATTTTTCCCAATGCAATTCAGCTTTTGATTTCCTGGCTGCTCGTACCAAGAGTATTTATTGTGGAGCCAAGCAATCTAAAGCTGTTAACAATCTCACTTTTCTTCACTATTTATCGTAATGCTACCAATTGGCCCAGTGGTGAGAACCTTTGTTTTCTTGATATTGAAGTTTCAATCCAAATTGAAGGCTGCAGTCTTTGATCTTCAGCAGCAAACATTTCAGGTCTTCCTCAGTTTCAGCAAGCAGGGTTGTGTCATCTGCATACCACAGGTTGTTGATAAGTCTTCCTCCAATCCTAATACCACACTCATCCTCATAGAGCCTAGCCACTTGAATGGTCTGTTCCACATATAGATTGAAAAGATATGGAGATAGGACTCATCCCTGCCATACACCTTTTCCAATTTTAAACCATCCAGTGTTTCCGTGCTCTGTTCTGATGACTGCTTCCTCGGACAAGTGTTGTGGGATTCCCACTCTTCTCAGAGTTAGCCACAGTTTGTTGTGATCCACAGAGTCAAATACCTTTGCATAGTCAATGAAACACAGATAGACATTCTTCTAGTACTCTCTGATTTCAGCCATGATCCATCTAACACTAGCTATAAAATCCCCAATACCATGGCCTCCTCTAAACCCAGCCTGCACATCTGGCAGTTCTCTGTTGACGTGCTGCCCCAGGCATTTTTTTATAATCTTCAACAGAATCTTGCTTGTATGTGATATTAATGGTATCATTCAATAATTACCACACTCTGTTGGGTCACCTTTCTTTACAATGGGAACAAATATGGATCTCTTCTAGTCAGTAGGCCAGGGGACTGTCCTCCAGATTTCTTGACACAACCTGGTGAGCACATCCAGGGCAGTGTATGCTTGTTAGAATATGTCAATTGGTATGCCATCAATTCCTGGGGCCTTGCTTTTTGCCAATTCCTCTATCACATATCAGGCTTCTAACCAAAAGGTTTGCAGTTTAAAACCACCAACTGTTTCATGGGAAAAAGATGAGCCGTCTCCTCCGTAAAGATTTACAGCTTCACAAACCTAATTGGAGGGTCACTATAGATCAGAACCAACATGATGGTGGTGACTGAAAAGAAAAAAAAAGAAAGGTCACATAAAAAGGATCAGATACACTAAGAAATAGTCAACGGGAGAGGAGGGGAAAGGTAAGAAAATGAAAAGATCAAAGTTGTAGCTGGGAGGGGCTGTGGAGCTGGCACTGACTCAGCAACCCTGTGTCCAGCAGAATGCAACACTGCTGATCCGGCCCCGGCCTCACAACTGTGGCTGCACTTGAAGCTGCCATCATAGCCAGTGTCCCAATCCATCTCTTTGGAAGTCTTCCTCTTTTTTCCTAGCCCTCTACTTTATGATACATGGTGGCCTTCTCCAAGGATTGCTCCCTCTTGAGAACATGTCCAAAGAATGGGAGACAAAGACTTGCCGTCTCCATTTCGTGTGTGTGTGTGTGTGTGTGTGTGTGTGTGTGTGTACCGTCAAATCTGATCTGACTGGTACAGGAGGAGATTGCCCCTCCTTCTCTAGCAGAGCAACTGGTGAATTCAAACCACATACCTCTGAGATTGCAGTGGAGCTTCTTGCCACTAGGCCACCAGAGCTCCTGTGCCGTCTCCATTTCTAAGGAGCAGACTGCTGTACTTCTTCCTAGATTGGCCTGCTTGCTCCTCTGGCAGTCCCTGGTACAGTCAATGCTCTTCATCAACACCAAGTCAAAGGCATCAGTTCTTCTTTGGTCTTTTTTATTGTCCAGTTTTCACAGACTTAGGGGGTACTGAAAACTATGATACCTTAGACCAGGCAAACCTTAGTCCTCAAAGTGATGTCTTGGCTTTTTAAACACTTTCGAGTTCTTTTACAGCCAATTTGCCACTGCAATACACCGTTCAGTTTCTTAATTACTGCATCTATGAGCATGGATTGTGGATCCAAGTAAAATAAAATCCTATACAACTTCAATCTTTCCTCCATTTATCATGATTTTGCTTAGTGGTTCATTGTGAAGAATTTTTTTTCTTTAAGCTGAAGTGTAACTCATACTGAAAGTTACACCTTTTGATCACAATCAGCAAATGTTTCCAGTCCTGCTCACTTTCAGGAAGCAAGATTGTGTCATCTGCATACTACAAATCGTTGGAGTCTTCTTCCAATCCTAATGCAACCTTGCTGTTCAAAGAGTCCAGTTTCTGGAATTTTTTGCTCAGCATGCAGACTGAATGAAAATGGTGAAAGAATACAACCCAGATTCATCTCCATTCTGATTTTAAACCATGAAGAATCCCTTTGTTTTGTTCTAATAACGGCATCTTGGTCTTTGTATAGGTTCTACATGAGTGCAATTAAGTGTTCTCAAATTCCCATTCTTCATAATACTATCTAAAATTTGTTATGTTCCACATAGTTGAATACTTTTGCACAATTGTTCACAATAAAACACAGGTAATAATCTTTCTGGTATTCTCTGCTTTCAATAAAAATCCATCTAACATCAGCTATGATACTCCTCATTTTCATCCACTTCTGAATCAAACTTGAATTTCTGGTAGTTCCCTGTTGATTTATTATTGCAACCATTTTCAAACTATCTTAAGCATAATTTTACTTGCACTGTGTTATTAACGATAATGTTGGACAATTTATGCATTCTGTTGGATAACTTTTCTTTCATGTGGATACAAATATTCATTTCTTCTGGTCAGTTGATGAAATACCTCTTTTCCCATATTTCCTGGCATAGAGAAATTATTACTACCAGCACTATATCCCTTTATTGAAACATCTCTGTTGGTAGTTTATCAAACCTGGAGCCTTGGTTTTTACCAAAAGGGCATCAATACAATAAAGAAAGCTAAAAAACCAACTAGAAGACATTTCCAAAACAAAATAGAGAAAGTGTTTGAAAAGTTTTTAAAATAACTAACACAAGGTAATTGTCATAGATTGTGCTGCATTCCTCAAAATATGCGTTTAGTTCCTGGACCTTGATTCTTAGTATTTTTGATGTAATGGTATAATGCAGCAGTTATGTAATGATCCCCTATGACCTGCTAAGTCAATAAGACATAGAGGATTTTTGTTGTTATTGCGTGCCATTGAGTCACTTGTGACTCCTAGCGACCCT
>NW_006399755.1:10062934-10070502 GCF_000299155.1 Elephantulus edwardii
TTGGGAGGGAGAAAAGTGCAACAATGAATGAATGGAAATCCAAAGTCTCTGTAAATTTTTACTGAAATTAATAATAAATTTAAAAAAAGAAGTCGCATATATCCTTCAGAACCAAAGTATTGCTTGGTGGACCTCCCAAGGGCTAAGAAACAGGGATACTTCCAAGGAATTGTGGGCCTCCAGATGCTGAAAGGAAACAAAATCTTCTTCCAGAACCAAGAGAGAACCCTAGTAAAGTTCAACAGGGCAACAAACAATAAACGCTGGCAAGGTTGTGGAAAGACTGGCATTCTTATTCATTGCTTGGGAAGAGTGGAAAATGGTGCATCCACTGTGGAGGGTGGTATGCTGCCTTCTCCCAGTTGGAAATTGAAATACCATTTGGCCCAGCAATTCACTACTGGTAATATACTCTAAAGAAACCAGAGCTGCCACTCAAACAGATGTATGCACATCCATGTTTATTGCTGTGTTATTAGCAAAGATATGGAAGCAACCTGAATGTTCAGCATCAAAAGAATGCACAAAAAAATTATGGTACATTCACACAGTGGATTATTATGCAGCACTGAAGAAACAACTTGTCTCAACAAGAAAAAGGTACAACCCAAATGCAAAATGGGCACAGGATATGAATAGACACTTCACCAAAGAAGACATTCAGATGGCAAACAAAAATATGATGAAATGTTCAATATATCTACTTTCACAGAGATGCAAATAAAAACAACTATGAGGTATCATCTCACCCCAGTAACAATAGCAAAGTTTAACAGAGGAGCAAACACAGTCAACAAAAGGACAAATACTGCATGGTGCCACTGTTGTAGAAGGGGACTGGCATCAGGGTTGGGGTAAGACTGAGAAAAACTGGATAAATTATGTATACTGCATTGAAACAGATGAGGGAGAGAATAATTTAAAAGTGATATATTCTAGAGTATATTATGGTTATCACAAGAGTCCAGAATGAAGGCTGCGTAGTGGAGTGTACTTGGAGTGGGGGACGGGGGGATTGTATACCAAAGAAGGAATCTTTCTTTTGCTTTTCAAAGGGAGGAGCGAACTGGGCAGGGGAAGGGCTGGACAGGGAGAAAAGTGCAACAATGAATGAATGGAAAACCAAAATCTCTGTAAATGTTCATTAAAATTAATAAAATTTAAAAAAAAACAGCAACAAACAACAAATGCTAGTGAGGTCATAGAGAAATTGAAACCCTTATTCACTGCTGGTGGGAGTGTAAAATGGTGCAACTACTACGGAAGGCAGAATGGTGCTGTCTCAGAAAGTTGGAAATAGAAATAACATTTGATCCAGCAATTCCACTATTAGGAATATGCCGTAAAGAAACCAGAGCTGCCACCCATATATAAATGATATATGCACATCATGTTTATTACTGTGCTATTCAAAATAGCAAAGAGGTGGAAGCAATCCAAGTGCTCATCAACAAATGAATGGATAGAAAAACTACGGTATACTCACACCATGGAATATTAGGAGCACTGAAAAACAAGGAACTCGTAAAATATTACACAACATGGGAGACCCTGAAGGACATTATGCTAAGTAATATATCTCAGTCACAGAAGAACAGCTACTATAGAACACCACTGTTCAAAAACAGGATTGAAATGAGAGAGGGAAACTAAGAAAAGAGGATAAATGATGTACACTGCATTGGAACATATGAAGGAAAGAATGTTTAAAAGGAATATATGATTAGGCATTATTTGTCTGACAACAGTTCAGAAAAAAGTGCATAGCAAAGTGGACAGGGAGGGGGAGGAAGGAAATTATGCAACAATGAATAATTTTTTTTAAAAAATTAGTGAATGACGGGGTAGGGAGGAAGATGTGCAACAATGACTGAATGAAAAATCTTTTTCTGTAAACTTTCATTAAAATCACAATTTAAAAAAGAAAAATAATTCACTCATAAATCATTACACAACATGAGTGAGCCTGAAGGACATTATGCTAAGTGAAATATCTCAGTCACAAAAGGACAAATATTGCATAACACCATTGTTATAAAACTGGACTGACATGGAGGTTTAGGGGGAGAATAGGAAAAGCGTGGATAGATAATGAACATGGGAACAGATGAGGGGAAGAAGTGTCTAATTGGAATATATGATTAGGCATTATGTGTATGACAACAATCTGGAACAAGAACTGCATTGCAGAGTGGACTTGGAGAGGGGAAAAGGAGGAAAATGTGAAACAATAAAAGAATTTTAAAAAGAAAGAAATAAAAGAACCAATAGAGAAAGCCTTCACCTAGAGTTGGCTCCCCGAATTTGGACATCTAGTCCCCAAACTACAAGAAGATAAATTTCTGTTGTTAGTCACTCATGGTATTTCTGTTTCAGCAGCACGAGGTAACTAAGTCAATTATCTACAATTGAGAGTCCTCAGAAACCAGAGGCCAGCCAGAACCAGTTCATAGGAAACCAGCCACATCAAAGGACATCACTGGAGATTTCCAGGATATCAAGATGAACAGGGTAGATAGAGAGGTTAGGCAGAAAAAAGAAAAGAATCAAAGCAAAGTATCAGGTATCAATGTGACACAGGACACTAGCTTCAGTATTACTGCCAAGATCAGCTCTGAAGACAATCTCACTGGACCCTGGCTTCTTACCTGTAAAGCGCGTGTAAGAATCTCTACAACCAAAAACAAGAAGAAAAAAAAAAAAAAAGAATCTCTACAACCCACCTCAACAGACTGTGGTAAAGATGAAATGAGTTAATTCATACAGAGCATTTGGAGGAGTGACTAGTACACGCCCAATGCCATCAAGCAAGTTAGACTCATAATAACCTTATAGACAGTCGAATTGCCCAACATGGTTTCCAAGGCTGTAAATCTTTACAGAATCAGACTGCCACATCTTTCTCCCACAGAGCAGCTAATAGGTTCACTCCACTGACTGGTTAGCAGCCAAGTACTTTAAACCGGTTTGTTACTAGGCCCTAGCAAGTACTAAGCACTTTAAAGCCAGTTCTTATTAGTAAAACTACCTAGTCAAACTATTAATCAAGAATAAAACTCTTTCAGACATACACACTCCAAGGTTTTACCCTGCTACTCACTATTCTGAGAAAGCCACAGCAGGATGAGCTCTAGAAAAAGAAAGGATTAAATCAAGAAAAAGGAAAACACAAGGCAGTTATAAAACAACAGACCCCCAAAATTCATTCCTTCCTTTCTTTTTCTGCCCCATACATATCATTCTTTGATACATTTTATAATCACGTAACTATTTTCTCTCTTCTCCCTCTAGAAAAGAAGCTTTGTGAATACAAGAATTTGTGCCTGCTTGCTTCTATATTTTCATAATATCTAGACCAGAAGTCTGGCTTACAGCAGGTACGGAACAAAATCTGGTTAAATTTTTTAAAAAAAAATGCTTGTTTTTCCAATTTCTCTTGTTGCTAAAGGCTCCTGACTCAGGCTCCACCACAACTGCCTACCCCAGAACATCACTCGAACATCACTCGTAACGGTACAGGTGGAAAGAGAGAAGCCAAATGCAGCCCCTGACCCCAGAGAGTGGCTCTGGCGCAAAGCCTGGGACCTGCTGTGTCAGTTCTGAGAGCTGTGGTTCCTGCGTCTGGAACTGCTTTCACTAGATAGTCCACAGCAGGATTGTGAGTGAGGTTCATGAATCTACAGAAGGATTTTGAGTGAGGTTCTTTAATCCACAGAAGGATTTTGAGTGAGGTTCTTGATTATGTATATTCTAAGCCTTAGAAGGAAATGCTGAGAACTAACCAGGATCCTTTTTATAAAAATCTCTTTCTACCTTAAATCAGCCAGAATTGAGAGTTAGACTGGTTCTGTCTCCCATCCCTGTGAAATCTGAAAATGTCCTTAATTCTTTGGGTCATTCTTAATTATAAAAAAAGTCCTCCTGACATATTTAGTGCCCAAACAGTCTCAGTTTAGTAATTCAAATGTTCTTACAAATCAATTCACCACTCGTCTGTCAGTTTGCCCAGCTGTGGTGGCTTGCATGTTGCTGTGATCAGCTATGCCGCTGATATTTCAGATACTAAGAAGTTTGTCCATGGTGGACTGGTTCCAGCAGAGCTTCCAGACTAAGACAAAGAAGCAGAACTGGCCAGTCACTTCTGAAATCACCAGCCTTTGAAAGCCCTATTGAAGAACACTGTTGAATAGAGAGCCAGAAGATGAGTGCTTCATGTTAGCAGACTGGAGAAAAGCTGCCCCCTCAAAACAGAGTCTACGGTAATGATGTCATAGGAGTAAAGCTTCCCCTCAATCAGCAGAGAACTGCCAGAAAATCAAGCTGGATTCAGAAGAGGTCACAGCACAAGGCCTCTTATTGCTGATGTCAGATGGATACTGGTTGAAAGCAGAGAATAGTAGAAAGATGTTTACTTCGGTTTTATTGATTGTGCAAAAGCATTTGACCCTGTAGATCACAACAAATTATACCTCACATTGAGAAGAACAGGAATCTCAGAACACTGGACTGTGTTCATGCAAAACTTCTACTTAGATCAACATGCGGTTATTTGTACAGACCAAGGGAACACTGCAACTGTATGGTTAAAATCAGGAAAAGTGTACATCAGGGTTGTATATTTTCTCTGTGACTATTCAATCTATTTGCTGATAAAATCATTTGAAACTGGATCATAGGAAGGAGAATGTGGCATCAAGATTCGAGGAAGACTGAGCAGCAACCAGAGTTATAAAGAGGACACAGTCTTGCTTGCAGAAAGTGAGGAGGACTTCAAGCACTTACTGGAGAAGTCCTAAGACTACAGCCTTCATTATGGGTTACATTCCAACATCAAGAAAACAAACTCCTCACCAGTGGTCCAACAGGCCATTTTTTTTTTCTCTTCAGTACAGAAGACAAAAAGATTGTCAACAATTTCATTTTACTTGAATTCATAATCAACCCCCATGGTAGAAGCATCCAGGAAATCAAAAGGTGTTTTGTGCTGTAGAAATCTGCTGTCAAGGACCTCTACAAAGTGCTAAAGAGCAAGAATGTCAGTTTAAGGACTAAAGTACACCTAATGCAAGCCATGCTATTTTTCACTGCATTGTATGAATCTGAAAGTTGGACAGCGAATCAGGAAGGCCTACGAGAGAACAATGCCTTTGAATTGTGATGTTGAAGAACAGTATCGAATCTCCCATGGACTGTTAATAGAAAAAACAAACCTGTCTGAAAGAATGAACAACCAGAGTACTCCTTAGAGGCAAAGAAGACTTCAAATCTCATATATTTTGAGCATGTTGTCAGGAGGGGATCGTCCTCAGAAAAAGACATGCTGGGAAAGTAGAAGGTCAAAGAGAGGAAGACTCTCAGTGAGATGGACTGACTCAATGGGCCCAAGCATGACTGAGACCACAAGGATTGAAATCAATTGTTCAGGACACAGCAAGGTTTGACCTGCTGTTCCAAAGGTTGTCATTAGTTGCCGTTGACTTGATGGCACCTAACAACAACAACAGCAATCTAGACTAATAATCATATTCCAAGCTTCATTTACAGTCAAGCACCTCCCTTCCCCTACTGAGAATTTCCTCAGGCAGGGATGACTAGGGAGGGTTTGGGGTGCAATACAAAGTCCTAAAAAAGAAATGCACTAAAATCCTCTTTATTTGAGGGGCGCGAAAGGACTGGCTCACCAGATACAGCAGGAGGTCTCCGGCTTTTACAGGTTCAGTGTTTTGTTCTTCTGGTCACCTCTGTGGATTCCTTCAGAGTTCCTCTCTGAGCATATTCAACATGGTTCCCCTGCATCCCAAGAGACACCTCCAATCTCTCTTCTTCCACAGGCAAGTAGCCATGCTTTAAAAGTGTCAAATCTACCAGGTCAAAGCCCTTGCCCTTAGAGTTGATAGAAACTGAGTCACTGGGTAGGGGCTCCAACCAGAGCCTTTTATCTTAAATATTTTCAGGCATGGATCAAAACTAGCTGTTCTTCGACTTCAGGGAATGTGCCAAGCTTTCTGAATGGTAGTCTTAGGAACAGAAAACCCACTGCTGTCAGTTTGATTCTGACTCAATAGTGATGCTACAGGACAGAGAAATGTCCCATAGTAGGGTTTCTATGGCTGAAATCTGTGGAAGCCGACAGATACATTGTTCTCCCAGGATCAGCAGCCAGATGGGTTTAAACTGCTGATCTTTCAGGTAAGCAGCTAGTAGCTTAATCACTGTGCCACAAGGAATCCTTAGTCATTTTAGGGCTCCTCTAGTGTGAACTGAAAGGCGAGGAAAGCAATCCTCCTCACTTTCTACCAAGCAAGAGGAAAGAAAGGCGAAACATCACAGTTCTCTCAACAACTCTCTGCAAAGACATCCTCTCTCTTCCATCTCAACCCTTTTATACTCCCAAAGGTATGCCGACAAAGGATTTCAAAACCAGAGTTCACACATCTGAAGCCCTGCGTTAGGATATAATAGCCAATACCTCTTGCCTGTCAGCCAGACCAAGAGAACAAACTTCTCACATCAACAGCTGCAAACATGCATTAATAATCAAGCATGCAGTATATGAAGTATGAATTCAGGGAAACTGTATGGCCTTGAAAATGAAACAAAATGCAGAAAGATTAATATCGTAGGCATCAGTGAGTTAAAATTATGACTGTTTGGGACAGAAAAAATCCTATCACCTACTGCATTGAGAATAATAAGGAGGGATTATAGATATTATTTAAAAAGAACATTTCAAGAGCTACCCTGAAGCAAAATGCTATCAGTGATAGGATAATATTCATATACCCACTAAGAAGAAGTAGTAGTAGTAATAGTAGCAGTAGTAGTAGTCGTCGTCATCGTCGTCGTCGTCGTCGTCATCGTCATTGTTGCTATGTGCTGTTGAGTCATCTGTGACTCATAGCAACCCTATGTACAACAGCTCTGAACCCTGTCTGATCCTGAACCAACCTTGCTATCTCCGTCACATCTATCCCTATTACCCCAGTTATTGTGTCAATCTATCTTCTCTAGAGTGTCCCTCCACCCTTCCAACTATGATATCCTTCTCCAAGGACTAGTCCCTCCTGGCAACATGACCAAAGCATAACAAATGGTGGATAACATTGAGACAAATGGGAATTCTATAACATTTAATTATGCTCATGCAGAACCTGTATATAAACCAAGAGTTATTTGTTCAATTAGAATAAAAAGATAGTGCATGGTTTAATATCAAGAGAGGTGTGTATCAGGCTGTTTTCTTTCAGCATACCTATTCAATGTGTATACTGTGCAAGTAACTTGAGAACCTGAACTATATAAAGAAGAGTATGGCAGTAGGATTGGAGGACGACTCAATAGCAATCTTCAAAGTACATACAAGACAATCTTGCTTGCTAAACGTAAAGAGAATTTCAAGAACTTATTAAGATATTCACTATAGACTACACATCAACATCAATAAAACTAAAATTCTCACAACTCAATCAATAGACAATATCACAATAGATGGTGAAAAAATTGAAGTTGTCAAGAATTTTATTTTACTTGGTTCTGCAATCAATGCTCAAGGAAGTGTTGTTGTTGTT
>NW_006399755.1:10071712-10072499 GCF_000299155.1 Elephantulus edwardii
GTCATCTTGAAAACTAAGGTGTACCTGATTCCAGCCATGGTATTTTCAGTCACTTTGTACACATTCAGAAGTAGGACAACGACTAAGATCAAAGAATTGATGCCTTTTAAGTACTTGTGAAGAACATTGAATGTATCATGAACTGTCAAAAGAACGAATAAACCTGCCTTGGGATAATTACAGCCAGAATGCTCCCTGAGTATAAAGAGCATGACACTTTTGTCTCATGTGAACATATTATGAGGTAAGACTAGTCACTGGAGGAGGATTGCCACGGAGCTTGGAAAAGTATAAAGTCGGTGAAATATACGAGGCCCCTCAACAAGATAGATTAGCACAGTGGCTGCCACAATGGGCTCAAACACGACAATGAGAGTGAGGATGGAGCAGGACCCAGCAGTGTTTTGTTCTGTTGTGAACAGAGTTGCTGTGTCACCGTGACATCCAATAACAATGTGTTCCTTATTAATGCGTTTATCCTTATAACTGATGCATACGGGATAAAATATTGGGACAGGGTGGGCAGGAGGATGGAAAAAACAGTAATAACTGAATGTTGTAAGACTCCCAAAAAGGCATCACTTATAGAGAAAGTGGAGTGAGTGGCGCCCCCTCGAGGTCAGCGTGGGCATAACAGCATCTCTAGCTGAAGCTAGCTGCCTCAGGAAATGAAGCAAACTCTCTTTTAAAGACTTGCAAAAAGAGTCCAGAATAAGAGCTGCATAGTAAAGTGTATTGGAGGAGGAGCGAGAGATTCGATAGCAATAAAAGAATTTTTTTTTCTTTC
>NW_006399755.1:10073366-10116393 GCF_000299155.1 Elephantulus edwardii
TGAGAAAATCTGCCCTCAAAACCTCTCTTAGGTAATAGAGTCAGTTTAAAGAATAAGGTGCACCTGAGCCAAGCCATGGTATTTTCAATTGCTTCCTATGTATCTAAAAGTTGGACAGTGGCAAGAATGACAGAAAATCGATGCCTTTGAGTTGTGGTGTTAGAGAGGAGTTCTGAATATTCCATGGACTGTCAAAAGAAGTTTGTTTTGAAGGAAGTACAACCAAAGTGTTCCTTAGAAAAAACGACAGTGGAACTGTATATCACATATTTTGGGCATGTTGTCATAGGGAGTCAGTCCTTGGAAAGGGGCACCATGCTGGAAAAATTGGAAAGTCAGAGAAAGAGTGGAAGACTTCAACCAGGTGGATTGACAAAGTGACTGTAACAACCGGCTCCAGCCTATCAGAAGCCAGGAGGATGCTCTAACATAGGGCAGGCTTCAGGTCTGTTGTTCAGAGGGTCACTATGGGTCACAGTTGAATTAATGGCACAAAAACAATATTCAAAAGGTCTAGTGGTGAGAACTCGTGCTGCATCACAAAGACATGGTTTGAATCCACCAGCTGCTCCTTGGGAGAAGGGTGGGCAATCTCCTCCTGTGCGACTTACTGCCTCTAAAAACCTGCTGGAGGGTCAGCAATGAAGCGAGAGTCAACTGGATATCACATAGCAGCACAGCAGTTGTTAAGTATTAAAAGTCTTAAAAACAATTAGACAGTTTTGCTTAAAATATAAATTCATTTTTGAGTATTACTCATATACAAGCTAGCAAAAATAGTAATAATATAGCCATCTACTTCCAAAACAACAGTTTTCAAAAACCCTATGTACAACACAGCACACTTAGAACAGTCTAGCAGATATCACACCTTAGGCCGAGCCCCCAAATACAGAAACACACAGGAGGAAGAACAGTTGTAAGCAGACACTAGTGACTGGAATGTGAAATATCAGAAGCATGAATATAGGAAACTGGACATTGTTAAGACAGAAATAGAATGTATAAGTATTTATATACCCGGTATTGGCATAATGAGATAGACTGGCATGAAACATTTTGTGTCGGACAATCATATGTTCTACTATGCCAGAGATGAAAAGGTGAGGAAAGATAGGATTACCTTCATAATGAAAAAGGTCATTTCTAAATCCATCAGCCATGGTTTGTTGTTTGTTTGTTTGTTTTCACGATCTTCGGCAGCATTTTGCTTGCATGTGATATCAACGGTATTATTAGATAATCTCCACATTCAGTTGGATCATCTTTCTTGGGAATGGAAACAAATATGGACTTCTTCCAATCTGTTGGCCAGACAGCCGTCCTCCAAATTTCCTGGCATAGACTGGTGAGTGCATTTAAGACTATGTAAGGAGGGCTCGAAGCACTTGTTGCAGAAGATCAAGGAATGCAGCCTTTGCTATGGATTGGATCTCAATGTCAGTAAAACCAAGATTCTTACCACTAGACCAATAAGCAGCCTCATGATAAATGGAGAGAAGATTTAAACTGTCAACAGTTTCATCTTGCTTGGATCCACAATTAACACCCTTGGTACCAGCAGTCAGGAAATAAGGAGATGCATTGCACTGGGAAAATCTACAGTTAGGGACTTTTCCAAATTATTGAGGAGTAGTGATGTTAGTTGGAAGACTAAGGTGCATCTGATTCAGGCTACAGTCTTTCTTATTACTAGCTATGCATCCAAGAGCTGGACAATGAATAAGGATGATGGAAAAACAATTGACACCTTTGAGCTGTGGTGTTGGAGAACAGCACTGAACATCCCAAAGACGGCCAAAAGAACAAACAGATATGTCTTGGATATGGTGCAGCAAGAGTGCTCTTTGGAGGCAAGAATGGTGAGGCTTCGCCTCATATACTTTGGACATGTTGCCAGAAAGGGCTATTCCTTGGAGAAGTGTCAGTGAAGGAGAAAAAGACCCTCATCCAGGTAGACTGACACAGTAACTGCTACAACGGGCTCTTGTGTGTCAGGAAGTGTAAGGATAGAGCAGGATAGAACACAGTTCAGATCTTTTGTTCATAGGGTCACTATGAGTTGTGTTTGACTTGATGGCACCTAACAACAATAACAATATATGGACTAAAACACATGAGGGAGAGAACTGTTTAAAAGGGATATATGATTGGGTATTATTGTCATGACAGGAGTCCAGAATGAAGGCCGCGCAAAGGAGTGGACTTGGGGGGAGGGATTGTATAACAATGAAAGAGTTTTACTTTTCAAAGAGAAGAGTGAAGTGGGGGGAAGGGTGGGCAGGGAGAAAAGTGCAACAATGAATGACTGAAAACCCTGTGTCTCCGTAAACTTTCATTAAAATTAATTTTTAAAAAAACTGACAGAAACTAGGAAGGTTACATAGGAAACCTTTAAGAGAAGCAACTCAGGAAAGGAGGCTGAAAATGGCTACACACCTTGAAGAATGTAATCAACATCATCATTGTATTGATCACAGGGAAACTGTTGGATTGGTGTGTTCGGCTGTGCGTATTCTCAATAAGAAAGAAATGGCTTCTTTCTGAAAAGAGTAACAGTGTCAAACTATGGGACTTAGTGAACCACAAAAAGAAAAGTAGTGAAGAAAATAACAAAGAAAAATCTTGGTAATATCACTATTATCAAAAATTTTAACCTTTTACTTCAAAATCATCATAAATTGAATATTTAAGCAAATAGCAGACTTGTTTTACTTGGATCCACAATCCTCACTCACAGTACCAGCAAAGCAAAAAAGATGTGTTGCACTGAAAAAAACTGCAGTCAAAGATCTCTCCAAAGTGATAAAGAACATAAGTTTAAAGACTTAGGATGCACCTGATCCAAGCCATGATCTTTTCAATCACTTTCTAGGCATCTGAACACTGGACTGAGAGATCTGCATCCGTGCTTTTGAACTATGGTGCTAAAAAGGAGTTCTGACTATCCCATGGATTGCCAAAAGAGCCGTGTGTCCTGGAGAAATCACAACTAAGGTGCTCCTGGGAGACAAGGCTGTAAAACGATCTCACATACTTTGGGTATGTTGTCAGGGGAGGCCAGTCTTTGGAAAAGGACATAATGCTGGAAAAGGGGGAGGGTCAGAAAGAGGAAAGGCTCAAGAAAATGGACTGATACAGTGACTGCAACAATGAGTTCAAACAGATCAGAGACGATGAGGTTGGCATAGGTTCAGATTTGTTGTTTACTGGGACAGTTAGAAGTCCTAGTTGACTCAATAACTCAGTTAAAAAAAATCATTAGCAACAAATAGGATAAACGAAGCAGTAATATTCTTAACATAATGTTGTTGTTGTTGTTGTTGTTGTTGTTGTTGTTGTTGTTGTTATGTACCATCGAGTCACTCACAACTCAAAGCAACCTTATGTACAATAGCTCTGAAGCCTGCTCTGTCCGTGCCAATGTCATTGACTCCAATACACCTACTGCCATTGACCCAGTTACTGTGTCACTCCATCTCTGGGTCTTCCTCTCCTGCGCTGTCTCTCCAAGGACCAGTACCTCCTGTCCACATGCCCAAAGTATGTGAGACGGAGCTTCAAAATCCTAGCATCCAAGAAGAAACTTGGTTTCACCCTCTCCAAGACAGACTTATTTGTTTTCTTGGCAGTCCATGGTATGTTCAAGACCCTTCTCCAGCATCACAACTCGAAGGCATCAATTCTTCTATCATCCTTAACTTAATGAACCCTTGAAGATATATATCTGTTTAAACTAAATAAGATATTCAGATCCCAGTTTGAAAAACAACTTGCCAAAGAGGAGGGAAAAGGACTGTGATTTTTAAATACAGTATCTTTTCAGCCCCATTAACTATCAAAAAAGTTTTAAAACAAATTATAACAAGACGCCATTCTCCACCTTCCAATGAGGACATTGTTTTCGAAACACCAGAGGATGATGAGGCGACAGTCACTGTTCTGAAGAGCTTGCAGTTGTGAAAATGAATGCAACTTTCTAAAAAGCTATTTGGTAATGGGTATCAAATGTTACCACCCTTTAACCCAGCAATTTTCGCTTCTGGGAATCCAGCCCAAGAAAATAATCAGAGACTAAAATAATGATTACCACATAAATATTCATTGCAGCATTATCTATATTAGGAGAAAAGCTTTTAAAAAAAATAATAACCCTACTAACTCAGTCCCATAAAGACAAATATTGTATAAGACCATTACTGCAGAATGAGTATGAGGATCTGGGAAGAGGGTGGAAGCAGAAAGGTGAGGAAGCCAGAGCAGTGAATCATAAGATCACACAATTTTATAGGAGAGAGGGGTGAGGAAATGGGAGAGATCTGGTGTGAAAAACAATCTGTTCGAGCTCTGTAAATCAGTATTTTTAAAAAAAATCTCTAAACATTATGTATATATGTAACACACACACACATACACACATACATGTGCTGACATGCTTGTATGCTCTGGGTAGACAGAAGAAAGCAATGGAATCCTCAGTTGACACCAGCAGCGAGGGGTACTGGGGAAAAGCACAAGAAGAAGGCTCTCCCCAACTCTCTTTTTATGAGTCTCCTAGATTTTGAACCATTTTCATTTATTGTCTGCTCCATGTGATTTAGCAAACTTAATAAGTTTTTAATGTTTAAGAACGGAACTTTTACATTTATCTAATTGTAATGAGCCACATTTATAACTTCTATTTACAGTCCTAGAAAACCCAGGGCAATTACTGAATTTCACAGACACCAATCCTTTGACCTGGTAAGATCCTATAGTCTACAATGCAGTTCCCAACAACTGCACAACAAAGGTACAAAGATCTTTATTTTACAGATGTGGAAACTGAGGGTCATGGAGGAATTCTAAGCTACTCAAGTTCAAAAGGGCAGCAGGCATCAAAGCAGGGGCTCTGGAATGTCTCATTCCCTCAACCATCACCAGGGGACAAGGTTACAAAGAAAAAGGAAGATACACATGCACACCTATCCTCATCAGGTTCAACTCAGCACATATAGTGTCCATGAGTTCGGACTGAATGACTGCAACTAACAATGACAACAAGAGGTTAGGGTACCACAGTGCGGAGAAGAAACAGCATCAGACGAAGAGTCAGGCCTAAAGACCTAGTCACAATCCTGTCACTTTATTAAGAACCAACAACAGCTCATCTGTTACACACACACTACACTGCCTGGAGAAATATGAGACTCTGTCACTGTCCTCAAGGATATCCCAACAAACAATCTTCAGAGAGTCGATCAGTGCTGTAGTCGAAGGAAGAACAGGGGCTGTAGAAGCTGGAGCTCTCACATAGTCCTGCTTCCAGGAGGAGGTGGACTTGGGGCGGGGGGGGGGGTCTTAAAGAATAAGGACTCCGTCTGGTGCTCCCAGGTTGTACTAAAAAATGTAGAGGACAACTACCTGGCCAATTGACTGGAAGAAATCATATTTATTCCCATCCCCCCCCAAAAAAGGTGATACAACTGAGTGTGGGAATTATCAAGCACTATCATCAATATCACACACAAGCAAAATCTTGCTGCAGATTATCCAAGAATAACTGGAACAATATATTGATAGAAAACTACCAGAAATGCAAGCTGGTTTAGAAGAGCTCGTGGCACTAAATACATTATCACCAATGTCAGATGGATCTTGGCTGAAAGCAAAGAGTACCAGAGGAATGTCTACCTGTTTCATTGGCTACGCAAAGGCATTGACTGCATAGATCACAACAAACTGTTGCTAACCTTGAGAAGAATGGGAATCTCAAAACACTTGATGGTGCTCATGTGAAACTTATTTTTGGACCAGAGGCAGTCATTAGAACTGAGCAATGAAACACTGTCTGGTTCAAAATTAGGAAAGAGTGCATCAGGGATACCTTTTCATTCTATATGCGAAACAGATTATTCAGGAGGCTAAGCTTTATAAGGAGGACTGAAGGAAGACTCATCAACAACCTATGCTATGCAGACTACACAACCTTACTTGCTGAAACTTCTGCATTTGCTGCAGAAGGTCAAGGACTGTAACCTTTAATATGGTTTGAAGCTCAACATCAAGAAGACAAAAATTCTCACCACTGGGATTGAGACTGTTAACAATTTCTGCCTGCTCAGCTCTATCATCAAAACTCTTGGCACCAGCAGTCAGGAAATCAAAAGGCAAATTGCATTGGGAAACTCTGCTGTCAGGGACTCGCCAGAGTGCTGAAGAGCAATGATGTCAGTCTAGAGACTAAGGTACACATGATCTATGCCATGGTCTTCGCAATTACTTGCTATGAATCAGAAAGCTGGACAATGGCTAAGGATAACAGAAGCAGAATCAATGCCTTTGAGTTGTGGTGCTGGAGAAGAGTACTGAACATACTACGGACTGCCAAGAGAACAAACAGGTCTTGGAGAGGGTGAAACCAAATTTCTCCTTGGAGGCTACAATTTGAAACTTTTTCTCATATACGTTGGACAAGTGGCCAGGAGGGACCAGTCCTTGGAGGAAGGACATCACTCTTGGAAATGTGGAGGGATAGCGCAGGACATGAAGATCCTGGATGAGATGGATTGGCATAGTAACTGGGGCAATGATATTAGGTTTGTCAGAGTTAGTGAGACAGGCTCAGAATAACAACAACTTGTGGCAAGCAAAGCAGAAAACATCTTTCCAAAACATTTGCTTACCAACATTCACATATTAGCAGTAACAACAGTAACAGTAATTAACGGTTGAGCATTTGCCCTGTGCCAACTCTGTTTTTATGCATATACACTAAAGACGCTCTGGTAGTGTACTGTGTTTGACGCTCTGTCAGTGTACTGTGTTCAGCGTTCTGGTGGTGTACTGTGTTTGGCGCTCTGGTGGTGTACTGTGTTCGGCGCTCTGGTGGTGTACTGTGTTCGGCACTCTGGTGGTGTACTGTGTTCAGTGCTCTGGTGGTGTACTGTGTTTGTTTGACGCTCTGGTGGTGTACTGTGTTTGTCTGATGCTCTGGTGGTGTACTGTGTTTGTTTGACGCTCTGGTGGTGTACTGTGTTTGTTTGATGCTCTGATGGTGTACTGTGTTTGTTTGACGCTCTGGTGGTGTACTGTGTTTGTCTGACACTCTGGTGGTGTACTGTGTTTGATGCTCTGGTGGTGTACTGTGTTTGACGCTCTGGTAATGTACTGTGTTTTGTATGTTGCACTACACTGCTAGCCAAAAGGTAAGCAATACAAATCCACCAGCCACTCTTTGGGGAAAAAATTAGGCAGTCTTTTCTTCTAAAGATTTATAGCTTCAGAAACCCAACAGATGGTCATTTTGACTACGAAATCAATGCCACAACAATGAGAGACATATATTAACTCAATTATCATAACAGCCTTTTGGAAGCATTCCTATTATTCCCACCTTACTGATAAGGTGCAGAGAGCTCAATAACTCGCCCAAGGCCTCCAAGTTAGTTCATGGAGCCAGGACTCTGAGTGGTCTGATGCCTCTGGTCTCAGTCAGCATCCTCCACACCTCTCAGATGTGTACTTCTCCAGACCTTGTGCTGGATGAGAGGGTTACAAAGATAAATATTTGAGTATTAAGTATTTCTTTTCCAAGTTGTTCTAAAAATGATTTAAGAAGGCCCAAAGATAAATAAAGACACAACCAGAGGCTCAAGAAGCTCATCGTTTACAAGGAAAGAAGACAAGTAAACAGAAAATTCCAGGTCTAAGGCTGCATAAGGAAAAGTTCCCTGCTGTCAGAGAATAAGAAAGCCAAGATCAGTGATATAGAGGTGAGCCGGACAGGAGGGCCCTGAATGCCAGGGCAAAGGGCTCGTACTTTTCCCACTAGCCAACAGGCCTCCAATCTATGGGCCAAGCTGTAATTTCAGGGGAGGTCTCTAGCTTATGTAAAACAAACTCATGCTTTTAGAGTTATGCATAAATGCTATAGACAAAATTCTAATCTATTTAAAACTAGAATGCTCTGGCGGCCTAGTGGTAAGAAGTTGTACTACCAAGGCATGTGGTTTGAACCCACCAACTGCTCCATGGAAGAAAGATAGGCAATCCCCTCCAGTATGAGTTAAAGTCTCTGAAAACTTGCTGGCGACTCAGCCAGGAGCCTGTTCAACGACATTTAAAACTAGTATATTTCATTAAATTTAAAAGCTGCAATCTCTTTTAACCTTTTCTCCTTGGGTTTGTTTTTTTTTTTTTTTTCTCCATCAGCAGCTACTATAAGCTAAATCACTATCAGACAATTCAAACATTTTTATCCTTCTATTTGGAAAACTAGGGATACCCCTGCCGTTAGGGATGGGAAGTAACAGAAATATTTTTAAGCTGGAAGCACTGAGGATTTCAAGTCTGGGATTTCTGCTCTCCATCCACGTCTGCACCTTCACCTTTCCGAGTCCCCTCAAGTCATTTGAAATCGATCATCTAAAGGTCCAAAAAAAGATCCCATCCCAGTGAGACGCTCTGATGCAGAGATATTCTCACAAAGAGTGCTACGTAAATACAAATGACTGTTTGATCAATCATTTGGCCTCAGTGTGGGATTTGGTTAGAATTAAAGCCATCTGGCAGAGGGGGGGGTTGGGGGGATGGGGGAGGAGACAAACAGGCGGGGAAATGACCCACCCCCTCCCCCCAAAAAGCATTGTTAAAATATAACAGAGAAAAATACTAAAGTCCCTGCTGTTATTTCAGCCTAAGCCACTTAATCCTTCAGCACATAAAGCAACTTATTTTACGACCTTTTCCCTTTAAAAAGTAAATCAGAAGACGCTGCCTTGAATTCAGATATCTCTGAAACACACTACCCATCCCTTCAAGTGAAATATCCTGTTTCATAAACCTTCTTCGGGATATTTGAAACTGCAGATCACTAAATGCCTAGCTTTAGGCATCTGACATTCCAGAGAATTAATATTTAAACTTATTATAGGGGGGGAAAAGAATTGCGTTTGGTTGAAGCATGAAATATTTAATAGTGTCTCCAAATTAGAAACCCTATTTTGTTTCGCGATGGAAATGTCAGCGTCATTACCTGGGCTTTGCACTCAAATAAGATAAAACACACTGGCAGTCTTGAGATTAAACACACAATTACGGCCCGTTTTTCTCCAGAGACGCGGAGTGAGACAGGTTTGGGGAGTGGAAGCGATTGAGTTTCATTTTTACGATACACTTAAAATTATATTATCATTCTCTGCCTTGAGGGTTGGGCTTGAGAGAAGCGAAGCAACTTCACTGCAAACTGTTGAACAATCAGTGAATCCACGAAGGCCTACGCAGGATCTAAGCCGTCTCGCTGGGCGAAACCCGGTAACTTTCTCTACTCGCTAGCACAAAAGCATTAAGTGGTTTGGGATAAAAATTAAGCTTCAATTGACACAGTGGATCCTGGCAGCCTCCGCTGGCACGTGTAATTTATTTACAGGGTTGGAAAGTCGGCAAAATACATCATCAACTCTTACACAAACTTCTACTAGGTATTAAATACCCAAACCTCAGAGAAGTAATTCATATAGTCCAGCAACGTTCCAAAACAAACCCAATCTCTGGCCCTCCGGAGAGCTTAAAACAGCAAATGGGATCTGTAATTTTTAAAGTCAGGCTTAGAGTACTCCCTGGTTTCTCGCTAAAGCCTTATTTTCCATCAAACCTGTTATTTAAAAACAAAAGCGACAGCATCTAAAAAAGTGATCCGGCTGCTAAAAAAGGCAACTAGGCTGTATAGCAAGCGGCAGTCCCGGATTCTTCTTCAAATTGTTCCTTATAGATCCAGAGTTAACAGGGCTGGACAACACAAATTCTGTAATTTCATCTTCAAAATAAAAACACCATTCTCATACTCATATGCACACACAAACCTCTCCTCCAGGCCACAGTCAACAACCTCTTGGTGGGACTTTTTCCATCTACTTTGGAGGGGATTTGAGCCCTGGTGGTGCGGTGATTAAGTGCTAACAGAAGCTTCAGAGGTTCGTTCAAACTTATCGAACACTTGGTGTGAAGAAAAAAAAATAAAGATGTGCCAATTTGCTTCTGCAAAGAGTCACAGCCTTAGAAACCTCACAGGACAGTTCTACCTTGCCCTACAGGGTCACGATGACAAGGATGTGACTTGAAGGTAATGGGTTTGTTTCTTTTTTTCTTACTTGAGTCATTTGGCTCAGTGATCACAGAGCTCTCAACCCTCTAAATTCTCAAATTCAGTGTAATCTCTGGCCTGTTCTACCTCCACATCCTTCATCGTCCCACATATCACTTAATAAGAAATATGTATTTAACAAATTCCTCAACCACTGCCCCTTACTTGAGGAGTGGCCTCTATACATCAAGTGTGGCAGGGATCAGGAAGCACATTCACAAACAAATATTCTCAGAAGCCACAGAGGGGAGTCCATGACCAGAGCCTTGGCAAGGAATATCCCCAAATTGTATGAAAAGCTCTAATTGAAAAGGGGACTGTGATCCACAGTCACTAATGGAAGCAGAGTGGGAGAGGAGGTGTATGCTGCCGAGAAAGGGTCCCCTCCAGGGTCCTCCATGGTCTTCCTCAAGACCCCCACATCACAAATAAGAACCACTCTCCTATGCCCATTTCTTATAGCAGGCTGGTGGGCACTGTCCTAAAGGAGGCAGAGTGTCCTCTTAAAGCCATGCCCCAGTCTGCTTACTGAGCCTCCGGGTTCTAGGGATGCTGTTCGGACCAGCTTCCCAAGGCTTGGAAGCACACCGGAATGCCATAGTATAGAACTCCTGCTCTGCTGGATTTTAAAGATTAGTCTGGGTAGCAGTGTGCTTTAAGAAGAAAGTAACAGTTTTTGCTGTCGGCCAGATCTGGCTTCAAATCCATCTACTACTTACAACTAACTAACAAGTGCAACGTTGGGCATGTCACCTAACCTCTCCAAACCTCTGTTTCTGTCTCTTCTCAGAGTTGTTGGCAAATGTAATCACAGCTCTAAAGTATCTGGTCTAGAGCTGAATAGGTACTCAATAAATACTCATTCACCTTTCTCTTCCCATTCCTTCAGTGATCAGCTTCAGGAGTCAAGAATTCCAAAAACTCACTGCTGTTTACTCAGAACCAACTCATAACTGACCCTCCAGCGAGTTTCTAAGGTTGTAAATCACATGCGAGATAACCCACCTTTCTCCTGCAGAGGAGCTGGTGAATTTGAACCACCAGAGGGGTGTCACCTTTGGGCTAGCACTACTATTCCCTGTGGACTAGGCCACCAGAGCTCCTGTAAGAGTTCCAAGGGAAGGTTCAATCCCTAAGCTGGCAAAGGCAGCCTCTTTTCACTCTCTACCTCCTTCCCAACCTTCTAACTGAACTGTTCTCCATTTTACAGGCAGGAACACTGAGGTTTGAAGCTAAGGGCCTTTGCACACAAACATCGAGACTACAACGATGCATGTGTTTGCTCCAGGCAAGCTCCAACCCTAACCACCACATAATTCAGGCCATACAGGAAAAGTTACTCAGTTGACGGACTGACGGTCTCTTCTCTGTGCATCTGACTCAAATGCTGACTTTGAAAACAGCTCAGAATGCTAACACAATCAGCCTCAATCCGCCGGAAACTTTCTGAAGGAATAACCCTTTGGAGTTTAAGGAGAAGACCGGAGAAAAAAAGGAAGCAGATGCTTGAAGTGACTTTAAACTCTAAGACCATTGGGCTGTTGTCTCCCCACCCCCTACCCCATCCCAGGCCTCTGTTTTCTTTCGGTTTCTTATAAATAAGGCTTTGGGAGACCAAAGCAGCCACAAAACTTTCCCCCCTCGTTTCTGCTTGCCTTACTCAGTAACTCGGCTGTCAGTCCCCGGACTTTGGTTCCAATGTGGAAAGCATTTATTTTCTTTTTTTCACTGTAAACTATTAATTCAGGTAGTGCTGTTGATAAACAAGAAGTCTGTTTTTAAAAGTGCGAGAATCGAGAATCATTAGGAGAGTGAAGGCGAGCAGCCCAAACATTCAGGAGCCTGCTTTTTGTGCCTGGCCCTAGCGTTACAGCTGTGCTTTCTGCACAGCCCAGTGGAATTTTTCAAAGCTCACTGCCGAATCTGTTTCATTTCTTCTCCTCCTTGAATTGAATTTGCTTCTTTCTTTATGCACAGAAATAAACTACCCCCTACAAAAAAAAAGAAAGAAAGAAACCTTCTCTCTAGGTCCAAAGGAATTTCAATTAAAACTTGTATTAGGGGGAATAAAAACATCTATGTACGCACACAGACACACAGATATATCAGGACAAGGATGGACAATCTGCTCCTGTGGGATTTTCTGCCTCTGAAAATCCACTGGAGGGTCAGCTGTGAGTCGGTTCAGACTTGATGGCACACAACAAATGTGTGTGTGTGTGTGTGTGTGTGTGTGTGTGTGTGCAATTTATATATATATAAAATGTGGCGATCCATATAATTTAACTTTTAACATACTCATATATGTTCAAGGTAAGATTGTTAAACACCGCTTAACAGCTTCAAAACAGGAACTACTTTGCCAAGCAAACCAAGAGAATGGAGGGAAATTATCATTTCACTGCAAGAGTTTGAGATAGCAGCTGGGCAACTTCCAAATACAGTTGGTGTTTATTTGTTTGTTGTTGTTAGTTTATTCCCTAATCCTACCCAAAAAAGGACTGGAACCCCAACTCCAAACTTTAGTTTCTCCCTTCTATGATGCTGGCAGGATTCCACAAAATAAAACCGAAGAAAATGACAATAATTATGCAACATTCAGAACAAAGAACACGCGAATATATTTTTTTAAATGATTCATTGTGCACTTATGCCTGTAATGGGATTTTAACGCACTGTAAAAAAAATAATAAGTGTGCTGGCTCACTCAGCTTCTCACGCAAATGAAACGCAGGGCGATGAATAACTCGGAGATGGGGTGAGTTTGGGGTTTGTGTTGGCTTTTTTTTTTCTCTTCCAGAAGGAGGGGAAGTGTGAAGGAAAACCACAGCATATAAAGCAATGTGCTTCTTTAATCACAGACAGAGCAACACAGCCTGTGGATGCCTCCCACAGCTCAGAGGGTCCTGGGACCTCAGCCCAGCTGACCACACCACAGGTAAACTATGGCCTAAACTAAGAGACAAGCTTATTACATGATGGTTCTCTTTCTATTTCACACCAATCTTAGCAATTTCTAGAGGGTTTGGGAGGTGGGAAGAGAATATAAATTCCAGCCACTCAAGATTCTTTGGAAATCTTTTGGAATTATGTTTCCTCTACATGTCTATAAAAGATTTGTCGGATACATAACTCTTACAACTGGAGACGCAACAAGTTCCTATCTTATTTGTATACCCACACACTTACATGTTTCTCTTTGTCTCCCTGAGCCTGACATTTGGCCAGCAGGCTTTTCTCCCCCTTATTTGAAACCTCAAGCACCGAAAAAATTTGGATCTGATTATTTCCGGATCACAGGACCAGCACTTTAAAATTTAAAATGGATGAAATGCAAGCAAATTGCCCACCAGAGCCAGAGGGGGAGAAATACTTCAAAAATAACCCATATCTTGCTATTACAGATGCACTAGCCCCTCCGACGCCTCCCCTCAACATCACAGTGGTGTCTGGCAAATGCGGACTTTTCCAGGTACCCAAAACCTCATCATGTCTTCTCTCCACTGACACAGCCCAGCCAACTCCTAACACCCAAATACACAATTTCCTTTTCCCTTCTTTTTTTAAGAACATAAAAGTCCACCTTTTAAAAAAAAAATATTACTTTTTGGACATTTATAATCATGTTTTGGTGGCTGTTTATTAATGATAGAGCTCATTTATTTTATCACAATCATCAGCCTCCTTTTTCTTTCTAAGAAAGGGCTCACATACGGTGGAAAGGCTCAGTGAGTCGCCGTGAGGTAATAGTGACTTCATTATCTGGTTTGGTCTCAGAACAGCAACCCTGGGCGAATGGAAACATCTGGTAAGAAGTCTTAACTATGGCATAGTTAGCCAACTTCCAAAGATTCAAGACAGGAGAAATATTAAAAGGAAAAATACTTTTAAATTCTCTGGGAACATTCTGGAGGCCTCCATGGCAAATGTCAGCTCTCGGTCCCCACCATCCATAAAGAAGGTCAAAGTGACAGCAGCACAATTGACTACTTGGAACTAGAAGCTTTGACAAACTGCCACTCACTGTCTCTGTAACTTTGAGCAAATCCTTAAACCTGTCCCTATCTTTAAAAAGTTTAAAAAGTGGGCATCATATCAGTAAGAGGCGATGTTTGCCCAGTTCTTTACAGAGTGCACAGTGCCGGTCCATCTGTTCCCTCAGAGCAGCCCACAAGGTAGGCAGAGCACAGCTGGTGTGAGGGCAGGATGAGGTAATGTGTGGGAAACACGCTGAAAACTGTAAAGCACTGTGCACGGGAACCAGCGTCATTAGGCATCGCCACAAAGCTGTCTGCTTGCATAAAGCCCAGATGTTTACCTTCTTTCCTTGTCAGGACTTATAAAAGCAGAGTGTCGGGTGTTTAAAAATAAGAAAGAAAAATGCAGCATCTGGTAATTTGGCCTTTCCAAATGTTTGGAATCTGGATAAACGGGACGCTGCCATAAACAGATCGTGATTCTGATTGTAAATGATGACAGCGTTAGCGCATGACGTCGCACCATCCTCAGTGCCTCCTGACCCCAGATCTGGAAATACACAGAATCCCAACATTCAGAGGTAAGCTACAGGATTCAACAAGTGACTCCCAGCCTGTGCTTAGGGTCTGTCCAAGGCAGAAGGCTGATCGTCTGAAACCTGACTCTAGACCAGGCTTTCTCTCCCATCACTGGGTAGCAGTGGCCACAAAAAACCTGAGGCTTGGCTGCTCTGGGCTTCTCACGCTCAACCTTTTGAAAAGCAAACTCTTCTCCCTCTTTGCTCTGTTCTCTTTATCTCAAATGTTGCTGGCCGGAGACTGATGCCTTGCACAAATGAGTAAAATCTATCTTTTATACCCTGTTAGTTTACAAGACAAACTCCTCTTGCAATACTGTTTTGTTTACCACAGAAGACAGTCATTATTATCTATTGTGGAAATGAAACACCAGGAGTTGAGAACATGAAACATATTACAATAACCAGGCACTGAGCCTGGTCACTTCACATTTATGCAGTCTTTCAAAGAAAGTCTCACAGTGAATTTACAAATGAGGAGATTAAAACTCAGAGGACTGATATCTGTCTCACAGATTCTAGGTAGTAGGGTCTTACAATTTCCAGCACGGTCAATAAATATTTCTCAGTTGGTATTTCCATCTGTCTGTTTTCAATAAGCCAATCGTTCGAAGGGAGGCATCAAACATGCAAAGAGTTGCAAAAGCTAGAGAAAAGATTAATGGAGGGAGAGGCAGTAAGACAGTGCCATTTCCTTGTGTCATTTTTAAGAAGGCCATCAAAGCTCTGCTTGGAAGCTAATTTAGTCTCAGGCCACTTGGTGACTAGACTGTGAGGATGAACTTGCTCGAAACCTCTCCAGCCCAGTCCCCATTTAACATGCAGCCCAGATCTCCAGTCCTGACCTGCTAAGTGACTTTTTACAGGACACGTCTCCTACTGACAGGCCTCAGTTTCTCCAAATAGCTTCATCAGGAGGCTCTGAAGAAAATGATTGTGAAGGCTCTTGGGAAAAGGTTAATCAGAGAGTAACTGCCTTTTCTCCATCCCTTTAACCTTCTCTGTCCTTTCTAAATACAATCCTAACTTAAAGATCTCATATTTTAGACATGGGATGGGGAATGGAAGTAGGAAGATCATACAGCAACTAGATGAAAGGTTTCTATCACCACTGCTTTGGAGCAATGGCACCATTTGATGTATGTACTGAGGACTCAGTAGGATAGTAGGTGATAGTCACTACATTTTAAATGCAAAATATTAAAAGAAGGTATCTGTTTAGCAGGTCACTGTGCGTGGAAAGGGGCGAGCCAGGAGGCTTGCCACAGCAAGCATAACTAATAGCTGCACACTGTCCCTCTCTCACTGCTGAGAGAACCTCAAGTGTAATTCCTACACTACTACTCTGCAGACATTTTCTTCCACATCTGTCCTACTAAAAAAAAAATCACCTCTATCTCTTAGAAAAGAGGATAACTATTTTTTTTTAATTAGACCCAAAAAAAATAACACTTTCTCCTAAAGTCAGGTGGTCTGGGTTTTGGGCTTTTAAGGGGAGGGCTATTCATATTTATTTAATTTTGCCAGTCTCTAAATTTGGGAACTGGATTTTTTTCTCACTTTTTTTTTTTATTATTATTACCCAGAAGGAGTTCTCATCTCTAAAAGTAAGCCAGCCAACCTGTTCTACGTTCTCAGGCTAATGCTAACAGAGTGATGCCTACAGAGCTAAAAAACACAAATAGGTTTTTATTTTTCTCTTCCTCTGGAAATAGAATGAAGAGGTCTCAAATGCTGATCTAACCAAAATGCAAGGCCAGAGTTTCTCCTAGAAGAGAGGGGGGAAAAGTGAAGGGAGGCAAGGGCCTTAACAGATTTCCCTAATTTCTGGTTAATTATCTGTCAGCATGAAAGTTAGAAATAACATCTCAATAATAATTAACTGCCATGAGAAGAACATACTCAGGAATATCCCAGCATCCCTGCTGAATTCACGTCCATAGGCTGTGCTGGGCTCTGTGTCTTCATCTCCACAGATTTGCTGAGTAGAGGAAGAACACTGACAAAGTAACTTTTGACTGAATGTTATATTTTTGAATGGTCATGTCTAGATAAGACAGTTTTAAGTCAGGACTCGACTCAAAAAAAAAAAGGACTCGACTCAAGTCGGATTATGGATTCATAAAGTTTTCTGGCAGAAATCCAGACATCATCTGGTCTAATTCCTCACTTGACAGATGGGGAAACTGAGGTCCCAAGAGGAGAGAAGTCGTGCTGAAGGCCTCTGGTTTTCGTTATTTAGGGAGACTGGAATACTTCAAAATATGCCTTTAGCTGACTCAGAGATAGAGGGGCTCGACGTTACTGGTGAACTACAAAGAGCCTTAATTTATAATAAGATTGTGACAAGTTTCATACAACTTTTATCAGAAACATACGGAAGCAAAATGATGTAACTTGAGCTTTCTGGAGATACATCCCCTCCCACCCCAAAACAGGCTTATCACACTTTAAATTGGATGCTTCCTACACCCAGGAATCACTTCAGATTGACAATCCAGTCTCAAAAGAAGTAGGGTGAAAATCCCACCAAATTCGGCGGAGACTCCCTACAAAGGCGCGCTGCTGGGAGGACGCTGCGGGGCCGGACTCACCCTTCCCGGCGGCGGCCTTGGACTGACTGTAGTCTCGGGGGCTCCGCGGCCGGAGGAGGTCGTGGGCGCGCGGCAGAGGCGCGAGCGTCCGGGGTAGCAGGTCCCGAGAGCTCGCATCCCCGCAGCCGCCGCCGCCCACGGTGACCCTGAAGGCCATATGCGCGCCGAGAGCAGTGGGCCCACGGCCGGGACCGGGCACGCCGGGCACCTCCTTGGGCCTCTTGTCCGAGTGCGCCTCGGCCACCTCGCAGTGCATGGCGCCAGGCGCGCGGGGACCTGCAGACGGGAGACACCAAACGCACGTTAGAATCCAAGAAGCGAGCCCTTTAGACAAGTCACCATCCCTCAGTTGACTCCTCACCCGCCTCTAAAATGGGTTCGCGCCCCCACGTACCCAAACTGGAGCTCAAACCCACCTGATGCATCATAAAAAGCCCCTCGCTTCCTTCCCTGCCTCCTTGAGCGCCTCAGCCTCCCAGGCGCGTCCCTGCGAAGCCCCTGCGCTGCAATTCCGCACCAGCCCTCTTAAGACGAATGAGGAAACTGAGGCCAGGAAAGGGAAGGGAGCCTGCCTGGTGTCAGCCAGTGCGACCAAGACAGGGTAGACAGGAGATGCAAAGCCACAGAAATGGCTCCAGCGGATAACCAACTGCGCTCCTCGTGGGTTCTCCCCACCCGGCTGCGCGCAGAGGCCCTGCACTGCTCACCCACGGATCCAGGGCTCAGATACCCCGTTACACCCGTGAACCCCCGAAACTGGAGAATGGGAATCGGAGGATAGGCGCTGACTCTTGTGACGTGGACTCACCACGAGCACAGTGAGCCTTTCCCGCGCACATCAGAGAACGTGAACCCATTTCCCGCTCGCAAAACCCACGAAGACACAGTCAGCGAAGTCTTTGCACGAAGTAATCCCAAGCACACCAGCAAACCCAAACCCACTGCTGACGAGGGCAATACGATTCCCCGCGGCTCTGTCACTCACTCACACACACACACACACACACACACACACACACACACACACGATTCCCCGCGGCTCTGTCACTCTCTCTCTCTCTCTCTCACACACACACACACACACACACACACACGTGTAAATACAAACTCCAGGTCACTACGTGCCACAGATAATACTTTCACTCATTCGCTCACTCCGATACGCAACACAAACAGCCACACAGTCTCACATGCTCCAAAACACACCACGCTAGGTGTCCCAGCGCCAAGGCTTCGGTTCTTCCCTCCATCACCTCTTCTGGAATGAGGGCCCGGGGCCCCCAAACTCTCGTCTCCCCTAGACATTCTCGGCCCTATCTCAAAGTTCCCGAGCTCAAGCACCGCCAGGATCCAAGTCCCGGGTCTGGCGCCCGCGGCCCCCTCCTCACCTCGCCGCAGTCGCAGCAGCTCGCGGGGCGAACCGCACCGCGCGCCTCCACTGGCGCCGCAGCCCCCGCCGCCGCCGCCGCGTCCTGCGGGGCGGCACCCCGGGGGGTAGGGGCGGGGCCGCCGCCTGCCCGACAGCAGCTCCGACCACTGGCTCGCGGCGGCGGCCCCACCTCAGCCAATCGTGGCGCGGGGGCGGAGCGTCCTCCCTGGGGGCCGGGGCGGGACGGCGAGGGTCTAGGCCGAGGTTTTGACAGGCGGCAGCGGGTTGGAGCCGGGTGCTGCCTGTGGCTCTCAGACCTCGGAGCACCGGAGACCTGCGCAGAGTCGGCGGAGCACACCGGTGTAGAGGACGTCCCGGCTCAGCCCGGCGCTGCCCCGCCTCCGCCCCTTCCAGCAGGATCCTGCCTCTCTCCAGGTCAGTTTTCCCTCAGTACCTGCGGATGCAGGGATAATCGTTCAAAATGCTTGAGAAGTTTTCTTGCAGAATCCAACTTACTCGCTTGAGAGAACTCGCATAGAATTCAAAGTGAATGGAACCTAAACCCAGAAATTCTCGGCCACTTTTCTTACGCTTTTACAAAAGGAAGGGGAAGGAAAGCGGCGTGTCGGAATCCCTCCTAGAGACTATTTTCATTTAGTCTGTTTCAAGAGTAAAGCCCCACAACTAGATTTTTAGTGCCTTCCTGGGCGATTCTTAAGACTCTCCGAAATTGAGGCCCTGTCATTTAAAGTGCCCCGATCTGTGTTCCTTTCTGCTGCCTTCTAGGCTAACACACTCACAGCAAGTCACGGGCCTTGCCTGAGCAGTGGACAAAAAATATAAAGACTTCACAAGAACTGAAAGAAATAACTCAGTTCTCCTCTCTGAGCTTCCGTTTCCTCTTTGTAAAATGGGGGTGTTACAATGGAATACTATGCTGCATTGAAAAACAAAGAACTCATGCAATATTATTCAAAATGGGTGAACCTGGAGGACATTATGCTGAGTGAGGTATCTCAGTCACAAAGGGACAAATGCTATATGGTGCCACTGTTGTAGAATGAGGCTGGCATTGGGGTGGGGGTAAGACTGAGAAAAACTGGATGAAATATGTTTACGGCATTGAAGTCTATAGGGGAGAGAATAGTCTAAAAGTATTATATTTTAGGTCATTATTTTTATCGTAGGAGTATGCAATGAGGGTTGTAGAGTGGATTATATTTGGGGCTAGGGGGTGGGGTTGGGGGAGTGTGGGGGGGATTGTGTACCAATGAGGGAGTTTTTCTTTTGTGTTTCAAGGAGAGGAGCAAATGGGGGGGAGGGGGGAGGGGTTTGTGCGGGGAGAAGGGTGCAACAATGACTGAATGAAATCCCAAAATCTCTGTAGATGTTCATTGAAATGAAAAATAAACAACCTAAATTTAAAAAAAAAAAATGGGGGTGTTAGCCCCTCCATGGCCTACCTGTCAGCGCTATTGAAGGATCCAGGCAGTCCCAGAGATGAGTCTCTGCGTTTTATTCCTACTTGCTTCCTCTGCACCATTTTCAGGCGATCTGAGCTGACACCAAAGACGCCTGCCTAGCTTTGCATCCTCAGAAAGAAGGGGTCCAGTCTCAAATTGAAACATGAGTACTGAACCCAATCGTACTACCACAACAGGTCAAGCATTACATGGGATTCTGCACAAATTATTTTTGGAATCTTGGAAACCCAAGACTTTAGAATCATAAAACTGTAAAATTCTATTTCATATAATTTATTAAATATACTGTATCCTAATTAGAAATCAATAATGCTAGGAAAGTCTTAGAGATTTAGTTAGCCCATCCCCATTTTCAGAAAGGGGGATGTGACTGGTCCACATCCATGTCCTGCAGTGTGACTGGCCTTCTGATTTTTCGTCCTGTGCTTTTTCTCCTATACCACCTACCAGTTACAGGACATCACTCCTGCTTACAAAATATAGGTCAAAGACTACATGAAGTTGTTGGGTGCTCTACAATCAAGTGTGACTCATAGTGACCATATAACAACAGATCTGAAACCTCTCCTACTGTGTGCCATCCTCACAATCTCTGACACACTCAAGCCTATTGCTACAGTCACTGTGTCAGTCCACCTGGTTGAGGGTCTTCCTCTCTTTCGACATCCCTCCACCATCCCAAGCATGATGCCCCCTCCTCCAAGGAGCACTCTGGCTGCACCTTCTCCAAGAGACATCTGTTATCCTGGCAGTCTATGGTATCTTCAGTACTCTTCTCCAACACCACAGATTAGGCATTCTTATTCTGTAACCTTTTTTCACTGTCCAGCTCTCTGAAACATAACAAGTGATTGAAAATACCATGGCCTGAATAGGTGCACCTTACTGTTGTTGTTGTGTACCATTGAGTCAGAACCAACCCATAGCTGACCTACTTGGTGGGTTTTCAGAGGTGGTAATCACCCATCCTTCTCTTGCAGAGCGGCTAGGGGCCTGGAACCCCATGCCTTCAGGATTCCAGCACAGCTTCTTGCCACTAGGCCACCAGTCCTCAAAATAACATCACTGTTCCTCAATAATTTTGAGAGTCTGACTACAGACTTTCCTGGTGTAATATGTCTCCTGATCCCCTGACTGCTGGTTTTAAGTCTGTTGATGGTGGATCCAAGATGAAGTCATTGACAATTTCAATCTTTTCTCCAGCCATCATGAGGTTGCCTATCGGTCCAGTGGTGAGGTTTTTTTTTTCTTGATGCTGAGATGCCATCCACATCTGTAGTCTTTGATCATCTGCAGCCAGTGCTTCAAGAGCTCCTCACTTTCAGCAAGCAATGTTGTGTCATCTGCATAATAAAGGTTACTGATTAGTCTTCCTCTAATCCTGATGTCACATTCTTCTTCATGGACTTCAGCTTCTCAAATAATTGGCTTAGCATGCAGATTGAATAAGTATAGAGAAAGGATACAATCTGGATGCACACCTTTCCTAGTTTAAACCATCCAGTGTTTCCTCACTCTGCACAATAGCCTCTTGGTCTAAGTATAGGTTTTGCATAAGCACAGTTACATGTTCTGGGACTCCCATTCTTCTCAATGTTAGCCATAAATTTTTACAATCCTCACACTCAAATTCCTTTACATAGTCAGTAAATCACAAATAGACTTTCTCCTAGTATTCTTTGCTTTCAGTCAGAATTCATGTGACATTAGTAATGATATCCCTAGTGCCAAGACCACTTCTAAATCCAGCTTGAACTAGTACTTTTTTAATGATCTTCAGCAGTATTTTGCTTACATCTGATATTAATGATGTTGTTCAAGGATTTCCACATTCTGGTGGATCACCTTTCTTGGGAATGGGAATAAATATGGATCTTTTCCAGTTAGTTGGCCAGACAGCTGTCCTCCAAATTTCCTGACACAGACTCCTGAGCATATCCAGGGCTGCATCTGTCATTTGAAACATGCTAATTGGTATCCCATTGATTCATGAGACCTTTTTTCCCCAGTGCCTTCAGTGCAGCTTGAACTTCTTCATTATCTTGATCATATGGTACTTCATGAAATATTTCGGTGCCAGACAATTCTTTTTGGTACAGTGATTATGTGTATTCCCTCCATCTTGTTTTGATGTTTCCTGAATCATTCAAGATTTTTCCCATAACATACCTAAGTATTGAAACTCAAGGCTTGAATTTGCTTTATAGTTAGTTCTTTTAGTTTGAAAACTGCCAGACGAGTTCTTCCCTTTTTATTCTCCAACTCTAGGTTCTGAATATTCCATTTTAATACTTTGTCTTCTCGAGCTGCCCTTTGAAATCCTCTGTTCAGCTCTTTTACTTCAGCATCTCCTCTGTTTCGGCTTCTCAATGCTCTAGTGCAATTTTCAGGGTCTCTTCTGACATCCATTTTGGTTTTTGTTTTCTTTCTACTGACCTTCTCTCTTCATGGATGATATCCTTGATGTCATCCCACAACTCATCTTGTCTTCAATCATTGGTTTTCACTGCTTCGAACTTAGTCCTAAGATGATTAAGTTCAGGTGGAATAGGTTAAATACCCTATTTTGGTTCTCAAGGAGTTGTTTTCATTTTCTTCAGCCTCAATTTGAGCTTGAAAATGAGTGATTGATGGTCTTTTCCACAGTTAACACCTGCTCTTGTTTTGACTGCTGATATTGAGCTTCTTTAAGCAACAATTCCTTCCACAAGGGTAATCAACCTGATTCCTATGCAGTCCATCAGGTGAGGTCCATGTGTAAAGTCATTGTTTGTTGTTTGTTTGTTTGTTTTTAAAAAAAGGTACTTGTAATGAATAAGTCATTGAACAAAATTCATTCTATTTCTGGCCTTGTTTCTAACACAAGGGCCATACTTTCTGACTGTTATTCCTTCTTTATGGAATAGTAGTATAGAGGGACTTTAGGCCTTTTGTTCACAGGGTCGCTATGAGTCATGATCAACTCCAAGGCAATCAACAACAACAGTGTTTGAATGAAAGACAATGTTTGCATTCCATTTACCAATTTTCATTAATGCAACTTGATTGCATGTTTGGTCCATTTTGAACTGCAAAATTTGGTAAAAGTCTTCCATTTCCTCCTCTTTGGCTTTAGCTGTTAGTGCTTATATTTGAATAATAGTCAAATTAACAGGTTTTTTCTTGTATGTGTATGGAGGCCTTGCCTCTATCTGAGAAATTGGAGTTGAAGATTATTGATGCTTTTGTGGCAGGAGAGGAAGGAGTACAAGAGGCAAGAGTAACTTTACAACCCTCCTGTGCATACTTGCCTCACTATCTGGAGTACAGTGCAAGTTCTGTCTGCAGTAGACCATGGGCCTTTCTCACTTGTTCATTGCTGTCAAGTAGGAACCATTTCCTAGCTGACCCTCCAGAGGGTTTTTAGAGGCTGTAAATTACACAAGAGGGGATTTCCCATCTTCCTCTGACAGAGGAGCTAGTGGATTAAAATAGCTTGCCTTGCCACCTGTCTTTGGATTGGCAGCAAAATCTTTACCCCCTTATTGTTGTTAGGTACAGTGCAATGATCCTATGAATAATAGATCTGAATCCAGTCCTATCCTGTGCCATCCTCACAATCCTTGACATGCTTGAGCCCATTGCAGAAGTCCCTGTGTCAGTCCATTTGGATGAGGTTTTTCTCTTTCCCTGACCCTCCATCTTTGCAAGCATGCTGTTGCTTTACAGGGATGTCTCCTAACATCCATGATTGTCTCCTGCCATTATGTCCAAAGTCTGTGAAATGAAGCTTTGCTATACTTGCCTCCAAGGAGCACTCTGAATGTACTTTCCAAAACATATTTCTTTGTTCGTTTGGTAGTCTATGGGATGTTTGGTACTGTTTTCAAATACCACAACTCAAAGACATCTATTTTTCTTCTGTTTATTCATTATCCAGCTCTCAGTTGCATAGCAAGTGACTGAAGGAACCATGACCTGAATTGGGTGCACCTTAGTCTTTAAACTACATCATTGCTCCTCAGTACTTTGGAGAGATTCCCAATGCAATATGGTGTTTTTTTTTTACCAATGGTACTTTTCCTAAAAGACAATTATAATGTCTCTTGACCTCATTTTCCTCTTCAAGAGGAAGAGGCTTACAGATAGTGGGCCTTTTCCGTTATGCTTTTCAGTGATAACAGAGAAAGCGTGAATAACTAACTCATTTACCTTCTCTCCTCCACTCCCCACCTGACCCCACACACACATAGCAGCACTCACATCTAGTCAGGACCCATAAAACATTTATCTTTGAATAAGTCACTTAACCAAGTGAACCTACAGGCCAAGGGTCTCCAAATTTAAAAATGCACCAACAGCTCATTCAGTTATTCTTTGCTGAGTACACACCCTGGGCCAGCCCACGAGCTGACCCAGGGCCATGGAGATCCCCCAGGCCTGCGTCTGCTTCAGTGAACACCCTACCAGGACAGATGGCTTGATGGAACCTGGCAAAGTGATGAGAAAGTTAATCTGCTCAATAAAACATGCCTCTTAAACACTCTAAATGGAGGGACCCTTTTGGGAATATACAGAATCTGGTGGGTATATGGATATTTTTTTCCTAGAAAGAAATATAAGAAACTGTTAACAGTAGTTAGGGGAATGAGGGAGGCCTGCACTTTTTATACCTCTGAATTGCCTGAATTCTCTACCAATATATATTATCCCCTGTTTCCTTTCAACAAAGATTATCTGAGCAGTGGGATTTTGGACTATATTCTGTTTTCCTTTATACTTGTGGTATTAAAATATTTTAATAGTGTAATTGTCAAGAGCAAAGCAAACAAAGCTTGCTTCTCACTTCAGACAATAATGTACTTTTTACATTAAACCATGCTTCCAGCTTCGACTGTCTTTCGCATTCCAGTCTCATATGTAAAGGTCTAACACAGGCTCAGTATATCAAAGACGGTGAGTGTGGCACAGGACAGGGCCGGGTTCAGATCTGTTGTTCATAGAGTCCCTATCAGTCACAGTGGACTCGACGGCAAATAATGACAGCAGCTGGGTATCTCCATCTGAATCTGCCCACAAAAGCACACACCATGTTCTTCTTCAACTTTGTTCCTCATTCCTTTGTTCCTAATGTATAAATGATCCATGGCCAAGTACACTAAGTCAGAAATTTTAAAGTCTTACTGGATTCTTCCTCTCATATCTGATTTGACGTTGTTGTTGTTGTTATGTGCTGTCGAGTCACCTGTGACCCATAGTGACCTTATGTACAACAGCTCTGAAGCCTGCCCTGTCCTGAGCCAGTCTCACTGACTCCGACACACCTACCCACATTGCCCCAGTTACTGTATCAATCCATCTCATTTGGTTTCTTCCTCTCCTGTGCCATCCCTCCACCCTTCTGAGCATGATGTCCTTCTCCAAGGACCAGTCCCTTCCCTCTTGGCCATGTGCCCAAAATATATGAGCTTCAAAGTGCTAGTCTCCAACAAGAAACTTGGTTTCACCCTCTTCAAGATAAAGTATATGAGCTTCATAATCCTAGCCTCCAAGGAGAAACTTGGTTTCACCCTCTCCAAAATAGGCCCGTTTGTTTTTGTGGCAGTCTATGGTATCTTCAAGACTCTTCTCCGGCACCACAACACAAAGGCATCAATTCTTCTTCTGTCATCCTTAGTCATTGTCCAGCTCTCTGATGCATAGTAAGTAATTGTTAAGACCATGGGCTGGATCAAGCGCCTCTTAATTGTCCTTCTTTCCATTCTCACTACTCCCATTTCTTCCCAGCTCTCACAGATGTCTGTTAAGACTCCTTCAATTCTCTCCACCTTCATCCTTATTTTCCTCCCAATCATCCAAAATCCACATTTATTTTTCCCTCAGAAAAAGAGAAAACCCACTGGAGGGTCAGCTATGAGTCAGTTCTGACTTAATGGTAATGTTGTTGTTGTTGTTGTTGTTGTTGTTTGATGCCGTCGAGTCGTAGACTACTCATAGTGACCCTATGAACGAACGGCCTGAGCACTCTTTGTACATAGAGTTTCCAGAGGCAAGCCATTTCGGAAGTGGATGCTGCTCCTGCTTCCAGTAATGGCAATGAGTAATGTGTAAAACATAAATCTTTACAGGAAGGAGCTCTAGTGATACAGTGATTGTTGTTGTTATGTGCTATCGCGCCAACTACAACTCATGCAGCCCTATGCATAATAGCTGTGACCCCTGCTCTATCCTGAGCCAGTTTCACTGTCTCTGACACACCTACCTTCATTAACCCAGTCACTATGTCAATTCATTTCATCCAGGGTCTTCTTCTCCTGCACTATCTTTCCACCCTTCCAAGCATGATGTCCTTCTCCAAGGTCTTGTTCCTCCTGATCACATGTCCAAAGTATGTAAGATAGAGCAAAATTCTTGCCTCTAGGAAGAAACTTGGCTTCACCCTCTCCAGGACAGACCTGTTAGTTCTCTTGGCAATGCTCTTCTCCAGCACCACAACTCAGAGGCATCGATTCTTCTATCATCTTTGGTCATTTTCCATCTTTCTGATGCATAACAAGTAATTGCGAAGACCATGGCCTAGATCAGGCTCACCTTAGTTTCTAGACTGATATCATTGCTCTTTAGCACTCTGGAGAAGTCCTTGACAGCAGATTTTCCTAATACAATTTGTCTTTTGATTTCCTGACTACAGGTGCCAAGAGTGTTGATTGTAGAACCAAGCAAGCAAAAATTAACAATCTTCTTCTCCATCTATCATGATGCTACCAATGGACCTAGTGGTGAGAATCTAAGCTTTCTTAATAGTAAGCTTCAATCGATATTGCAGTCTTTCTAAAATATTATTTCTGACTGTGGCATTTCCCTGCTTAAAACTCACTAACAACTCCCAATGAGCCAAATTACTGAGGAGCAATAATGTCACTTTGAAGACTAAGGTGCATCTGGTTCAGAACATGGTCTTTTTAATAATTTTCTATGCATCTGAAATCTGGACAACAAATAAGGATGAAAGGAAGAGAACTGATGCCTTTAAGCTGTGGGATATTGGAGAAGTAAACTGACTATTCTATATTCTATAGACTACCAAAAGAACAAACAGGTATGTCTTGGAGAAAGTGCAACCAGAGTGATCCTTAGAGGCAAAGACGACAAAGCTGCATCTCACATACATTAGGTACATTGTTAAGGAAGGATATTCTTTGGAGAGAGACATCATGCTTGAAAAGGTGCAGGATTGGCAAAAGAAAGACCCTCAACCAGGTGGATT
Source organism: Elephantulus edwardii (assembly GCF_000299155.1). Taxonomy (NCBI): domain Eukaryota; kingdom Metazoa; phylum Chordata; class Mammalia; order Macroscelidea; family Macroscelididae; genus Elephantulus; species Elephantulus edwardii. The sequence goes on from NW_006399755.1 coordinate 10,100,738, forward strand.
GACACAGTGATAACTACCATGGCCTTAGGTATGTTAGAAATTACAAGGATGGCACAGGATAGGACGAGGTTCAGATCTGTTGTTCACAGGGTCGCTACGAGTCATTCATGACTCAACAACACCTAACAACAATGACACCTAATACTGCCACACTGAGGAGTGTAAGTCCCATCCATGATTCCTCCACATGCGCCTGTCACAGGAAGAGGATAGCACCCAAACCATCTATGGGTTCAGGGCTTCCAAGGAGACTAAATGTAAATGCAGAAAAAGAAAAATTACCATCAAAATGAGAGATGGCAATGATGAAAAGAAAACAGTTACTTCTCTCATCATTTCTAGAGTTAATCTAATAAAAGAGCCTCTCAAAATCAAAGTAAGGTTCAAGAAATGAAAGTATTGAAAATAGTTACAAAAGGGCTCCAAATATTTTTTGGAATAAGCACTATTTATGATGAGAGAAAAATGAAACAATTTAACTAAACATCTACCTAAGGACAGTGGAGCCCAAAAATATATCTAGCATCATATTTAGGGGCAAAAATAGAGTGTATTATCGCTTCCCTTTGAGACAAAGATGTCCGCTATTACTGTTCCTATTCTGCATCTACTGGAAGATCTAGGAGGTGGAATAAGGTTAGAAAACAAGAACAAAAGGCATGCAGACTGAGAAGGAGGAACTGCAGTTCTATAGGAAGCACTAAGGTACCCAGCTGCTAACCAAAGGGTGGGCAATATGAATTCACTCAGTGCCTCCTTTGGAAATGTTAGGAGAGGCTATTCTATAGAAAGGGACTCATGCTTGGAAAGGTGGAAAGTCAGATAAAGAGAGGAAGACTGTCAATGAGATGGACTGACACAGAGACTGTAGCAGTGGTCTCAAGGAAGTCAGAAATGAGAAGGGTGGCACCAGATCTCTCGTTCATAGGGCCACTATGATGCCAAAAGCACATGGTTGGAACCTGCCAGCAACTCCACACCACAAAGATGTTGCAATCAACTTCCATAAACGGAGCCACCTTGGAAACCCTCTGGGGCAGTTGTACGTTCTCTGTGGGGTCACATTGAGTCAGAACTGACCTGGCAGCAGGGCTTTTTTTAGCAATAAATAATTAGAAGGGATCTGGGGTTTTTTCTTAAAAAGTACCATTTGCAATAGCACTCAGCATAGTTGTAGAATCTACATGCTGAAAACAATAAAATTCTAATTAAATAATGCAAATAAGATTGACATTAATAAAGAGGGCTATAATTATCATGGTTTGGAAGAATCAATATTGTTATGATGTCAATTCGCTCAATTAGTCTACAGATTCAACACAACTCTAATAAACATTCCAGCAGTGGGGTTTTTTTGTGAGTCAGCCCACTGAATCAAAAATGTATTCAGAAAGACAAAGGAACTAGAATAGCAACACAATTTTGGAAATGAAGAACAAAGTTGAAAGACAGTAGTTGATTTGAAAATTTACTATAAACTTACAGCAATAAAGAAACTGTTACGAGCAAAAGGACAAACACATACATATCATGGATCCAGAGTCCACAGATAGATCCATATAGATATTGAATAATTGATTTTTGTTAAAGGTACACAGGCAATTTGATGGAAAAACATTGAGGTGGATTTTTTTTTTAATTAAGCCTATTCTATTGGAGTGAAAGTTTAAAAATCACACTGTTTTTTTAAAATCTTTCATAGGCGTTATCACTGATTGATTCAATTAACTTACTACAATATATAAGCAAATACCTTATTGAATGTTGCTCTTCCTTTCACTCTTCCAAGAAAGGATGCCAAACAATAACACATATATTAACATGTGCCAAAAAAATTAACCTCACACCTTACGCAAAAATTAACTCCAAATGGATGAAAATGCAAAATTATAGTTTTTAGGAGGAAAAACAAGAGACCTTTTGTGCCCTGGTTAGGCAAAGACTAATTAGCTAACAATGCCAAAATCACAATCTGTGGTTGTTGTTGTTATGTGCCATCGAGTAATTTGCGACTCATAGTGACTTTATGTACAACAGCCCTAAACCCTGCTCTATCCTGTGCCAATCGCATTGTCTCTGACACACCCATCCCAATTACCTCAGTCACATCATAGAGGGTCTTCCCCTCCTGCGCTGTCCCTCTACCCTACCAAGCATGATGTCCCTCTCCAAGGACTGTCTCTCCTTACAACATGTCCAAAGTATGTCAGATGGAGCCCCAGAATCCCTGCCTCCAAGGAGTAGCCTGGTTTAACCCTCTCCAGGATGGATCTGTTTGTTTTCTTGGCAGTCCATGGAACATTCAATTCTCTTCTCCAGCACCACAGCTCAAAGGCATCAATTCTCCTTCTATCCTCCCTAGTCATTGTCCAACTCTCTGATGCATAACAAGTGATTGCAAAGACCATGGCCTGTATCAGGCGCACCTTAGTCTCCAGAGAGACACCGTTGCTCTTGAGTACTTTAGAGAGGTCCCTAACCGCAGACTTTCCCATCGCAATACAATTTTTTTATTTCCTGGCTGCTGGTACCAAGAGTGTTGACCGTGGAGCCGAATCTACAGAACTAAAATTCTTGAAGTAGACTTCATCAAATCTTTAGCACTTCTGATGATAGGATTTTGACAAGGGTGCTAATTCCATGTTCCATTCATTCCATGGCAAAAGAGTCTCTTTAGTAAACAGTGTTGGGGAAATTGTATTTACACACAGAGAAAAATGAAACCGGATACATGCCTCACAAAATACACAAAAACAAATTCAAAATGGAAATAAAGATCTAAATGTGAAAATTAAAACCATTAAATTCTCAGAAGAAAATGCAGGGACAAGGCTGTCAGGATGAGATTTTAACAATGGACTATCTAATATAATAACAAAAGTCCAAATGGCAAAAGTAAAAATAAACAAATTGGGCCTCATAAAAATGGAAATATTTTGCTCACTAAGAGACTTTACCAAAAAAAAAAAAAGTGAAAAAGCAAGTAACCAACTAGACAAATACCTTTGTAAAACATGTACAGCCCTCTCTATCCATGCTGTCCTCATCCTTGAACTCAACCAACTATGAATCAAAACCATTTGGGAGGGGGGAAACTACTCCTAAAATACCATTTTTGTTCTTTCTGTCCTGTTGACATAGCAGTGATGTGAGTCAGAATAACTCTCAACTGAGTGGTCAAAGCAATCCCTCAAAGGCTAAGTGGGAGCATACAGTACCATTTATAGAGCAATTATATCATATTAAAAATCACCTAGAAGAATGGAAATCCAAGAACACTTGACTGTGCTGGTGCAAAACCTATACGGGGACCAGGAGGCAGTTGTCAGAACAGAGCAATGAAATATGCATGGATCAGGAAAGATGCACACGAAGGATGCATCCTGTCTCCATACCTTTTCAATCTGTACATGGAACAGATCATTCAGGAAGCTGGGTTCTATGAGGAGGAATGTGGCATCAGGATTAGAGATAGACTCATCAACAACCTGCGTTAGGCAGATGACACAAACTTGCTTGCAGAAACTGAGGAGGACCTGAAGTGCTTGCCACAGAAAGTCAAGGACTGCAGCCTTCATTATGGATTTAAGTTCAACATCAAGAAAACAAAGATTCTCACCACTGGGCCAATTGGCAACATCACAATAGATAGAGATTGAGATTGTTAACAATTTCAGCTTGCTTGGTTTCATGATCCACACTCTTGGTGCCAGCAGTGAGGAAATCAAAAGATGAATTGCACTGGGAAAATCTGCTGTCAGAGACCTCTCCAGAGTGCTGAAGAGCAACAATGTCAGTCTAGAGACTAAGGTGCTCCTGATCCACACCATGGTCTTTGCAATTACTTGCCATGCATCAGAAAGCTGGACAATGACTAAGGATGACAGAAGAAGAATCGATACCTTTGAGTTGTGGTGCTTGAGAAGAGTATTGAATATACCATGCACCACTAAGAGAGCAAACAGAGGATGAAACCAGGCTGTTCCTTGGAGACAAGGATTCTGAAGCTTCATCTGACATACTTTAGCATGTCGCAAGGAGGGACCAGTCCTTGGAGAGGGACATCGTGCTTGGAAGGGTGAAGGGACAGCACAAGAGAGGAAGACCCTGGATGAGATGGATTGACTCAGTGACTGAGGTAGGTGTGTCGGGGACAGTAGGTTGACTCAGGATAGAGCAGGGTTCAGAGCTGTTGTACATGGGGTCCTGTGAATTGCAAGTGACTCGATGGCATATAACAACAACAATAAAATAAACACTTGAACAAATTAATAAGAAAAAGATAACTCAATCCTAAAATGGGCAAAGGGCTTAAAGAGATGTTTCACCAAAGAAGAGTTTCAAATGGTCAGCATATATGAAAAGACTCAATATCATTAGCCATCAGAGAGACAAATTAAAATCACAATGAGATACAATCCCAATCCCATTAGAATAGCTAACTCACTCTCTTAGACGTTGTTGTTGTTGTTGTTGTTGTTGCTGAGTACCATCGAGTGGTAACTGACCTATAGCTGACTCTCCAGTGAGTTTTCAGGGCTGTTTATCACACAGGAAGAGACTGCCCATCCTTCTCCCATGGAGCAGCTGTTGGATTTGAACCATGTACCTTCAGGATTGCAGTGTAGCTTCTTCCTACTAAGCCACCAAAGCTCTCTATAGGACAAAGTAGAACTGCTGTGCAGGATTTCTAAAAGACAGTCTTCATAGTGGAGTGTACTCGGGCGGGTGGTGGGGAATTGTATCCCAATGAAAGAATTTTACTTTTCAAAGAGAGGAGTGAACTGGGGAGGGGAAAGTGTGGGCAGGAGAAAAAATGCAACAATGAATGAATGGAAATCTAAAACCTCTGTAAACATTCATTAAAATTAATTTTAAAAAAAAAAGACCATCTTCACAGAAGCATTCTGCAGTGTTTTTCTGTGGAGCAGCTGGTGGGTTAGAATTGCAGACATTTTGGCTAGCAGCAAAGCATTTTAGGCCCTGCACCACCAGTTGATGCTGTTGTCCTGTATCATAGAGTGCTGTAGAAGAGTTGACTCCTAGTGACCCGATGAACCTTCCCATCCTCACCAGCTCTGACACACTTGAGCTCATTGTTATAGTCACTGTGTCAATCCATCTCATTGAGAGTCTTTCTCTCTTTTACTGACCTTCCACCTTTCCAATCATGATATCCTTCTCTAAGAACTGGGCCCTCCTTATAACATACCCAAAGTATGTGAGATGAAGTTTCACCACCCTTGCCTCAAAGGAGCACCTTGGTTTCACTTTCTCCAAGACAGACCTGTTTGTTTTCTTGGCAGCTCATGTGATAGTCAGTACTGTTTTTCCAACATCACAGCTCAAAGCCGTTGATTCTTCTGTCACCCTTCTTCATTATCCAACTCTCAGATGTGTAACAAGTAATTGAAAGGACCTGTGGCTTGGATAAGGTGCACCATAGTTTTTAAACTGATATCATTGCTCTTTGGCACTCTGGAGAGGTCTCTGACTGCAGAATATTCCCAGTGCAATTCCTCTTTTGATTTCTTGACTGCTAGTATCAAAGGTGCCAATTATAGATCCAAGTAAGATTAAACCTTGACAACTTCAGCCTTTCCTCTCTCACAGTGTTGCCTACTTGTCCAGTGGTAAGGATTTTTGTTTTCTCAATGTTGAGATGGAATCCATATTGAAGGCTGTAGTCTTTTCAACAGTAAGCATAAGTCCTCCCCATGGTCGTTTGGGAGCGTGTGCCATCTGCATAAAGCAGGTTCCTCTGATCCTGATGCCACATTTTTCTTTTATAAAGTCTAGTTTCTCAAATGATTTTCTCAGCATACAGATTGAATATGTATGGAGAAAGGATACAGTCCTGACACACATCTTTCTTGGTTTTGATCTATGCAGTGTTCCCTTCCTCTGTTCAGACAACATCTTGGTCTAGGTATATGTTTCACACGAGCACAAAATGAAGTGTTCTGGGATTCCCATTCTTCTCAATGCTAGCCATAATGTATTGTCTACACAGTCAAATGCTTTTGCATAGTCAACAAAACACAGGCAGACATCCTTTAGGTATTGTAGAATTAGTTCTGACTCACAGCCGATGTCAAATAGCCTCTGGCCCTGTGTCAACAGGACACGAGAAAAAACGACCTGCTCCTCACCACCCCCACAATTACTGCTGTGACTGCGCCACTGTGGCAGTACATATTGTTGAGAGTCTTCTTCTTCATTGACCCTTTACTTTACCAAGCATGATAACATTTCCAAAATATGTGAGATTAAGTTTTACCAGCTTCATATCTAAGGAATATTCTGGCTGCACATCCTCCAAAACAAATTGGTTTGTTCTTTTAGCAATCTTGCTCTATAGGCAATATTCTTTGCCATCACTACAAGCCAGAGGCATAAATTCTTCTGTCTTCTTTATTCATTGTTTAACTTTCACTACCTATGAAGTAATTGAAAATACCTGGTTTAGGCGAGCTCTGGTGGCCTAGTGGCAAGAAACTGCACTGCAATCCCAGAGGTGAGCGGTTCAAATCCACCAGATGCTCTGCTGGAGAAGAAGGAACAATCTCCTCCTGTACCAGTCAGATCTGATTTGATGGTACACACACACATAAACAATAAAAATAAAATTTTTTAAAAATTTAAAAATAAAATACCTGGTTTAGTCAGGCACACCTTAGTCTTTAAAGTGCCTCCATGGCTCCTTAACACTTTAAAGAGTTTGTTCAAAGACAGTGTTAGCCTATGTAAAGGTTCTTCATGTTCCATACCACTTTAATTAAGTGCTATGGAATTTCTGTTCTTTGCAATGTTGCTCATAATTTGTTATGTTTCACACAGTTAATTGCCTTTGCATGGTCCATAAAACACAGGTAAGCATTTTTCTGGTATACTTGACTTTCTGCAATGATATACCTCATTCCACATCCTCTTCTGAATTCAGGGAATTTCTGACAGTTTTCTATCAATGTACTATTTTTCCAACTGCTTACACTGCTTCACCAATTTTACTTCCATGTGATTATTAATGATGCTTTTATACAATTTATCCATATTTTTGATAACCTTTCTTTGAAATATACATAAATATGGACTTCTTTCAGTCAATTGACCAGGTCGCTACCTGTCTTTAAAATTTATTGCCATACACAAGTGCTCATCTCCATTGCTGCTCTATTTGTTGAAGCAGTTCAGTTAGTATTCTCATAATTCCCAGACCTTTGTTTTGCCAGTGCCTTCAGTGAAGATTGGACTTCTTCCTTTAGTAACACTGGTGAAGGCAGGTGGGGTTATTATTTGTGGAGTCCTGAGTTTTGGTTTATGGTGATGGAATAGGTAAGACTTCCTAGTAAATTAATATAATTGCTGTCAATAAATTGTGCATATGTGAAAAGTTGAATTAACAAGAAAATGTGTGACAGATAAAATAATACACACACAAATAACTGTTAAGCCTGATTGTCTGCATCAGATACTCCCAAGTGTTGTTCTTTGAGATTAAAGTAATTGTTTCATGAAACATTCCAGTTAATTGTCCTAATAACTTCTTTTGTGTTTTTCTTCTACCTCCTAGTTCTTGCCACAGTGACTAGGGTCTTAAAAGCACGGAAGCAGTCATCCAAGGGACAACAATTGGTTTTTCTTTACCTCGAACAAAGGAGAAAGGAGAGTCAAGGAACAACTGTTGTGCCTATGAACAACTGCCTCCTTTCCCATGAGGCCAGAAGAATTAGATAGTTCCTGGCTACCATTACTGAACATTATTTTATGAGTTTTTCAAAGAATCCTGATCAAAAGGAGGAAAATGCAGGCAAATTCTTATAGAATCCAGATTTTCTGGAGCCACAGAAGCTGAACGAACACTTGAAATTATTTCCTTGAGATAGTATTTAAACCATAAATCAAAAATACCCCTGGAAGTCTTTTTAAAAGTAAATACCAAGGGGAGTTCTGGTGGCCTAGTGGCAAAAAGCTGCACTACAATTCCAGAAGTATGCAGTTCAAATCCACCAGATGCTCTGCCAGAGAAGGAGGGGCAATCTCCTCCTGTACAAGTCAGATCTGATTTGACGGTACACGCACACAAAATAATAAAAAATGGAAAAAAAAATTTTTTTTAAAGTAAATACCAGGGAGGTTGAATGGCATAGTCTTTAGAGAGTTGTACTGCTAGCCTCTTTGGCAGTTTGGATCAGCCAGCAACATCACAGATTAGCAATTTAACTCTCCTGCGATTTAGAGCCTCGGAAAGAAAGCCTGCTGAAGGGTCAGCTGTCAGTCTGTTCCAACTTGATGGTAATGAGTGAATGAATAACTGAAGTCTGCCTTCAGCTTTATGCTCTTTACGATCTCTCATCTCACATATATTGGGCATGTTATCAAAAGGGGCCAGTCCTTGGAAAAGGGCATCATACTTGCAAAAGTTGGATTGATACAGTGACAAGCACCATGGCCTCAAGTACAGCAGAGATGGTGACGATGGCGCAGGACTGACAAGGCTTTGATCTGTTGACTTGACAGCACTGACAACAACATGGGATTGTGGAAATGTAAATGGGTGCAACCACTGTGAAAAGAAGCAGGTGATGGTTAGAAAACTAGGAACAGAAATAGCATTTGAATAGTTCCTGATGATGTGAGGAAATGCTTATAATGACAAAATGGTGTATAAAATAGTATATACGAAAAAAAAAAAGAAATAGCATTTGATCCAGTAACCCTACTACTAAGTATATATTCCCAAGAAATCAGAGCTTCAACACAAATGGACACACACAAAACCATGTTTATTACAGCATCATTTATAACACCAAACAGTTGTAAACTCAAGTGTACATTAACACAATTGGTTAAAAACTGTAGCACATTCACAGCAGAATATTATGGATCATTAAAAAAATTATCAAGGGACCTCCGGTGACCGAGTGACAAGAAGCTGCACTGCAATTCCAGAGGAATGTGATTCGAATCCACCAGATGCTCTGCTAGAGAAGGAGGGAATATTTCTTCCTGTATCAGTCAAATCTGATACGATGATACACATGCAAAAAAAATTTAAAAATTATCAATCACTTATTAAATGCTGCACAACATGGAGCTGAAAAATTATGTTAAGTGACACAAATCAGTCACAATATTGTAAAATACTAAAGAAAGTTTTACACACAGAATCTTAGATAGTTAACAGGGATGGGAAGAGAAGAGGGGAGTAAAATTCCATTACAGTAACAAAGAGAACTCAGAGAAGGAAATCAAGAAAGCAGTACCATTTACAGTAGCCAACCACCTGTGGGTGAACCTAACTAGAGATACAAAAGGCCTATACAAAGAAAACTACAGAGCATTCTGAAAGACACAATAAAAGACCTAAAGAAATAGAAAAATGTGCCCTGTTTATGGATAAGAAGACCCAATATTGTGAAAATAACAATCCTACCAAAAGTAATCTACATGTTTAATGCAATCCCAATCCAAATACCAAATTCTTTTCTCAAGGAGATTGAAAGGGAAAGTATCACATTTATTTGGAGAGACAAGAGACCCTGAATATGCAAAACACTTCTGAGAAACAAAAATGAGGTGGAAGGCATAGCACTCCCTGACCTCAAAACCTACTACTACACAGGAGTAGTAACCAAAACAGCATGGTACTGGTACAATAACAGGCACATAGACCAAAGGAACAGAACTGACAACCCAGAAATAGACCCAGCTATCTATGGTCAACTGATATTTGACAAGGAAAGCAAAGCTATCAAATGGAGAAATGATAACCTTATCAACAAATGGTGCTGGCAAAACTGAACTTCCACCTGCAGAAAGCTGACACAAGATCCACATCTCACACCATACATAAAAATCAACTCAAGGTGGATCAGAAACCTCGGAGTAAAGCCCAAAATCATAAAGTTCATAAGAGACAAACTGGGATCAAGCTTAGAAACACTAGTACAAGGTGTAAAGAGACTGCCAAATACAGTTAGAAATAAACAATCTGAAGAGGGTAAAACTGATGAATGGGACCTTCTAAAGATTAAATCCCTGTGTTCATCAAAACCTTTTTCTCACAGGGTGAAAAGAAAACCTACCGACTGAGAACAAACATTTGGTAATACCATCTCAAACAAGAGTCTCATAATTAAAGTTTACAGAATACTCCTGGGCCTCCAGAAGAAAAAAACTGATAACCCAATTACAGAATGGGCAAAACACAGGGGAAAATTTTTCACAGTAGATAATTCAAATGATTTGAATGGCCAACAGACACAGGAAGAAATGCTCAAAATCACTGGCAATAAGAGAGATGCTTATCAAAACCACAATGAGATACCATCTCACTCCAGTAACAGTGGTAAAGTTTAACAGGGCAGCAAGTAATAAATGTTGGAGAGTATGTGGTGAGAAAGGAACTCTTAAGACATTGTTGGTGGAATTGAAAAATGGTATAAGCATTCTGGAAAGCAGTTTGGCGCTTCCTCAAAAAGCTGACCATAGAAATTCCATATGACCCAGCTATTCCACTACTTGGAATATACCCTGAGAAAATGAGAACTGAGGCACAAATGGAGATTTGTACACCAATGTTCATAGCAACACTATTCACTATTGCAAGAACATGGAAACAGCCCACATGTCCAACCACAAACAAATGGATTGAGAAATTATGATACATTCACACAATGGAATACTACACAGCATGCAGGAACAATGATTTTGTAAATTGTTACCTAACATGGGAGGGACTGGAGAGCATTATGCTAAGTGAACTAACTCAGTCCCACAAGGACAAATATTGTATAAAACTATTATTGTAAAATGACCATAAGTATCCAAAAGGGGTGAGGGAAGGTGGAAGCAGAGGGATGAGGATGTGCAGGGGGAGGGGGAATTAATCATGGAGTTGTACAGTTTCATGGGTGGGGGAGTGAGGGAAATTGGAAGAATCTGTTCTCAAAAACAATGAGTTCAAATTTTATAAATAAACCAGTATTTAAAAAAATTAATAGATAAGTTCATGATAAGAAAAGCAATATAATTTTTAAAAGAAAAAAAGGGTAAAATAATGGCTTGATCAGACATTGTAATAAATTATACTAATCAATTTTAATAGGGAGCTCTGGGAGCCTGGTGGCAAGAAGCTGTGCTGCAATCCCAAAGGCACACAGTTCGAGGCCACCAGCTGCTCCACAAGAGAAGGATAGGCAACCTCCTGCCATGTGATTAACGGCCTCTGAAAACCCACCAGAGGTTCAGCTATGGGTAATTTCCGGCTCACCAGTACACAACAACAACAATAAATTTTAATGTTATAAAACAAAATGTCTATGGGTGATTGCATGAAAAGCCTATAGGACTTGTAAACTTTCAAATTAAAAAATACTAAAACAATATATGAGATTAATTGACCATGGCAGTTCAACAGATTCAGTGTTGCTACATGTATATGCAGAAATTGTCAAACTAATGTGTGTTCAGCTGTGTATATTCTCAACAACAAAAGTAATTTTTATAAAGTAATTCTTTTTAATACATTTTGCTTTACAAGAGACACCAACAGTTTATATGATAAAAAGCCTAAGCCATAAACTGGAAAACATCTGCAAATCACATATCAAGCAAAGACACAGCAAAAGCTCTTAAACATAATTTTATAAAACTCTCAGTTTTATAAATGAGCAAAATATTTGAACAAATATTTTATAAAAAAATATGCAGATGGCAGATATTAAGCATGAAAATTGGAAAATATTCAACATTATTAGCCATGAGGGAATGAAAATTGTAAGCTCCTTAAAATACCACTAATACTTGTTGGAGCACTGGTTGCCTAGTGATGAGAAGCTTCACTCCAATCCCAAAGACATGCGGTTCAAATCCACTATCAGCTCCTTGTAAGAGGATGGGCACTCTCTTGTATGATTAACGGCCATTGAAAACCTGCTGGAGGGTTGGTTCCAACTTCACTGCACACTGCACCACCACCACACCTATTGCCAGCAAGTCTGTTCCAACCCTTTGTAACCCATGTGTATCAGAGTAGAACTGTGCTCAATAGAATTTTCAGTGGCTGCTATTTTGTAAGTCAACCTCCAGGCCTTTCTCCCAAGATGTCTTTTGATGGGTTCAACCTTCAAAGATTGAAGTTAATCGGCAAGTTCTTTAACTATTTGTACCACCCAAGTTCTCCACACAGCCTATTAGATGGAAGATAAGTAAAGGTATGCTGTTATTGTTAAGTACCATGGAGTCAAAACCAACTCATAACTGACCCGCCAGTGTTTTTTCAGAGGTTGTACATTGTATGGGAGGAGATTGCCCATCTTTCTCCTGTACAGAAACTGGTGAATTTGAACCACATGCCTTTGGGTTGGCAGTGCAGCTCCTTACCATTAGGCCACCAGAGCTCCCTAACAAATAATAGAAGGGATATTTTTTTTTTAAATATTTATCTTTTTTAAAATTGATAATACCAAGTTTGAATGAGTATGTAGAGCTTCTGTAACTCTTTGTAGATTTGCTGCTAAGAATGAAAAAGAAGTACAGACACTTTACAATACAGGTTGATAGCTTCTTATAAAGTTAAACATAATATTTAGTGTATTGTTGTTGTTAAGTGCTGTCAAGAACAATTCATAGCAACCCTATTAACAATAGATCCAAACTCTGTCCTATCCTGCGCCATCCTTATCATCTCTGATAAACTTCATCCCATTGCAGCAGCCATTGTGTCAGACCATCTCATTGAGGGTCTCTCTCTCCTTCGCTGACTCTCCACCTTTCCAAGCATGGTATTATTTTCCAAGGACTCTCCTCTCCTAACAACATACCCAAAGTATGTGGGACAAAGCTTCACCATCCTTGCCTCTAAGGAGGACTCTGGCTGCACCTTCTCTAAGACACATCTGTTTGTTCTTTTGGCAGTCCATGGGACACTCAGCACTCTTCTCCAACACCACAACTCAAAATCATCTATCCTTCTTTTGTCATTCTTATTCATTGTCCAGCTCTCACAAACATACTAGGTGATTGAAAAGTCTGTGGCTTGAATCAGGCATATCTTAGTCTTTAAGCTAACATCATTGCTCTTCCATATTTTGAAGTAGAGTTCCCCAGTGCAATATATCTTTTTATTTTTTTTTTTTAACCTGCTGGTTTCGATGGAGTTGACTGTGATCCAAGCAAGATAAAATCATTTAAAAATTCAGTCTTTTCTGCATCTATCATGATGTTGCCTAGCGGTGAGGATCTTTTGTTCTCTTTATTGAGTTGAGATATAATCCACATTGGACGTTGTAGTCTTTTATCTTTTGCAACAAGTCCTTCAAGTCCTCTTCACTCCAATCCTGATACAACATCGTTCTTCATAAAGTCCTGTTTCTCAAATGATTTGCTTTGCATACAGATTGAAAATGTATGAAGCAAAGATATAGCCTAATGCCTTAGCTGATGTTCAACCATGCAGTATTCCCTTGTTCTGTTCTAACAGCAGCTTCTTGGCCTAGGGATAGGTTTTTGTACAAACACAATTAAGTGTTCTTGAATTCCCATTCTACTCAATGTTAGACATAGTTTGTTTTATCCACACAGTTAAATGCTTTTGCATAGTCAATAAAACACAAATAGACATTCTTCTAGTATTCTCTGCTTTTGTACATGCACAGGGAAGACCTATTAATACAACTGTTACTCAAATATACACACAAACTGTTAAAGCCAAAGATGAGGAAATTGAAGAATTATACCAGTTTTGCAGTCTGAAATTGATCAAACATGGAGTCAGCATGCATTAATAATTAGTGACTGGAATCCAAAAGTTGGAAACAAAACAGAAGAAATGGTAGTCAGAAAATATGCATTTGGTGACAGAAAGGAGTCTGGAGATAGAATGATGGATTTCGTACATTCAAATATTTATTCATCAAAATATCTTTTGTAAAAAGACAGAAGGTATTCATTATTTGAAAGGAATATATGATTATACATTATATGTATGAGAACAGTTTGGAACAAGGGAGGCATTTGGGGGGACAGAAGAGGGAGAGGGAAGGGGGAAATGTGCAATAATGAATAAATTTTAAAAAATACAAAATGTAGCTTTACATATGGGCCTTATCAGATGATATGCACAGGAATCAAATCAACGACATTTGCGGAAAGAGTAGTGGGAGAAGCTCAATATCAGTAGTCAAAACCAGGTCAGGTGTTGACTGTGGCACAGACCATTAACTGCTCTTGTTCAAGTTCAAATTGAAGCTGAAGAAAATGAAAGCTAGTCTACAAGAACCAAAGTCTATCCCACCTGAATTTATAAAAACCAGCTCAAGAATAAATTTGAAGCATCGGACACTAAAGACTAAAGACCAGATGAGCTGTCAAAGACATTATTCTTAAAAAACCTAAAAGATGGGCAGGGAGAAAAGTGCGGCAATGAATGAATGGAAATCTAAAACCTCTGTAAATGTCTATTAAAATTAATTATTTAAAAAAACCTAAAAGATAATTACACTGATGGAGGAGAAAGAAGAAAAAGCCAGTATGAATTTCAGAAGAGACTCTGAAAATTGCACTAGAGTGTTGAGATGCTGAAGTAAAAGAAGTGAACAGAAGATTTCAAACAGTAATTCAAGAAGACAAAGCAAAGTATTATAACGAATGTGAAAAGAGCTGGAATCAGCAAATAAAAAGGGAGGAACTTGCTCAACATTTCTCAAGCTGAAAGAACTGGAAAACAAATCCAAGCTTTGAATCGCAATACTGAGAGATACTATGAGCAAAGTCTTAAATGATCCAAGAATCATAAAAAGAAGATATACGGGATACAGAGAATCCCTCTACCAAAAAGAATTGGTTGACACAGAAATATTTCAGAAAATAGCATATGATCAAAATCCAGTGGTTGTGAAGGAAGAACTCTAAGCTGCGAAGGCACTGACAAAAACTAAGGCCCAGGAATTGATGGGTAGCAATCGACATGTTTTCAACTAACACGCAGCCCTGGATGTGCTCACTAGTCTGTGCCAGGAAATTTGGAAGACGGCTAATTAGCCAGCTGACTGGGAGAGATCTGTATTCATTTCCATTCCCAAGAAATGTGATCTGACAGAATGTTGAAATTACCAAAGAATAATGTTGTTATCACATGCAAGCAAAATATTGCTGAAAAATCATCCAAAAATGGCTAGAACGGTACTTTCACAGAGAATTGTCAGTAGTTCAAGCTGGCTTTAGAAAGGGCCTGAAACCAGGGATATCATCGCAGATACTTACTCTACAATCCCACACCCATGTATTTATCCAAGTGAAATACAAACTTGTATTTACAGAAACTTATATGTGAATGTTTATAGCAGCTTTACTTGGAATCGTTAAAACCTGTAAACTAAAAACCCTTCAGCTTGGGGTTGGATAAACAAGCAGAGGTCAAATCCATACAGTGGAATATTCTTCAGCAATAAAAAGGGTAAATGTCCCCCAGTAAGACTAGTAAAATTTAACAGAACAGCAAGCAACAAATGCTGGTGAGGTTGTGGAGAGACTGGAACCCTGTTGGTGGGAGTGTAAAATGGTGCAACCATTGTGGAAAGCAGTGTGGCGCTTTCTCAAAAAATTGCAAATAGAGATACCATTTGACCCAGCAATTCCACTACTGGGAATAT
>NW_006399755.1:10117008-10123487 GCF_000299155.1 Elephantulus edwardii
GTCAGTTAGATATGCTAAGTGAAAGATACCAGACTCACTGTATGATTCATTGCTGTGATAATCTAGAAAAAGCAAAACAAAAGTGAAAGAGAACAGATCAATGGTCACCAGAGATTATTAATTGTGAAGGGTTTGACAACAAAAGAATTCAGACATTTGGAGGAGAGGAGGGAGGGAAGAAAGTGACAAAACTATTCTACATCTTGATATACATGTTATTTACATGACTAAACATTTGCAAAAAGTCATAGATCTGTACATTAAAAAGCAGACACTGCTGTGTACCAATGAGTCCGAACTGACCCATACCTGACCCTCCAGCAGGTTTTCAGAGGCAGTAAAATGCACAGGAAGAGACTGCCCATCTTTCTCCTTCAGAGCAGCTGGTGGACTCGAACTGAATACCTTTGAGTTGGCAGCACAAATCCTTACTTGTAAGCCACCAGAGTTCCCTTAAGAGTGGACATTACATATATAAATGTAAAACAGAGTTAACTTGATTATTCTTGGTATCTTTGGAAAGAAACTTCAGGTTAATCAGAATCTCTTTATAAATGAAAAATGTTAAAAGGCTCAGAAAACCAAGTTCTAACAAACTCATTTCCTCCCCTAACCTTTCTTTTTACTCTCATGGGAGTGATGCTGTCGCCAAGCCAGAAATGTAGGGGTCATCGGAGGCTTATTTTCCCTCATCTGGACTCCAAAGCTTGGGGTACGTACCCCCTCAATACCATCTGTATCTGCCCTTTCTCTCCATCCCCAATCACTCAAGCCTCTCCAACTCTAGCCAGGATCACTGGACTGCCTTCTTATCTGGTCTTGCCTCCAGCCTAATCCTCCAATCCATCCTCTTTCCTGCACCCAGAGTGGTCTTTCCAAATCACTGATCTAGCCATGTTGCTCCCATATTTAAAGCTTTCCAAGGGGCGAAAATTGTTTTCTTCATCACCAACCACAGTGCCTGGCATGTGATGCATGCTTAGTAAATGATGCTTGAATACATGCCTAGGTTAATCAAGTAGAAAAAAGGAATTATTAAAAGAGGTGTAAATCCTTCAAAAGCTCACCCAGAGTTTAGAAGATAATGGCTGAAGGTACAAAGAGGTAGCTCCAATATTTCTAACCTAGATAATCTGCTTTACCCATGCAACAGTATTTATTTTAGTTTATCTACCATCTGCCAAGATCATCTGTCAGTTTGTCATGTTGTGATTTACATGCTGTTATGATTCTGAAAGCTGTGCCATCAGTCCTTGAACCAGCAGGGTCACTCAGGGTGGTCAGGTGTTAGTGGAACTCCAGACTAGGATGAGAGGCCAGGCAATCTACTTCTGAACATTCACCAGGCAAAACCTTATGGGTCATAACAGAATACTGTCCAACATAATGCTGAAAGATGAGCGCCTAAATTAGAAGGGACTCAGATTACACAACAGCCCCCAGAATGGACTCCAACATACTAGCAACCATGGTGATGGTGCAGGACCAGACAGAACTTTGTTCTGTTGTACACAAGGCTGGTGTGAGTCAGAGGCTGCTTTTGGTAACTAGCAACATGTCATGTCATGTCATGTCATGTCATGTCATGTCATGTCATGTCATGTAACTAGCCATGTCCCAGGCCCTTTCCAAAGTGCTAGTGATTCATGGAGCGTCTGACCAGTAGGGGACATGGAGTCTTCAACTATCATATATATTGAGTGTATAATTACAAATGGTACAAGGACCTCCCAAAGAAATGCTATGACTAGAAGGGGAAAGGAGACCTGAATGAGTCTAAAGGGTCAAGGAAGACCTCCCTGAGGAGATGAAGAGTCAGCTAGAATCTAAGGAGAAGTTATTGGTGGTGGAGGTGAGGAAGACATTTCCAGTCAGCTGGAGAAGTGTGTCCAAAAGATCCCCTGTAGGTAGCAAATGGAGAGCTGTGTGACCAGACATTAGGAAAGGCACTAGAAGAGGCTAGATTTCGGAAAGGGCTGAACCCTAAAAGCAGTGAAGGATTTTAAGCAGGAGACTGATAGATCAGATCTCTTCTGAAAGTATTATTCTGGCTATGTGTGGAATACAGGGTGAGAAAGAGGCAAGCAAGAATGTTGGAAGAATAGTGAGGAGATTTCCAGAAAAGAGGTGTCAGAGAACCTGGATATGGGTTCCAGGAGTTAGTAGGGATGGAGTGAGTTGGCTGGAATGCAGCTACTTAGGAAGTAAACCCAATATGGCTGGGTGATGAGTGAAAGGGAGGGAGCGATTGGGTGTCTGGAAGAACAGCCGTCTAGAGCTTGAAATTTCCCCCAGAATGCCCACGACATTCCTCATCCTTGATGGTGGTTTCCGGAACAAAGGAGATGCCACAACCCCCAGCCACTAAATTATACCCCTACCTCACGCGCATCACTGTGCAATTGCTTTACCATAGAAACCCTCACTGATTTTCAGCATGTTATTGTATTTGTAGGGAAACACTCATACTTTATATAAATTGCACATCAAATGCTGCCAAAGGGAGCAAACACAATTGACAGCTTGAGAAACTATGAGGAACAATGTTGGTTATCCATATGGAAGCAGGAGTCTGTTATTTATGAGAACATATAGTGCCTTGTGGCAGGTGCTGCTACATAGATTACTGCAGACAGCATTACTTACACGCATGCACGCATCACATTAGTTCGACAGACAACAATGCTATGGAGTATGGTTAAATGACTTGGCCAAGGTCTCAGAACCAGTAAGTGCCAGATCCAGGGTTCTGACCTAGGTCTGCTTGACTCTAAATATCATGATCTTTCCACTGTGTCAGCATTCTTCCTCTCCAATTAAACTGGAACATTCTCTATATCTGCCCTTTAACCCTTTAAGTTCCTTTCATCTAGAACGTCTTAGTGAAAGACCACTTCTACCCTGACCCATTGCCATGGATGGGTTTGGGGTGGGGTGGAGTGATGTCCTATACAGTTCATAGCAGAGAGATATATAGAAAGCATTCTAAAATTAAGGAATCCTGGTGGCGCTGTATCTGGTGGTATACTGGTGGGCTGCTAACCAAAAGATTAGTGGTTTGAATACACCAGCCACACAGAGAGAGAAAGCTAGACTGTCTCTTCTGGTAAAGGTTTACAGTCTTGAAAACTTTACGGAAGACTGTTAGGAGTCAGAATAGATTCAATGCAGCGGGTTGGGTTTGGGGGTTTTGTTTTTGTTTTTTTTTTGTATATAGAAAAAAATTCTAACAAATAGAATTAAATCATATTTCTCAGAAAATTCATAATTAATCTTTCAATTACAAAAGTCCATTTTAACACATCTAAGAGACATGTTCCCAGTTAATCTTTTCTTCAGAAACAGTTTCTCTTTTCATGAAATCCATACTCATCCAATCCCAAAGATTCAAACAATGTTACAGTTAGGAAGTTAAAAATCAGGCATTCTTTTGCTTTTCTTTGATACTTGAAATACAGGTTCAGTTATGTAGCATTTAGCTCAAAATTACACAGCTATTTGTGAGCAGAGGCAAGATTAGAACTGAATTCATTCAAAATCACTCTGGGAAAGGTGGCCTACCTTGATGCGCATTCTTTCCTCCCCGCCCCCAAAAGAACCCCAGTTTTTGGTTGTTGTTTTTTACAAAGACATCTTTCCTGGAGAGGGTGAAACCAGTATGCTCCTTGGATGCAAGGGTTGGGGAGGGAGGGAGGGAGGGAGGGAGGGAAGGAGAGAGAGAGAGATATTTTTTTTTTCCCCCACACTGGATCTTTCCCAGTTCCTTAACCCACCCTTCCTTTCACCCATCAGATTGTCCGACCCAGTGATTCCCTCCCTGGCCATCCTTACCCCTTTGCTCCCACCCTCCCCGCCTTGGATCCACATTTTACTAGTTATCTTTCTATTTCTACAATAATGGTCTTAGACAGTATTTGTCCTTATGGGACTGATTTAGTTCATTCAGCATAATGCTCTCCAGTCCCTCCCAAGTTAGGTAGTAATTTACAAAATGATTGTGCCTGCATGCTGTATAGTATTCCATCATGTGAATGAATGTAGTATAATTTCTCAGTCCATTTGATTGTGGTTGGACATTGGGGCTGTTCCCATGAAGAACCCCAGTTTTATTTAAAGTAGACTTACAACCCCTAAGAAGCATTGCCCAGACTCCCTTGCAGCCAGATGTGGCCATGTGACCATGATTGACATTTAATATATAAGCACAAGTGTGTGGCCTTTCAGGAAGTCTCAAAGAAAAGGAGACTCAACATTCTTTCTTCTCTTCCTCCTTTCTGTTGCCTGAAAACCAGCTATGATGGCTCCAGCTGTAGTAACCACTCCCATGAGGAGGAGGACCACACCTGGGGACAACTACCTTGGGAGCTAGAATGAACCTGAATCCCTGATAGCGTAGGGAGTCACTCAGCAAGCCTGGATAACCTATTTTCTTCTGAATAAAAGTTTGTAAATCATATTGTTGGATGTGTTTTTCATTCTGCTTTTCACCACAGCCATCCTGAATAATTTATTTGGTTTTGTTTCTTTTTTACATTTGAGTGAAAGGGTTTTTTGTTGTTATGTGCCATCAAGTAGTCTGTGACTTAGAGCAACGCTGTCTGTGTACAATAGCTCCAAACCCTGCCCTATCCTGCCAGTCTCTCTGATTCCAGCACACCTAATCCCATTGCCCCGGTTATCATGTCAATCCATCTCATCCAAGGTCTTCCTCTCCTGCACTTTCCCTCCACCCTACCAACATGATGTCCTTCTCCAAAGACTCGTTCCTTCTGGCCATGTACCCAAAGTATGTGAGATAGAGCTTTAAAATCCTTGCCTCCAAGAAGAAACTTGGTTTCATCCTCTCCAAGACAGACCTGTTCATTCTTCTGTCTGTCCATGGTATGTTCAAGACTCTTCTCCAGCACCACAACACAAAGGCATTGATTCTACTTCTGTCATCCTTGGTCATTTGTCCAGCTCTCTGATGCATAGCAAGCAACTGTGAAGACAATGGCCTGTATTAGGTGCACCTTAGTCTCTAGACTGTGAAGTCACTGCTCATATTTCTTAACTCAATTTGTTTTATAACATTAATTATAATTAATGCAATTAATTACAATGTCTGATGAACTCTTTTATATATTTTCCCCTTCACCCAACTTATTTTTAACTCCCCTCTTCCTCTTTTCCAATCCCTGATAACATTCGAACAGCTTGTCATATAAAAACACATTTTATATGATACTGTATCTAATGTTAGATCAATCTTGGCTGAAGACAGGGAGTACCAGAGGAATGTCTGTGTTTCATTGATTATGCAAAGGCATTTGACTGGGTGGATCACAACAAATTGTGGCTGATACTGAGAAGAATAGGAATACCAGAACACTTGATCGTGCTTATGCAAAACCTATACTTGGACCAGGAGGCAACAGGGAAACAGTACATGGTTAAAAGTTGGGAAGGGCGTACGCCAGGAGTGTGTCCTAGCTCCATACCTTTTCAATCTATATGCAGAAAAGATCTCCAGGAAGCTGGGCTCTCTGAGGAAGAATGTGGCATCAGGATTGGTGGTAGACTTATCAACAATCTGCATTATGGAGATGACACAAGCTTGCTTGCTGAAACTGAGGAGGACCTGAGGCTTTTTGCTGCAGAAGGTCAAGGACTGAGTCTTCAATACGGATTGAAGCTCAGTGTCAAGAAAACAAAGATTCTCACCACTGAGCTGATTGGCAGCATCACAATAGATGGTGAAAAGATTGTTAACAACTTTTGTTTGCTTGGCTCCACAATCAACACTCTTGGTACTAGAAGCCATGAAATTAAAAGATGTATTGCATTGGGAAAGTCTGCTGTTAGAGACCTCTCCAGAGAACTGAAGAGCAATGATATCACTCTGGAGACTAAAGTGCACCTGATACAGGCCTTGGTCTTTGCAATCACTTGCTATGCATCTGAGAGCTGGACAATGACTAGGAATGATAGGAGAATTGATGACTTTGAGATGTGATGCTGGAGAAGAATATTGAATATACCATAAACTGCTAAGAGAACAAACAGGTTCATTCCATAGAGGGTGAGACCAGGCTGCTCCTTGGAGAAAAGGATTCTGAAGCTTCGTCTGAAATACTCTGGGCATGTTGCAAGGAGGGACCAGTCCTTGGAGAGGGGCGTCATGCTTGAGAGGGTGGAGGGTGGAGGGACAGCACAGCAGAGGAAGATCCTCAATGAGATGAACTCATTTAGTGAAGTGACTGAGGTAATGGGGGTAGGTGTGTCAGAGACAATGAAACTGGCACAGGATAGAAGAGGGTTTAGGGCTATTTACATAGGGTACCATGACCATGACACCTGCTGCAGAGTGTCAAGGACTGCAGCCTGCAATATGGATTGAGGGTGACTCTGGAGAACATTATGCTGAGTGAAATATCCCAGTCACAAAAGGACAAATATTACATGATGCCACTGTTGTAGAATGGGACTGTCCTTGGGGT
>NW_006399755.1:10124782-10149424 GCF_000299155.1 Elephantulus edwardii
GAGACAGTGCGATTGGCACAGGACAGAGCGGAGTTTAGGGCTGTTGTACATAGGGTCGCTATGAGTCGCAGGCGACTCGACGGCACATAACAACAACAACCATAACCATGAGTCGCAGACAACTCAATGGCAAATAACAACAGCATATAAGAAAAACAAATTTCTGTCTTACTGGAAAGACAGTCTCATCCCATTGCAATTTAGTCTTAGAAACCTAATGGAGGGTCACAATTGGTCAAGAACCAACTCAACAGCAGTGAGTTTGAGCTGTTGTGATATTTAATCCATTATTATAAATTTTTTCCATTGCATGCAGCCAAACTTAGCTAACCTAACCCATCTTGTTTTGACTTTCCTTTCACAATCCACAAATATTCCAACAGCAGTTCTTGTCAGCTCTTCTTTATTCAAAATAGACGCGGACCTGCTTCTCATCACTTTCACCACTATCATATTGGTCCCATCACCTACCATCCTCTCGTCTAGTCTGTATCCTTAGCCCCCTAACTTGTCTTCCCATTTTCATTCTTGCCCACCCTCCCCCCACACTCTATTTTCCACAGAACATCCAGATTTATCCTGTGCAAACCAGTGTCTGTCCATGATACTCCCTTGCTCAGATCCCTCTCACAGTGTCCTCGCCCTGACCACAGCCTACAAGGTCTGAAGCGATCTCACTCCTTCCTGCCACACTGAGCTCACCTCCCACCCTCCCTCTTCCTCACCCACTCTGCCCACCCACCCACCGTTTTCTATGCTACAACTTGAGCCAGGGGCCCCTCTGCCTTCTGAAACTGTCTTCTCTCACATATTTCCGTCTTACCTCATGCAGGCTTCTAACCAAACATGGCTTTATCAGGGGTCTATCTTGGCCAATCTACCTAAAACATAAGGCCCTCTCACCCCCGGCACCTACTTTTCTTCAGAGCACTCACCCCTAAGTGACTTTTGTCCATTTTCATGTCCCTCTCCTTTTACCTGAACAGTTAAGTTCACCCGTGACACTCATTGTCCCTCCAGCACCCAGGACAGTGCCTGACAGGCAGTAGATGCTCACTAAACACTTACTGATGGAATGGATGAGTCACTGAGTCTAAGTCTATGCCCTTTCACTCGCCCGCCACTGCTTCCAATGAAAGTGTAAGCATACATAGATTGCTTACAAAGCCATTTGTGCAGCACACAAATATACAAGTATTGCTTCTTGTTATCCCTGGGGAAACTTGATAAATTATTTGCTGACAACAAAAATAAGCCAGAGTCTTCTTGTTAGTTTATTAAGAACATGTAAAAGGTCATATGGTTTTCTGTTCTAATCATAATAGTAGTAGCAAATAGCCACAAAACTTTGAAAATTCTGAAATAAGAATAATGGACATCAGTAAGTACACCAGGCCAATTGGTAAGATGCCAAACTGAACCTCCTTTTATAGCAACCCCAAAACACAAAGCCCTTTTCTTCCTGAGCTCACATGACCTCCTCAGTGAGAACAGGAGGGTCAAACTGACCACTCGTTATCTGGTGATGAGCACAGCTGTCCTCCCATAACTCTCCAGCTTTATGGAAAATCCTGGTCATTCATTTTAAAACAAGAATAAATACAAGTCCACAAAAACAGATTTATCTCTTCATTCACAAACAGTCTATTTCTTTTCAAAGCAAGGAAGTTTTCAGCTGGCCTTCTAAACCGAAAGAAGAAATCTTCTAGTAAACTTTATTCCCTAAATAGGTCTTAAGCTGGGGACATTTGGGGGACAGTGCAGTACCAGTATTTGTTTTCATTTGGAGAAGAATTCCACGGTCCCCATTACAGAGCTGAGTTTCTTCAAGCAGATATCAGGTTGAATTTGCCAAATAAAAACACAGCAAGCTATTTCTAAGGTTCTGCTGGTGATTGTTGCTTCAAGCTGCTAAAACAAGCTTTTTTTTTTTTAGAAAAACATACAGCTCTCAATAACTTTTAAGAACAGCTTTTTGCAGACAGACCTCTGTACATATACTTAACCATGGGAACACCGGGCTGCCCCTCCTGCATGACGGATGGCTAGGAAAGATGGTGTATTAGGAGAGATGGTGTATGTGGAATACAGAGTCCAGTGCATAATAAGTGCTTCTGGAGTAATAAATGGCAGTTGTTATTGCTCCAGAAGCAACCACTTACAGAAGTTCATTCGAACCATCAGCAGTGTTAAATGTAAGCTATAAAAAGAATTCGTTTTTGTACAACATTTGGAAACTACAGAAAAGTATGAATAAAACATCTCACCAGGATTGTGACTAAACCCTCCCCCAAACAACAGGCAGTTTTCCCTCTAACAATTCTGAAATAGTGACCTCTGCTGGCCAGTGGAAACCATGAGCCTTCCAACCAACACGTCCATGATTGAGCAAGGGTTGAGTCAGCCAGGCTTGGTCCCTGCCCCTGGAACAAAAACCAGGTGTTGCATTACAAGGGACAGAAATCGTCACAAGGGTTACCACAATGTAATTGGGATGTTAACAAAATTAAAGGCTGGCCTTTCCATTTGCTCATCCGCCCAGAAGATTCTTTTCTCAAACCCCGTGGTCTCCTATTTTTAAAATGTCATAATTGCATGCAAATGTTACAGCAGAAAAACAACGCAAGGGGCATTAAAAATCAATCTTCCATGTAAGCCTCAGATTTTCCAGCATGATGATCCAAAAGAAGAAGTGGTGACAAATGTGTAGAAAACAGAGTGAAAAAGTCAGGATGCATCATTAAGAATGTTACAACAAATGGAGGAAAAGGAATCTTTGGGAACACATGGCTGATTCAGCTGGGGTAAACAGCCAACTACAAAGAAGGCTTTAAAAAAACTCGCAAACCTATTACAGATATGACCCAGAAATCCAATTAAGCAGCAACCATGACCCTTTTCTTCAGGGAGAAATGTGCTTGGGGGGAGGCTGCTCAAGAGCCTATTGGCCAGGATATTAGCCCTGAAACACATTCCCACTTCTTAAGGGGTGAAAGAAAGCGGAGGCTGCAAACTGGCAGCCACGGGGCTGTGGAGTTTGTTTTGGCCCTCATTGCATTTTTCCCCCCCAAATTAATTGGTTGCCAATACTTTAAAAATGGAGACATTTCACATCAAAATCCCAGTGTCTGCATTCTTATAAACAACTGGGGAGCTTCATCCACGCCAGATTAGCGTTCCCCCACGGCAACAAATAGCTCTCTTCCAGCTGCAGTCTTGGTCTTCTGTTCAGATGGGGGCGTGTGCTCTCCAATTTGAGATTAGGCATCCGCTAAGCCTCACTTATCCCATCACCTGCCAGGCTTCTGTGAGCATTTGAGATGGAGACCCTGGGTTTACAACAGCCCTAGTGAACTAAAGAAGGGAACTTGGGTGGTGAAGTCCTTAAGGAGTTGCACTGCTAATGCAAAGACAGTGCCTCTCTGGCAGTTCAAATGCACCAGCAGCTTTGAGGGAGAAAGACAGGGCATCTCCTCCTGTGCAGCTGGAAATCTTACTGGAGGGTACTAACTTGACTACCATGAGTCTGAGGGGTGAGGGATTTTTAAAGGAACAGATGATGAGTTCAACTCAGTTCAGACAAGTATCAAGCATGAACAAGGTATTTTAATAGGCATTGGAGATATAAGGAGGAAGACATGGCCCTTGAACTCAAGGAACTCATAAACATTTAGAAAAGAGGAAGTGAACTGGTAATTATAAGGTATTATGAATGTGCTCTGGAAAATCTAAAAGTTGTGAAGACTAAAGCGATGAAATCCTACCTCTAACTTCTTAAGATCAATTTCTAGCCTTTCTTCCTTTATAATATATACATTTAAGGATATACATTTCCCTTCAAGCAGAGCTTTAGCTGTATTTCTGTAAGTTTACATATATTTTTGTTAATGGTTACTTTCAAGTACTTTTCTAATTTCCATTGTGATTTCTTCTTTGACCTAAGGGTGGTTTACAAATGTATTTCTTCATTTAACCATCTTAATTGCCTTGCAGGCAAAGACATACTCTAAATTATTTCAGCCCAATTTGTTGAGAGTTGCTTTATGGACCAACATATGGTCACGTTTGTAAAGATGCAATAATAGGAGCTTGAAAGAATGCACATTCTTCAGTTGTTAGATGTAATATTCCGTATGTGTTCATTAGGTTAAGTTTTGTCTACATTCTTAGATTTTTTCCAATATATAAAAATATGAAAGTATATGGTTTTGAGTATGTTGTTGAGTACCGTCGAGTCAGAACTGACTCCAGCCGATGCTCCTGTGGATTTTGCCCATCCTTCTCTTGCAGAGCAGCTGGTAGACTCAGACCACGAGCCTTAGGGATTGTGGGGCAGCTTCTTGCCAGTAGGCC
Source organism: Elephantulus edwardii (assembly GCF_000299155.1). Classification (NCBI taxonomy): domain Eukaryota; kingdom Metazoa; phylum Chordata; class Mammalia; order Macroscelidea; family Macroscelididae; genus Elephantulus; species Elephantulus edwardii. The sequence goes on from NW_006399755.1 coordinate 10,129,136, forward strand.
ACAGAGCTTTTGTCTATTTTCCAAGTGGTCATGTCGTTTTTCCTTTTTAAAAAAATTTGAATAAGGTATAACATACATAAAGTACACAAATCTTACATATACAGTTCATTGGATATTTATGTCCACATTACTATCACCCAAATCAAAGTATATTTCCAGCCCCCCAAAGGTTCCTTACTGTCAGTTTAAATCAATATGTTGCTCTTTTCCTAAGTCACCTTTATTTTATTATCATTTCTATAATCATTAAGTTTCTGCTTTTTTTCATGAAATGCACATGAATGCAGCAATCACAGTATCTATTTTAAAGCCTGGGATATTTAGATTAATATTACGCCTGTGAGCTTTATATATGTCATACACACACCAGTTGACTCATTTTATGTGCAGGACATTTGGAGTGTCTGCAAGTGGAAGCTATTGTAAAACCCTTGCTATAAACATCCTACTAAGCATGACTTTGGTGGGCATACACACTCATTCGACTATGTACCAATTAGTGGAATTGATAGGTTCTGAATACCACGTGGCAAATAAAAGTGCAGCCAGGATGCTCCTTGGAGGCAAGGATGGGAAAGCTTCATCTCCTATTCTTTGGGAATGTTGTTACGAGGGGCCAGTCCTCAGAATACAGTGTCATGTGTAGAAAGGTGGAGGCTCAGTGAGAGAGGAAAACCTTCAATGAGATGGATTAGCACAGAGACTCTTAACAATAGCCTGAAGTATATCAGGGATGAAGACGGCATAGAATAGAGGAAGGTTAAAATTCATTGTTCATAGGGTCACTAAGAGTTGTAGTTACTGGACAGCACCTATAAACAACAGTTTAAAGAGCTCTAAAAGTAGGAAATTCTGGTGGCCTGGTGGGTAGAAAGTCGTATTACCAACCCAAAGGCAAAGGGTTCAAACCCATCAGCTGCTCTGCAGGAGGTTGAAGATTTACAGCCTTGGAAATCTGATAAAGGGTCTCTCTAAGTCAGAATGTTCCTCTTCCTTTGTATTTCCATACTTGAAAGCTCAACCTCAGTTGCCCTTCCTGTTATTCTACATGTGTTCTGTTGTACATAGGGTTTTCAGAAGCCTGCTATTTCAGCAGTGGATGGCCAATCCTTCTTCCTAGTCTGTCTGTCTTTTTTTTTTTTTCTTCTTTTTTTTCCTATATTTTATTAATTAAAGAAGTATCAGACAAACCAGCATTTTACAGAAAAAGTGAAAGATATATCCCCTTACTGTGGAGTTAACCATTCTTATCAGTGTTGTCCCTGTCTTTGGCACATGTATCTTTATCCACTTATTTCCCTGCTCCACCATCCACCAGGATACCCATCCACTTCTACCCACTCCCTTCACATCTATCTCCCATTGTCTGGCCCTTGATCTGATAGCTTATACCTGAAGCTTTCTTGGCTTCTGTTATTCCAAACACGTCAGCTGCTGATAGTTTCCTATATTGTGAGCAATGTCTCTTAAGTTTAGTGGTAATGTTTCCTGAGCGAAGGTGATGTATATTCCAGAGGAATGTATATCTGTGTTTCATTGACTATGCAAAGGCGTTTGACTGTGTGGATCATAACAAACTGTGGCTGACTCTGAGAAGAATGGGAATCCCAGAACACTCGATCGTGCTAATGGGAAACATAAACTTGGACCAAGAGGGAGTCGTCAGAACAGAGCAAGGAAAGACTGCAAGGTTCAAAATTGGGAAGGGCATACACCACGGATGCATCCTATATCCATACCTTTCAACCTGTATGCAGAACTGATTATCCGGGAGGCTGGGCTCTATGAGGAGAAATGTGGGGTCAGGATTGGTGGAAGATCTATCAACAGTCTGCGTTATGCAGATGACACAACCCTGTTTGCTGGAACTGAAGAGGACCTGAAGCGCTTGCAGCAGAGGGTCAAGGACTGCAGCCTCCAATATGGATTGAGGCTCAATGTCAAGAAGACAAAGATTCTCACCACTGGACCAATTGGCAGCATCAGAATGGATGATGAAGAGATTGAGATTGTTCACAGCTTTCGTTTGCTTGGCTCCACAGTCAACACTCTTGCCACCAGTAGCAGGAAATTAAAAGACATATTGCCATAGGAGTCTGCTGTTAGGGACCTCTCCAAAGTACTGAAAAGCAATGGTGTCTCTCTGGAGACTAAGGTGCACCTGATACAGGCCATGGTTTTTGCTATCACTTGTTATGCATCAGAGAGTTGGACAATGACTAGCGAGGATAGAAGGAGAATTGATGCCTTTGAGCTGTGATGCTGGAGAAGAGTATTGAGAATACCATGGGCTGCTAGGAAAACAAACAGATTCACCCTGGAGAGGGTTAAAGCGGGCAGCTCCTTGGAGGCAAGGATTCTGAGGCTCCATCTAACATATTTTGGACATGTAAGGAGGGCCGGTACTTGGAGAGGGACATCATGCTTGGTAGGGTGGAGGGACAGTGCAGGAGGGGAAGACCCTGTATGAGGTGGACTGATTCAGTGACTGGGGTAATCGGGATGGGTGTGTCAGAGACAGTGCCATTGGCACAGGACAGAGCAGAGTTTAGGGCTGTTGTACATAGAGTTGGTGTGAGTCACAAGCGACTCGACGGCACTTAACAACAAGAGTCAGAACAGGTTGTTGAGCTGTTAAGATTGGCAGTTTGATTCCACTGTCAGCTCTGCGGAACAAAGTTGCCTCGTGTTAAGATTTATAGCCTTGAAAACCCAATAGAGGATTGAGTCAGAATCGACTTAAAACAGTAGGTTTGGTTTGGGTAGGGGATGCTTAAGAGTCCATGTTGTTATTGAGTCAGAATCAACCTGTTGGAGGTAGGTTTGGTGTGGGTTGGGTTGGGAAGCCTTAAGAATCCATATTGTTCTTGTTGCGTACCATGGAGTTGGAACCAACCCATAGCTAACCCTTCAGCAGGTTTTCAGAGGCAGTAAATCACACAAGATGCAACTGCACATCTTTTTCCTGCAGAGCAGCTGGTCGATTTGAACCATGAACCTTTGTGGTGGCAGTGAAATTCCTTACCACTAAGGCACCAGAGCTCCCTTGAGTCCATAGATAGCACAAATGCATGTCGCTACTAACTAAAGGTTTCTAGTTCAAACTCACCCAGAGGTACCCGGGAAGAAATGCCTAGTGATCTGTTTCCAAAAGTTCACAGCCCTACAGACCTCTGTGGAGTTCTACTCTGCACACATGGGATTACCTTCAGCCCCACAACCACCATTTTCATTTTTTTTGGGGGGGGTATGTTTCTCAAACTAAATGCTGTTGAGTCAGAACTGACTCAAACGACCCTCCATATGAGGTTTCTTGGGTGAAAATTTCACAGGAAACATCACCTCTCTCTCCCCTGGAGTCACTGGCAGCTGAACAGCCTCCGGGTTAGCAGTGCAACTCCCTACAGACTCTATCCCACCAAAGCTCCCTTTCTTTGGGTTCAGGAATGGAGATTTTGAGCTGTTACTATTTCCTGCCTGCCCCCCCCATTCTTTGCAATAATGTAATAGGTATTATCAGTCTTTATTTTCAGCCATTCTGATGGATCTGTTGTAGTATTGTATCATAGTTTTTAATCTTCAGTTTTGTAATAACTAATGATACTTCTATTATTGGCTACCATTTAGCTCTCTAGTCACCGTTTTGAAGTGCTTGTTCATGTCTATTGTCCATATTGCTCTACAAATTTAGAGGGAATGTTATTAAGATACATACACTTTTAAAATTGTATCTTATTTTCAAGTTGTCTTTATATTTAATAAGGGGTTTTGTGGTATATTATTTGTAAAAAAAATGAATTGTATAAACATTCTTTTAGTGTTTATGTTAAACTTTTCCCATCCTTTTATTTTAAGCCTAGCTATCCTCGTTTTAGATGTGTCTCTTAGTAGCAAATTTGTTATTCAGGTTTGATCATCTTTGCTTTTTAATTGGATCATACAGACCAATTATATGTGTAGACCAATTATAATGTAATTTCTAGTATACTGTGGTTTAAATACCCATCTGTCCTTCCTGTTCGAGATCTTTCCCTCCTGCCTTAGCCTGGAACTGTTACTATTTCTTTAGTGGTTTTCCTTAAATTCCAGTCACATCTTTAATTTGTCAAAGCTTACTATTCATTGGTACTTTTACTTTGCCCAGACAATAGAAAGGCATTACTTAGAACATATTAATTTCAAAATATTAATATTATTAATATAATTAATTCAAACATATTAATTTCATGTGGTGAAATTTAATACACACACACGCGCACGCACACACACTTCTCAACCCCCCAAATCATTTTTACAAGTCAATATTCCTATTTACTATTTTTGGTTTAAATTCCTTTTTATTCCTCTATTTGTTTTCCCCTTTAAAAAAGCCCCTACATTTATAAAGGTAAGCAATATGGCAATCTCATAGCTTTTGTCTGAAAATGTTTTTATTTCTCCATATACATGAAGGAAATTATAATTATTTTTATACAAATAATACTTGTTGGGTGTTCTGTTTGCCAGTTTCCCAGTGCACCATCAGGGAGGGCTTCTTTGTATTTAAACACTTTAAAACCATTATTCCATGGTCTTTTGTGTTCAGTTGCTTTTGCTGAGAAGTCAGCAGTCTATATTGTTCATGTCAAAATTCTCTTCCTTGCCCCCATGCTTCTGTTTCTGCTACTTAGAAAAATTTGTTTCCATCTTTTTTTTTTTAAACTATGTGCCTCTGTGTAAGCCTGGTTTTTAAGTTGGTTCCCTCTCCCCCCAATATTTGTTCAGGCTATTTTTAGCTTTTTAAGTTTGTGGCTTAAAGTTTCAATTTTGAAAAGTTCTCTGATATTAAATCTCCGAATCTGCTTTTATCTCATTAGATTGCCCTCTTTGCAAGACTGCAATTACATTTTCTTCACTGCATCATCTGTGCTTAATATGTCATCATATTTGAATATATTCTACTTTCTATGCTTTATTTTATGGATAGGTTCTTCTGACCATGCTATTTTCTTCAGCTGTGTCTATTTATTTATTGACTTCTTAAAATGTTCAGTTTTCTGAGGATTTCCCGTTAGTTATTTTTAAAGTATGCTGTTAAGTGTATCTATATATAGTTTCTAGTTCTCTGATAAGTTGAAATTTTATTAATCACACTGTGTCATCCAATTGATTCTGACTCCTGGTGACTTTGTAGAACTGTCCAACAGCATTTCCAAGGCTTTGCAGGAGCAGCCAGCCAGATAATTTATTCTGTAGCACAGGTTGTGCGTTTGAACTGTCAACCTTTCAGTATATAGTCAAATGATTAACCATTTCACCAGCAGGGCTTCCCATTGACAACACACTTCAAAATCTGCCAGAAAAAACCACTAGTATCTGGAGTTCCTATGGGTCTATTCTATATTGTCTGTTATTTTGTTGGACATCATTTGCATTGTCTCACTTCTTCTTAGGTCTTGTTGTTATGTACTGTTGACTCAGAACACTCAGAACTGACACATAGCAGACTCTGCAGTGGGTTTTCAGGTTCAAGAGAAGACTGCTTATCTTTGTACAGAGGCGCAACTAATGGGCTTGAATTGCATGCCTTTGTGTTGGAATTGTGATTCCTTACTGCTACAAGCCTACTTATTTTTAAATGGTACACAATGTATTTGAAACTTTCATTTTCAGAAAATTGGAGCTTACTTTCTCAAGAAACAATTTATGACAATTTGTTTTAGAACCCTGAAACAGAAATGTCCACAAGGATTGAGTCTACATGTAGTTCTTCATGTTTCTTCCGGGAGTTCAGCCCTATGGGATCTTAATCCAAAGCAAGAATTACCAGATTCCTCCCTGCAGGACCGGAATCCAAAATTTTGTTCCCAGGATTTGAAAGGTCTAGAAACTGACTTCTTCCCTCCACTCTATCCTGATCAATAGAGGCAGTCCCCTACAAGTCATGTCGGTACACGACCCTGTCCTTCAAACCTCCTTAGAAGAGAGTTCTGGTGACCTAGTGGCAGAAGCTGTACTGCAATCCCAAAGGAACACGATTCAAATCCATCAGAAGCTCCACTGCAGAAGGAGAGACAATCTTCTCCTGTGCCAGTCAGATCCAATTTGATGGTACACATACATGCACACACTCACAAAAACAAAAAACCTCATTAGAGTCTTAGACAATAGATTATTCGGGCTAATCTTTCCCATCAGGAATTTTGATGGCATTTAGAAATAACTGGTTAGCTTCTATTTTTTGCATATAAACAAAAACTATAGAGGGCAGCCAGAAGGAATGATAGACAGGCAATCAGCTGGGAGATTAAATCATGAATGCATAAAGACCTTTGGAGATCTTAACATCTTTGCTCGTTGAGGCCATGTCTCTGTCTGGTGGTTTGCATTCAAGGGTTGTGTCATCTGCATAACACAGATTGTTGAAAGATCTTCCACCAATCCTAACCCCACATTTCTCCTCATAGAGCCCAGCCTCCTGGATAATCTGTTCTGCATACAGGTTGAAAAGGTATGGAGACAGGACATATCCCTGGTGTATGCCCTTCCCAATTTTGAACCATGCAGTGTTTCCTTGCTCTGTTCTAATGACTGCCTCTTGGTCCAAGTATAGGTTTCTCATTAGCACGATCAAATGTTCTGAGATTCCCATTCTTCTCAGAGTCAGCCACAGTTTGTTATGATCCACACAGTCACACGCCTTTGCATAGTTAATGAAACACAGATAGACATTCTTCTGGTATTCCCTGCTTTCAGCTAAGATCCATCTAACATTAGCTACAATATCCCTAGTATCATGACCCCTTCTAAGCTCAGCCTGGACTTCTGGCAGTTCTCTGCTGATTTGCAGTTCCAATCGTTTCTGGGTAATCGTCCATAGAATGTTGCTTGCATGTGAAATCAATGATATTGTTCTATAGTTTCCACACTCTGTTGGGTCACCCTTCTTTGGAATGGGAACATATATAGATCTCTTCTAGTCAGTTGGCCTGCAGATTTCTTGGCACAACTTGGTGAGCACATCCAGGGCAGCATCTGTCAGCTGAAATATGTCAACTGGTATACCATCTATTCCTGGGGCCTTATTTTTTGCTATTTCTTTCACAGCAGCTTGAACTTCGTCACCATAGGCTCTTGCTGTATGTTGTTTCATTAAATTCTTCTATCTGCCAATTCCTTTCGATACAGTGACTCAGTATATCCTTTCCATCTTTGTAATGACCATTTGCACTCTTCCTGGATAATACCCTTGATATCCTCCCACAGCTCATCTAGTCTTCTCTCCTTAGTGTTCAAGGCCTCAAACCTGTTCCTGAGATGGTGCTGAAATTCAGGTGGGATAAGCTTGCTCAAACTGAGGAGGACCTGAAGCGCTTGCTGCAGAGGGTCAGGGACTGCAGCTTCCAATATGGATTGAGGCTCAATATCAAGACAAAGATTCTCACCACTGGACCAACTGGCAGCATCAGGATGGATGGTGAAGAGATTGAGATTTAGTTTGCTTGGCTCCACAGTCAACACTCTTGGCACCAGTAGCCAGGAAATTAAAAGACATATTGTGATGGCAAAGTCTGCTGGTAGGGACATTTTCAAAGTACTGAAGAGCAATGGTGTCACACTGGAGACTAAGGTACATCTTCTATAGGCCATGGTCTTTGCAATCACTTGTTATGTGTCAGAGAGTTGGACAATGACTAGGGAGGATAGGAAGAGAATTGATGCCTTTGAGCTGTGGTGCTGGAGAAAAGTATTGATTGTACCATGAACTGCTAAGAAAACAAAGATTCATACTGGAGAGGGTTAAACCAGGCTGCTCCTTGGAGGCAAGGATTCTGAGGCTTTGTCTGACATACTTTGGTCATGTTGTAAGGAGAGACCGGTTCTTGGAGAGGGACATCATGCTTGGGAGGGTGGAGGGTAGGCACAGGAGGGGATAGATTTCAGTGACTGGGATAATCGGGATGGGTGTATAGGAGACAGTGTGACAGGCACAGGACAGAGCAAGAGTTTAGGGCTGTAGCACATAGGGTCGCTATGAATCGCAAGCAACTAGACAGCACATAACATCTTCCCAGTTTTTCATGCAACCTAGAAGCAAATCTATTCTAATATTCATCAGGATATCCCTGTGCCCTTAGATTAGCTCCCTTATTATGGTTAAGCTAAAATCAAGTGGAGACTCTATGCCAAGGGACATCAAGTTGATCTGACTCACAGTGACTAAATTTTTTCCGTAACACAGATCACTAGATCTTGTTTCTTAAGAGTGACTGGGTAGGTCCAAACCACCCACAATTCAGTTCAAACTGAGTGCCTAAATACGCTAACAGGGCTCCTTTCAAGGCACTACTGTGTGTGAACTTTCCCCCCCTTCAAGACTACAGACCAGTCTTAGGGAGCTCTGGTGGCTTAGCAGTCAACCCAAAGGTAGAAGGTTCAAATCCACCAGCTGCTCTACAGGAAAAAGATGGGCAGTCAACTCTCATGCAAGTTACTGCTTCCGAAAACCCGCTAGAGGGTCAGGCAAGAGTCTGTTCCAACCCAATGGTAAACAGCATCAACAGACCATTCATATTAATTTGTTGAGAGATATAAAGGTCATCTTCCAGTGTTTCATTACCAGAGACATCCCACAGGACTCTCAAAAATAACTTAGCAAGATCAAGTGCAAGACATGCTCAACAATGGTAACAAATGATAATAGGGAGAGCATGAACACTTGAGAACAAGATGCAGCCACACAACTCTCCAAAAGGGACAAAGGCGACTAGCACCAGGAAATTAAGGGCATGATGTGTTAAGTGCTGAAAAAGGTTTGTAAAGAAGCTGGGTGAAGAAATAGCCTCTATCTTAGGGCACAAATGTAAGCAACAGCTACTGCTTACAATATTGTTAATAGTGAAGTAGCAACAGCAAATGGTTAAGTCTGTAGAGGAATTAAAAATCAAGTAGAAAAATTATTCTTTATAAATAATGGGCTGCTTCCACCTTACTTCTCTCATGTATGATGATGAGCTCTTTGAGAGCAAGACTGTACCATCTATTACAGGGCCTGAAATAAAACAGGCTGTGAGTAACTGTTGCATGAGTAAGCAGATTTCACAAAAATTAAAATTTCTCATCTATTCCTGAGGCCAGATGCTTCTAATATTATTTAATATTTTGGAGAAATAATGATGCATATTACATCATTCACACACACACAATGAGATCTGGGAAAAAGTCTCACAATCAAACATTCTACAGTGAAATATGTAAGCATATCCATTATCAAATTAATTCTATAAATAGTTGATATAGAAGGAATTCATTTTATAAATAGCCTCATATTAGTTCAGGTTGGCTTTTGCTGCCAACTAAATTTTGTCACCCAACTTAATTATTTTAAAACAAAAAAACTCTCAACTTCAGAACTGTAGACAAGGGTTTATGAATCTGTTTGCTAACAAATAAAAAGTAAAGTAACTCCAGAAAATTGTTAGGGAGCTCAGTCTATGGAAGGAAGCAAATTTCTAACTAATTAAGTTACAATTCAATATAATAAGGCCAAAAAGAAGGAATGGCCAAGTATTAAGGGGAACAAATCCTGAAATACAGCTTGAAGTATGTATAAGGACTAGGCCCAACTTGAAAAGTGGTAAGTTTGCCAGGAAGACAGAGTTGTCATCATTTCTGAAATAGGTTTTACAAAAACAGGTCAATAATATTTGTCAGCATTCCCTTCATTATGGATTCTAACAGAATTATTGTTCAAGCTTTCCAATAAATGAATTAGATGGAAAAATACTATTGCAAATAATAAATATGCTTCAGACACACATCTAAGAGAAAAATCCCATGTGAGGAAATCCACAAGGACAGTGGTTGTATCAGTGGGGTCCAAGGACACCGAGCAGCATCACCTGGACACTTGTTAGAAACAGACATTGTGAGACCCACATCCAGGCCTACAGAACCAGAGTCTGGACATAGTACCCAGTAACCTGTGTTTTACCAGCTCTGGAAGGATTGAGATTCAATGACATAGAATAAACCTTTCTCAGGGTGTGATGTCTAGACCACCTGCTTAGAAACATCTGGTACACTTTGTTAAAAACTGTATCTTTTGGGAGCCCGCCCAAACTGCCTGGATCAGAATCTCAAATGCAGCTTAGTCTGCAGATCTAATAAGCACTCGGTGTGATTGTGATACACACCAAGCTTCAAGTGCCACTTCCACATCTTGTTCCCAGTTCTATCTATGCCTGATAGCCAGGCCTTATCAGACACCCATTGAAAAGTTTCCATTAGCTCTACTTCAACTTACCCATGACCACAGCAACTGCCAAGGCTGCTTAGACAACAGCTGAGAATTACAAGAGGCATATGTGTGTTCATTTCCCCATTCTGTCCATCAAAACAATAGATTTTAAGTATTTAAAAATGGCAGCAAGCAGCTTGCTAAAAATAATTGGCTTGTTTGCTGATGAATGAAAGCTATCTTAGTTTTTATCTATTTCATTTTAAAGAAAGATGACTATGTGGGTAGAAGAGCTAGGAAGCCTTGGTTCCTACCAGAGGTAGAGTTCAGACTAATTTAAGTAAAGTTGACAGACATAACTGGAAGCCTGAGGGAATATGATCTACTTAGAAACACTATTTTGGCAAGAAAAGAAACCTCTGTGAAGAGATAGCTTTCACCACCTGCACTCCTTTTGTTGAATTTTGGAAAAGGGACTACCAAGGCAATGAAGAGGCTTTCAGAATTCAGGTTCCTTCAAGTTAAACAGATTACCCATCAAATTAAACAGGTATTACCTACCAAATTAGTCCAACTAAGAGCAAATGCAGATTTCTCAGGAAGTTAAATCTTTCCAAGTTTTATAAGCAAGGATTTTGAGACTGAATTGAAACTGATAAAAGAGACACACATACACATCCCAGAAATAAAATCATTCTCCTCATGAACACATATTGCAATCTGTCCCATTTTTTTCAAAAATTGTCCATTTATTTTTCTACCCAATTCAGTATTATTGATGATACAAAAGGATATAAACAGATTCTCATAAATATTTACAAAAAGATACACAAAACCACTAATGAGAAACAAAATTAACAAAGTAATAAGCTGTCAGTCACTCCATCAATATTCATTCAAGTAAACAAGGTTTATTCTAGGAGTTTCCCAGTTCTCTAAAGAGAAGCAATGTGGATTTATTTATACCTTTCATAAGTAAACATTACAAGAGTTGATGCAATCATGTTTTACATAACAGCCAGAGAAAGGCTTTCAAAGAACAGTCTCTAATTTTCTGGCCAATGTATAGCATTTGCAGGCCCACAGGCAGGCTAAGACCGCATCAGGAAATACTTTTCTCTTCTTGGTACATAGGAATTATCTTTTCAGTCACATTCAAGCCCAAAAAAAGATGGCATAATGATTATCAATACCAAACAGTAAAAAGAAACTATCCTCTTTACCTAACAAGTACATTATAGATTTGCAGAGGCAGTTTCTGAAACTCCAACAGACAGAAATTATGTGGCCTGATTCTGTCCACAATGCATCCACCTGAGACAAAAAACAGGGATGAACACATCATAAACATTCACATGTACATTTAGCATACTTTCTCCAAAATATCTGGAAAATTACAAGAACCTAAACCTACCAGATTATTTTATCCAAGTCAGTCATAGCTTAAAATGAATCTACCTTTAGCATCAGTACTGCAGTGGATTAAATACCACAAATCTTTAATAGCAACAGGTTGGGTTAAAGAGTCTTTTTTCCCCCAAAATGTTTCAGCCACGGACACCAGAGAAAATGGAACAAAAAAAAGCTCAATGGCCTCCAAACACGGAACATAGCAATTTTCAGTCACTCTAGTCACAATTTTCTGATCTTCTGTAAGAAACTGTCACATCTGAAATTCAACTTTCATATTTAAGAAAGAGAGCATTAACTTCAGACACAAGGGGGGGGGGGGAGTAAATGGTAACAGCCTCAAAAACCCAAAAATACTGGGCAACTGGGTAACTGACAGAGACTGAAAGGCCAGCAGGATTCATTTATAATCCAGCATGTGCAGGTTCATCAGGCAAGAGGATCTGGAATTGACATATTCTATTCTGAGGACAGAGCTATCAAGGAATCAGACAAATGGTAGACATATATATCACATTAAAGATGCATATACAACACTATGCTGATGTAAAAGAAAAATTGGGGGCATTAGAAAGAAGGGGGGAAAAGTATTACCCAGGAGACTTTCAGTCAAAGGCTAGTCCAATGAATAGGAACCAGTAGGATTTTCTAAACTCTGAACACAAAAAGTTGTTCTAATAAATTATAAAATTACCTAGCTCCTCTTTTGGACAGTGAGCACACGCCCAAGTACAGTAGTCATCCTCTGACATTTTGGTCTCACTTTCTATTTGGTGAGTAAATAAAAACAGAAATTTTGGCCAAAATATTTTTCCTAATATATTTTAATTAGCCAGTTAACACAGCAGAGGCTGCTCCCTCTGGGAAGACAGACAACTTTAATAAAATAGTTTGATCTAATGAAGAGTGGAAGAGAAAAGGAAAAGTTTCCTGGATTTTCTTGCAAAACTTTTCCTCTCACTTGAAGAACTCTGCAATCTTTTAATGTTTTGTTCTAGAAAAAGAAAGCAAAACTAGTCAGGAAAATATCCATCCACTTAATGTTTACTAGCATGATACAAAGTAAATGCATAGATGTCAGTCACTTATTTTTTTAGAAACCAAATGTGCATGTTTAATCTTGTAACTTAAGAACTAAATTTTTCCACATTCCTTTATATAGAGTTAGCATCTGTAAATCGAGACTTTTTTTTTTTCCTTTGGACAATCATGCAAATTTAATTTGTCCCTGGAAACAAAAACACAACCTAACAGATTAACAAAATATGTCCTTTAGACAATATTTTTTCTGTGAATTTTTCTCCACTGTTACCATTTTTATCCTTCAGTAAACAGAAACTACTCTAAAACAGTTCATGTACTTCATATTCATAGAGCTAAAAACTTTTAGGATGATTGGAAAGAAGATTGCATCAAGTCAAACTGGCTTTACTCCTCTCAAAAGTAAATGCAAACATTTCAAGTTGTTTTTATTATTATTAAGTCATATGAGCTAGAGACATTTCCACTGCCATATAGGCTTCTGTAAAATTGAATAAAGACTTTATTATACCACACACACAAAAAGCAATCGGTTCAGAAAAGGCAGTTTTTGGTTATGCTGTTGAGAATTTCTTTCCATGATTTCTCCCATTAAAGTATAGTTTTCAAAGCAACCACCACGACAAAGGAAGCATCTAATTAGTCCATTTTCTTCTGATCCAAGAATGCTGAACATTTACTGTCCCATCTGTAGTTGTATCAGCAGTGTAATGAACACAGTTTATATTACTTAACTATTCTTTGAACTCCAAGAACTGTTGAAGTCTTTTCTGATGTTCTGCAGATGCTTGCACAGCACTAAATGAAACATAAATTCAAAGCATAAGCTTTATTTTACATTAAGCATATTAAGTGAGCCACAGAGCACAGAGTCAATATTTTTCAAAACAATTAAAAATGAATAGAAATCTTCACTTACTTAGTAATTCTGAGGGGAAAAAAGCTGGAGAGAAAACCCTCCATAATCTAATGAGGAGGACTTGCATTCTGTAATGGCATGTTTCTACCTTCTAAAAGACCAAAGAAAATGAAGAGTGACAAGTGAAGGCATCAGCTTTAACCTGCTGCGCTGTGGGACCTGCTGTGCAGAGTTCCAGCCCTTCACGAGATTTTCTGGATTTTATTATTTTATTTAAACCAGATCCCAACATTATCTTTGAGTTGTGGAGCATTTGAATTGCCTTTATATAAAATCCTTTTAACTAAAATGTTTGGTTAAAACACAATAGACTCCACTAATCGTTTTCAAAGGTAACAGCTTGGTGGTTTAGATTTACTTTTCTCTTTGAACATAAGTTATGTCTTGATGGTGAAACGGAGTTCTCTCCCTAGCTTTGCTGCCACAAAAATACCTTGACAGAATTAGGGCAAATATATACTGAAACTAATATAAAACGTCCTTTTAAACTTTTGAGAGAAGTTGAATCCAATAAAAGATTGTGGTTTTCTAGTTCCTAAACAGTAATATATCATTACTAAAAAATAAAATTCCAGATAACTAAAGGTTACCACTTTTTAAAGTGCCAAGTTTTAATAATTTTCCTAGAAATCATCCCTAAAATGCCTTACACACGTCCGCTTTCTTAAACCCAAAGCTACCTCTCATGTAACCATTTCAAGAATCTTACTGTGCATAGATGCCCTTGAGGTGCTAGTGAGGCTGTTCAGGCTCTGGCTAAATGGCAGTGGGTCTCTTAAACCCCAGTCTGCTGCTTTGCCAAGACAGTGATCTATCCCTAACTATTGTTCTATTGCTGGCTCTAGTAGACACCTCTTTCCCTCAAATTGAATATGACATAGGATGGAAAACCAGTTAATCAAATTCAACTAAATGAAGAGTAAATAAGGGCTGAATGTCTGTCTCCAGTGAACAGTCACCTGTGTTCATTTTTATAACGTGAACTTACTTATTACTTACACCTGGATCTTGAAGGTCAAGTTTTGGGAAGTGAATACGGGGAACACAGTTAATTATTACATACAATAATAATAACTGTTGCCATAATACTGTACCATGTATAATGGATTTAAGTAAGACCTCATTTTATCTTTGCTAACACCAAAGGAAGCAAAGTAGGATTAGTTGTATCTCTTTTTCACAGCTGAGACCTTAGACAACTCGGTCTACTGGTTAAGAGTATAGCATTATAGGACTTAAGGAGTAGAAAGATTTGTGTCTAAATTTTAATTCTACCATTTACTGGCTACATAATTTGAGTCTAGTTCCTTCACAACATTCTATGACTTGTCTAGTCACATGATCAATGATATAATGACACTTAAAGCAGGTATTTTCATTTCAAATATATTTTCTCCATTGTATGATTTTGTGCTATATTTGCACAAACCACTCTCTACTAGCCTCACCAGTTTCACTGCATATATAAAGTATGGCCCTTCTCACAGATTAAGAAACGAAGGCAGAATTTATCAGTTGTCTACTCTCTCTTAATGTTCTTCTTTTCATTTTATCACCAGTATAACATCTATTCCAGTCTTTGAATTTATTAATGAATGCTTTGAGAGCATCTTAGATGCCATTTACATCTTACTGGCAATCTTAATGCTATAAAAGAAAGGAAAATGGATTTTTAAGGCCAAGAAGACTGTATTTCTAGTTTATGTTCTATTATGTACAAGATTATGCTGTTAGGCAATTTCTTAACCTCTTGGAACCTGAGTCCCCTTATCAGTACAATTATGATCATCTATCTGTATACCTCACAGGCTCTTTGAGAAATATTAATGAAAAAAATACATAAATTGTTAAGCTGATTATCGACATCAATACTGTCTGATAAAACTTTCTTCAACATAAGAATTGTTCTTTATCTGTGCTGCTCAACATGGTAGCTACTTGCTACCTACGGCTACTGAGCACTTACAATGTGGCTAGCATGACTGACAAAATTAATTTTTTATTTAAACAGCCATACATAGTATATTGGCCAGTGTGAATGTAGCAGGCATATAATAAAGAATAAAGTTATGTTTGTTCTCAAATAAATCAATAAAGTTCTTAAGCACACAGGATCACCTAGTTTTTGTAGTCTCATAGAGAATCAAAAATGTCCCATAAATATTGCTGCTGCCCTGTAATAAAGGGCAAAGTGAAAGAAAAAATATCTATCCTACGGTTTCTCAAAGGAAGTGGAATGTTGTTGTTATTGCTGATTGCCATCGAGTCAAGCACAACTCATAACGACCTTAAGATCAAAAGGCCTGAAGCCTTTCTATAACTATTGTCATTTATCAAAGTTCATGGAGTTTCCAGAGGCATGTTGTTTAGGAAGTGGATGCCACTCTTGCTTCCAAAGTGGCATGAGGAAGTTCTAAACTATCTATTAATTTCAAACAGAGAAAACCAGAGTAATCTGTCATGTCTTCTAAAGTTCATTTGTAATTATGATAATCATTAGCTAATAAACTCGTTTCTCTCATCCTGCATACCTAGACCATTTCATGAAAGAACATCAATGAGACTAAATATAAACAAGTTTGGTTTGTGGTTTCCTCTCTGGTTCTCTTTTGAAGGTGGTATGATCTGTCAGTGTTTTTCCAGCATGATTCACAGAGCGTCCAGAACTCATTTATGGAATACTCTGCTCACCCTAGGTCTTAGTTTGCTAACCAAGATGTAATGGCAGAATGGTTTTCTGTTCTTTCTGAAAAACTGCTTCCCTTCTCCTTTTTTTATTTCTTTCTTAATGATATTTTGACAATTTAAAATAACAATATATAACTACACTTGCTGCTTTCAAAATGTTCTGTCTTCTCTTTTTTCCATCTAAAATGAAGTCTCAAGGCTTATATGGATAGGCTAAAATTTAAAATATATCTAAATGCACTCTGCCAATCCACAGTAACAATCATTAAGATTCCTACTTTCAACATGTGAGCCTTTATACTCACACATCTTTTTCAAGGGGAATGCCTGAAAGTGGACTACCATGATGGATCAAAAGAGGTATACTTACTTCAGATGTTCACCAAAAGTAGTAGTTATTCTATAGATAGCAGTTTTTAATGATGCTCTGAATGCAAATCTTAATGTTTTATAAGAAGTGTCCACAAGGCTTTCTGAAATCCGAGGTGGTTTACTGGACGCATGAGGAAGCTTGAAGTACTTGTCAACAGCCTAGATCAAGAATGAAAACACCTTAGTTCAGATTATTAAGGAAGTCAATTTAGTTTAAAACATTACGACATACAATAAAACATATTTCTCACTGTGCTAACAGTGTAGAGCTACATCAGCAGTTACCAGGGCTCAGCACACATCCAGACCGGCCCTCCAAAAAGTTGTAAAACTTACCACGAATCCTAGGAAATAAAAATAAAAATTTAAGAATTTATATGAATATTTACCAAACTGGTGTATCTTGCTATGTGATTCTAGACAATAAAACATCTGAGGCTAGAGTAGACAGGAACAGAATGGAGTTGACAAGTGAAACTGATCCTATTTACAGTTAGTAAAACAAGAAACAGATATTTAACTATAATCTTTTAAAGGCTGTAGGCAAATAATATCTCTTATAAGATGTATATACTACAAAACCCTCCACCAGATGGACTGACACTCCAGCAATGTGATCAAGTATGTAAAAAAAACGAGGACGGTACAGGCTAGAGCAGAGTTCAGACCTATTATTCATAGGGTACCTCAAAGGCACCTGACAACAGCAAATATATGAAAAGAAGATGTGAAGAAAAAGCAATTTGAAATGTGTTGATCTTTTATGGCAAGATAATGTCTAAAGTGACAAGCAAGAAAAAAATAGCAGTACAAGCATGTTGTTATGAATATAACCACTAAACTAAAAATTGGAATTATTTCTCCATCATGCTTTTAATGTCAAGAGCTCTTTTATGTCATCCAAGTGTTCCTTTTTATCTTAGCATCCTATTTCTGTTTCAAGAATGCTCTATCCTCATATTTCTGAGAATTTTGGCAGTTTTTGTTTGTTTCCTCCAAGCTGTTTTCCCCCCTCTTCGCTTCTTCTGCTCTCTTCTGCATTCAGAACACTTCCCAGAAAGCTGCTAATTCTTGGCCCAGGACTGAAAGTGAGGCCTGTAATGGGCTAGCCAAAAGCTCTGAATGCCTGAGGATTACTGACACAGGTTCACATACTAGATCTGCATGGACATTTTAGGGGCAATGCCCAACTCAGTGACTTTAAGACGTTCTTGTTAGACTGGTCAGTGCTCCCAGAGAAGAATATTCCAAGATCCTGTCTGGTGGGGCTAGGCCTGAGTGTTTGGGGCACCAAATGTGGAATGGTGTTTTTAAGCTCACCCTTCAGTGTTTTCAGTACAGCACTCACAATTGTGTCTGGATCCCTCCAGTCCAGACATTCCATGTTCAACCCTCTCTAGAGGTTAAGTCTCCAGACTTCTGCTGTGGCACAGGATGTTATGGGCAGAATATTTAAGGATTCAAGAAGCATTAGAAGCAGACAGAAGGAGCATACAGAGTCACTGTACCAAAAAGAATTGGCTGACACAAGAACTTCAAGAAACAACATATAAGCAAGAAGCAATGGTGATGAAGGAGAAAGTTCAGGCTGCTCTGAAGAACTTGGCAAAAAATAAAGCCCCAGGAATTGATGGAATACCAGTTGATGTCTTTTAGCAAACAGATGCTGCCCTGCATGTGCTCACCAAGTTGTGCCAATAAATCTGGAGGACAACTACTTGGCCAACTGATTGGAAGAGATCCATATTTATTCCCATTCCAAAAAAAGGTAACCTGACAGGGTATGTAAATTATCGTACAATATCACCAATATCACACACTAGCAAAATCCTGGTGAAGACTACCCAGAAACAACTTGAACAGTACATTGACAGAGAACTACCAGAAATACAGGCTGGGTTTAGAAGAGGTCGTGACATTATTGCCAATGTCAGATGGCTCATGGCAGAAAGCAGAGAGTACCAGAATAATGTCTATCTGTGTTTCATTGACTATGCAAAAGCATTTGACTGTGTGGATCATAGTAAGTTGTGGATAACCTTGAGGTAAATGGGAATCTCAGAACACTTGATCATGCTTATACAAAACCTATACTTGGACCAAGAAGCAGTCCTCAGAACAGAGCAAGGAAACACCGTGTGGTTTAAAACCAGGAAAGGAGTGCATCAAGGATGCATCCTGTCCCCATACCTTTTCAATCTGTACAGAGAACAGATCATTCAGGAAGCAGGGCTTTATGAGGAGGAGTGTTGCATCAAGATTGGAGGGAGACTTATTAACCTACGATATGCAGATGGCACAACCCTGCGTGCTGAAATTGAAGAAGACCTGAAGCACTTGCTGCAAAAGGTCAAGAACTATAGTCTTCAATATGGATCAAGAAGACAAAGATTCTCATCACTGGGCCAATTGGCAGCACCATAACAGATGGAGAAGATTGAGGTTGTTAGCAATTACAGCTTGCTGGGATCCACAATCAACACTCAATACCAACAGTCAGGAAATCAAAAGATAAACTGCATTGGGGAAAATCTGCTGTCATGGACCTCTCCAGAGTGCTGAAGAACAACGATGCCAATTTAGATATAAAGGTGCACCTAATCCAGGCCAAGGTTTTCTCAATTACTTGTTAGGCGTCAGAAATTTGGACAATGACTAAGGATGACAGAAGAAAAATGGATGCCTTCAAATTGTGGTGCTTGGGAAGAGTCTTTAACATACCATGGACTGACAAAAAACCAAATAGGTCTGTCTTAAGAGACAGTGAAAAATCAAGTCTCTTCTTGGAGGTTAGCTCTACCTCACTTACTGTGGGCATGTGGCCAGGAGAGATTAGTCCTTGGAGAAGGACATCATGCTTGGAACGGTGGAGGGACAGCACAGGAGAGGAAGACGCCACAGGAGATGGACTGATACAGTAACTGAGGCAATAGAGATTGGTGTGTCAGAATTAGTGAGACTGGCTCAGGACAGGGAAAGGTTCAGAGCTCCCGTCCATAGGGTCGCTATGCATCACAAGCAAATCAACAAATAACATTCTATGACAGATTTGCAAGCAAGAGTGGCATACACTTCCTAAAGAGCTTGCCTCCAGAAACTATGAACTTTGATAAATGTCAATAGTTGTAGAGGGACTTCAGGCCCTTTGTTCATTGGGTTGCTATGAGTTGTGCTCAACTTGAAGGCAATCAACAACAACAACAACAACAATCTTTAATTCAGAAGTCAAAAAAACCCTGAAAACATCCTTACAGACATTCACAGCTAACTCAATAGCTGTACCAGTGACTCCTTGGGAGAAAGATAGGCAATCTCCTCCAAGCAATTTACAGCCTCCAAAACCCCACTGTAGGGTCAACTCTAAGTCAGTAATGAGTTTTTATAAAAGAAGCAAAACTTATCTGATTCACTTGTACTGACATTTGAACTGACTGTGGAGCCAAACAAGCTGTCACTATTAACAACCTCAATCTCTTCTCCATCTATCATGGTGCTGCCAATATTACTATATATATTCTTTCTCCTACTGAAAATAAATATTCCGCTATTTCAATGGAGAAAAATATTAAAGTATTTGGGGAAAGCAATTCTACTTTAAATACCAAAGAATAGTAGTATATGAGTGAGCTAGATTATTTAT